>NC_134206.1:244840781-245465781 GCF_965140235.1 Caretta caretta
CTTTGCATGCAGTTTTTATCTCCACTTCCTGTCATAGTTGTGATAGTAAGTTGTGCACCAGCTGCCATACATATTTCACCTAGAGGTGGCTACATTTCAGTGATTCTTATATAAGTAGGGCTTGTAAAGTGCTTTGGCTGAGAGGTGCTTTCCTCCCTTCTCTCTTCCTTCTCCCTGACCACTGTTTGTGTGCGATAGTCATTGTACTAGTCATACGTGGCTTACTTGGGAGAGAAATATAGCCACTGTTTCTGTTGTGCCAACAGAAAATAAATGCTGACATGTTGACCATCATAAAGCACTTCTTTGAGCTGTGTGACTTTCATGATGCTGGAGTGCAGGCCAGGGAAGGAAACGGAGCTATGGGAATCCCCACTCCCATAAAACATGGCCAGGTGGAAAACCAATGTCTGTAAAACTCAGATAATTGGGGAAAGAACCTGCTTCCCACCATCTAAATGTTTTAAAAGCAATGGAAAGGTGGGGAGCTGCATTTTATATGGCTGTCCAGTGAAGTTCGTAGTGGGATAAAGTCATCTCCAGGCCTCTTAGAATCCGGCCGAGGTTGGAGACAATAAATCCTTCCTGTCTGATGACCAGGTGTCTCTGTGTAAGCCATGCACTTGTGCAGGCATCCCAGGGAGCTGCCAGCTGGGAGGGTAGAAGGTAGCACTCCAGGGCTCTAGCTAGCTCTGCTATTATATGGCTCTCCTCACCGTAGTAGTTGAGCCCCTCACAGTCTCTTGTGTATTTGTCCTTGCAACAGCTCTTAGGCCGGGAAGCACTGTCATCCCCATTCTCCAGGGGGGAGCAGAGAACACAGACTGTGACTTATCCTCCTAGGCCAATCAGGGAGTATTTGGCAGAGCAGGAATTGAACCCAAGTCTCTGGAGTCAGAGTCCAAGGCCACCACCTTAACCATAAGGCTCCCCTTTTCCTGGACTGCTTTCAGTGCTGTTGACTAGCAGGAGGGGGATGCTCTAGGGCTTCCCTTTCCCCAGTTGCTTCCCATGCCATGGTAGTACTCAAGGGCACCTCTTCTCACAGCTGCGGGCAGTGGGGGAAGGGACTCAAATAGTCTCCCTCCAGTCTGTCTGCATCACCCAATGAAAGGGAGGAGGGCATGGGATGGAAAGGGGGTGATAAGGAGAAGTGGAAGGAAGGTGAGTGAATGAAGGGGAGATGGTCAAATGTGAAGAGAACAGACTGCTACTGTGGGTCTGAAACATGAGCTCAGGCAGCCGTTGGTTCTGCACACAGACAGGGGGACATGAAACGGACAAATCAGTACTGCGTCTGTGAGAAACTTGTACAGCCTCAGCCCATCAGGCTTCTGTGAGGGAGCTAACAGAATACTGGCGCAAGGAGAATCAATACATGATATCTGAACTTTCAAAAAGCCTTTGACAAAGTCCCTCTCTGGAGGCTGCTAAGGAAACGAAGTAGTCTCGGGTGAAAGCTAAAGTCACATCATGGATTTTAGGCTGGTGAGAGAGGAAAGCAAAGCAGAAATAAACTGTCAATTTTCAGCATCAAAGGAGGTTAATAGTGAGGTGCCCCAGGATCTGTACTAGGAACAGTGTTAATCAATACGCTTATTAAGGATCTGAAAGAGGTGAACAATGAGGTAGCAAAATTTGCTGGTGATACAAATGTTGAAGATAATAAAGACTAGAGAGATTGTGAAGAGCTTCTGAAGGACGAAGCAAAGTTAGGCAATCAGGTAACGAAATTCAGTGAAGACAAATGCTTTGTAATGCACACTTAAAAGAGCAACTTGAACTACTCAGAGAAGCCACCAGCGTATAAATTAACTGGAACCACTCAGTGGATGGTGGAAAGGGAATGAATCTGGCCACTGGGCTTATACCATAAAGTTTCTACATAGTCATAGGAATTGCCAATCTGGAATAAGGTGATGGTCTCAGTCCTGTTCCTAGGGGTCAGGTGACCATGTCGTATTGTAAGATCTTTGGGACAGGAACTGTATTGTTTTTGTATTGTACAGTGCTGAGTACACTGGTGCTTAATAATGAATAGTGCCTAGCTCTTACATGGTGCTTTTCATCCATAGATCTCAGAGCACTTTGATACTGATCTCCTTTGTAATGCTTTTGAAAGTGCTTAATGAAAAGCACTGTAAGAGCTAGGTAGTGGTACTGATACTCCAAAGGAGGTTGGCATCATTATCCCCATTTTATAGATGGGGAAACTGAGGCACGGAGCAGGGTGGTGATTTCCCCAAGGTCACCCAGCAGGCCAGAGCTGGAACTAGAACCCAGGTCTCTGGAGTCCCAGTCTAGTGCTTTAGCCACTATGCCATGCTGCCTTCCCTTTTATTAAAGGATTTTAATAATAAAAAACCACTCAGCAGTTGGTACCAATTGGACCTCTTGATGGCAGTCTCAGCAGAGGCCCAGGATTCACCAGGCTGGTTGTTCCTACTTCCCCCTGGCCTTTTTCCATTTGGGTCAGTCAGCAGAGCAGTTGCCCTGGCTATACCTGTTTGCAGAAAAATGGAGGACTTAAATCTCTAGAGCTGTCAGGTGAGCATGTTTCACCAGCACTAAACTTACCCTGCTGCAAAGTGCAGTCTGGACAGAGCCATGTCCTTCCCCCTTCGGCATGAGCACTTGGGGGTACTTGCTTTTGCAGAAGAGTCTCTGGATCCTGGATTCTTACCCTAGGGGAATGTGTTTACCCCTCAGAATCTCCCAGCGGGTGGAGGCCAGCCGGATGCAGCTGCAGGCAATTGGAGAGAGAGTCTCACTGGCTCAGGCTAAGATTGAGAAGATAAAGGGCAGCAAGAAGGCGATTAAGGTAGTGGGTGCTTTTCACAGCTGCCTTTGTAGGCTGTGCAGCCATCCTCTGCGTCTCTCCCCCCACCCTTTCTAGTCTCTGGATGTGAATTCACTAACAGTATAGGCAATCTGACACACATGGGCTCTCCAGGCAGAGTCCCTCTATCTTGGCAGGTCTGGCCACTCCCTGGATGAGAGCTACAGTGTGAAACTCCCCTCCTGACATGACCCCCCCTTTATGTGGTGGTTCTCTTCTCTCAGAGCCACATATTTCTGGCCTTGAATTAGGAAGGAGTCTCTCAAGAAATGGTCACTCCCTTTGCCTCCACTCCCTTGGCTCTCTCAAGATCCCATTTTGCTGAGGAACCCAGGACGCACTCATGTTAGTAAGAGTTGTGTCTTCACCACCTTTAACTCCTTGCACCTTGTTCATCCAGTTGGGAGCTGTTGTGGTAGCATCTCCCATTCAACCCCTGCTAATCTTGGGATCCAAACAGGACTGTGTGAAAAATCCCTGTCCCGTTGCCCGTCTCCCGGCCCCATAGTGTTGATTGTTTCCGGGGTGCAGGATTGCTCTGCTGATAGTTTCTTCCTCTCCCGGCAGGTGTTTTCCAGTGCCAAATACCCTGCCCCGGAGCGGCTGCAGGAGTACAGCTCCATTTTCGCTGGTGCAGAGGATCCAGCCACACAGAAACGGCCGAGGCACAAGATTCAGAGCAAACACAGACCGCTGGATGAGAAATCCATGCAGGTAAGGGAGTTGAGGGTGGAGGCCCCCTGGGTGAGTGGGTATGCAGTTGGAGGGGGATGAGGGCAGGAGGGGACTGTGTTACTAGGGGCTGAAGGCATATGGGAAAAAGGGACCAGGCCTTTTGGGGATGGGCATAGGCAACGGGTCTGGTCTGTTTTCCACCTGACTTGATAGGACATGTGGGAGCATGTGTTCCAAAGCTTGTGGAACGTGCGAGGATTGTGCCAGTGGAAGATTTTCCTCCTGGCCCCTCAGTGGTGGTTACTGGCTGGGTGTGCTCTGCGTGGGAGGCTGTTGGGTGCCCTCGCCAGTCTCTGGAGCTCTTAGCGCAGGCCATAGCTACTCACCTTGCCACCTGTGTTTCCATTTTCGTATTTGGTTTGAGCAACCTGCTTGTTTCCTGCAGTGGTGTTGTTTTGTTGTGTGACACGGAAGGAGGGTGGCTGGGACCTGCATGGGCTGATGGTCTGGGAGGATCGGGAGATCTTTCAGGAGCAGTTTGTCAGATCATAGTTCTTTATTACATGGTAATTATGTGAAGGAGAAGAGGGAAGTGCCATATATGCGAGTCTGTGTGGAGGAGAAAGAGGGGAAGAGGTCTCCTCTTCTAAGGAGGCAGCATGGTCTAGTGATTAGGGCACTGGGCTGGGAGTCAGGAGACTTGGGTTTTATTCCCAATTCTGCCACTGACCTGCTGGGTGACATTGGGTAAGTCACTTCCCCTCCCTGTACCTTCCCCTCTCATGCTTGTCTATTTAGACTGTAAACTCCTCTTGGCAGGGACTCTCTCTTGCTGTTAGTACAGCACCTAGCACAATGGGAGCCTCTCTGTCAGCTGAGGCCTCTGTCATCACTACGTGTATTATGGGAGCAGGCACTGTCTGCAACCAGTGGTGCTATTAAAGGCTGAGCTTAGACGTGTAGCTATTGGCGAATGACCCAAGATCCCCTTGGCATTCCCCTCAGCTCTAATGATTCTGCGGCGGTGAGGGGAGGGCAGCCTGTGAGCGGGGCCCTGTCAGTAGCCGAGAAGGTGGCTTAGATGGAGGTGCCGCTTGGCAGTTCTGAAGCTGTCAGTGCTAGAACACCCCAAGGAGAGGAAGAATAATTCTGTGCTGCTCTCCGAGGAGACGGCCAATGCACGATGCTGGGACTTTTATCTGGTGCTGATCCCTGCAGGGTAGGGATTAGCCCAGCAGCTCCCTTCCTAGGGTGGCCGCTCACACATTCCCAGAATACTGGACATGCCAGTACTTTCAGGAACCCCTGCCAGCGTGACCCCACCCCTCTCGGTGTGACCTCGCCGCACGGGAGGCGCCATTTTGAAGAGCGCGTCTCCCATGCACACGAAGTCATGCTGGTGGGGTGCAGTGGCACTCTCTTCGTCGTGGTGTCCTGTCCCATGCCGGACAAAGCTGCTTTTGTCTCACGGGAACAAACCTCAGAAAAGCAGGACACCAGACGAATGGCCTGCCTGTCTCTTCTCCTCCCCGTGGAAGTACTTTCCTTTTCCTTCTCTTCCTCGTGTGTCTCAGGCCAAAAATAAAGTTGTCCCTGAATAATTCAGTGCTATAAACTTTCCTGAGCTTAAAAGGAGCTGAAGCCTCTTCCAGCAAAGCAGCAGGAATATTTCAGCCAGTCCTCAGAACTTCCCAGCGAAGTGGAGCTGCTGGCTGGGCAGGCAGCTGATAGGTCACCCAAGCGGGGCTTGTGCTTCCCTTTGTGGCTTCAGAGTAGCAGTTGTATGGAACCTGCTGAGGGCCACTGGGCAGAGACTGCTTTGAATCCTGCTGACGAGAGGTCAGAGCCTGCTGAGGAGCTGTAGCCCAGCACGGGACATGCAAGACTTTCTCCCTCCCTCACTTCCAGAGCCAAAAAGGCAGCTGCCGGTCTGTGTCCCCATGTACCGTCTGTGCTTTGTCAGGGAGGGGCAGTGTCTCTCTGGCCTGGGAATGACATCCTAGCCACCTAATCCCAATCACTTACTACCATGTATGCTGTACATCTATGTCAGCTGCCCTGTCTTTCCACTGCCACCTCACAGCCGTCTGCAGTGCTCTCCGTTTCCTTCCTCTGTGCTGCCTCTGCACCCGCTTTCCTACACTGCCCCTTTCTCATTTCTTCCTTTACTTTCCAGGACCAACCCCCACGGTATGGGTGCATGCACGTGTTACGCTCCGGTAGTGCCTCCCGAGCCCTCTTCCCCTGCACTGGGCTACCTCCAGCTCCCAGCCCATGCACCCCCCGTTGTGACTCCGGACCCTGGCTTCCTCCCACTCACCCACCTCAGGGCCTGACTTTGCCAGCTAGTCCCATCCCTGGCCTCGTCTAGCTGCCTCCTGGTGAAGCTCCCTGGAGGGCTGGATGCGGGGTGGGCAGAGAGGCCCAGTGCTGTCTTGCCAGGTGGCTGTTGGTTTATTAATGCCAGGAGGGATCTGGGCGAAGTGGCAACTGGCATGTTGTGTAAGGCTCAGTATAGTAAGAGTGCTGAGCTCGTTCCTGAGGCCGGCTTGTATGTGGCTGTTTGCAGCCGGGGAGAGAGACTGAGGCTCTCGGAATAATGAGACATGACGGAGGAAAGTCTCAAATTGGTATTTATACCCTCAGTTATTCCAGGCTTTCAGCGGCGGCCTCCTTGCCCACTGTCACATCTGACGAGGCCCATTGCTGTGCGTTACATGCTGAGAGTAGCTGGCGGGGCCTTCACTGACTGGGCTGAGGAACCGGAGGGCTTCATATCTGCTGTACTTCAGGAAAGCCCCAGGTGGCTTTTGCTGCCATCACCATCACCAAACTTATCTATTATTTGTGTTACTGTGACTCCTAGGAGCCCCAGTCATGGACCAGGACCCCATTGTGCTAGGTGCTGCACAGACACTGAACACAAAGAAAGGCTGGTCCCCAGGGAGCTGACAGTAGAAGTATAGGACAAGAGACAAAAGATGGATGCTGACCGATGAGGGAGTACTGCTCAGCATGACGTCCAGTGGTTTTTGCTGTGATGCCTACCAAAAATGTGATGGTTACATTGGTGGTGTGAAAAGGAGAGTTCTGAGGCGGGATGTGAAGGTGGACAATGAAGTAGCTTTGCAGATGTTTATGGGGGCCACCTATAAAGCATGTGGGGCAGCATGGGAGAAAACATGAAGGTGCTTGTGTGAAGATTTAACAAGTGGGCAGCGGAAATGCCAGAACTACCGTTGCCTGCACCAGCTTAATTCGGCCCTCTAGTGCATATGCATGCTTTAGTCTTTAATTACATGAGCACATTCTGCTTTTCAGTAGGACCCTGCCCCATTCAGTGCACCCCATGGGCACGCGGGGAGGCCAATTGAGGTTGCACAGACCACCATGAGTATGGCATTTCCTGAATTTCAAGTGCTTGAATTTGTAACCAAAATAATAACCTTTTAATGTGTGTTTTTGTATGTAACTTATTTAGACTCCCTACAGCCCCTCACAGGAGACCGCATTAATGAAACTTGGGAACTGGAGGGTGAGAGATGAAGTCCTGTCATGGGTTAATATATTTGAACTTTTGGCTATTTAGAAAGAGTACACTGAAAGACAGCAAATTTAGGGCCCTGATCCTGCCAGGGCCTGAGCTGCCTGTTCTGCTAGGTGTTGAGTGCCCTAGAGTCCAACTGATTTCAGTGAGTTGAGTACGCTGAGCGTATTGCAGGATCAGTCCCTTTAAAACAGCTACAAGAAAGAAAAAAAGATGTGGTTTCACCTGTGGAAATCACAGTTGCAGGTTGTTACTGAGGTAGATGGGGGGGAGGGATAGCTCAGTGGTTTGAGCATTGGCCTGCTAAACCCAGGGTTGTGAGTTCAATCCTTGAGGGGGCCATTTAGGGATCTGGGGCAAAAATTGGGGATTGGTCCTGCTTTGAGCAGGGGTTGGACTAGATGACCTCCTGAGGTCCCTTCCAACCCTGATATTCTATGAAAGATATTATAAATTTCAGAACAGGATTAGATCTTTGTATAAAAGTGTCACTTGCAGTTACTTTAAGTAGCACAAAAATTACAAGGACTATATAAAGCCACATACTTCAGGGTAATAGACATGCTTTGTACTTTTTATAAATGCCTTAGAAGGATTAGACTTTTTAATAAGTAAATGTGAGGAATGGTTGATTTCTCACTCCACCCAAAAAGCGACACCCACCCTTCCAGTGCTAATTGAAATTTACAAAGAGAAAGTTTTAAAAAATACATTGCTTGAGGGCTTAGTGCGTGAGCAGTTCCAGTGAAGACGTCAGGATTCCATGATGCTTAAAAATGAAGCATTGGGAAATGAATATTAATGACCAAATGGAACTTTATTTCTGAATCTCTGTTGAATCTCCACTTGTACAGTCACTAAAGAACTATTTACATCAGTTTTTTTATTTGATGCTAATGGCCAATGCTGCATGGTTGTGGTCACTTTAAATACGTGAACAGTGAAAATATGAATCTGGCTAATTGACTTGATTATACAAATCACTTCTGGTTTGAGGGTTCATCACTTCATCCCTGTGAGACAAGGGCTTTGCCCATTTTACAGCTAGGAGAAACTGATGGGTTCAGTGAACTGGCCAAGGCAGAGGCAGATGTGGAACACAAGTTCCTTGTTCCAAGTCCTGTGCTCAGTCCAGTAGACCTGTGGCCTCTTAAGCTGGTCAGCAACTGGGCCCAGGAAGCAATAGCCTTCCCCTCCCCTGTGGTATGGTATGTGATATACAGGAGGTCAGATGATCTTGTAGTCCCGTCCGATCTTAAATCCAGAGTCTATGTATAGTACAGTACACCTAACTACATTATGGAGGTTGTACCTCTTCCCCATAGCATCAGGCACAGGTCTGATCTGAGATGGCAATTCCCATGTTCTTTAAAAGTTAAGCAGTTCAGATGAAATAACTCCCTTTCTAAAGGGAGTGCTATACATTATGTATGAAGCTGTAGAGCTGAGAAAGAGGAGATTTTGGTTCACTAGAGTTGAAAAGTCCTGCAAATCTCCTGGGCTTTGTAAAACCATCTGGCTCTCCACTCTTCCCTCCGCTTACCCTCCCCCACCTGCCCACTTAGTTGGTGCTGGCATGCTTGCCTTTCTCTCCCCCCACCCAGGGCGGGGGCATCTCAATAGCAGGAGAGCAGAAGGTGGCAGAATTGACAGGTCAGTCCCAGAGGGAGGCGCTGTAAATACTGATGTAGGAGCACTGGCTGTGTGGACATGCACAATCACTCCAATCCCAGCCCCTCTCAGCAGGAGGCATTGCACAGCATAGGGTAGGTTAAGGGAAAGGCTGTGGGTCTCAGTCCATAAGAGGTGCTTGCCACAGAAATTCAGGTCCAGGTGATTTGTGTACAACATCTTAAACGCACTGTTGTGGCTTCTCTTCTGAAACATGACCATGTCTATTGCTGGACACGGAGCTGGTGTCCTGCCTGGTGTGAACAAGGGTAACATAGAAGGGTGGCTATGTGGAGCAGCTGTGGTAGCATGTGGATAATGGAGAGGGCCACCAGAGGTGCCACGCATTCCCAGTGTGTTGCCATCTGTTTATTTCATTGCAGGAGAAGCTCAAGTACTTCCCAGTGTGTGTGAGTACAAAAGTTCACCAGGAGGATGATGCGGAAGAAGGTCTTGGCAGCCTCCCCAGGAACATCAGCTCCCTTAGCTCCCTGCTGCTGTTCAACACCACCGAGAACCTGTGAGTGTTGGAGCAGCACAAAGCAGCTCTGCTGCCACCACCTGGTCTCTGATCTGCTGCCTCCCCACCCCGGCCTGCCACCTTATCTGGGGAGACACTCTCGCGCTAGCGGGCTGGTGGGTTGATTCCCCTGAATAGCAGTCTCCATCCAACATCCTTTCTTCTTCACCCCACTCTGAGTCAGAGCTGTTTGTTACTATCAACATCTGACCCAGCATGTGCCCCTGGACACCTCTCCTCTCCCCCATCATTACTTGCCTGGCACCTGAATATTTTCTCTCTTGTTCTCTGTCCTTCCCTCTGTCTCGTTTGCTTATATAGCTACTGCCACATCTCCCTCCACCTCTTTGCCTGAACTTGAGTGGTCACTTCACTCCCAACTACTTCAACTTCCCCCCTGATTGATTTAGTCCTTGTTTCTCCTGTTCTCCTTGAGTGGAACTGTGCTTGCCAAGGATGTCTTCTCCTGGCCAAATCTAAGGACGCCCCCATGGTGCTTATCCTCAATCTTTTTTCTGCTTTGGACAGTATTTCCCCCTCTGCTCCTGGGGCTCTTGATGTTCTCCTTCCTGACTTTCTTCCTCCCTCTCAAACAATGTGTCCAGCAGAGATTGGCATGCTAGGCATGCCCTGCTCTAGATAGTGGTGTAACTGCTGTCCCCATAACATGGTGTGTGGTGGGCAAGGGGAGAGAAGCTTGGTGGAATCCAGATGATAGTGACAGGTGTTCAGGTTCACCCTGCACTAGCCTGCAGAGTGTGAGATCAGGATGGGGAAATCCCAGCTCCTGGCTGTGGCGGTGAAGAAGGGAGAGGGGCAAACCTGCAGGAGAGGTGGGATAGAACACAGGAGCAATGTAGCTGAGTGGAGGTAGTATTGACTGGGACTGATATTAGACTTGGGACATCAGGAAGCTGTTTCATCACCCCTTAATGCCTGGTCCCATCCTCTGGCTGAAGAACTGTTCCTTGGCTCTTCCCCGAGCTAGAATCACTGACGTTTTCTTCATCTCCAGGTACAAGAAGTATGTCTTCCTGGATCCTCTGGCAGGAGCGGTGACCAAGACCCATGTGACTCTGGGAACAGAGACTGAGGAGAAGCTCTTTGATGCACCCCTCTCTATCACCAAAAGGGGACAGCTGGATCGGCAGGTGAGATGCAGCAGCAGGCAGGGCTGTACTTGCTGAGCAAAGGGACACCATGCTGCAGACAGCAGTGTGCTCATCTACTAGAGGAGAGCTGGTTTTTGCAGGTGCAGGAGTTGGCAGGGGAATGGTCCAGAGGGGAGATCTTGGGTGATGGGCAGTGGGGCATTTCACCTGCCTTAGTAACCTCATTAGGGTTTGTGTGTATAGTCCTTGCTGGGCTTGGTGGATGCAATGAGACTTCTACACCCGAAGGTTGTGTTTCTCCAGGCTGTGTAGACTTGGCGGGTTGGGTACTGATAGCGCTGATGTGGCCTCCTCTGGTGCAGGGCTGACTCCCTGCGATATCACATCTCTTCCTCCTGCACTGGCCTGCTCAGAGCCTGAGCTGCAGAAGGGGTTTTTGGCAGGCATGTGGAGAAACGGAGGTTATTTGGGCTGAAGAAAAGCAGCAGCTATTCTGAGTCCCTCTTTCTGCTCCCAAGGGGAAGGTGTTAGGAAGAGCAGTTTCCCACACCCTCAAGTGGAAAGTGGCTCCAGCACGATGCTTGGGAACTACCAAAAGAGCACTAGGCTCTTAAAAAATGATTGGCCATTCAAATATCCTGCATTTCAGCCCATTGGGAAAGCCTGACAGGACTGTTATCTCTTTAATATGAAGTGCCCGTGGCACAGCAGGAGACAGGGCTGATGGAAGGAGCAGCTTGTTAGCTGGAGGCGGGTGATCACAGACTGGTGTGTTGTCAGGGATTTCAGATAATGCCCTCAAACTAATCTAGCTGAGTTCTTTATCCCCTCTCGTGTGGCGCAATCCCCTGAGCAGGGCTGCACTCAGCCCAAGTGTGGAGAAAAGGCCAGCGGAGAGCAGCCCATGCCAGCTGACAGTGCCCCGTAATGGTGGTGCTAAGCTGCTCTTGTCCCTGGTGTCAGTCAATGGGAGGGGAAAGAGGCAAGGAAGGGGGCTCTTCTGTCACTGTGAATGATGGTGTTTGAATCTCTCTCTTCTGGCATCTTAAGTAAAGGGAACCTGCCAAGGAAATAGTAAGAATTGTGTTGTGCCCTTTTTGAGGCCTGGAGGAGGTCAGGAAGCGTGTTAACTCTTTCCTGCTTGGGTTTTTCCCATTGAAGAAAAAGAAATGTAAAGTCCAGTCTTCCCTGGCTGCTTTGGAGGGTTTCTGGGAGGTTTATTGTGAGCTCTTGAAGCCATAATTGAAGAGGTGGTGGTGTTAAATCTTCAACTCAAACTTCCCTTCTTGAAAATGCATGTTTGTCACTGGAGTGTGAGTGGAAGCAAAATAAACAAACAACACGGCTAAAGAAAACCCTTTCCCTGTTGAACAACTCAGCTTCACTGTTAGACCTTGCAATGCCATTGTTTCATCAGCTCGCCAGTTGTCAGTCATCTTCTAGCTTGAACAGGACCATAATTTCTGATGTAAATAGCCCTTTGTAGACCCACACACACACACCCTCACCCTCCAGAATGGAGCAAGAAAAGGCACAAACCCATTTTTTGCCCCTCTGCAGGTTGCTTTTAGCGCACACATTCGACAGTGTAGTAACACCAGGGATGCTGTTATCCCAGAGTGCAGACTGAGCTGATTAAATACCTATGTAGTGTGCTGAGGATCTGCCATGAAGAGCACATCTGCACTCTAAAGAAAAACCCGTGGCACTGAGTCTCAGAGCCCAAGTTGCTGACTTGGGCTTGTGGGGTTAGGGCTGCAGAGCCAAAAATAGCCGTGTAGCTGTTAAGGGCTCTGAAACCTGGTGATGTCCCCTTAGCGAGAGCCACCAGGAGAGCTGACTGCAGCCCACATGCCACTGTCTGCAGGCCACATCTCTTCCCTCTGTTACTGGCTTCTCTAAGGGAAAGCAGTCTCCAGATGCCCAGCTGTTACCCTTCGTCTTTCTGTCTTCCAGGTAGCTGAAAATTACTTCTACGTACCAGATCTGGGCCAGGTGCCTGAGATAGATGTGCCGTCCTACCTGCCAGACCTGCCGGGCATCGCTGCTGATCTCATGTACAGCGCAGACCTGGGACCTGGCATTGCACCCTCGGCACCCAGCAGCGCTATCCCAGAGCTACCCACCTTCAACACTGAGTCCGTGGAGAACTTCAGGCCAGGTACTTCAACTCCCTTTGTCTGGGGCTCATCTAGGTGGGTGGGGGGACAAGGTGGAGATGGATACACAGGGAAAGGAGCTGTAAGCAAGTAAGTATTTGCAGATGCAGACTTGCCCCGTGGCACGCCCCAGAGGCATGGACTGTGACTTCTCCCCAGCACTGACTTCTGCGTGGACCCTGGTGAGGACCTAGAAAAGTCCCTTCTTAGAGGCCCCATCAGGATTAAAGCTGGAGGAGTCCCTGACTTTCCTGGCCAACTTCACGTGCGTGGGCCAAACCCAGCGCCTTTCCCCTCACAGACAAGGAGTGTGCCTCTGGCCTTCTGCTGCCCAGCCTGTGGCACAAACTGTCAGTCCCTCCCTCCTGCCCGGCTGGGAAGGAGGGGAGCTTGCAAGCACTTGGATTTTGCTGGCAGCCAGTCAGCCTTGTTGTTGTGATGAGAAACTGCTAGTCTGTGCCACCTTGACTACACAAGGCAAATGGGGGAAGAGCCCCCTGATGCCATGGGGTGGGGCTAATGCTGCCCCTTTCGTCCGCACAAAGTGCTGAGGATTGTTGGTGGTGGTACTATTGTGGGTGAGGGTGCTGGGGGGATAGTGTCGTAGCAGGTAGTGTCCCTCGGTGACTTTGCACTCCTCCCTTTAATATTTCAGGTCTTCAGGATTGTGTGCTAGTGCCCCCACCCCCACCTCCCCCTCCTCCCCCCCCTGTGATGCCAACTAGTGCTCCCCCACCCCCTCCTCTGCCCCAGCCTGCCTCCCTTTCCAAGCAGCCAGCCAGCGAGGAGAGCAGCAGTGCAATGTCTGCAGGTAAGGACTGAGCTTCTGCTAGGGCTTGTTATTTGGCAGGATCTAACCTAGCAACTTGGCCCCGCCCTTTTCCCTGGGCCAGCTTTTCCCGTGGTAACCCCAAGGCTTTTCCAATGGCTCTTCTCCCCTTACAAGCAACGACGACAATTCAGTGGAAGGCTGGCTGCTTCCTCCCCTCATGCCGAATCCTTCAACTCTTCAGTCTGCAAACGGGACTGTAGGTGCAGCCCATTGACTTGAACAAACAGCCCCAGGAGAGCAGGCTGAGCAGACCTTGGTACCCAAGCGTAGGCTGCAGAGACTAGATCCAAGCGTGCAGTAGTGCAGGGGTTCCCAACCAGAGGTCTGGGGTCCGCTGGGGTGCAGTGCGCAGGTTTCAGGGGGTCCGTCAAGCAGGGCCAGCACTAGACTCGCTGGGGCCCAAGGCAGAAAGCCGAAGCCTGATCAACTTAGTGTAAGGAGACTGTTGCCCCCTTACTAACATTCCGTGGGGGTGTTTTAGTTGCTAGCTCCCAGTACTAAAAGGGGAAGGGTAGATGGGGAATCAGGACCCTGAGACTGCCAGTCCCTAGGAGCAATGGGGAGAGACCAATGCTCCAGGTCAGCCTGAATGACAGGGCGAGCAGGCTATCAGGGAGTCACGAGGCCAGGGAGGTCCCGTCTTCCATGTGAGCTGGAATTGCCTGGGTCAGACAGAGTGGGGCCGAGCTAAGGAGAAAGCAGAGGCCCGAGCTGAGCTGGGGAGCAGAGCTGGGCCAGATCCAGAGGGACCAGAAAAGCAGCCCAGAGAGAGCAGACCCTGTCCTGGGAGCAGAGCTGCAGCCCCAAAGCCAGAGGCACAGCCCAGAGAGAGCAGACTTGCCCTGGGAGGAGAGCTGCAGCAGCCAGAGCCAGAGGGGCCAGAAAAGCAGCCCAGGAGGCAGGGCAGTGCTGGGAGCAGAGTCACAGAAGCAGCCTGCAGAGCAGACCTGTCCTGGGAGCAGAGCTGCAGCAACCAGAGCCAGAGGGCCAGAGAAGCAGCCCAGGGAGCTGGAGGCAGAGCAGCAGCAGCTGTGCTGAGGCAGAGTGGAGCTGGAGTTGGATCAGTCTGGAGCCGGGTGTTGTGAGCAGCTGGGGAGAGTGAGGGGGGACCTTGAGCAGTGGACTGCCAGGAGGCTCTGCAGGCCAGACTCGGAGGAGGATTGGTAACCCTGACAGGGCGGGGGCGACGCTGGGAAGAAGGGCCCTGCCACCTAGAGCCTGAGAGCGTGTGGGCACCACCAGAGCGAGTGTCCAACCCACAGTATCCCTGCAGCACAGCCAGGGCCTGAGAAGGAGGCTGGGGACTTACAAGGAACAGACTGTGAACTGCCCTGACATTCCAGAGACACTGTTTGTGATGTTCCCTGCCACAAAGCGGGTTGATGTGTTTCCTTTAACCTTTCTCTTTTTCCCTTATTCTTTTTAAAATTAATTGTTGATTAAATAACTTGCATTTGCTTTAACTTGTACGTAATGGTCCGTGGGTCAGAGAAGTGCCCAGTGCAGAGAGAGTACCCCGGAGTGGGGACACCCTAGCTCCTGTCCTAGGTGACCACAGCAGGGTTGGGGGTCGAGCCCCCCCAGGAATCCCGGGCCCAGCCTTGTTGGGGTTACAAGGACTCTGCCAGACAGGAGAGTGGAAGGGGAGTCCTCAAGGGCAGGGAGGCCACTGGGTAAAGGAAGTGGGAGCGAGGACTCAGATCCTTTCGCTAGCCCACTTCACCGGGGTAGTGCAGAAGCCAGGAAAGTTCCCCACAATAGCGGGACTATTCCCCCGCTTACATTAGCTTCACAGGATCCCCTGTGGAGTGGGGCCCCAGGCAATTGCCCTGCTCGCTACCCCCTAATGCTCGCCCTGGCTTTTATATGCAGAAAAACAGTTTTTGTGGCACAGATGGGCCATGGAATTTTTATAGCACGTGGTGAGGAGGCTCAGAAAGAAAAAGGTTGAGAACCCCTGCAATAATGGATGCTCACATGATCATTAATATTGTGCACTGCATGCTGGGAGCTGTAGTCTCTGCTGTCCACACTTCTGTACTGAATGAGTGTGGACATGTGCTCCAGTTTAAACTGAGTGTGGTCCTCTGGTTTCTTGCAAGGTACCAGTGCAGCCCTCTCTAGGCCCCCTGGTTTAATATACCAGTGTGGAGTATAAGCTATAACAAACTGTTTGTGTGTGCAGCACTATAGCTGTTAAAAGCCCTATCACTTAATAGGACACTATGAAGATATGCACCTTCTACTCTGTGTTACTAACAACTTCAGCTTAGTTAGAATGGAAATAATGGCCATTCTCCTTTCCTTTGATAGTCTCTCCCCTTTCTGCATGTCTCTCCCCAGGGGCAATGGAAACAAGATTAATCAGTTTTACTGTTCTGGATAGTATTGGTTTACTAGGGAATCTCCCATGAAAGTTCTTATGCACTAGGAAGATGCAGCTATGCTCTGGGTACAAATAATTTCTACTCATCCTCACTTAATTTAATAGAATTGAATAGCTTAAAAATCTTCATGGACCTTTCTATTGGCTTTAGTTTGATACAAACCTTTGTCACAAGAACACTGCGCCTTACAGTGTCCCTTTGACAGGATCCGGGCTATTTTCTCTTGGTCCCACAAGGAAGTGAATTTTTTAAAACAGGAGCAATGCAGAAAAGCTGCCCCCAAACCCAGGGAAGTAGCAGTGTTTCTGCTTTCAGACTAGGAAATGGTTGCATTAATTTGTGGTTACATTACTCCTTCCTCTGGAGCATTTTGTACTGTCTACTGCTGGAGATGGGGGCCCCAGATTAGATGGATTGCTCTGATCCATTCTTGGCTATCCCTGTGTTGCTGGCAGGGCAGGGCATGTCTCCCTGTAGAGCCAGTGGGTGCTGTTCCCCTGTAGGGCAGAGGGCTCCTTGGAGAATGGTGTGAGATGGCCAGTTTAGGATCAAGGGACAGAATATGAGGGTGCAGGGAGGGATTCTAGCTCAAAGCCCTTCATCTGGCAGCACACTGCACAGCCCACAGTATTCACTGATTTATTTTAAAGGCTCCCCTTCATTCTATGCGCTGCGTCATCTCCCGGCGACTTGGAAAAGGCAAGTGATGAGGTGCCAGAGCTCTTCGGTGTCTCAGGTTTCACACCCAGGCAGGTGGTTTAGGTTTAGCTAAAGCAGCAGCGTGTAGAGAGCCCGCTGTTAATTTTTAATTGCTGACACATCAGATGGTGTCCGTTCCTCAGGGCTGACTCCTTTCTGTATCCCTGCAGCTCCAGTCCAAGGGGCTCCAAAGGAAGTTGTGAACCCTTCAACTGGCCGGGCAACTCTCCTGGAGTCCATCCGCCAGGCTGGCGGCATTGGGAAGGCCAACCTCCGAAGCGTTAAGGAGAGAAAGCTGGAGAAGAAGAAGCAGAAGGAGCAAGAACAAGGTGCCCAGAGCACTCTCATCTGTAGTCATCCTCAATCCCCTGCCCCAGCTAGATATGCTTAGGTACCCCCAGGAAGGAGTCTCATAAATATCTGAGGGGCAAAGCCAAGTGCCAAACATGGCAAGCCCCCAACACTGCACAGAAGCCTTAGAGCAGAGGGATTTCATCTCACCTCACGTTGCAGTTTTGAATGAACTCGATAGCTCCTACGTGCCAGAAATGCATTAGTGCTCTGCCTTGGGAATTCTCCCCTCTCGAGGGTGGAGATGAAAATGTTTCATGTGAACTTGTAGTGCTGGAAGCATTTCAAAGATAGCTCAGGGCAGGCTGCCTCTGGAGAGGAAATTGTGCCTTTGCAAGTCCTGCGTCACGACTGGACTGTTTTTAGTAGACTGGTTAACTCCAGTTCATTTAAACTGGCTGAAACACCCAACCTTTTCCTTCCTCCAAGCTGCTGTAGGAAGCTGACATGTTTCCCAGGCAGGCCTTGTGTGCTGTGCTGGGGAAGGGTAAATGTGGTGCAAGGATGGGACGGGTCAATTATTTATTTAATCCCCAAGTGAAGGTCCCTACACAATCTCTGCCAAGGCAGCTCAGTCCTAGCCTTCAGCGTATCCCTGCTATTCAATCCTGAACTCCAAGGCAGCTCTGCCAATACAGCACCATGTGCTCTGCGCAGGGTCAGTGTGTCACGTTGAATAGGGTGGGACCAATCCCCCGTCCTCCCGTTGTGTCCTGACCACGTGTCGAAGCTGGTCCCCCGTTAATAACTAGCCATTCGTACTAGTCTGGACCGTGTGAGCAGGGCATTTGGTCTGTCACCTGATTTGTGGGGCTTTACTCTTTCAGTGGTAACCACAGCACAGGGTGGAGACTTGATGTCCGACCTCTTCAACAAGTTGCTCCTGAGGCGTAAAGGTACCATGCCATGGGGGGGGGGGGGGGGGGGCCTGCTCCTTTCCTGTAATGTGACATGAAGAGGGGCAGGTTTCCTTGCCTCACTGCTAGAGCTTGCAGGAGTTAGAAGGGAGGAAGCTTTTGGCCAGCTTGGCATGCCATTTGGCTGAATGCTTTGATGCTGCTGAGGACACACCCGATGCCCTTATGGGCCAGACTGGGCGATCCCCTTGCAGAGCAGGAAGAACTTACCTGTATACCAATGCTGCCGCTGGCGGAGTGTCACTGCAGTGAATCCAGACGGGAGGTGCTGCTGGGGGGGTCTTAGCTGGTTTCAGTGCCTAAACTTTACCTGGCATCCCCAAGGCAGAAACCTGGGCACTGGCTGTTGTATGTTTTTAATACTCCAAGGAAAAGCTCCCCTGTCCCTGCTCTGCACACTCTGGGCAGAGGCTCAGCATACCTGGAGAGCCTCAGAGGGGAAAGCATTTTGAATTTACCCATTCTCTTAAGGGCTGGGGCCTCCCCCCTGCTGTCAAAGTCCCTCAACCATAGCTTAATGACAAGGCCCTCCGTAGGTACCAGGCAGGCACCTCTGTCCCTGCCACGCTTCAGCCAGGGGCTGCCTCCTCCCTTGCTCACAGAGTCAGAGTGGGTTCTGGTCCCTGCCCTCCCTTGTTCTGCCAGCTGGAAATGCTGACCTGGCGCTTTAGCTAATGAACTCTTTCCTAGCAGCACTGCGGTGTTAATGGGAGTTGAGTTTGTGTGTGCCTGAGGCAGCATTTTGCACAGGTGCAGGGCTAGCTCCTGCCTCCCTCAGTTCTCCCTCCTAGGCCTCACTCACCTGCTTTTCTTCCCCAGGCATTTCAGGCAAGGGGCCTGCAGCTGCAGGAAGTGCTGATGCTCCCAGTGCACCTGGTGGTGCCTTTGCCCGCATGTCGGACACAATCCCACCCCTGCCACCCCCACAACAACCCCTGGGGGACGAGGAGGAAGATGACTGGGAATCATAAATGCTATCGGGCCGCAGGCCTGGGATCGGTTTCCTCTTGGCCAACTGGGAACCCAGCCCTGCTGAGCTAAGCACCTCAGCAATGGACCAGCTCTTGGAAATAACTGTTAGTGAGAGGGCACAGATGGACCCTGTCACTTTCTCTTAGCTCCTGCTGTTCCCACTCATCTCTAACCACTGTTGAGTACAGTTATGACTCTTACTTCTGCTCTGTTTACTTCCCCCTCCCCCCTAAATAGTGCATTTAATTTCAAATACTGCTGCTCACACTCACTCAATAAATCCTGCTGTAGCTGGAGGGCAGCTCACAGAAGATCTGATCAAGCACAACTGCAAGGGCAGCTCTAAGAGCCTTCTCCTCCTTAGCCAGCTGTATGTCAGGCCTTGGCTGGATGCTCCTGTGATAGGATTGAAGGTGCACAGCAGGTCTGCTGGTGGTTCCAGTGCTGCCTGGCAGCCTCCCTCATGTGAAATCAGCTGTAGGAAAGCCATGGAAACTCTGCTGTTGGGTATGAATGGCTTCTACAGTGTAAGTCAATAAAGGAACAAGTACCCAGCAGCTTTCTCTAGCCCACTCCAGTCTACACTGTGGAGTGTTCTTGACTCTAGGAGGAGAGGCCCAGCTGTCCACCATTAGCGTCTCTGGGAACAGCAGGCATGTTGGGGTATGGTCTGTGTGAAAAACATAAGGCAGAAGCCCTAAAACTGCTGTATATGTAGGTGCACTACAGACTTTGAAAGCCTCTACCTACAACTTCTACTCTGTCAAAGAGGTGATGGGCAGAACTGTGCAACTACAGTACAGTCAATTCCTAGTTTGCTTAAGGAGATGTTTCTTCACTGTAGGGGGAAAGTAGATGTCTTTGAACTCCTATGTGCACAGTTTAGATGTGCCAGACTCTTCAGGGACTGATACAATTCAGCTGCAGCAGAATAGAGATTTTAATCTAGGTATGTATAGATGCACATGGGAACAGCCATTAGCCCCCTGTCCAAGGGCTTTCCTGAGTTACAAGGTGGCAGAAAGTAATCACTGATGGCTTCTGCCAGGAACTGCTCTAGTCCACTACACAGCAAAGCTGAAATATCAAAAAGCCAGGAATCAATGTGGCACACCTCCACCCCCTTTACATCAAAAGGGATTTACAGTGAACTATACTGAGGGAGTGCTCAATATGAGCCCCAGGAAAAGGCAGCAATAAAGCTGAATACCTGAAGGTGACACATGCAGACAGGTATGTAGTCAACAGGAAATGAAATAAATGCTGCCTTGCTTTATGGCTAGGCCAGCAGAGTGATAGGCTTATGTCCCTTCCCGCTGCTGGAATAGTGACACAAGCCTTGGGCCGTGTGACATTCCTGGTCCACAGTAGCAGAAAGGCGGTGAACAGCTCTAGCATCAGCTTACACAACATCAATGAGGAAATAAAGGCCTTGGATAGGTAAATACAAATGCAAGCCACCCAGGTGGCATGGATGAAGCCCCCAGCAACTGAAGCCCCATGTGGAGTGCTGCAGATTCATGCTTACAGCACTTGGCAGAAAAAAAGACTCTGTTTCCTGTAAGCTCCCTAAATATTCTTTCAGGGGGCAAGCAAACCAGCTAGCAATACTGCCCCCAGCCATTATCTAGTGAGGGCTCTGGGAAAGCACAGATTATTTACACAATGCCAATGGTCAGAGATGTAACTTCAGGCATGGCAAAACTAAGAGTTGAAAATGCCTCAGGTGGCCCAAGGCATTTGCCCTTACTGAATTAACTGATCTGTGGAGCAGGTATGTGGCCACAGGACCATTAGCTAAGGGGCAGAAGGGATATAAATCTAGGCTCTAGCTTTCAGTTGTTGAGCTTCTGGGGGCCTCCACAAGAGCAGTACTAGTCCCCCATCCCCTACTGGAAAGGGAAATCAGCAGCCAGGGAACATCAGCCTGATTTTCAATACTTTGCCCTGAGCGCTGCACCAAGAGGACAAGTAGTAATAGCCCAGGGTGGGAAACCGAACAAAGGGGAGGAGTAACAAAACCCAGACGCAGCACCCTCGGTGCAGAAGAGAAGCTAGTCCAAGTGGGAGTCAGATCCAGTAGCTGCGGGTGCTCTTATCTCCCCTCCCCTCACACAGTCTGAGCTAGGGTACTTTCCACTGTCCAGCCCAACTCAAATGCAATATAATCAGTCACTGCCCAGAAGCCACATGGGCACGAATAGCTTTGGTCAATAATTTTCAACTGCAAAGTCTTGGGGAAAAAACTTCTGTTGCAGGGACAGCAATTGCAGAGGGCTCTGTACTTGTCATCAGCACAATGCTCTTCCTTCTCCCTCAGGAAGCTTCTGACCCATGACATGACTTCTTCTCTTGGTGAAACTAGGAAGAGAGGAAATCACATGACATTGTTCATTCCTAGCCCCAGCGCTCTAGTATCCAGAGTGGTCAGGCCTGTGAGCCGGGGGAAGAGGGCATGCAGGTCCATAGAGACATTGCTGGGGGGCAGTTCCAGGACATATATGGGGTGGAGGTGATGGGTACATAATGGAAAGTAGGACATTGGCTACTGCAGGGTGCATGAAATGGTACTGACCTTCCTTAATGCTGCAAATGCTGGTCCAAAGGCAGGTTTGATCTCTGTTCTTTCCTTGATCCACTGGGGTAATTTGTTGAAGACTGAGGGGCGTGCATATCTGTGATCTACGAGTAAGATGCTAGCAAAGTCCTTCTGATGGCGAATCGCTCGTCCTGCACAGATCATTATAAAGGGAAACCTCAGTTTTGTCACTTTGTATCCCCTCTAGACCCTATTTTTACATGCACACTATTATCAGCAGATCCACTCTAGAAACAGGCCTCCACCAGGCTGCTTGCCAATAGCTTGAACGCACAATCAGGTCACTGGTGGATCTTCTACCACCTGAGTTGCATGTGCCATGACAATTCTTCCCAATACCTTGTCTCTCATAACAGAATCCTCTCCTTATGCTGCTCCCCACCCATCCCACTCTGCCACAACTGCTTCTTTGCCTATTCCATGACCCTAGCTCCCGTAACTGCTCTCTTCATACTCCTCCCCATCCAGCCCCATGAAAGATGAAGTCTTACCTATTGACTGGTTTACTGCCTTCATGCATAGATTTTCAATCAGCATTTTGCTAGGTGGCTGGCCCGCACTCCTTGGCTAGAGGAGAGAAATAAGACTGAGGCTATGTCTACACGAAGCAGCTTTTAGCGACAGGGCTGTGTTGCTACAGCCACGTCACTAAAAAGCGCGCAGTGTAGCTGCTGTTCGTTGGCTCTCCTGCTGACAATATTTTCCACCCCTTCCAAGTGGCATTAGCGTTGGCAGTAGGAGAGCGCTCCTACTAACAAAGAGCTGTTCACACTGGTGCTTGTTGTCGGCAAAACTTCTGTCTCTCGGGAGGTGTGTTTTTTTAAAAGTTTTGTCTTTCAGTTGCCAGTGTAGACAGCCCGAGTAAAAGGCGCATGCAGTTCAAGGTAGGAATTAAAGTTCTTTAGTACAGAAACCAGGCCCTGGAGGGGTACTGTATTCTTTGCCCCTGCTGTTGCCTAGCTGGCCTAGGGAATGGTGCTGCCAGGCAGTCCCAGGTACTCATAATAAAGAAGGGACCTCAAGGCCCACTATAAGGATATGGGAGTTCAGTCACACACTAGAACCTGGGAAGTGCAGCTGAAGGTTGATCAGGCTCCTCAGAAAGGACATTCAAACTAACCAGCTCCAGGGCATCTGAAGGAGGAAGGTAGCTTCAATGCCAACCCCCAGGGTTTCAGAGCTCCATAGAACAGGGGCTCTGCCAGGCAACAAGAAGGATTCACTGCATTAGAAAGAGGAGCGTGACGCTGGAGTGCAGTTCTCTGTGTAGTATTGCTCTGGCAGCCTCTCTTGGGCCAAGTCCCCCTTCTCCCTTTGGCATTCAGCAGGGTCATTCCTGCAGATCTCTGCCTGGCTCTAACCCTGTTGAGCCCATTTACTAGCCTCAAAGCATGCAGAGTCAATGAGATCTCTGACCCAGGCACAGGAAGACCCAGGTCTTTATTTCGCAGAGGGAATTGGACCCTAAAAGGACAATAAGTAAAGCAGCTGAAATCGGCACTGGGGTGCTTACTCCTACCATTGTTTTGTCAAGATAGGCCATTTTCTCCTGGAGTTCTGGGGACTTGATGTTGGGGTAAGGCATGCCCACCATAACGACACACCTGGAAATGGAAGGAGGGGGACACACACACACAAACATTGTTAGTGCCCTCTCATAATTACATACTGTCACATCCCGAACAAACTGATAGGGACACTAAATTGGAGGGGGTTATCACTGCAATGCAGTCAACTCTGGCGCGGAAGCAACAACAGTGCCCAGCCGTCCATGACAGGGGAATACTGAAGTAAAAACTGCCAGGGGAATTCAGGGAGCCAGAGTGGGGATTTATCCCACACAGCATTGTCCAGTGAAAAGCACTCCAGGCTATTTCATGACCACACAGTGGTTGGGTGTCTGCAAGGCACCTACAGCTCATAGTGCATCCTGATACCACTCCGGGCACACTGCTTTCAACCCTGACTCAATCACACCACCCTCACTTCCTGCACCCCTGCAGTTTACTTGCAGGTCTCCCACCCAAGTCCTGAACAGATTCCTCCACAGCACAGGCTAGGAGAGCCAGCAACCACATCAGCAGAGCTGTGTTCAGATACCACCTTAGGAGATGAGCAGCAAACCAGATATTTCTTACCTTCCCAGGTCATCAGAGAAATTGATTCCTTCACTCATTTTCCCTCCAACCACAGAAAAGAGCAGGGCCCCCGTCACATGGCCTCCCACCTGGCTGCAGCGCTGCAGGAAAGAACCCCCAATCACTCATGAGATACTGGAGCTGTGGAAACTTCTGTGCAATTGGCAGCACAGAGACCTGTCTGCGTTGGCCAGAGCACATTAACCACCCACATCACCTGCTTTAGAAACACTCTCTTGCATTATGGGGTATTGAACGTCCAGCAACCTGCCAACCCTGCTTACCTTTATGCACTTAGCATACTCTGACAGCACCTGCTCCACCTGGTTTGCTCTCTTGGGCTCCTGAAATATCTGTCACAGGCACAAAGCATAAGTTGCAGCAGAAAGATGCAAATAGATTTAATGGTGCAATTCCAAAAATAACACAGAGAGGAGAGCCTAGAGGCACATTACCATCGATCTCTAACCGATGTCCAACTATGCCCCCTGGCTAAGCAATGCAGACACATCCTAATAGTGCCCTGCTCAGCACCTGTGGGACCTTTCACATCCAGAGCAGAAGCAGTGATGGCCATTAGTGACTTTGGAGACATTTCCAGTTACTGAGACGTTAACCAGGGTTTTTCCTTCATGGGTGCTTGCACCCAGATCTCTACTGTTTGAAGAGTGGAAAGAAACATCCATGTAAGAAGGGGGAGTGAAGATCTGGGAATTCAGGTGTAGCAAGAGGGTAACATGGAAGAGATCTCCAGCACTAGTATGATAATTTATAGAACAGTAGCACTCAGGTGTGATTAAGGCCCATGTGTGCTGATGGGCTCTACAAGCAATGTAAGAGACAGTCCCTGCCCAAGCGAGATTAGGGTAGGAGGGGAAGCAGAGTTCTAGAAAGGTGAGGTTATTGCCAATTCAGCTCCTGAGGAACAGTACAGGTCTGTTTCTCATAATATAGCCTCCTGAGCATTGTTCAGTCCAGTGCTAAATTGCACAAGCAGGAAACAGAGGAACAGCCGTGTTAGTCTGTATTTGCAAAAAGAAAAGGAGTACTTGTGGCACCTTAGAGACTAACCAATTTATTTGAGCATGAGCTTTCGTGAGCTACAGCTCACTTCATCAGATGTATACCGTGGAAACTGCAGCAGACTTTATATACACACAGAGAATATGAAACAATACCTCCTCCCACCCCACTGTCCTGCTGGTAATAGCTTATCTAAAGTGATCAACAGGTGGGCCATTTCCAGCAGGAGTACTTGTGGCACCTGGACAGTGGGGTGGGAGGAGGTATTGTTTCATATTCTCTGTGTGTATATAAAGTCTGCTGCAGTTTCCACGGTATACATCTGATGAAGTGAGCTGTAGCTCACGAAAGCTCATGCTCAAATAAATTGGTTAGTCTCTAAGGTGCCACAAGTACTCCTTTTCTTTTTACAAGCAGGAAAGTTTTTGGAGGCTTTATCATCAGAGTTCACTGTTCAGAAAGGTTTCCTGATATTCAGCCATTTTCTTCTGTTCAGTTTCATTCTATTACTCCTGGTTATACACCCTTTGTACCATGCTAAAACACTGAACCTTGAGATGTAGGCAAGCATTATCCCCATTTTACAGAAGTGGCAGACAGCTTAAGTGACTTGACCAAGGTTACACAGTGACTCTGTGCCGCAGTCAAGAACAGAACACAGATTTCTTGATCCTCAGCCCTGTGCTTTAACCAGAAGACCCATTCATCCTCCCAGTAGACCCACAGTGAGCTGAAAGCTTGTATGTAACTGACAGTGTATCGCTGAGTCTTAAGGCTTGTCTTCACTACTCAGGTAAGTCAACCTACATTATGTTTCTCCAGCTATATGAATAATGTAGCTGGAGTCAACATAGCTTAGGTCGACTTACCCCGGTGTCTTCACTGTGCTGCATCAACGGGAGACACGCTCCAGTCGACTTCCCTTACTCTTCTCAGAGAGCTGGAATATTAGGGTCAACCAGAGAGCGCTCTGCTGTCGATTTAGCGAGTCTTCACTAGAGTGAAGACAAGCCCTTAGTCAATCACACTATTCCCTGGGCAGGGGATGTGCAGCCAAGTCTGGGGAAAGCAAATCCTCTGTAAGAACTTAATAACCTGCCCCTCACAGCAAGGGAATCAGAGAGCATTGTAGGCTGACTAATGCAGATGAAGACCATCTCTGCATTTACAGGAGCCATGTAACAGCATTTAATCTAATTTAGATCCCAGCTCAGCAAACAGCCGTCTGGGAGGTATCATTTATACATTACTGGAGGGACTGGCTAGATAAACATCCTCTCTGCTCTGCTGTGCAGGATATAAGAACAATTTGGGGAGAGAGAGACAAGGCCTGTAATGTGCAGATAATTGTTGGACTTTTGAAACCTCCATTTAAAGTACCAACCACCCTCAGTTACACAATTACCTTCTTCTTAGTCGCCAAGCGGGTGAGCAGCCCCGTCCTCTCCCAGTGCGTGTACACCTGCTTTTCGTACTCATAGGAAGGAAAGAAGCACACTACGCCCCCAGGGACCACATTGCACAGGTTACCAAGGATTCGGCCCATCTCATCCATCTATAAGGGCAGAAAGACTGGTGTCTGCTGGGGCTTACCATGGCACTGCCGTGGCCTAATTCTCCTACCCTGTCCCTGACCCAGAGAACAGATGCCTCCCACTGACAAGTCTTAGGACACTCATGTAGCCACTTCCACATAGAGAAATCAATGCAAGTGTGCTAGCTCACCAACAGTTGCCTAGAGGCACTGGCTGGCTCCAGGGCCTGGAAATGTATATGCTCCTTGGTCTCCCCGTCTAAGCCGCAGTCCCAAGAGTATTGTAAAGCAATGGTTGTTCAGTGTGTCTGTGAAATGAGCTAGGAGGTCTGTCCATTTCCCAGGGAACAGGTGTCCGCTTCACACCCAGAATGATGGCGAGAGCTCACTGGCAGCTCTGTTAGCAAGTTCAGCTAAGGACTGAATGGGCAAGAGGACTGATGTCTCACTCCTAGGGGCCCTTCAAAGGCAAAGGAGGATGGGGAAGCTTTCGCAGCCACCATCAGTGCTGTAGATGCTCTTCACTCTCCAGGCCTGTCAAGTTAGCTTTCACTAGCACTAAACTCACTTAAAATGGCTTAACAAAAACAGACCACCCCCAGTATGCCTGCCCCTGTGGCCCTCCACAACTGGACCACTCCCCTGCCAATCTGCACACCCCTCTGGACTTATTTTTCCCCACCTTGGAGCCCCCCAGAATTCCCCACTCTGCACACAAAACTGCCCCTTGAACCATCAGACCGCATAGCTTAAGAATGAAACAGACATGCTGACCATCTGAGGCAGGTCTCTCTTCTGATAGGTGAACTCTAGCTGCTGGTTAGATGGACCACTGCAGAGGATTATGGGTAAAATGTTGTCTGGAGGAATCACATGACCTGATGACAAACAAGGAGATGGAATAAAAGCCACAGATGTTCAAGCAAAGCAAGCTAATAGTGCAAGGCCCCTGGGACTAGGTCACATGCACATAGCAGCAGAGGTACACATTAATTTCTCTTGGTCTGGGGGAGTGCAAACAGCTTTAGCACAAGCTCAATGCCTTTACATGGATCACACCAGCCTTAACCTGGTTCAGATCATTCCCTGCCCATTCTCGCTGGGGCAGAGGAAGAAGGTACACCCTTATCAGCTGGAGGTGAAAGAGAACCTGGCTGCCCTCTGCTGCTGTGATTTCCAGGCAGGATGTCTGGTCACTAGAAGGAGCTGGCAAACAAACAAAGTCAATGGCACCTGCCTGAATTCCCATACAGTCAAACTAGGGGCCCAGCTACAGAGAGAGCATGTGTCAAGCTCCCCTAGACTGACACTCACCACAGGAGAACTCCACCACCCTGTCAGCACTGATGGCACACGACAGCAACTGCTCTCGGAAATCAGACACCTACAAATCAGGAGCCAAGAAGAATCAGCAAAGCCAAAGGGCTCTCATCAGGAGATGGGGAAGGGCTGCAGTCAGCACACAGCACAGGGATGGGAGGACCAGATGCAACGATGGAGGAGGAGGAGGAGGAGGAGGAGTCAGGCCAATGGTTTGGGGAAAAGGACAGAGGGAAGAGATGTGCTGGGTACTTGGTGCAGATGTGGGACCCAGAAATACAAGGGCACACAGAGGGATGAACAGATGCAGAAATACTGTAGGTGCAGCTCTGGCCTGAAACCAGAGCTGTACCCAGGGGAGCAGGGTTGATTGGCTGGTAAATTCTGCAATTTCACAGCCAGCACAGCTGCACCATCCCATGCTGCAATTAAAGTTTCTCCAAGTCCTTGGGCAGGACCCTCTACAGGGCAAGGGGAACCATTTGTTTCTAGGCAGGAAAGCAGAGAACCCACAAAGCATGGGCTGCAGCAGCCAGCCGCCTCCACGGCTTCCTATGGCCAGTGACAGTAGGTGCAGAGCAGGAGCACCACCCTGTGGTCCAATAGCCTCATCCTACCAGTGCAGTGCTCTTTTTAGACAAAGCCATCCACAGTGTATTGTGAGCAAGGCATTCAGCCTAGCTTTCAGAGCTTGGGTCTGCCTCTTTGAGCTGGGACCCAACTCCTAGTACCATAGCACACCTCTTCCGCTCCCCTGCCTTGCCATTTACTGACACCAGACTGAATACCTTCCCTGGGGTTGACTAGTTACGGCGGGAGGAGGATCCAGACAGCAGGGTACGACAGAGTCTCCTTGTAGTGCTCATGGGGCGGGGGCCAGACTGCTTGGCACAGCCTTCCCTCCATACAGCTTCAAAACCCCGATGTGGCCCTCAGGCCAAAAACCCCTGGGCTAGACAGAAAAGCCTAACGTGGATGGGTCATGCATGCCACTGTGGCGCTACTAAAATTCTGATTTTTCTGGAAGGTCCCTCCGGCAAGATCAGCATTATAAAGTCGGTGAGAGGATTTCCATCCAGTGCTAGTTTTGAGCTGCACTCAGCCTGAGGGATTGGCTCAGACCACATAACTCAAAGGGCAATCAGATACCTTGACGGCTGGGCAAGGGCCAGATACCTTAACATTGCCTGGGCAAGGGCAATGTTAAGCCCCAGCCAGGCATTCAGACAGGATGAGACGTCTAATGGAGAGACCACTCTGAGGAGTTACGATGTCTGAAAGCGTTCGGGTGAGTAACCTCCCAAGCAAGAGGCACAGCAAAGGGGGTATTAGCACACCCATCCCTAGCAGTTCAAATGGACAGCGTGTCAGGGACAGTGGGGCTTTGCTATGCTTGTACCATCAGGAATTGCTAATTCTGTAGCTACCTCATGGGGAATGGCGCAATGGGACAGAGGAGGGTCTTGCTTGGTGCCTACAGTGCTTTTCTTTTGCTGCTGAGAGGAGCAATAAATGAAGGACGGGCAGAGCACAAAGTCCCTAGACCTCACGCTAATATGCAAAGAGACTGTCACCTTTTCCCTGCCGCTAGGAGGATGGAAAAGCAGATTCCCAGCCTGATCACTGCAATGTAGGCAGCCTGGAGAAACGTGCTGAAATGGGGTGGGAATACATGGCTCTAGTGTTGCTTAGCAGTTCATTGGTGTATTTTAAAGCATCCCAATTATGTCCAATATCCATCTCCTCCTGCTGCTCCTTGTGGATTGGCAAAAGGTGCCAGATAGACCAGTTAGTTCTTAAAGAAGCAACCTTGCTCCCTCACCGGCTGCATGGTGCCCCCTGCGATGATCGCAGCACGACATTCCTTCAGCACCTTGGCAAAATGGACAGCTGGATTCAGCAAGAGGAATTTGAGGCTGCTCTGACCTACAGTGCCTGGGTAAAGAAGACAAAAGACAGACAGACAGACACACACACACCTTAGTAGAACACCCAGGATTATCAGCAGACCACCTTGTGAGGGGAAACCCCACTTTCAAAGCAGGAGCAGAGTGCTGCAGGGCCCATCTAAATCATTTACATCTGGGGGGATTCTGCACCAAAAAATTAAAAATTCTGCGCACAATATTTTAAAATTCTGTATATTTTATTCATCAAAAAACCACAATATTATCACAACAGTTTCAATTATTTTGGTAATTTATTTCAAAATACCTGTCAGCAAGTATGTCTGTAACAATACAGACAACAACAACAAAAATCCCCCAGGAGTAGAGAGTTAAAGAAACCCTGATGACAACTCAGTTCCTGTTTCTCTGCTCCCTCCCCCCAGAGCCCAGCAGGGGGGCCAGACACCCACACCCCATCTCCCATATAGCCCAGCCACAGGGTCCCCCCCATCCCAGACACACACACCCCTTCCCCACAAATCCCAGGCATGGGGCACCCCCAGCCCAGACATCCACACCCACTACTCCTCAGAGCCCAAAGGGAGAAGCAGCCTGATGCTGGATCCCAGGCTTCTGTGGCGTTTCCTGCATGCCACCTCCTTCCCTCAGGGAGTCCCGGGAACCGCAGCTGCCAGGAGCCCTCCAACTCCCTCCCCATCACCCCAACAGTATTTTCTATCTGTGGGCTGGGGAGCTGGGCTCTGCCAGGTCTAATGGCCCCAAGTGGTAGCCAGCAGCTCTGCAGCCCATTTCTGCAGGGAAAAAGGAAATTATGTGCAGAACATTAATTCTGTGCAAATTCTGCATTGCACGGTGGCACAGAATTCCCCCAGGAGTAATAGTTTGGATGGCCAGCTCCAGCGTCAAGTGGGTGACTCTGCCAAGGTTTCTCCTTGAGCTCTATGAGAACCCTACATAGGGTGCTTGTCTCTGGGAATGAGGCCCTTCCAACAGAGGTCTCACATTCCTGCAGGACCCTTAAGCTGGTACTAAATTATTTATGTTGCTCCCAGGCCCCAATTCAGCAGGACCCCATGGTGCTAGGTGCTGTGTATAGGATGCTGCACAGAGTAAGAGAGTGCCCTGTCTCTTATAATGCAATCTAAGTCTTACAATCTAATTATACTTAAATTTCTAAGTCTCCCATCAGTGAGGTGTCTAGGTACTAGCCAGTGGCTTTAACATGGCTTTGCTTGAGCCTCGTGAGTGCTCTTCACTCCAGTACCTTGCCGGTTGAGGATGACTCTCCCATCTTGGTTTGCATTGGTGAGAGCAAAGAGAAATCCTTCAATCTGCATCAGAGGAGAGGCCATCTTGGGCTGGCCATCCTCAGCCTCCACAGGAGAGCACTGAATAGCAGCTGCAGGTCAAAAGAGAAAGGGAGGGGGGGAAATCATCCAGTCAGAGCTTAGATTCCATTCCCAGAGGAGTAAGAATGCAAGAGCTAAGGCCTGGTCTATATGTAAAATTTAGGTTGAAAAAGCGATGGCACTCAGGGATGTGAAAATCCCCACTTCTGAGCGCTGAAGCTGTGGCGACCTAACCCCCAGTGCAGACACAGCTAGGTCGATAGAAGAATGCTTCCATCAACCTAGCTACTGTTGCTCCAGGAGGTAGAGTTCTGAGAGAGACAGAAAACCCCTTCCACTGCCATACATTGCATCTACCCTTGGGGGTTATGCTAGCTTAGCCAAGGTGCTAAGGTAGCTGAAGGTGTATACCATGGATCACATGCCACTTCCCCGAGGAAAGGAACAAATCTTTCTAGATAAATAGCATGCACTCTGGCAAACAGAATAGTAGAGCAGGGAATCCAAATTTCACATTCCTCATGGCCTTCTCCTCCCTTGCTTCACTAGCTTTCCTAAGGCAGCTTCTGCAGCGAGTGTCTCCCTCCACTGGAGATAGCTCTGAAGCCAAGTGCATCTCCCCCCTTGTCCCATGTAGATGCAAGCTCCACAGCCTCACTTCCTCCCCCTCTTTACCCTGCATCTGAACTCACCTTCTTTGTCAGGGCCCTGATGCAGGGCGAGAAGGAAGTTCTGCAGTCCAGCCATCTTCTGCTTTTCCTTGTTAGTTTTTACAACACTGGTGGCTCCATATCTCTCCACAAACCCAAAAAGCTGCCAAGTAAATAAAGAGCAGGATTTACAAAAGATACAAACACACTGACAGCAAGTCACATACAAAGGCCCTCACTGCATGTTATACACCTGTTACAGAAGCCAGACTTTCTGGCATGTCTCAGTGCTTCCAAACTCTTCTAGCCAGAGCTTCTTCCCTCCCTTGAATCAAAAGTGCTAATGCACGCCCCTGCCACACGACGCAGCCTCTACAGGTGGCATGTTTTAGAGTCCCAGAAAAGGCAATGCAGAACTAGCTCTGTGTTAGCATTCTAGTGCTTACTAGCTGCCATACACTGTGAGCATCAAATACCCAGCAGCTGGGGACGTTTGCAGGGGCCATTTTGTAAACCAGAGGAACACAATCAATATGCAGAGGAAAGCAAGAGGCTTACAGCCATATGCCCAGCTGCTATGCTCCTTCCCCTTTAAATGCTAGACTGCCCCTTGTCCTTGAACTAGACAGGGCTGAACATCCTGCCATGTTGGTTAAGGAGTAACTTGGGACAATACCTTCCTGCTGATCAGACTTTTCTCACAGTAACGCTGAACCTGTGGGAGGAAGACAGAGCACGTGTTAATACTCAGAATCCCCTTCCCCATCCTGCAGCCACCCCTGCTGGACTAGTATCCGTTCCCCACCCCCATCTCTCCTCCAATAGCGATGCTGGGAGAGGAGTGTACAGTGTAATATTAATCGCCTAACGTGCGCTGTACTTTATTACAATTTCAGCTAAATGACTTGCTAGGTTCCAGAATAAGCGTGTTCTTCAAACCCAGTGACCTAAGAGCTCCTTAATGCCAACTAGCAAAGGGCACACCCAACACATTGTTGTCAGAATATTTAGCCAAACAGTGAAGTATTGCGATGGGGTGGACTAGGCCCTCCACTCTACCCCTGCTGAAGGCCTCGCAGCCCTGCCACACCCCACCCCAGAAAAGGGCAGTGAAATCCTCCAAGCTGCCTAGAGTGGCAGTGTGGGACATAGCCAATCACAGAAGGTCTGCAGGGAGCAGCCAATCCAGGCCCAGCAGGTCCATATAAAAAGAGCTGCAGTACAGAGCAGCAGAGTTCAGTTCCATTCCTTCCTGGAACTGGAGGAGTGTGGACAGTGCACCTGGCTGTCTGAGGGAGCTACAGGACCTTAGAGCAGTGCTGGTAGAGACTGGGGGAAGTGAGAAGGAGCTCCAGGCTGGCGGCTGGGACTCAACCAGGACAAGGCCCTGAGGTAAGAGTGAAGAACGTGGTGGGGCATGGGGAAGTGGCCCAGGGAATCCTAGCAACAATGCAGCTTAGTTAAAAGGACATGGCAGACTGCTGCTATCTTTAGGGTCCCTGGGCTGGGATCTGAAGTAGAGGGCAATTAATGAACCATCTCAATGTTGTATACTAAGGGAAAGAGCGTCCTCAGTGAGCTAACAGGAGAGACAGCAGACTTCATAAAGTCTGTGAGAGCCCAGTAAGAGGAACTGGACACTGCAGAGACATGTCTGGGGAACTGAGGCACACTGAACATTACCTACAAAGCAAGATTAAGACTGGCAGAATCTCAAGGCGCTTGCTGGTGAGGCTGACAGAACTGGTGTGGCAGGGAGCTGATACAGTCTAAGCCCCAGCAAAGCTCTCCCTGGCTTAGTTCTGAGAACCCTAAGGAGAGCATCACAAGCCCCACACGTATAAATAACCCTGCTTTGCCCACAGACAGCCCACCTCCACTCACGTGTGTTGTTGCCATGGCCTGAAAATACACTCCCTGGGTGCACACAGCTTTAGCATGCTGCCATAGCCAACGTAAAAGAATACCTTCTAAGACAACTGGGGCAATGGAGAGAAGCTGGCAGGAAGTAGGCTAGCGTCCTGAACATGGGACCAAGTCAGGACATCTGGGTTTTATTCCCAGCTCTGCTACACGCTTCCTGCATGACCCAACCTCCCCCCCACCCCCCCCGTCACTTTACCCCTCTGTGTCCTAGCAGAAGACAATTCTCACACTACCTTGAAGAGGTTGATATTGTCAATCTGACTCTGAAACAGGAAGTCATTGATAGATTTTAGTTCTGTCCCTGAGAGAAGAGAAACATGTATTACCTGCTGGGCCCACAGCCCTTCCCCCCCCACCACCACCCATCTCCCCTGCCTGTTGAGCCGTACACTGCTCTAGGCATCTGAGGCATTCAGAGGCACATCTTACCTGCTTGAGAAATGCTCTGAGCATTTGGATTTTGATTCACGTTTCCTGCAAAATATCAAACCACTTCAAGGCAGCATGATTCACACTGGGTTTATCTAAAAACTTAAAACAGCTGAGGGGGAATGCAACTCTAGCACAAAGACCACACCCTGAAATTAACTGTCTGGTTGGAAAGTAGTTCTACAGTCAAAACATTGCCTTTTCTGCTAATTTTTGTTTTCCTCTGTAGGATAGTTCCATATCATATGACAAAAGTTCTGTAGCATCCCTGCAAGCGGACACCTACATTACTTTTGTACAGGAGGTGGCAGACGGGTAGGTGCATAGAAACACTAACACAGTATTCATCATGCTGCAGAGACTAAAGGAGTGCAAAGCACCTTCTCACGCAGGCACTAAGTGACCTTTGTAGACACAGGCAGGTGAAGTGGGACAGTTCTCCCTCAAGCCACCAAGGTTAGTTGGTGCCTCTGACTTTATTTTTTATTTCTAGTATTTAATCTCCACCTCACGTCTCACACCTCTGGAGCTTAAATCCTGAAGTTACACACACACTGCATTTCCTGATGGAAGTATTTAAGGGATGGCCAGGGTGGGAAGGAGGTAAGGGAAAAAAGGATGGAGCACCTGAGAGAAGAGGGAAAAGGGGGAGGGAGAAGAGTGTCAAATTGCATCTTCCTATTAGTGACAATGAAGGGTTCTTTACAAAAGGCAGCGGTTCCCCTCAAGGCACATCTGATGCCTAGTGGACAAGTAGAGAAGTAAACAAGGAGCCAGGTTAGCTCCAGAGGATCTAGAATCACAGCAGAATAAAAGGCAATATTCAAAAGAGAAATTCACTTGATGGTTAAGAGTCTGCCAAGGCAAAGGGCCTCACTAACTACTAGTACAGCAATTCTGTTCTATTCAGGCTCTTAAGCCATGCTCATCACCATAGTATCTGTCTGCCATCTTAGTAACTTGGCACCCTTCATTCCCCCATCACTCCAAGTCAAATCTGAGAAATTGTTGGGAGTACAGGAATAAAAGACCTCTTTCCTCAGTGACCTACAGCATGACTTGCTGCCTCCTTTCAATGAAAGAGGAGGCAAACTTCCGGTGGATCCAACAGTCAACATCTCCAATTTACAAAACAGGTTGACAAATTTAGCAGGTGATGGAGCTAGGATATAAACAACAGCGAGTTTGCAAAAACCGCAGGGAGAGAGAGGGGAGGCAATTACATGCTGAGGAAGCACCAGCCAGCTCAGAGTCTTAGGAACATCAATGGAAGTGAAAGCTCTCTTACCTCCTAGTATGGACACAAACCTCTCCAGCAAATACAGAATCTGTTTAATGTACATCAGGTTTTTTGCCTTCAGACGTTTCCTATGAGATAGTTGATGGTATTAAACTCCAGAATGAATGGCCCACAGGGACTATAACACACAGCTTCCTATGTCCCAAACACAAGCCATCAAGCTGATCAGCCCAACTCCATTTCTTCAGCGTGAGGAGATGAGAACTAAGACACAGATTTCCCTTGGACTCACCCTTCCAGTTTGTTTGCAAGGGACAAACCCAGAAAGCCCTGGCCAAGTGTTCACAGGTGCCAGAATCACTGCACTACCCAGCAATGTCCCTTCAAGAGTCCAAGTGTTTAACAGTTTCTAGCACTGACTTTCTCCTCTCTCACTGGTTAGGGTTAATTTATTTATATTGCAGTAGTGCCCAAAGTCTAATCAGGATTTAGGCCCCACTCTGCTAGCTGCTAGACAAATACATAATTATTAGCCCTGTAAGCGACAATCACTGTACAGCTGGTAAGCCTGATGCAAGTTTTGGATAGGGCGGATACACTGTACACAAATTTTGCCTTGGAGGTCACCAGAATTCATTCCGTTTCAGCCACGAAGACAACTAGAACACAAAGGGTCAAAAGCCTGGGAGAGACGTGAAAAACTAAAAGCTGGAGGTTATGGCACAGCATGTGGCTGCCAAAGTAGAGGAAGAAACTGGGAAAGAATTTAAGAGAACGAGAAAAAGCCACACATGCTAAAATGTCACCCTGGCTGTCTAATACCAACCCTAAGAACTAGGCTTACGAAGGTTCTAAACAGAGCTAGTAAACCAGCACTCTCCTTTCAATTGTGAGAGCATTAGTGCAAATAGCCTCCTGCATGGGAAAAGCAGGACAGGGCCCTGCAGATGAGAGAGAAATAAGCTCTTGCTTCTCCTCTGCTTGCAGCTGCGGAGCTGTTCCTCTCTGGGATCCTCACCTGTATCGTTCCATGTACTGCAGCAGCTGGGAGTAGGCACAGCACAGCTACAATAGAAACAGAGCTGGTATGAACGACTCCATAAATACTGGGTTCCATTACAGGTGGCAATCTACTAGATACAGAACACAAGAATGGTTAACAGAGCAGTAACTTCCAGCCCCTGACTCACCTGAGAGCCACGGACTTCAGCACTGTAGATGCAGGTTATAGTGTCTATCAGATTGTGGGCCTCATCAATAATCACCACCTGATCCTTCAGTTTGATCCCAGAAGCACATCTGGTAGATTCATGCAGGAGCATCTGATAGGGCAACACCACCAGCTGCAGGAGAAACACAAGCTTTAAATGATCGTATTATTTCAATAGTATGAATAGTGGGTGTTTACAAAGGGCTTTCCAAAGACAGGTAAGTAATATTACTCCCTTTTGTTATGGACAGGAAACAGGTAGAAAGAGACTAGGGGACTTGTTCAAGATCATACAGCAAGTGAACAGCTGAGCTGGTAAGAGAAGCTGGGTCTTCCAACTGCCTGTCCCGTGCTCTAGCCACTGAATGTGTGTTTCCCCCGAAGCACTTACATTAAAAACATAATTTTAGCAAGGAACCTGCAGATGAATGCCTTTCACAAATTCTCATGTTATTAGATGGTCACAGAGAAATTCTTCTGACAAACACACTCAGAGCAATGGAAATGGCTCAGATTGTCTTAGTGTGTTAAGGTTGGCACCAGAGTACCATTGCAAATACCATTTTGCACTTATAAGCCACCTTTCATCCAAGTGTCTCAAAACGCCTTACAAGCATTAAGTAAGCCTCACAATGTCCCTGGTAAGGGAGTTGAGTATTATAACTATGAGTAAACTGGGCACATAGAGATTAAATGAATTGCAGCACATCACAATGAAATAGTGGCATTCATCCCCAACCCCCTGCTCTAACCACTCTCCACCTCTCCCACTCCTCCAAAGGGCTATATTTAGCTCTACGTTTTGGTTAGAGCTGTTAGGGAATTTGCCATCAAAGAATGTCTTTGGTTTCTGCATTTCCATGGGAATGGGTCAGTTTTGCTGACATTTTTCAATTTTTCTTCAGGAAAATGTAAACGAAATGTTTCATTGTGTGTCAATTTAACATTAATCCCAACATCAGCCTTAGTCATCACCGTGCACCACGGGACTTGGACTTTGTGCCTCATGCCCCCCTTTTCCTCATGTGCTGAGCTCCCCAGCCAGACAAAATCTCCCATGACACACCACGTTAGGGTGACCAGACGTCCCGATAAAATTGGGACTGTCCCGATTTTTAGTTCTTTGTCCTGCGTCCCGACCAATGCACAGCCGGGATGCCATTTGTCCCGATATTGCGGCTTTGGCTGCTCCAGCGGGTTTTTTTGTTTTCCCTTCACCCATGTGTCCTGATATTTTGTCCATTTCATCTGGTCACCCTACACCACATTCTCACCTAGCCAAGCTGCCATGTGCATCCTGGGTTTCCCAGGAACGAGGTGCAACATGGAAGATGTTGTCCTGACCCATGCTGGGAAATGGGAGTGTGAGGCATCTGAACTACAACTCCCATGAGGCTTCATGGCAACCCAGGCAGCCGGAGAATAATGCGGAAACAACCAGAAACATTTCATTTTTGGTCAACACACAATGTTTCAATTCAGGAACATTGAAACAATTCATTCCAATCACAAACAGTAAAACGAAAACATTTAGCTATTTCCAAATCTTTCAGAACTTCTCATTCCAAGACAAGTTTCAATATTTTGACTTTTCATCCCAAAATGTGACTGAAACCAATGTTGAAATACTAGAATTTCCTGCAAAATGAAATTTCTGTTTTTCGATCAGCTCTAGTTTTGCTGATGTGTAGAAAACACTCAACTTTACAGTTCTAAGTTGATATGATCAGCAGGAAACCTGAGGAATACAGCATTACAGAGAACAAGTGAGTCAGTTTATTTTCTGGTGCCAGGGAGCTATTCCTCACCAACAGCCCTAGCTTCTCACCTGGGCGGCAGGAATGGCATAGCGACTCCCATAATACGGACAGGCTTTAATCTCCTTGCCCAAGGCCACGAGCTGCTCAATATCTTTCACCTTGACTAGAACCTCGTCCCGGAGAAACTGCATTTGCTCATAGGAGTAAAATGGACACACAGCCCGGCTCACACGCCTTTTCTTCCCCTCTGATTCCTCTCCCTCACTCTTCTTCCCTGAGGACAGGAGGCAGAAAAGAACTGAGTATAGGCAATATTCACAAGAGTCAGAACAATTACTTTGCATCTTTATAGCACCTTTCATCCACGGATCTCAAAGTAGATTTTGCAACACACCTGACCATCCATTACCTACCTATTGCATATATAGTGCCTAGTGCTGTACTATTGAGACACTGAACAGAGAATTAAGATTTGCACATAGTATTGTCCCCAGTGGATCCTGCTCTTACCGTCACGAGATTTAGCCACTTGGAATTTTTTCTTCTTTTCTCACCCCCACACCATTGTGCAGCTTCTGATATTATCACAAGGTGGCTTCAACAGCAGACTGTAAAAATGCTCGTACTTGGGATCATTCCAATCTCCTCTAGCATCAGTAGGGAGTTACAAACAAGGACCTTCCACTCAACGTCCTCCCAATTACAGTGACAGATTCAAAGTACTCAATGAGCACAATGGTCTAGAAGGATCTCCTCTGCCTTGTGAGGTAGGGAGGAAAAAAAGTCCCTGACTAGTTCTGCTTCTCTGAAGATATCTTTCCCACAGGATTCTCACTCCTGGAGTCTAAGCTCCCACCAGTCTCCCACTAGAACTCTCCAAGCTCTTAAAAGGATTTTTAAGCTCTTAAGGGCAGTCATAGCAGGAAGCAATACAAGCTACCACACACTATCCCCTGAGCTTAACCACTGGGCTTTTCTATTCTATTCCAATCCATCCAGGTGCCTGTACAAAGCTCATCACCAGAGTATCGAGTGCACTTGGAACATTCCAGTCAGTTCCAATTACACAACTGGCAAAAGTTTCCAGAATCAAAAATATGCTTCAAAACAAAGAGCAAGGTACAAAAAGCATTGCTGAGGACAATGCTTTCAAAAGCGCCCAAGTCTGACTGAATTTCATTGAGACGGGACCGCCTCGGTCACTTAGATACTTTTGAAAATATGGCCCCCATGTCACTAAAGATAACCTCTAAACTCCAAGGGAAGATGGAATGGGTGAGTGAGGATAACCAAAGCATCACAGACCAAAAGCCTCATGGAGAAAATTGTATGTTGTTTATGGACCTGACGGGAAAGCTAAGCTGAATTTTTAAAAGGCCACTCAACACCTTTGAGTAATGCAGGGGAAGAGCCGGAGCAGCTAGTATTGAAGGTTTAGCTGCTGCAGCAAGCTCCATCACCAATCATGGTCAAGAAGAATCCAAATGGAACATTCCAAGTGCAGCTGGTAAGCTCCGTGGCTGGCCCAGGACAGTAAGCAGGAACTCTGTCTCACAACCTACCCTATCACCACTGATGTTAAAGGCCAGCGACCTCAGGGAATTCTTGCCAGTCTTGCTCGAAAGAGCTGAAGAGTGAGCATCTTGGTGGATGGTACTCTAGGGAAGGATTGTCCTCAGAAACAGAGCAGGAAATAGATGGGGGAGGGAGAGAATCTCCTGACTTCTAGCTCCTATTCTAGACAACTCTTTTTCCATATCAACAATACAACCTTCTACTCACTGAAGCATCACTCTGGATCTCCACTTGACCGTTCACAAAGCTCCAAAGTCCAGCTGGAAATGACACCCTCCCCATTTGAAACAAACATCCCCCAAGACACAGCCTAGCTGGATTAGAGAGACAAGCCCCACTTCCCAAATGGGAAACAGCAGCATTTGAAGAAAGCCCCTTGAATCCACGCATAAGCTACTGTATCAGCAACCAGACAAAGCACATTGCACTGGAAAAGTGTTCATACTGATTGTAGTAGCAGTTGCTTCCTCAGTAGTCCAAGTTAGGAAGTGCTCATACCATGTTTGTTCTTCTGCATTTCCATACAGCGGTCATTGATCAGCTGGACAGCCCCCAGATGGCGCACCTCCTCGTTCACACAGAGGCTCTTAGAGAGAAACAGAATGAGAGAGACCGTTATGTGCTCTCACCTTCATTTGTAAGGTCTAATTTCCTTTAGAACAGTCAGTCTAAGACTAGCTCTGGAACTGGACAGGTCTTCTACAGCAGAGTTCTCAACCTTTTTCTTTCTAAGCCCCCCCATCCCTCACTCTATAAAAACGCCACGGCCCACCTCTGCCACAACAACTTTTTTCCTGCATAGCCAGTAGATTAAAAGCCAGGGCTGGCATTAGGGGGTAGCAAGCAGGGCAACTGCCTCGGGCCCCATGCCGCAGGGGGCCTGCAAAGCTAAGTTGCTTGAGCTTCAGCCCAGGGTGGTGGGGCTCGGGCTTCAGCCCCAGGTCCCAGTGAGTCTAACACCGGCCATGCTCTCTGGTTTATTTTGGCGGCCCCCCCCAAAACCTGCTCACGGCCCCTGGACCCCTGGTTGAGAACTACTGTTCTACAATATATGGGATGCTGCCAGGTGTGCATACTTTGCCTTACTCCAGAACGAGTTACCAAATCTTCTGTATGCCACCATAAAGTTTATACACCAGCAAGCAGACAAAAAAAAGGTACCCCAAAGATGGTCTATGCCTGCATCCATGGTTCTGTGGTTTTCCCATTTACGCCAGCACCTGCAGGAATACTAAAACAAAGCAAGGGACTACTTTCCTAACACTTCAGGTGCTTGTGATGTCCCCAAAGTAGAAGAGGAAAGCAAGGCTCTTGAACATATGACGAGGGTGGCCAAAGCACAGTCCATGGGCCAAAAACCACCCCTGGATGCTCTAATTTTTAATACAGAGGTTCACCCCTGGAGATTACAGGTTCCAGCACTTGATCCAAGTGTGACACAGCGGCCCATTGTTGGTTCATTACACTGTGACAGCAACTCTTGTCTGGCTGGACATACTACACCTAACATGCTGTTGTCATAATCTGTATCTAAAAAGTATCATATAAAGTATCATATGTGAACTAGTAACACACTGGTCATTAATATTGGGTAGTGTATATACACGTGATATATGACAAGTTATACATGTGTGTTGAGAATACATGTGTTTTTAAGATGTGTCTGGCAGACAAAGCTTAAGTCACCCCCACCTCAGACAAAGGAATGTGGTCCCTCCTGCTTTAATGAGTCTCCAGTGTAAACTGAGACGAGAGACAGTGAAAGTACATTTACATAAAAGGTAAACAAAACTAGGAAGTGAGGAGACAGTCACTTTACTAACTCGACAGGGGGGAAGAGACTGCAAACATTAACATGGCATCAGCTCCCTCGTAGACACAGCAAGCTGAGCCCCAAGAGAGGCTTCCCAACTTTGAATACAAAGACAAAACTTTGAGGATATAAGCAGAGAGAGAAAAAGCCATACTGGCATCCCTCACTTGAGGGACTAACGAGGCTAGAGCTCTTGAAGTCACAGAATAGTGACACAGCCAAGGGGGTTGAAGTCTCTGGGAACAGAGTATAGGTGAGAAACCTGCATAGGCAAAGATCGTAACTTGCTGAAATTAAGTTTGAGTCCTAGAAGTATTTATTTGTTGGTAACCATTTCTATACTTATTCCTTATACTTGTTATCACTTAAACCTATGCCCCAAGTTAATAAACTTATTTTACTTTTATCATAAACCAACTCAGTGCTTTCATTGAGGAGGGTTTGTCAACCCAAGTTAGGTTAGTAAGCTGCTGTGTACTGTGTACTTCTAAAGAAGCAACAAACTTGACAAGGTTTTTGGGTGCTATAGCAAGGGCAGAGCATTGCAGAGGAAGATGTCTCTGCAGAACTCTGGAATTGGAGTTCATTGATTGTCACAAGTTTGGACTGGCAGAGTCCCAAAGAGTTTGCTGGCAAGGCAGACAAGCTGGCATGTCAGGGAGCTGACATATTGCTTAGCAGCAGCAAAGCTCTCACTTGCTGAGGCCGAGAGGGGTAACACAGTGGCTCACAGTTCTGGGAACCTCAGCAGGTTGTCACATTAAGCTCATGGTGGGGAATAAGGCACCACCACAATGCCAAATTAAAAAGATTAGTGTAGCTAGTATTCGCTCTGATTTTGGCAACCTAAGTTAAGCCCACGCATTGCTAATGTCACTTTCAGAGGAGCAAAATTTGGGCACCTGAGGAATTGAGTCTCAAATATTTTTACTAGGTGTTTACTAGTGACATAACGGTCATACCCACACACATCTCCCGGGATTTCAAGAAGGATTGTTGTATTTTGTGAGACAGCATTTCAGTTCCCCTGGGAACCACCTTGGAGTGCTGCATACCTGCCTGGACCCCAGTGACACCAGCCGTACCTCCTCACCAAAAGGGCTCTTCTGAACTTCATGCACAAACTGAGCCAGCTGGGAGTGTGTGCGGCTGCAGTAGTAAATCTGTGATGAAAAAGAAAAGGAAGGCTAGAGGAACTCAAGGAGGGCTGTCTGCCTACCCTGTCATGAGAGAATCTGGATGGGAAAGACCCACAAATACTGGACCGGAGGGACTTCGAGACAGACTCATGGGACGCTTGGAGACCCCCATGACCGCACATAGGACCATCTTTTGTCTGACTGTCGAATATCCTGAGGGAAGTAAGGCACTGCGTGACTCAGTAGGAGGGTTCAGCCTCTGGAACTAGCATCCCACCTGTGAGGACCAAACCTGACAGCTGGCAAGTGAATAGATGCAGACTCATGATGCCACATCCAGATGCCAGGGGGCATGCTGGTAGCAAGTTACCTACAATACATCCTATCAGTGAAAGGTGACATTTGTGTCTCCCAATCTAATCAAGGGGTCAATGTGTGACTGGATTCCAAATAGCCCTCACAAGGTGCTGGGACATTTAATGAAGCATTTCCTGCCTTGCTTATTGAGCGTGCCTTTCAAAGGCTGAACACTGTCAGGGGCCAGCTGACTGTAGCATTATCTCTTACTAACAGGAGTAAAGCATAGGAAAAAAACGCTGCTAAGATAAATTTTAACAGACTCTTGCCATATCTCCCAAGTTTCAGAGATACTCTCCAGGTAACACAGCAGCATGTGCCACCAATCCAGGCACTAGAGAACCAAGTGGCAAGTAAGCAGTGGCTTTTAAAAGTAATAAATGGCCATTTCCAGTAGTGTGCATTTACAGTGACTTCAGGGAGAAAATCTTAGCGATCTCAGCAGAATAAGCTGCCTAAATAGCCAGTATAATTCAAAAGGAGATGGTGGCAGAGATCCCCTTAGCAGGGCAGTGGCATCCACAGGTTGAAGAGTAATCCAGATCCCCAGTTCCTAGATCCCGCTGTCCCATATCACACTGTAGCTGTAAGGAAACTTTAATTCTTCTTTTACACACATTGTAAAGGGGAAGCATTAGATGCCCCTCCACATCTTACCTTGGTCACATGCTCCTCCTCCAAATCATCATCATCTTCATCCAACCTGTGGGGGTGGGGAAAATAAGATCATTTTCTTTCAGCAGCTTTCCAAAAGATTTGTCTCCTATACAGTGCTTCAAAGCGACTTCAAGTGAGGTGGTAGCATCAGCTCAGGAAAAACCTCAGTCTACTGAACCATTAGTTGTAGTAAAGTCAGATTTCTACAAGTGGCCTGTAAGTCTGATGAACAGCAATCTGGGGTCAAACATGCACTTTTTAGCAATTACGATTCAGTATCCCGCACTAATCTGAGCATTCTTTGGCATCCTCTTTACTAGGCACTTTAAAGAGTTCATGAGGATTTACTAGCTCATGAGCTCCAGGCCCCTGCTAATCAGTTCCACAATATTCCTTGGTACACTGGTTAAAATGAAACCTCAAACACATACGTACGTACACAAAGTAGAGAGAGGTCAGGCGAGCCAAAAATCTAATACACGAGATTCTCCAACAGGTGTTAAAATAAACCAGAGTGCATGGCTGAGTGGTGCAGGCATTAAGTTTGAAACAGAATTTGATGCAGTTTGCCATGTGTTTTGAGATTTTAGGATGAAACTGAGGCACTATCTGCTCTCTGCATTCAGTAACGAACCAAGGGTATTTTTGGGCAAGTAGGTATTTGCCCTAGTGTCCTTGACTAAAATCATCTCCTCCCCATACTATTGCATAACAACATATGCTACAGGTGCATGCCTGGTTACCCGAGAAGTGACTGCATTTTAGTGCTTGGTAAAGCAATTCCATTTACATGTAGTTTAATAAGTGTTTTGGATTTATTCAGATGGAAAGTGCTATATAAATATTTATTATACTTGCTGGTAAATCCAAATTTTACATGTGTTTTGTTTTCCCTGGTAACACACGGTTTAAGCTGAAATCCAGATGCCAAAGGAACAACTGTGTGTATATGAGAGAGAGAGAGAGACTGTGTGTGGTTTTTATGCAGCGGTTCAGTGTCCTTCAAGATGTTCATGTCTTCTTTTTAAATTCTAGAGCCTCAAAAGCTGTCAGTACTAATCTGCAGGATTAACATCTTTTACTAACATCCTGAGGAGTATTTTGCTTCTCTGATGTAAGGAATTTGAACTCAAGTTATTTACCCAGTTCTCAGAGGGTTTATATGGGGAAATAGGCCAGGATGAAGTGGATGGCTCTACCCATTCCAGATAAGATAAGCACTTCTTCAGATCAGAGTTCAAGCCACAGTGCTGTCAGCATGAAGCTGATCCAGCTGAACAAAAGCCTTTGCGGTTCATGTAATTATATGGAAATACAGAATCTGCCTTCCAAGGACCAAATAGGGAGGAACTCCAGATTTATGTGCCAGAGAGATACATTTAGATCTAAAAGAAGGATGCCTGAATTTCCACATGAGAACCCCAGGAACCAGCAAACCAGAAACCCCTCATTATCACTACCTAAATGTGATACAAGCAGTAAGTCCCTGTCAAGGAATCACTCACTCCCAACCCTTACCACGATCCCACTTTCTTCTCCTCATCACTCTCATACTCGGCAAGAATCAGCTCCTCCTCCTCATGATCCAGCTGCTCTAGAACATCTGACCCTAACTCCGTCGACAAGATCTCTGTACTGAGCTGGAGCAGCCGCTGAGTTTCATCATCTTCAAGCCTCTGAAATTAGCACAAAGGACTATTATTCACTCAAAGACAGAGAGCACCATTCCGTACAACAGACAGTTCAGAGGGCAGCACCGTCTCCTACAGAATAGAGGGAACAGGATTCATCCATGTCCCCAGCAGAACAGAGAGGTACACGACCAACGGTCTCTGGAACTGCTCAGCAACACAGGATGCAGTCAGTACATAAGAATGGCCATACTGGGTCAGACCAAAGGTCCATCCAGCCCAGTATCCTGTCTGCTGACAGTGGCCAATGCCAGGTGCCCCAGAGGGAATGAACCTAACAGGTAATGATCTAGTGATCTCTCTCTCTCCTGCCATCCATCTCCACCCTCTGACAAACAGAGGCTAGGGACACCATTACTTACCGATTCTGGCTAATAGCCTTTAATGGACTTAACCTCCATGAATTTATCTAGTTCTCTTTTAAACCCTGTTATAGTTCTAGCCTTCACAACCTCCTCACGCAAGGAGTTCCAAAGGTTGACTGTGCGTTGAGTGAAGAACTTCCTTTTATTTGTTTTAAACCTGCTACCCATTAATTTCATTTGGTGGCCCCTAGTTCTTATATATGGGAACAAGTAAATAACTTTTCCTTTTCACTTTCTCCACACCACTCATGATTTTATAGACCTCTATCATATCCCCCCTTAGTCTCCTCTTTTCCAAGCTGAAAAGTCCTAGCCTCTTTAATCTCTCCTAATATGGGACCCATTCCAAACCCCTAATCATTTTAGTTGCCCTTCTCTGAACCTTTTCTAATGCCAGTATGTCTTTTTTGAGATGAGGGGATCACATCTGTACGCAGTATTCAAGATGTGGGCGTACCATGGATTTATAAGGGCAATAAGATATTCTCCATCTTATTCTCTATCCCTTTTTAATGATTCCTAACATCCCATTTGCTATTTTGACTGCCGCTGCACACTGTGTGGACATCTTCAGAGAACTATCCACAATGACTCCAAGATCTTTCTCCTGATTAGTTGTAGCTAAATTAGCCCCCATCATATTGAATGTATCGTTGGAGTTATTTTTTCCAACATGCATTACTTTACATTTATCCACATTAAATTTCATTTGCCATTTTGTTGCCCAATCACTTAGTTTTGTGAGATCTTCTTGAAGTTTTTCACAGTCTGCTTTGGCCTTAACTATCTTGAGCAGTTTAGTATCATCTGCAAACTTTGCCACCTCACTGTTTAGCCCTTTCTCCAGATCATTTATGAATAGGTTGAATAGGATTGGTCCTAGGACTGCCCCTTGGGGAACACCACTAGTTACCCCTCTCCATTCTGAAAATTTACCATTTATTCCTACCCTTTGTTCTCTGTCTTTTAACCAGTTCTCAATCCATGAAAGGATCTTCCCTCTTATCCCATGACAACTTAATTTACATAAGAGCCTTTGGTGAGGGACCTTGTCAAAGGCTTTCTAGAAATCCAAGTACACTATGTCCACTGGATCCCCCTTGTTCACATTTGTTGACCCCCGCAAAGAACTCTAATAGATTAGTAAGACATGATCTCCCTTTACAGAAACTATGTTGACTTTTGCGCAACAATTTATGTTCTTCTATGTGTCTGACAATTTTATTCTTTACTATTGTTTCAACTAATTTGCCCAGTACTGACGTTAGACTTACCGGTCTGTAATTGCCAGGATCACCTCTAGAGCCCTTCTTAAATATTGGCATTACATTAGCTATCTTCCGGTCCTTGGGTACAGTAACTGATTTAAAGGACAGGTTACAAACCATAGTTAATCGTTCCACAATTTCACATTTGAGTTCTTTCAGAACTCTTGGGTGAATGCCATCTGGTCCCGGTGACTTGTTACTGTTAAGTTTCTCAATTAATTCCAAAACCTCCTAGTGTCACTTCAATCTGTGACAATTCCTCAGATTTGTCACCTACAAAAGACAGCTCAGGTTTGGGAATCTCCCTAACATCCTCAGCCATGAAGGCTGAAGCAAAGAATTCATTTATGAATGTCAACTATGAATTTAGTTTCTCTGCGATGACTATATCGTGTTTAAGTGCCTTTTGTATCTCGATCATCCAGGGGCCCCACTGGTTGTTTAGCAGGCTTCCTGCTTCTGATGTACTTAAACATTTTGTTATTACCTTTTGAATTTTTGGCTAGCTGTTCTTCAAACTCCTTTTTGACTTTTCTTATTAAATTTTTACATTTAATTTGGCAGTGTTTATGCTCCTTTCTGTTTACCTCACTAGGATTTGACTTCCACTTTTTAAAATATGCCTTTTTTATCTCTTGCTGCTTCTTTTACACGGTGGTTAAGTGACGATGGCTCTTTTTTAGCTCTTTTACTATGTTTTTTAATTTGGGGTATACATTTAAGTTGAGCCTCTATTATGGTGTCTTTGAAAAGTGTCCATGCAGCTTGCAGGGATTTCACTCTAGTCACTGTGCCTTTTAAATTTCTGTTTAACTAACCTCCTCATTTTTGCATAGTTCCCCTTTCTGAAATTAAATGCCACAGTGTTGGGCTGTTGAGATGTTCTTCCCACCAAAGGAATGTTAAATGTTATTACATTATGGTCACTATTTCCAAGCGGTCCTGTTACAGTTACCTCTTGGACCAGCTCCTGCGCTTCACTCAGGACTAGATTGAGAGTTGCCTCTCCCCTTGTGGGTTTCTGTACCAGCTGCTTCAAGAAGCAGTCATTTAAAGTATCAAGAAATTTTGTCTTTGCATTTTGTCCTGAGGTGACATGTACCCAATCAATATGGGGATAACTGAAATACCCCACTATTATTGAGTTTTTTATTTTGATAGCCTCTCTAATCTCCCTTAGCATTTCATCGTCACTACCACTACGGTCAGGTGGTCGATAATAGATCCCATCTCGTCCATCATCCTGTCTGACAGGGGCCAGTACAAGACAGTGTGCAAAAAAGCATGTAGTAGAATATATGTAATAAACTGTCCATAAGCGGATTTTCTCCTAGTTCCAAGCTGCTAGCGGTTGATATATGTCCTGAAGCATATCCCATATCCTTATATCCCTTACGGCTTAAAAAACAAAACAAAAACATTGTGATGTTCTTATTCCTAGAAGTATCTAACCCCTTTTATGGATTCTACTAAAATCATCATCAATAATATCTTATGGAATTAAGTTCCATGGGTTAATTTTGTGCTCTGTAAAAAAGGGGGCTTTTATCAGTTTTAAATTAATCACCTTTCCATTTCAATGAATGCCCCCTGATTCTTGTGGTATGAAAATGGGGAAACAGAACCTGATCCACCTTCTCTAGATTATTCATTGTTTTGTATAATTTGACCTTATTGTTGTTTGTCTCTTTTCTAAACTAAGCAGTTCCATTTTTTTAGTCTCTCCTTATAGGGAAATTTTTAATTATACCGAATTATTTTTGTCTCTATGCCCTTTTTAGTTCAGCTGTATCCTTTGAGATGGTGTGACCAGAACTGAATACATATTCCAGGTGAAGACATGCTAACAATTTATATAATAGCATATTTTCCTAATAGGTGACTGAACACAGAATTGCCTGCTCAGGCACACAGAATGAGCATACTCAAATTTCGGCAGGTGTCTCTGAAACTTTGGCCCACAGCATAACCAGATGCTCAGAATTGAGAGAACTAAGACTAGCCCCCCAGTCAGCCCTCTTCTTAGTGAGCAAAAATAAAATCTACTGTCTTTATTCACAAGGCATGGCCATTTCCAAACCACATTAACATATCACTGTGTGAAGCAAGACAATAGATGTAATTGTTCCCCAAAGGGGAACCTAACTAACTAAACAAATAAAATAAAAAACCCTCAGATTAACTTCATGGAGCTGTTTTTGGTTTTTTTGCTGCCACAGTCAGGAGCTGAAGTTGAACCCAAATCTAGAGACTATTAAAAAAATAATAATAATCCAACACATTTCTACTCTTTCTAGTGAATTTTCAAAACAACCAAATAACAAAGCTTTTTGAAAACACTAGAAGCAGACATACAGGATGACAACAGAAGGGAGTATAGTCCACCAAAGTACATCCTCTTCCTCTCCAGGCACACAAATGCAATCACAGGAAATATTCCATATCAAAATCACCCATATCTTGAGAGCTTCCAAAACAAACGGAGACAAACTTGTAACACACAATCCAAGACTTTAATGCCCCAATCTTGCAAACACTTACACACACAAGTAGTCCCAATGACTTCAACGAGAATATTCATGAGAAAAAAGGCACATGTATGAACAAGCAATAGCAGGACCTGAACCTCTAGTACAGAAACGCCTCTGCTCTCTGGGATAACTCACCTTTCTTTTTGATGCATATTTGAGTTGCACGTTATGGCGAATTTTCTCAAGACGAGCCTCTCGCTTCTTCCTCCTGATTTGCTCTTCCTGAAATGAAAGGTGTATATAGGTCAATTTACTAATTTAGGCTTAGAACCCAAACAACATTCCTCTCTAGGATCCCGAACCTCCCTTAGCCCCGAAGGCCTGCTCCCATTCCTGCGCCCTTAATCCCTGTGCCTCCTTTACTCCTAACCCCTGCATCCCCCTCCTGCACCCACGTGTGGAAACTGACCTGGATGCACGAAGCAGCTGGCATTGCTGCTCGCTCCCCCGGGACTGCTGCTCCTCTGCCCCCTGCACACCTCTAACGAGCTGTGAAGGGGGGAGCGAGGAGCAAAATTAGGGCTCCCTGCATCCAGGTCACTTTCCCCACCTGGGCTGCATAAGGAGAGAGCACAAGAGCAGCAGTTGCTTATGCCTCACAGCACAGCTGGGAAAAGTGACCAGGACACAGGGAGCTCTGGTGTGTATGAGAGAGAGAGAGGGTAAAAGCAGCTAACAAAAGCCAAAGCTGGCCAAAACACCAGACATGTGCTGCTCCCACTAAAAGGAAACCATCACACTACCTCATCCTTCACACTTCTCATCTGAACTACCAGGGCTTAAATTAAATTTTTGTATGAAATTGGGGTGAATTTAAAAACTGTTTAAAATGTTTTAAAAATAAAAAAATATGAAGAACTTTCATACATTTTATTTACAGTATCATTATTCATACTAGTCTTGCTAGTCCTTCCCCCCAGGCAGAGAGGCACAGAGACTAGGATCAGAACCAGCTGTGCCCCCCACAAGACCCAGCCAACCCTCCAAATCGGACCTGACCCACATCCCTCCCCAGACCAAACTGGACCCAACCCGCATCCCTCCCTAGACTGAACTCCCTGAACTGGACCAGACCAAAATCCCTCCCTAGACCAGGGGTGCTGGCAAGTGGGATGGGGCCGGGGGAACTGGGGAAGGTCCAGTTTCCCCCAGGGGTGCTGGTGGGGGGATGGGCAGGGCACACTGGGTCTCCCCAGGGGCTACTGGTGAGGCAATGGGGTGAAGAGACTCCAGTTGCTCCACAGGGCTCGTGCCGAGGGGGCTTACCTGGAGCAAGGAGCACCCACGGGTTGGGGAGTCTGTCCACTGGGTGCTGGTGCCACCTCCTGCCCAGCATGGTCCAGGACCCCCACGCTCCCCGGCCTCTGCATTCGAATAATGGCAGGGCCGGGGCGGGCAGACGGGGAGAGCTGCATGCACAGCACCCTCCCACCAGCACTGCCCCAGGCCTGGCAGGGGCTCGAGAGCCCAGGGAGGAGGCAGGGGTCGCGTCACAGGAGAGCCCAGCTGTCTGCGGCAGCTCGAAACCCCCCAGGCCTACCACCAAGCCTCCCTACCCCGCTCTCTCCACCAAGTGGTACGAGCCTCTGGGAGGAGGAGGTAGGGCCATAGCAGATGAGGGCTCCTCTCAGCCCCCGTCACTGGCTGGCGCCCTCAGCTGGCAGCCGGCTGGCCAAGAGGAGCAAGTGGACAGGGGGGAGAGGCAGAAAGGGAGTGGGGAGAGAGAAGGCAGCCCTGGGCCTGCAGGCTGAGAGGAGCGGTGAAATGGGAGGCTGGGCTGGAAGAGGAAGAGAAACCAGCACCGCAGCTGCTTGGCCACAGTGTGCAAGTGGAGCGCCAGATCGGACCAGCACATGGCACCCTCTTTGGTGAGCCACCCTGCGCAACCGCCCTGGCTGCCCGCCACAAAGGCTGGCCCTACTTATACCTCCAGCAATCAGCAGCTAGCCATATAGCAGATAGCTAGGGCATCTCCAGAATCAGTGAATTCTGATGACTTGGGGGGCATAGGCTGATTTAGATGTTTTTCTAGACCAATGGTTCTCAACTCGTAGCTTGCAGGCCACTTGCAGCCAATCAGCACACAGCTGCAGCCCATGTGACATCCTCAGGGCCATACAGGTAGTGTGTGTGTATATATATATATGTTGTGCGGATGCGGCCCACATAATACCTAGAGAGCTTCATATGCAGCCCACAACGGTACACAGGTTGAGAACCACTGCTGTAGACCCTATGGTTTTGTTCTCTTTCACACATGCATAGTTTCTGATCTTTCTGGCTGCGAAGAGCCCTGTGGCCATTAATCTCTGTCATCTAGTGACACAAACAGACATTGGTGCAAAGAGGGTTTGGGAATTATCCCATTCACCTTAATATGGGATTACCTTTGAAACCAGTTTATGGCCACTATGTGCCGATCTTGTTTCACTGCAGATAGTCACACCAGAAACATCCAGCTAATGGTTTAAACCACTGGAGCTGAACATCCCTCTCAGCTGCCATTTTCCCAGCTCGTTGAGAGGACATTCTCCAGAAATACAGCTGAAAGTTATGAACATGTAAATAGCTGCATGTCTTTTGATTATTGGTATAATTGGGACACTTGCTACAGTCCTTAGACACAAGAGTAAAAGTATCATTTACATATGGTCAGCTACCAGCGCTTAGCAGATCAGAACATTTGACTTTACAAAGTTCCCTGTTCCCACTATGCCATCCACTGTGTTCCTTACAGACTGCTACTGATCTGGACTATAAAGGAGCATTGTTTGACCTTTAGTCTGTCCACCATGGCCCTCTCTTCTTTTTTCTGCATAAACTCAGTGATCCAATTCAGCTCCCCTACTGAGCCCTGGCAGTTTGAGGCCTCCGCACAGCATGACGTCGGCTGTTGTTGCTTGTCTTGTCCATTATGTTCATCTGCAAGGAGGCGGGCCTCCTCCTGCTTCTTTTTTTCTTCAAAATCTCTGAGCCAAGAGAGCGCTCCACAGATAAGACTCAAGGATTTTCCCTGCAATTAAAAAAAGAACAAAAATATCCAAACACACCTGGTGGAAATGGGAGTTATCACAGCCCTTAAAAGAATCCCAATGGCAAAACATATTTCATTATATTAAATATGCCTCTGTGGAGCTCAGGTTATGCTTGAAGCAATAAAAGATTTTATTCAAAATGTACAGGATGCTACAGAGGTTGCACAAGATAAAGGCCTTAGCCTCTGATGTTTGCTGGTGTTATAATAAAGAAATAGGAACCCTAAGGCATATGCTATGGGACAGTCCAGCAGCCAGACAGCTGTGGAAAGAGGTGAACACGCGTTAAAACAGTGCTCAGCTTCAGCAACGAAACCTCAATCAAAAAGTATATCCTACATCATTTATGTGCCAAGCTGTGTTAACTCTGCCACAAAGATTTTGGTTCTTGAGGACTGCAATGATCACCAGGTGCATGATTTTACAAAAATGGAGGAGTACACGAACGTCTACGATAGAGCAGTGGTACTCAGAGCTGTCCAAGTTAGCAGCCAAAGAAAGAATATCCTATCACCATACAGAGCAATTATATGAATCTGAAGAAATCTGGACCCTGTTTCTAGATATGTTTGGATTAAAAAAATGTTGAGATGACTCAAAGAATGCCAGACCTCCATTCCACTTAACTCCTCCTCTCTTTCCCTCCCCCGCTTCCCTCCACTCCCTGTTCATGTATTTCTTTTTCTATTTTATTATTGTTACCTCCACCCTAACATGTTACGTCTATACAGCATTGCCTGGTTTTGTATTGTCTGGTCTGACTTTTTGACAAACTGTATAATTGCATAAATTCTACTGGATACCCTATGAAGCATGTGGTATTCAGAAACATATACAAACCGCAAGTCATTTATCTTTTTTGTACTTTTCATCTGTTTCTTTAAGAAAATCGATTTAAAAAAATCACAAAAAACACACAAGAAGTGACACATTGATTCAAAACTAGATGTATTAATACAAGTTTGACAAGAAGGATTTCCATAAGGAAAAGGCACAAGGCCACTGCTAGATGACAAGCCCCAGAGATGTGGCTCGGTAGTATTTGCAATAATGAGAATAACACAAACATAATTATATTATATATAAGGCACATTTCACTTTTAATGCTTTTACATTTCCGTCTTGAGTAAGTCCCTTCCACTCCTACTTATTTTTGATCCTCTTTAAATGCCACATCTTTCTGGTATGGAGGCGCACAATCTATACACACTATTACATTATATTCCCATCACTAGCATACAGACAGGGGCTATTGCTTCCAGACAGTGTGATGTATTCTTTTTAATATGTAACTCAAATTTCCACTGGCACTTTTAAGATACTACAGTAGATCATATGACTAGTACAACTTTTGAAGTCTGCTACCTACCCTATGACCTATTTCAGAATTACTGCTTTCCAGGTTTCTCCAGGCCATTGACTGACTAGTGTTGTTATTCCCCAGCCTAGATGTAGTTTGTCCAGGCAGAATCTTTTTATTGCTAGCATGTTTCTCCTGTTTTTATTTGTACCTTTTCTCCATGACAATTATAAGCCAAAGGTGGCTGGCAACAGCTCTACGCTCCCTGACAACTCAATAATTCTGGATCCAAACAGGATTGAAAGGGATACTGAAGAAACTTGCAGGGGTGGTACTGTTTGTTAACTACAGTCTCGTCAATATCCAAATGCAGGACAGGCTCAGCAACACACTGCTCTCACTTACCGTCCCTGTGGGACTCTCAAAGATCCCGACTTTGCCAGCCTCCAGAACATCATACAGCTTGGCCATGAAATCCTCTTGGATGGAGTAAGGGGTGTAAGGAAATGGGAAATTAACCCTGCCCTTTCCCTGAGCTGCACCAGCCGCCTCCTGGCGGAGAAAACACATTCCATGTGAAGTGTGCTAACACAGCTCTGCATGCCTCTCCTTACCTCTGCCAGCCCTGGGGCCAGTCCCTGAGCCTGACCCCTCCAGCCCTGGTGCCAGCCCCCAGAGCAGCCCCAGGGCCAGTCCCCGAGCCTGACCCCCAGAGCAGGCCCTCTGCCAGCCCCCGAGCCTGACCCCCCAGCCCCACTGCCAGCCCCCAGAGCAGCCTCTCTGCTAGTCCCGGAGCCTGATCCCCCAGCCCCTCGGCCAGCCCCAAAAGTAGCCCCGCGGCCAGTCCCCGAGTCTGATCCCCCAGCCCCTCTGTCAGCCCCCAGAGCAGCCCCGCGGCCAGCCCCCGAGTCTGACCCCCCAGCCCCTCTGCCAGCCCCCGAGTCTGACCCCCCCCAGCCCCTCTGCCAGTCTCCGAGCCTGACCCCCCAGCCCCGCCGCCAGCCCCCAGAGCAGCCCCTCTGCTAGTCCCCGAGCCTGACCCCCCAGCCCCGCCGCCAGCCCCCAGAGCAGCCCCTCTGCTAGTCCCCGAGCCTGACCCCCCAGCCCCTCGGCCAGCCCCCAAAGCAGCCCCGCAGCCAGTCCCAGAGACTGACCCCCCAGCCCCTCTGCCAGCCCCCAGAGCAGACCCGCGGCCAGTCCCTGAGTCTGACCCCCCCAGCCCCTCTGCCAGCCCCCGGAGCAGCCCCTCTGCCAGGCCCCGGGCCTGAACCCCCAGCCCCTCTGCCAGTCCCCGGGCCTGACCCCCCCAGCCCCTCGGCCAGCCCCCAGAGCAGCCCCGCGGCCAGTCCCCGAGCCTGACCCCCCAGCCCCTCGGCCAGCCCCGCCCCCTGCCGGGCGCCGCGCTCCCCAGGCATCGCTCTGCTGCCAGCCCTGTTGCCCACCTCCGTGCCCGGCAGAGCCCCCGCCCCGCGCTCGGGCTCCATCATCCACCCCGCGCGCTCCTCAGGAGCCCGCGCCAGACCCGCCACCGCAGGGTCCACTTCGAACGAAGCGCCAACGACGCGGGGCGGCCTCGGCCCCGCCCCCTGCATCTACCGCCACCACACGTCACGTCGGCCTCGTTCCAGCGTCGACGTCCAACGCCTCTCGCACAGGAAGACTCAACCAAGCCCCACGCTCCGTCTGAGGTCGGTGCTCCTGCTCCGCCCCCTCCCTCCCCGGTCTTCGGCGCAGGCCGCCGCGCGCCTCCTCTCGTGGCCGTGGCCCGTGGCGCGCCAGCTACCGAGTCCTTCCGGCTAAGTCCCGCCGCGCAGCGGCCCAGGGTCACCGCCTGCAGCCTGAGATTAACCCCCAGAGCAGCAGGCGTTAAATCGCTCCGTTAGTGCGACCTGGGCAGGGCCCCTTGCTGGGGGAACGGGCAGAGGGAGGGGGGAGAGGCTGTGGAAGAGCTGGTGAGATTTGGGGAGGGGGAGGGGGGAATAAAAGGGAGAGGGAAAAACAACAGGAAAGAGGGGGAATAGAGGGAACAGGCGATGAAATGAGAACTCAAACCACAGGAATCAGGATCGGGAGGGGGGAGAGCGGGACAAACGGATTTAATACTGGCTGAGGAAGGGTTTTTTTTTCAGATTACTCATGGATTATGTAGTTGATTGTGTAGTTTCGGTTATGTGGCTATTTAGGCCAAGGAAGGATTTAGGACAGCAGTTAGGCAGACCCTGTGCAATAACAGCAGGCAGCAGAGACTGTATTAGCTGCTGAGGGCGAGGGAGGACTAGATGATCTATGTCCACTGGCCTCAAAGGCTACGCTGCAATGTGAGATCAGGGTTAGTGAGACCTGAGTCAGGTGACCTGTGAGGGGGAACCCTGGGCTTGAGCATCTATGTTGTACTTTAACCATTTGTTAAGACTTTTCTAACCCATGCTCAAAACTAGGGCTCTGGCATCCCCAGGGCGGTGACAGACCCGAGTCAAAATAACCACTCCTCTCTCCCAAAATGTGGCTGCTCTAGCCCTAGGACCATGGTGTACTATGGGACAACTTTACTGTCCAGCCTGCACTTACATTTTGCTTCACTCCCCACTGCAAACCCAGGAGGATGGCTGATAGTGTGCTTGCAGATGAGTGATTAGAAAAGGATGGGTTAACGCTGACCAGAACTGTTGGCTGTTTGCAAAGCATGGCTGACTTCCACCTTCAGTAGAGTGGATTGTAGATTGTTGAGCTAGAGCAGGGTTCTCAAACTGGGTCAGAACCCCAAAGTGGGTCAGGACCCTGTTTTAATGGGGTTCAGGACTGGTGTTAGACTTGCTGAGACCTGCGGCCAAAACCTGAGCACGACTGAGGCCAAAGATAAGCCAAGGGCTTCAGGCCTTGGGCTGTGGAGCTCAGATTAGAGGCCCCCTGCCTGGGGCTAAAGCCCTGAGGTTTGGTTTTGCTCCAACCCCTCCCCCCGTTGGTGGTGCTCAGGGGGGGTGAGGCTTCGGTCCCGCCTCGGGTCATGTAGTAATATTTGTTGTCAGAAGGGGGTCACGGTGCAATGAAGTTCAAAAGCCACTGAGCTAGAGAGAATTAAGGCAGTTGTCCTATGGAATTGTGGGATACTTCCAGCTGACTCCCAGGACCTGAATCAAGCAGGGCTGCAGCTACACTGCAGAGCAATAGAGCTCAGACCCTGGGTCCCAGTTTAACTCAAGCTCAGACCCTCCAGCTCTGCAGGGTCCTGGGACATTGGATCTGAAGCCTGGGTTAGCACAAATTGCAGTGTAGATGCAAAGGGGGTTAGGCTTGAGCCTGGGTGTACATTACAGTATAGACATACCCAAAGAGTATGTCTCCAAACCCTCCTGAAGTAAGCCTCCCAGCCCAGTCAAGAGACTCAAGCTAGCTGTGTAGATGAGGCTGTGAAGCTTACCCACCCTTCCTGTGCTTCAGAAACCAAGCTGTAATTTCAAAGTGCTGTTTACAGAGCTATTTCTAGAGTGCCCGTGTGAACCCTGTTAGCCTGACTTAAGCTATGAGGCTCACTTCCTTGGTCTGAGTAGACATACCTAATAAAGTATACAGATTTCTGTCTCAGTTGCAAGGAGCACTAGAACAGACTAATGGATCAGTTTAGTCTGATAGCCCAGCTACAACGGTGTTACCAGATTTGCCTGTTACTTTGGGGTATGCTCATTTATTAGGGTTATTCTTGGGATGGGGTTCTGTACTTCTATCGATGTACTACTTGTGTTCTCATAGAGCTCTATTTCTCCCTGCTGCAAGTTCCCTCCCAATGGCGCTATCCTGCAGGAGCTAGGTTCCCCAAGGCTGGGTTCTTCCAGCCCCAGAATCAGATGAACACACACACATTAATAGCGCGTGTCTGAAAGGACCGGGTTAATCAGCACTCCCAAGCTGACCCCTGCTATGTCCCTGGACTCAGCAGGCGGGGTCAAGCAGCATTTCCAAGCTGTCACCCTCACAGGCCCTTGGATTCAGCAGGTGGGGTCGAACAGCATCTCCAAGCTCTCACCCTCATATGCCACAGCACCGTACTGGAATAGAGTGCGCCTGAGCAGGCTGGGGGGAGCAGCGCTTTCAATCTGGCACCCTCATATGCCCCTGAACTCAGCAGACTGGGTCGAGCAGCACTTCCAAGCTGCCACCCTCATATGTACCAGGTTCAGCACGTCCCTATCCCCACTTTCACGTTACAGTTGTTCTGGTAGTAACCCACTTGAGTAAACCCTACAGGATTTTTGGGTGCTGCAGGGACCTTTAGTTAGATACAAGGAGCGTTGCTGCAGAGTGAATGAGGAAGCCAAAAAACACCCAGGGGAGGGGAGGGAGGGAAGAGAGAGAGAAGCAACCAGCTTAACCATGAAAGTTATTTATTGCCAGGTAATAACCACAGGGGAGCCAAACAATTATAGTATTAAATATAACTTAAATTTGATTATAAAAGTCAGGTTTAGAAATAACTGATCACACAAGTCATGGTCAGAAGGTTATACCTAGAGAGAGAGAGCTGGGTTCTCATCATTCCCTGACACTTGAATCGATTAGGGGTCCCAGATGGTAATGGTAGCTGAGGGTCTGGAGTGCAGGAGACAGGCAGAGCCCCCAGCATGATCAGTCAGCAGAAGATGAAGTCCCAATGGAACAGATTCAAATTTTGGATCCAGGCATCAGAACACTTACTTGAGCATGGGTTTGGAAAACAACAATGGTTTAAGGGAGAACACTAGATTTGTTTATGGGTAAACTGATGGCTCAAGGAAGTATACCAAAGTTGTTTTGTTCAGGCTAGACAATAGGAACTGGTCATTCCTGGCTATGGGCCGTATTCCTTGGAGGGAGCTCACAATGAAATTAGGGGGCTTCAGTATTTTGGATACCAAGAAAGGATTTATTACTAGAATTGGTCTAATAACCACTGAGTTGGGTGTGTGCAGGCATGGGTTCATTAACATCTGGAGCAGAAATCCCCCATCAGGCAGTGCTTCCGTAGTCCCAGAGTTCCATGTGGTTCTTGCCTTGGAATCTCTGTTCTCCATCCTGTATGCTAATGGAGATGCCTCCCTGTCCCATCTTTGATGCAAATGAGGCTAGGGGAGTTTCCTTAATCCTTGTTCCAGGAGTTCAGGTTTGTCTCCCACTACCTTTTCATTGTTTTTTGTAAGTCTTTCTTCTGATCGGCTTTGGTTCAAGAAGAGGCTGCGGGGGGAGGTCTTTCGTGAGTCAGACAGGCTAAATACTGCGCCCTGGTTCCCCAAGAACACTATGCTGACAGGTAACAACAGTGGCTCATGCCAGATGCTCAAAAGGAAGGTTTGAAACATACTATCCATCTAATTGTGCAATAGCATACCATGGGGAAGATTTTTTCCCTACACCAGCTGGTTTTTATCCTCCCAGATGCTGTTTTCATTCACAAATGCCTAAATCTTCCTCGCCCCCATCCTCTCCTTTTTTTACATTTACTAAGCTCTTTCATACAGTTATTCTTTAGTTATTATTCTTTGGTTATTCTTTAGCCATGAATGCCACAGAGTATACATTGCCTTAAAAAAAACTTGTATCCATTTTATATTTGCTACCTTTTAATTTCACTGAATGTTCCCTTGTCCTTGTATTAAGGGACAAATAAATGGGAGCCTTCACATTTTATGAAATTCTATTGTATTCTCTCACTCTTCTCAAACTTAACAGTCCTAGCCCTTTAGAATCATAGAATCTAAGGGTTGGAAGGGACCCCAGAAGGTCATCTAGTCCAACCCCCTGCTCGAAGCAGGACCAATTCCCAGTTAAATCATCCCAGCCAGGGCTTTGTCAAGCCTGACCTTAAAAACCTCTAAGGAAGGAGATTCTACCACCTCCCTAGGTAACGCATTCCAGTGTTTCACCACCCTCTTAGTGAAAAAGTTTTTCCTAATATCCAATCTAAACCTCCCCCACTGCAGCTTGAGACCATTACTCCTCGTTCTGTCATCTGATACCATTGAGAACAGTCTAGAGCCATCCTCTTTGGAACCCCCTTTCAGGTAGTTGAAAGCAGCTATCAAATCCCCCCTCATTCTTCTCTTCTGCAGGCTAAACAATCCCAGCTCCCTCAGCCTCTCCTCATAACTCATGTGTTCCAGACCCCTAATCATTTTTGTTGCCCTTCGCTGGACTCTCTCCAATTTATCCACATCCTTCTTGAAGTGTGGGGCCCAAAACTGGACACAGTACTCCAGATGAGGCCTCACCAATGTCGAATAGAGGGGAACGATCACGTCCCTCGATCTGCTGGCTATGCCCCTACTTATACATCCCAAAATGCCATTGGCCTTCTTTAAATCTCTTCTCATATGGAAAGCTCCTCTGATTCTTCATTGCCTTGCTTTAAACATTTTCTGTTTGTGTTGCCTTTGTTCAGATATGGTGACATATCATTCATGTATAAAATTACATGAGGCAGAATTCAGCACATCCTATACCTCTCCAAAAAACTGAATCTCCCATTCCACAGAAATAAAACCTCCTCATATAGGACTATTGTATCTCTTCTTTATATAATATTTTATGAAGTACTCCAGGGATGAATTCCTGGCCCTCTGAAGTTAATGTGAATTTTGCCACTGACCTCAATGAGGCCAGGATTTTGCCCCACCTGAAATACATTCAAGAACAAAAGATGGGACAATAGGGAGAAAAGAGGTTTTATATAATATGGAAATACTGTTGACAGTAACAAGTGAAACAATAACAGTAATATACAATATGGAGAGAGGTTTTATGTAATATGGAAACATTAACATAGTAATAAAAGTAATTATCATTGCGAGCAATTATGTAGTGCTTTATATGTTAAAAGCATTTTACTAGCAGTAACTAGTTAAAGAAGGAACAAAAGTATTGCATTACCAAAAGGACTAGAAAACTGGAAACAGTCTCTGGCTTCCATGGGAACCCAAAATGTGAAATGGGTATAGCTAGGACATCCAAAAGCTTCTTTTGTTTAAATTAGAAGGTTACATTATTGTCTAGGTTTTGTTAGTCTCCCGCTCTACATGCTAAAGGTGTTTCAATGAGAAGAGACATATTCTAGAGATGCTGCCAGGGAGGAAAAGATGGATAGCACTCACTGTGAAAGTGTTTATGTATCCATCCTCTTTGAGAGCAGCTACTTCACTTTGATTTCAGTGTGTCTCCTGATTTTTGCTTATGGAGGTAAGAGTCCTTTAAACTGAATACAGTAGAACCTCACAGTTACGAACACCTTGGGAATGGAGTTTGTTTGTAATTCTGAACAAAACATTATGGTAGTTCTTTCAAAAGTTTACAACTGAACATTGACTTAGTAAAGCTTCAAAGATGTATTATGCAGAAGAAAAATGCTGCTTTCCCTTTTTTTAGTAGTTTACGTTTAACACAGTACAGTACTTGCTTCCCGCACCCGCTGCCTCCTGATTGTGTACTTCTGGTTCCAAATGAGATGTGTTGTTGACTGGTCAGTTCAGAACTCTTAAGTCCTACCGTAAATCTCTTGGAAAGAGGAAGAAAAACAGACAGAGCTCCCATCTTTAAGATCAAAGAAAGGGAATAACCCAAATCCCGTGTCTAAAATCTGGTGACATTACTGATTTATGTTCAGTGAGAGTCACCAAAAACAGATTACTTTGCCATCCACAGTTCAAGAAGAGATGACATCCCCAGGACTGCTTACAATTTGTAGTAAACTGAAGGTGTGGCTGAGAACCAATCTGGAAATTATTTTAACCTTCTTGTATGTAAATAAAATAAGATAAAAATCTAAAAAAATCTCCCTTTCTATTCTACTACAAATCCCCACTCCCTATCCCCAAATTATCCAGCACCCAACACCCCATCCCTCACATCCACATTACACCTCCTCCACACAATCTATAAAACAACCCACTCCACTAGCACTCAGCTCCCCACAATTCACTCATTCATTCCAGAATACCCCAATTTTCTAGCATCAACCACCTCTCTTTGATATCAGAATGATCAGTCCAACAGCCAGCTCTCTTCCACTCTTGTTTCTCCACACTCATGCCCAGTTCAATTCCCCTCCTCTGCTTGAAGGGAAGAAGGTATTTGAACAGGGATCTCCTATCTCTGAGGAAAAGGCCCAAACCACTGGGCTATGGGATATTCTGATTAGGGGTGTAAATATTGTTTAAAAAGTTAACCGTTAAAATGATTGAAATATCATTTAATCGGTTAACCAATTATAGGGAGAGGGGCCGCTCCGGCCGGGCTGGGGCCTCTCTGGCTGGCCCGGGGCTGCAGCTGGGGGTAACGGTTAGGGTGGGTTAACCGGTAAGACTAGTGCTTACCAGTTAACAGTTTAATATTTTACATCCCTAACTCTGATGTGGGGTGTCCTCAATCTCTCATGTTGAAGCTGTTCCACTTGTTCCTGGGTAAGTGTTTTAACCACTAGGCTAAAAGTTATAGGGGAGGAGGCTTCTCCTACTCCATCAGGATTTTGAATGTAGCCCGAATCTGCTAGGTCTGCTCAGAATATGCCTACTGGCATGGGCTCTGCAGGCAAGGTAGGAGGATCACCCAACTTCCCCTGCTCCGAGCATCACGCTGGTGTTTAGGTGTCCAAATGCTTCCAGTGAGGTGGCAGGGTGCATACCCAGAGGCCGACACTTATGTGACTAGGAGATGGCTACAGTGAAAATTTAGGTGCCAAATGAATTAGGTGCCTGTAGAGTTAAGCAGCAGCTTACTGGGGGGGACGGCGGCGGCGTGCGTGGTTTGCAGCAGTGCCGAAAACTGAAACTTAGACTCCTTTCTGAATCTGGGCCTCACTCCTTTTTATATACCCCAAATAACCAATGTCTGCTACTGCTTTCTGTTCCATATTGCCACTCTAATCCTATACTACAGGGGTGGCCAAACTTACTTTGACCCTCTGAGCCACATTTGACAATCTTCAGAAGTTTGAGAGCTGCTGGGGCTCTGGGCTTCAGCCCCGTGGGAGGCACCTTACAGGGTCTTGGGGCTTCAACCCCACTTCTGCTAAAGCCCTAAGCCCAGCAGGCATGCCCCACAGGGCTGAAGCCCTGAGACCCCCTCCCCTCTGGGCAGAAGGCCATACCCCACCATCCCGCTGAAAGGCAGAGGTATCAAGCTCCCCCCCAGTCTGGTCGATGGAGAATGCGGGGAGGGGGATCTGCGAGCTGCAATTTAATTGTAAAAGAGCCGCATGCAGTTCACGAGCCATGGTTTGGACACCCCTGCTATACTAGATGTGAACGCAAACTGAGACTTTTCCTACACGCAATACATTTATAGGGTTTCTTTCCTGTGTGGACTCTCAAATGCACTTTAAGTGCTGAGCTCTGTCTGAAGTTTTTTCCACATTCACTACATTTATAGGGTTTTGCTCCTGTGTGGATTCGCGAATGCGCATCAAGGGCTGAGCTTTGTCTGAAGGTTCTCCCACATTCATCACATGTATATGGTCTCTCTCCTCTGTGGATTCTCAGATGCACATTAAGTGCGGAGCTCCGTCTAAAGCTTTCTCCACATTCAGCACACTTGTAAGGTTTTCCTTGTGTGTGGACACTCTGATGTGAAATAAGTGCGGCGCGATCACTCCGGGTTTTCCCACATTCAGAACATCGATAGGGATTTTCTCCTGTATGGATTCGGTGATGAGTCGCAAGTGCCGAGCTCTGACTGAAGCTTTTATCACACACTGAGCATTTGTAGGGCTTTTCTCCTGTGTGCGTTCTTCTGTGGGTAATAAGCGATGAGCTCTGTCGGAAGCTCTTTCCACAATCACCACATTTGTATGGTTTCTCTCCCGTGTGGATTCGCTGGTGTCGGATGATGGCGGAGCTGTCACGGAACCTTTTCCCACATTCTTTACATTGACGGGGTTTCTCCCCTGTGTGGATTCTTCTGTGTATAATAAGCGATGAGCAATCACTGAAGCTTTTCTCACATCTAGTACAATGGTAGGGCTTCTCGCCCTTGTGGCTTCTTTGGTGTACAATGAGGTGCGAATTCTGACTGAAGCTCTTCCCGCATTCTTTACATTTATAGTGTTTTTCACCCGTGTGGGTTCTCTGGTGTCTGATAACATTTGACCGCTGACTGAAGGTTTTCTCACACTCATTGCATTGATAAGGCTTCTCTCCTGTGTGGATTCGCTGGTGTTTAACCAGGTCTGAATTCCGAATGAAGCTTTTCAAACATTCACCACAACCAAAGGGTTTCTCTGCCACATGGATTCTCTGATGCTGAGTAAGATAGGAGTTTCGACTGAAGCTTTTCCCACATTCAGAACACTGATAGGGTTTCTCTTCCACGTGCACTGTCTCTTGCTCAACAAGGCCTGGGCTCAAAACAGAGTCATTCTCACGGTCGGATGTGTTTGGTTTATCTTCAGTGTGATCATCATCTTCAGGTTGTCTGACACTTACTTCTTGGGAAGGGGATTTTCTCTGTCTCTTCCCAGGAGATTTTCTGATTTCATTTTCTGACTCCTCCGGACTCTCACAAGCTTCTGTTTGGTCAGGAGTCTGGGAAATATTCCCTCTAAATCTTCTTGACAATGCGCTACGTGTTTTCATTTTCCCAGGACCTTCCTGAAGACGAATGCCCTTCTTAAGTTTACTCACGACTCTGGCACTTGCTGGAATAGAAAGAGAAATGAGACATGAATAATTCCCTGTGCTTGTGAGAGAGAGGAAGCCTAAAAAAAACAAAAAGAAAAAGAAAACCCCCACAAATAAACCACACTTCCTAACATTTTAATCCCAAAGCCCAAGTCCCCCAGTACATGTGCAGGAAGTGGAATGAGAAACACAAAGGGAGTGAGGTGAAACTGGCAAGAGAATGGGTGTGCAGTGTATTTTTGAAGGGTATTCTATTGAAACACTTGCTCAGCAACACATGCTTTAGGTTCCTCCACACTACAAAGTGGGCAGGTAGGAGCACAGCCCAGAGCACAACGTATGTTGTTTTACTCCATACCCCAAGCTGAGCACAGGTTCAACACACTCATGAGGCCATGTTTAAGGGTTTGTGTGTGGCTCTGGGCAATGACATGGATCACATGTCCCTAGCCTACAGTATGGACTTTGACCCCTTGAGTACGTCTATCACTTGCCTTTCCTCAGAAAATCCTGCTCTTGACAGATTTTGCAAGGGGGCAGGGGAGGAACGTGGTAACCTTGGTTCCCCCTTCAGAAATTCCCACTGTAACCACTCCTCTCCCCACTAGCTTCATTCCCTGTAAGTCATCAAGTGTTCCTCCTCTTTCAGTCCTCTTCTGCTTATCTGGTAGAGAACCAAAGGGTTCTAATGGGCTTTTTTCCTCTGTGTAGACCATCCCTCTTCCCTCACTTCAGGGGCTAGACCTTTTTTCCAAATTAAAATAATCCAAGCCCCATGCATTCTGTAACAAGCTGGACCTAAATTTTGCCTGCAACACTGGCACAGCAGATTGGAAATTCTGTAGCAGCTTCATGTAAAAAGCCACCGGTTATTTTATGAATTAATTATGAAAATGTATAATACAATTAGTACAATAGCCCCTTTATCATTTACATTGATTTAATGTTCCTCACCTGGGAAGAAACTTTGGAATGTGGAACAAATGCATTAACTGGTTGTTTCTGCTTAAACAAGTAGCAATGGAATAGTTAACATTTTTCACATTTAATTTGTCATTCAAATTGTCAGTGTTAACAATTTGAGATGAGTGAGGCAGTTCAAACCCCTCAGCTATTGTTTCATGCTGTCTGCAGACTTAGGAAGACAATGCTGAATTGACTATATTAATTTTCAAGGTTTTCTTTATGACCACCAGGGATAGGAACATTTAAAATGAAAGTTGAGATTCTGGTGCACAGTTCTGAAGCAAGGAATGGATCCCAAGGCTGCATAAGAAAGACATAAGAAAAAGAAAACACTGGTGGAGTGAAAAACACCACACAATTTGGTTATTTCCTCTTTCCAACATTCTGGAGTATTAACATTACAAAAATGCATGGAATGTAATTTAATTTTCTAGACTGATTCTTTCTGAATGGGTGGACGAATCCCAAAATTGTGCATTGGGATGGGATCCACAAAGGTACTTAAGTCCCATTTTCAGATGCCACTGTGATCTGCAAAACTCCCACTTGGCTGCTGTCCAACCCTATAGGCACCTAAACTTGCTCGGCACTTCAGTTGCACTTGATAGGCAAGTAGGAGAGCACCTGCACTGTTGCCCTACACTAGGCATCCGGATGCCCATCTTCCACCTGAGTCCCAGAATGATCCATTATCCAGGGAAAATAAGCATTCAACTGCCTAAGTCATCTGTGGAAGCCTGATCCAGTAAGCATGCTCAGGTTGCCTAACATCACACAAAGCATCTGCACACACACCCCGCATTATAACCTTTAGCCCAGTGATCAGTGCACTCACCCAGGATGTGGGAAACCATCAGTTCAAGTCCTCCCTCTGCCTGATGAGAAGGGATTTGAACAGGTGTCTGTCAGATGAGTGCCCTAACCACCGTTTCAGGATAGTCTAATGTGTGTCTCTTTCAATCTCTTCTACTGAAGTTTTTCCACTTTAATTAAATAACTGAATAATTAAATATGAATTTGGCCAGAAAAAGATTAGTGAAAGTACAATAACTAAATAGTGCATGCAGGTGCTTATAATAAATCGCACAACAACAAGCCAGTATGGGCAACTCAGCACTCCTTAAGCCAAACAAGCCAGTGCACAGCCCCTGGATTCATGGAAGGCTCTACAATAATATAGCCCCAGCAGTCATAAAAGAAAGATAAAGAGATGTAGAGAGGGAGGAAATAAAGGAGAGAAAAGGTAAAATGGTGCATTGGCAACAGGGAGAGGAGACAGAGTTTGTGATGTCACCGAGTTTGTGATGTCATCAAGTTGCTATTGGGAACTGGTCTGCAGCAATAACCCTGCTCAGAAAGTTCCCCGCCTTCTCCTCCTGACCCACCTCAGGTAAAAGCAGCAACAGGAAAAGGAACAAAGTGAGGGATAGGCAAGGAACCCAGAACTCCCTCCATGGTCTTTAACACCTCCCATAGTTCAACCTTCAAACTTCCTCCCATCCCCACCCACATACAATCCAAGAAAGATGAGGTGTCATATAGCAGCATGGGCCTTCCTGATTGTTTCTGGTGAGTAGGGAAACTTCTCATCATCCCTGACACTGACTTGTGATAGGGGACAGGAGAGTCCCCTGTTCCCCAGCCTCGCTCATTGCAAATCAGGAGCCTCAGCACCTCAGAACTAGGAAGGAGGGGACGGGTTTACATATCAGTGACTGTAATTATCCATATCTAAATCTTGGCTGCACAGAGCATTGCCTCCTGGAGTCCTTTTCTTCCAAATGCTTTAACCTGACAATTTGTTGACTTTGAACACACACCTTACAGCAGGGGTCTCAAACATGCGGCCCACGGAGTTATTTGCTGCAGCCCGCCAAGCTCCCCGCACCCCCCCGGAGTTATTTCCTGCAGCCACCAAGCTCCCCTCCCCCGCAGCACGCCGTGTCCCTGATCCTCTGTCTACCTCCTGGTGCTTCCTGCGGCCAGTGGCGCTTAGTGCTTTCCAGGAGGGAAGGGGGAGGAGCAGGGACCCACACGCTCAGGGGAGAAGGCGGAGAAGAGGTGGGGATTTGGGGAAGGGGTTGGAATGGGGGCAGAGAAGGGGTGGGGCCTTATGGAAGGGGTGGGGGCGGGGCGAAGGGTGTCAGTGATGCAGTCCTCGGGCCAATGTACTAGTCCTCATATGGCCCTTGTGGTGATTTGAGTTTGAGATCCCTGCCTTATAGCCACAACTAGAGAAACACCCGACACCTGGCTTTTTTTCCCCAGTCTGCCACATTAACCAACACTGAAAGGACCAGGGTCAGAGAGAAAAACGTTACCAGTTCTCCTGTATAAAAGAACTGAACTCTACGCAGTAGCCTGGAAGCAGACCAGAGAGTTGAAAAGATTTAGCCACAGCAATCAGTCAGAACAGTATCCTACAACAGAAGAAAAAGAACTGCAGGTGGCTGAACTACAGATTACAGGCAGGGCCTGACGCTTCCCATTACAAGACCCTGCTTCCAGTTACTTATAACTTTGCCAGACTTTAATGGTTTCAGCCGAAATGTTCCATACTGGGTGCCTGCCTCAGCCTGAACTTATTTATTTATTTATTTCCGCCAAAGTGGTTCAGCCATTTCTGAGAACAGACGTAAGGGAACAACACATGTTCTGGTAACCTTTTCATTGGAAAGCTCTAGTGCTCCTGTGCTTTGGAGCGCAGTCTTGAAATTGGCAGGGTGCTAACCTTTGTGTCAGGGATGTACTTTTGCCATCCCTGTGAAAACATAGGCACGGGAACTGGGGGTGCTGCAGCACCCCTGGGGTCCTGGCTGACGACCTCAGCTTGGGGGTCCAGTGGACGGGACAAGGGGGCTGGCTTTCCGCACCCCCACTATTAAAAATGTTCCAGCGCTACTGTGTGATAACCCACTCAAATATGGCCAAGCTAAAAACCCCTGAAAAAATCTGTTCACACAGGCTTGGCAGAGACTTCCTGGATTTCAGCAACTAAAATCTCCAAAGATTGTGTCTTCACAGAACACGCTCAAGCCTCTCACAGCTCTTAGTGCTAACCACATGCTATACGCACTATCCCCACTGAGCACGCGTCATCCCCTCCCAGCTCCTACGCATGAGCTGGCTGCACATGTGCCATCACCACAGGGGGACTGAATATGCTCCCTCCAGCCCAGGTCAACAAGGGTAAAGCCAAATGTTCCTTGGAATGGCTGCTCCCAGCTATGGTGCAGGCTAGGGTGAGGCGGAGCACTGGAACTGAGTGTAAGGAGCCTGTCTCTCCTGTGTTGTCAATGACACACGCCTGCTGGTGTCCAGGCCGTGCAGAAGATGAAGTCGTCTGATTAGAATGCCGAGTGGACAAAGGTCAGACCACAGGAAAGGGAAAGGAGTAGTCTGGGACAAAGAGTCTAGTGAGACAGTCTGGAGGCAGCAAGAAGATAAACGGGATTGCTCGAGCAAAGAGACCAGGACTGGGAGGAGGCTGGGACTAATGGGGCAAGGAGACAGGGACTGGAAGCAGTACAGGGAAACAAGGGGAGGACCAGGAGCTAGTTGGCTCGGAGAAGATGGGGAACACAGAGTTCAGAAGAACCACGGAGAGGGGTAGATTGGACTGCCTGGGACTAGGTGCAGGGCATGGGAGAGGCGTAGGAGATACTAGCTGGGGAGACCGGGATTCGACAGCGAGCCCAGATGAGGAGACTAGGAAAACCTTAATAATGTTCTTTAAAAGCAGTCTGTGTGTGTGCATATCTCCAAGTTTTTTAGTGTTATATACAGGTTCATTGAATGTATGAATCCCCGAGAGAGCATGCACACAAATCCATCCGCCACTGCTTTCTAGAAGATTCTGGATCCATTTGCCAAGAATGGGGATTTATAGAACAAATTCTTGAAAGCAAACAATATCCCACAATTCCCTTCCCAGGGAAAAAAGAGGGGGAGGTGAAGGAGAGAGTTAACAGCACAATTCAAGGCCCCAGTCCCAGAACAGGGAGTCACAACCATCATTCTGGCCATCATTCCCAGGAAAGGTGAGAAGAGGTCTCCCCCATAATTCAGGACCCCCTTCACAAGAGAAGGGGTCACTCGCACAGCTATGGACCCAATCCCCAGGAGGTGGGTTTCCTCCCAAAGGGTCAGGTCATCCTACAGTTCTGCACCATGTTTTCAAGAAATTGTCACTTCCACAATTCTGGACCGCATACCCAAGAGAAAGGTTATACCCACATCTACATCCCTGCAATTCTTTCCCCAATGTCTGTCATCTGCAGCATTTCACTTCCTTCCTGCTCCTCTTTTGCAGTACTCTCAAGCTGGTGTTCTGCTGCCCACCTTCAGGATGAGGGCTCATTGCTAATGGGAACACCACTCTCAGAGCAGGAGTATGATCAGTTCTTCAAACCTCTTCGTGCCCCTTACCGAACCAGTGCCATCTGCCTCATTCGTGCCTTGTATGGCTGCCAGAATTCTTTGATCCAGAGATTGGACCAATACGAAAACCATGGAGTCATCCCTCAAGGTAAGGCTGACCATAGCATCCAAAAGCAGAAGGACTGGGGTCTCAGACCATCTGGCACTAGGAATGATCAAATGACAGATGGGAAGGAGTCCTTAGGTGCTTTGGTTTATAACAGGGATGCGGAGGAAGCCAACTGCTGATGGGGTTTATTCATTCTCTTTCCTTCTCTTCCCAGGGGGATACGTATATGCAGTGGAGGGTTTTGTTTTGGTAGAGGTTTTGAGGGTTATTATCTACATGTTACTATGTATTTATATTAGAGAAGGCAAGTTTGAAGAATGTGTCTTGCCTTCTCTAATATAACCAGAATATAGTTACTCTACATTACTACAGAGAATTATTTCCCAGGTATCTGCCTGACAGGTCTTGCCCACATGCTCAGGGTCTAACTGACCACCATATTTGGGGTTGGGAAGGAATTTTCCCCCATGTCAGATTGGCAGAGAGCCTGACGGTTTTTCACCTTCCTCTGCAGCATGATTGCAGGTTTATACTAATGTAAATGGTGGGTTCTCTGTAACGTGAAGTCATGTTTTGAGGATCTCAGTAATTCAACCAGAGGTTATGGCTCTATTATAGGAGGGGGTGGGGTGAGGTTCTGTGGCCTGCAATGTGCAGGAGATCAGACTAGATGATCATGATGGTTCCATTTGACCTTAAAGTCTATGAGATAGGAACTGAAGAGAAATAGTCCCATTCAATTACATCACATGAAGGGACACAACTAAAGGATGTGGAAAAAGTGGAAAGAGTAGATCATGCTGGTGGGAGAGCGACACTCTCTAGGAAAGCAAGCACAGAGTCAAATATAGTAAAAATATTCAATAAATCAAATAGTACATGGAATTTTTATCCATAGAGATTCTATGTTTGAATAAGAAGAGTATAGCAGCAGGAATATATTACCTGACCAGGATGGTGACAGCGATTGCAAAATACTCACGGAGATTAGAGAGGTTACTAAAACCAGAAAACTCAATAATAATAGGAGCTCTCAACTATCCCCACATTGGCTGAGTACACGTCACCTGAGGACAGGATGCAGAGATAAAATTTCTAGACACCAAATGACTGCTTCTTGGAGCAGCTAGTCTTGGAACCCACAAGGGGAGAGGCAATTCTTGATTTAGCCCCAAGTGGAGCACAGGATTTGGTCCAAGAGGTCAATATAGCCAAGCCACTAAGTCATAGCGACCATAATGTACTAAATTAACATCCGTGCAGGAGGAAAACATTCCGAAGAAACCCACCAGAAGTAGCATTTAACTTCAAAAAGGGGAGGGGACTACACAAAAATGAGGAGTTAGTTAAACGGTAATTAAAAGGAACAGTCACAAGAGTGAAACGCCTGCAAGCTGCATGGAAACTATTTAAAAACACCATAGAGGATCAAACTAAATGCATACGCCAAATCACAAACAGTAAAAGGGCCAACATAGGGCCCTACGATCCGTTTTATTATTGTGGATTTTTGGATTTATTATTTTCTGATTTTTTCCATTTTAAAAAAAATTAATTCCATCTTTATGTTTTTAAATCATAATTGTCTGATACATTAACAATTAAGTAGCCTTACTATAAATGCATAAAAATGTTCAAAATTGGATTGCAATGAGAAAAAACTGATTTTACAGAAAAAATCCTGCAATTTAAACAACATATCCTGCAGATACACAATACAGGGTAAAAGTCACACATTTTAAATCACTTTTTAAAGTAGCACTTGGTAATATGATCAAACTGATATTGCTGAACAGTAACATGCTCCTGGACAGGAGATGCACACCTCTGCATGGAAGAGACTCCTGTCTGGGAGCATGTGAGCCACTTGCACACACTAGCACGACCAGAGACAGCTGCGGGTGAGCCTGGTGCCCGCCCCAATGGGTGGGGCTGAGGGTGGTACAGCCACACCAGAGGAGCAGTTAATGGAAGGTGCTGGCTCCTGCAAGCAGTGGCCCGACATCCTGCTGCTTTCACTGCTGTGGTTCTCGGTAAAGCCCTGCAAGTCCACAGATATCTGCATACTTAAGTTTTGTATCCACACAGGGCTCTACAAAAAAAAACTTGAAGAGCAACTAGCAAAAGATAAAAAAACTAAACAGGAAATTTTTTAAGTACACCAGAACCTGTGGAACTCATTGCCATGGGATGTTGTGAAGACCAAAAGTAAAATGGAATTCAAAAAATAATTTGATAAGTTCATGGCGGATAGGTCCATCAATGACTATTAGCCAAGATGGTCAGGGACACAACCCCATGCTCTGGGTGTTGTTAAACTTCTGAGTGCCAGACAGTCAGACTGCATGACAGATTATGGATCACTCGATAATTACCCTGGTCTGTTCATTCCCTTTGCAGCAACTGGCCATTGTTGGAAGACAGGATACTGGATTACCTGGACAATTGGTCTGACCCAGTATAGCCATTCTTATGTTCTTACAATCCTGTCTTGTTTTTTTTAAAATCACCGTGGGTCATGAAGATGACCAGCCAGTGCTGGGGTTTTAACCACTCAAACTTTGGGAGGTTACTGGATGGCACTGAGTTTTATTATTGGCAGATGGGGACCACCCAGTCTTGGGATTTATAACTGAGGGTTAGGAGAAGTGACTGTCCAACACTGGAGTTTTTCAATAAATTTAATTATTATTTACCTCTCTCTAGGGCCTGTATGCTCAGACCTGCCAGAAATTCCCTTCTTCGCAGACTTTTGTACATTTACCTTTTATCGCTGTACTATGAAAAAGTATTTTGTTAAGGTGAGTCTGAACTGTTTCCAGATGAATCTGGTACTGAGGAATGCACTGGGATGCGCAGACACAGGAAACGGCTGGTAGCACTCAAAGAGAGTGGAGAATGGGGGGCGGGATGGATGAAGGGAGAAGGATGATAAAGAATTGTGAGAAGAACAGAACATGAGAAAACTAAGAGAGGGAGCATGTAAAAGAAGGAAGGAGAGGAGAATAGGAAGACAGTTGGACAGAGAAATATGGTGGGCAAGAAAGGAGTCAGGGAGAGATTTTTTTTTGCCTGTCCTGATGCCTATGAGAAAACTTTGGATGATAGGAATGGGAAATGTGTAATTGTGTAGCAAGTGGTGACCCCACACACCTAAGAAAAGAACGGGTGCAGGGTCCCTGTGCTTTTCTGCCTTCCTCTGATGTACCTCTGCTCTTCCACAGAGGGTTATATGCCCAGAGGAGATCCAAAGCAAGACTGGTAGGACACGAACCTTCAACGAAGATGTCACTGCCAGTGAGACACTTTTGCCCCCAAAAAAGACCTCTACCCAGTCTTCCACCACCGCAGGACCCCTACCTCCTTCTGGTACAGGAGCAGCTGCTGTCAAGGATATCCTCCTATCAACTACACCCCAATCCAACTCCCACACGAGAATACTCTTAATCTTCTCTCAGAGCCCACCTAAACCTCAGAGCATACCAGGAAACTCCCCTGTCAACCAGATCAGAGAGGAGGCTGAAAGTGGCCAGCAGCAAGGAGAGCTGTCCAGCCCCCAGGAGTCCCATCTACCCACCAGCGACCTGGAAGACCTCTTCCTGCGGCTAAAGGACCCCAACGTGCAGCACTGGATGCAGGCAATGCAGGTGCTGCTGGCCAAGCTGAAGACAGCAGAAGAACAAGAGTTACAGGCTACTTCCCTGAAGCTGCTGATGGCACTGAACCATGCAAACATGCAGCAGGAGGCTAAGCCAACAGCCACAGAAACAGTTCAGGAGAGAGAAAAACAGACAGTAGGGAAGGAGCAGCTATGAAGCCACCCTGGCTGGTTTATATAAAAGAAGAGTCTGTTGTGCAAGCTTCAGTATAAGCTGACCTTTGAAAGGAAAGCATCTTACAGATGGGACTTCCCTGAAACCATCAGGGTAAGGGGAGGAGCTCGGGATACTGAATATGTGAAGTCCCTTTAAGGTTTCCTGCATTTCCCATAGCCAAGGTGTGGCAATGAAGAGGGAATGCCTGGCTCTTTTGGGTTTGAAGGAAGGTGGATCCCATCAGCTGAAATGGAATGACCAAGGATTGAACAGGAAGAAAGCTTCCCTTTGGAAACAATCTAAGTGAAGGTTTCCCTCTTTCATATGAATAATTTTTCTATTGTGTCATTCTTTAAGATGGGAGGTCTCCATTCCTAGAAAAAGGGGGAGGGGGCAGGGATGGAGAAAGTGACTCATACTTGTCTGTTTGGGTTTGTATCCTGCCCCAAAAATACATACTGTTCTGCACAGATGAGAGGGGATTTGTGTGTGATTCAGTACATACGTTAGGAGGAAGTCAGGCCCTTCATCCGCAAGCGTAGGTGTTTCCATTCAGAGCCAAACACACATTTTCTTCTCAAAAAATGAGACGTTCCAGTTGAACACCACAATGGATAGTCTACAATCAGGAAGGTCTTGCCCTCCAGGGTAATTTCTGGTTCAGGACATTTCCTCTCCTACAAGCATGGTGTCCGTATCTTGTGATCTACTCCTGGAATAGAAGGCGTAAAAAAAACAAAGGACTGATATTGATTTCAATAAGTGATCCCACCTGTCCCAGATGGGAGCTAGATCTCTGAATCCACCTCTTTTGCTGATCTTTTGCTGTAGTGGCTGGAAATGGTGCTCTGTTATTTTTATAAATAGAGGACAGATCTGTAAAGATAATTATACAAAAGCATTTGCAAGTGACAGAGACAAAGCTGCCAGGGAGCCCGTTACGATTTCCTGATTCTGCTCTGAACTGGTGCCGAGTGTACTCTGGAGGCTGCTCTAAACTGAGCCAGCTCATTATGTTTTCCAAGGGACCACATGCTTGCTGAGGAGAGCCAAAGCACATATGCTGGCCAATTACCCTGCCCACCTCCCTTGCCCCTTTGTACTGAGAGCAATGGGAAGGAAGTGTAGAAACCAGCCCTGCCAGCCAAGTAGTTACATGAGAATCTCAGATAGGGTGGATAAAAATCATTATTTTTCTGAATTTTTAAATCAGATTATAGAAAGTTTTTCTTTTTAAAAATGTTTAAAATGAAATCTGAATTTAATACAAAATATGTAAAGGCCCAAGCTTATTGCAATCTCTTAAAAACAATTAAATAAAAAGTAAGTATGCTGAATCCATGAGCCCCTATTAAAAACTTTAAGTTAAAGGATGCTTTTCTATGTAAATAAAGAATGGGGGGAAGGGGGAGAGAAATCTAACTTTTGAGGTTAAACTTTGTAAACATGGCACAATAGGTCACGTATTAAGGGCTTGTTTTGTTTAATACAAATAAATATGCTATTTTGTGTCTTCAATTAAATTCCATCCTAATGCAGCTTGACATAAATCATTAGCAAAAAGTTAACCATCCAGTAAATAAGCAAGATTATTCACCATTTTCTAACATACTAAAATGTACAATTGATAAGAATCTGAAAATATTAAACTATATAATTGCTTAAATAAATCTGGCCTAGGGGAAGTCTAGTACATTGGGGTGGTATGGAGGTTTGAAGTAGCAAAAGAACTAGGTAGGTAGCAAAAAAATGCATCAAATCTCGTGTAAAGGTTCTATTTAATTGTAAATCAACTTGGTTTAATGGTTATATCTACCAATGAGAATGCACCTTTCTTTGGAAAAATAACTGAAATACAAATGGTAAAGTTGATTAAAATCAATTATTTAAAATTGCAGTTCTCCACTTGGTGGTTTAAATCATCCAACCTGATCACAGAGCCTTCATTAAAAAAAAAAAAAAAAAATTCTAGCCTTGGTGGTTGTGGAGAAATGCTTGAAAATGTGACTCCTAAAGATTCAAAATCAGAGGGCAAACAAAAAGATTCCAAAGTTATTTTTGAAATTCTCATGATTTTTAAGCCAATCTCATAATTTTTAAGTATTTGGGGCTGGCAATACAGATTACACGTGCAAAGATGAAGTGTGAGCACGACTCAGTAACTGCCAAAATTTGAAGTGTTTTGATGCCACTTTTCAGCAAAAATCCCACTGTTCTTTGGAAAATTCACTTCATTTTGTTACCAAAAGTGGGAGCTGTTGGGTGCTGAGCGTTTTTGAACATGTGACCTGAGATATTTTTAGTCCATATGACTGAACCTTCTTTTCATTTTTAAAACACTCTAAAAATCTACATGCATAGTGAGATTACCTCAAATACTGGTATGCTACAACTGGAGTATGGGGTACTCTTACTGGTGCAAATTTGGAGTAATGTGATCTAGGGGTTCCCCAGATACAACCTCTCCCCCACAAATAAGAAGTGAACTTGAATATTCAAATTGCTCTAAAACCCATCTGCATAGTGAGATCATCTTGATCACTGGTATTCCACAGCAGGAGCTAGGGAAGAAGACTTTGGGAAAGAAGGAAGGAGAACATCCACTTACAGAAATGGGTCAACTCACATCTCTCAGAACTATCATGGCAGGCTGTATTCATCCCTGGGGGGGGGGGGGAAGGGGCCTTCTGATTCATCTGGGAACCTCTCATTGAAATGAATAAACTACTTCACACCACTGCAATCCTGTGATGCTGAAAAGAGCTATGCAGAGCCCTCTCCCTCCCCACCACTAGTCCCTGAAGTGGAGTATGAAGTCCAGGACTCCCCTCCACTCCACCTTGCTGCCTCCAACCAGTAAATCATGCCTTCCTCTCGGCCCATGGGTTATCACCTTCCCTCCTCGAGACCAATCCAGCTCAGGGGAACATGGAGGGGCTAGGACGAGGGCACAGCTGATTAGCAGTGAGGTGTTCTCAGGAAGCCTCTTTGTGCCTCTCCACAGATGCCCCCCAATTATGCCCCCCTCCCTCCCACCACTTCCTCAAAAGCCACAGAATTGAGATTAACAGCAAGTCTTCCTTTGACTTAAAACGGGCAGGATTCCACCGCAGGCCTTCAGGTGGCCCGAACCACTTTTAGCCAGTTCCGAAGTAATGGCTCAAGTTGCCTGTAGGTCTGATCTGCACTATAGCTCCAGACAGTTACAATTTTAAGACTGCTTACAGTCTGGGGGGAAAGCTTCCTTTGTGCACACTGGACCAAAAAGCCAAAAATCTAGGCAGGCAAACATACAGGCGGACCATGGGGATAAGGATCCAGCATAACAAACAAGATGAATGGTCCCGGTTGGTGCATTGTAAGTTTCACCACGGTCTCTGCCATCTAACATGCTTTTTTACCTTCAAAAAGTATAGTTGTTTCTTTAAAATAAAAAGTTAGGATGCGGAAATGTAAAGCATTTATAACCCATCCCTGGTCAGGCTGAGCTGCTTGCTGCCGGTTAATTTCACCTTTTCTGCTGCTGTATTTGTTTGCTTTTAATAAACAAACCTCCATACCACCCCAATGTACTATACTTCCCCGAGGCCAGTCTCCCCTAACCACAGCTCTCTTCCACCACCCCCCTGAACCTGTAATATCCTTTAAACCGCCTCCCTCTACACCCACTTCCTCCTTTCTGCTATAACCCACTTGCTAACACCCCTGCAGCTGCCGCCCCCAAACTTCCTTCCACTCTTCCCCGGAGCAGAGCTGGCTGGGGGGGACGCTGCCCGACTTTTCTCCTTTCTTTCCGAGACGTTGCTCCTGTTTCACTTCCCCCGTTGTTGCCTGCAACTCCCAGAGGCACCGATTTGTTGGCCTCGCCCCCTGTCTGCTGGGGCTCTGCCCGCAGGCCCGGGCTCGTCCCTCCCCGGCGGGTTCCGCGCGCACCGACAGCGGGAAGGGAAGAGGAAGCGGCTCACTATTCAACTCCCCTCCCCCTGCGCAGGACTTTGCAGCCCTCTCTACCAGCGGGAGGCTCTATGGTTTTAATCCTTCACTGCCCACACCAGAGCCGAACTAGTTTCTTTTGTCTTCCCTCCGGGCTAATCTCTCCCTGGCCCTCTCAGCGCAAACCCCACCCACGGCTCCTGGCTGAATTCCTCCCCCCGCCGCCTGCATGGAGCGAGCGTTGCATCCAGGAGACAGCGGCCGGGCTGGAGAACCAGCCGCGAACTCCGGGAGAATGCAACAGACTTGCCAGGGGATCTTCTGCAGCACGTACCCTCCCGCAAACTTTAACGACAAAGTCCCCCCACCAAGCCATCGTCGGTGTCTCCTGTACACCCCCTCAGGAGCCCCAGAAACTGCAACAAGATCTCCGCGACCCTGGTGCTGAGCAGGAGCAATGACTTCCTGGAGACGACAGGGAACGGCTCCTCTCGCTCACTAGTGCCAAAGCGCTCTCTGCCCCACACAACCCTAGTGCCCCCCTCATTCTTATTGCAGAGGATTGTGTACATCCCCCATAAAGACTAATTCAACTGAGGCTACAGAAATACCTATTTACACTATGTCTCTAGCTATGTTATCTGGGCTTCACTACTGTTTTTGGCAAACTGACTCTCGTTAGGGTGCCCATGTTACAAACCCAACTCTCCAGTGCAGTAGACGTACAGTACCATAAAGGAGAAATCCCACAAATATTTTGCCCCTCTCTCAATATGGGTCACACATCGTGTCCCATGTAGGGGCTCTGACAAGCAGAGAGGTGCAGATTTGATCACTAGGCCCCTAAAATAGGTGTTACCACAAAGTCTCAGCTAGGGTGGTATCTTCCCTTTAGGCAAACCTTGTCAAGGGGCTGCCTAGAGCAGTGGTTCTCAACCAGGGATAGCCATACCCCTGGGGGTATGCAGAGATCTTCCAGGGGGTACATCGACCCATCTAGGTATTTGCCTAGTTTTACAACAGGCTACATAAAAAGAACTATCAAGGTCAGTACAAACTAAAATTTCACACAATGATTTGCTTATACTGCTCTATATACACTGAAATGTAAGTATAAGACTTACATTCCAATTGGTTTATTTTATGGTAACAGTGAGCTGTGACACTTTGGTATTTTTATGTCTGATTTTATAAGCAAGTCGTTTTTAGGTGAGGTGAAACTTGGGGGCAGGCAAGACCAATCAGACCCCCGAAGAGGCTACAGTAGCGGGGAATGGGCGAGAGCCACTGGTGTGAGGTTCCACTCTCCTCCTGGGCCTAAGGTTTTCTGAGCTCACAATGGTCCCGGCATCTCCTCTGTTGGGGGTTCGCCGTGCTGTGGCAGCACGCAGCTGGGATGGGGCAGTTTCCCTTTCCCCAACAGGATTCCCTTCTCCTCCCCTCCCCCAAGGCAATAATCAGGCCTCCCCGCTGACTAATTGGGTTTGAAAGGTTTTTGTTTTTCGCCTGGAGAAACCGCAGCAGTGATTGCTCTCTATGAAGCCAGCGATCAGGGGATTAACGCACACCGCGATTCGCTTCGCCCCAGCAGCCACACGTCCAGTTGGCGTAGGCGCGGGCGCAACAAACGCAAGTGCCTCCTGTAAGGAGAGCGGGAAAGTTACACAGCCCCCCAAGCCTCCCGCCAAGGCACGCGTGACGAGGATTTCTATGGCCAAGGCTCGTGAGGCCGAGGCTGCAGGACGGCTTCCCGCTCGCTCTGTCCATACGTACCCGCCGCCCTGGGCGGGCTTGTCCTCGGCCGCCCGTGGACGCTCCCAAGAGCCCGCGACGGAGCCCACTTGCAGCCCGGGCTATTGCAGGAAAACGGCCCGCAGGAAATTGCAAGACCGCGGTCACATGACGAGTGAATCGCTGTGACATGCGCCCTCTGGTGATTCAGGAAGAGGGAACTTGGTGACTCAGGGGCACTGAGCAAGTGTAACTAGGTCACTTGCTCTCCTCTAACCCGCTCCCCTCCCCGGTCACCCCCACCAATGAAAAGGATTCCTTTCTTTCTTAGCAAAATGGCTATGGCGGCAGGCAGCTGTACACGGGCATAAGTGTGGCTGGCAAAACTTTCTAGTCTAGAAAGTACTGGGTTGGAGGCAACATTGCTGCTGACACCAAGGAAATCAGATTGACCGGGTGGAAACGTGAACCGATCCAGTTGCTTCAGGCACACACACCCGCTAACCCTAGCATACACCCCCTTCTTAGGGGGGGATTTTGCACAGATAGAGCATAAGCTCATGTATGCTGCTCATCTAGAACTCCCTCTGCCTTTCATCTGAAAAGGAAGCCACTTTGCTTTGTGGGATATGCAGCTACCTCATCAAATGTCACCGGCACACATAAAACAGCTGTTCCCCAATCAGTCTCTGCTGCTTTGGTGATAAACCCAGTGCTCAGGCACAAGGTGACTAGAAAAGGGGCAAAGCTAAGTCAGGGCAGAGTGGGAAGCGTCCCCAAGGCTGCAGGAAGGATACTATGGAGCCAGCGTTCATTTCTGTAGTGGCTGAGGGTTGCAAGTTGCCATATAATTTATCTATTTACCAAGCTGTCCCATAAACCCGCTGAAATGGCCTCTCTACGCCTGCAATCTTCCAGCTCCTCCAGCTGCCATTCCACCTTTCTTCTCTCAGTGTTGCTCTGTTTCCCCACCCAAGAAGAAATCTAATGGGTTTCTTGCAGGCTGTGGTCTTAAAATAGAAAAGCGACTTAAGTTTTCGATCATGCCATTTTATTGGCGGTTGCAGCATTAGAAACCCAGTGCAGCATGTCTCTTTCATGTGTATTCTTAGTGTGATAAAGAGACAAGCTTAAGAGAAGACAGAAATAGTAGAAGTGCAACAAAAACTGTCCCTTTCCTTACCCTCAAGCTCTACATCATTTCACCACTCTATAAAAATAAAAGCTAAGACCTGCTAACCCTATTGCCGACGTAAGGGGACTGTTGCCCCCTTACTAACATTTAGTGGGGGTGTTTTAGTTGCTAGCTCCCAGTACTAAAAAGGGGGAAGGGTTGATGGGGAATCAGGACCCTGAGACTGACAAACCCCAGGAACAATGGGGAGAGGCTTATGCTCCAGGTCAGCCTGAATGACAGGGCAACCAGGCTAATCAGGGAGTCAGGAGGCCAGGGAGGTCCTGTCCTCCGTGTGAGCTGGAATTGCCTGGGTCGGACAGAGTGGGGCCGAGCTAAGCTGGGAGCAGAGCTGTACCAGATCCAGAGGGACCACAAAAGCAGCCCAGAGAAAGCAGACTTGACCTGGGAGGAGAGCTGCAGCAACCAGAGTCAGAGGGGCCAGAAAAGCAGCCCAGGAAGCAGGTCAGTGCTGGGAGCAGAGTGACAGAAGCAGCCTGCAGAGCAGACCCGTCCTGGGAGCAGAGCTGCAGCAACCAGAGCCAGAGGGGCCAAAGAAGCAGCCCAGGGAGCTGGAGGCAGAGCAGCAGCAGCAGTCCTGAGACAGAGTGGTGGAGCTGTGGCTGGAGTAGTCCAGAGCTGGATGCGGCGAGCAGTTGGGGAAAGCGAGGGGGACTCTGGGCAGCAGGCCCAGCACAGGGAGACGCCTCAGCCAAGAGACTCTGCAGGCCAGGCTTGGATCATAACCTCGACAGGGCGGGGGCGACACTGGGAAGAAGGGTCCTACCACTTAGAGCCTTGAGAGCATGTGGCCACCACCAGAGCAAGTGTCCAACCCACAGTATCCCTGCAGCACAGCCAGGGCCTGAGAAGGAGGCCTGGGACTTACAAGGAACAGACTGTGAACTGCCCTGACATTCCAGAGACACTGTTTGTGATGTTCCCTGCCACAGAGCGGGTTGATATGTTTCCTTTAACCTTTCCCATTCTTCCTTATTCTTTTTAAAATTAATTGTTGATTAAATAACTTGCATTTGCTTTAACTTGTACGTAATGGTCAGTGGGTCAGAGAAGTGCCCAGTGCAGAGAGAGTACCCCAGAGTGGGGACACCCTAGGCCCTGTCCTAGGTGGGCCCAGCCTTGTTGGGGTTACAAGGACTCTGCCAGACAGGAGAGTGGAAGGGGAGTCCTCAAGGGCAGGGAGGCCACTGGGTAAAGGAAGTGGGAGCGAGGACTCAGATCCTTTTGCTAGCCCACTTCACCGGGGTAGTGCACAAGCCAGGAAAGTTCCCCACAATAGCAGGACTATTCCCCTGCTTACACCTAGTAATGATTTCACTGTCCAGCTGGCAAGGGGCAATCCAAGGTTCCTAGCAACCAAGTCCTTAGTGGGACCAAACATCCACAACCCCTCTTAGAATAGTTTAATTAGTCTGCTTTGTGATGTCTCTAGGAAAGATCTCCACTCCCACTGTTTGCAGCAGTTACAGCTGGTCATGACAATCAAGGATCTTTTCCATTGGGGATCCAACACGGGTACAGAAAAACCCTTCTGCTTCTTCCTTTTGACACCATCTCCTAGATCAGAGAATCATAGAAGTGTAGGAGTGGAAGGGACCTTGAGAGGTCATCTAGCTCTGTCCCCCGCACTCAAGGCAGGACTACATAATTACTACACCATTCCTGATAGGTGTCAAATGTTCAGTTTCTGCAGAGGCTTATGTGTCTCTTACCTTCATTAATTCTCCCCTTTGCATTACCACCCACCTGTGGCCAGGAAAGACCGAATGTATCAGATAACAAAAAGTGCCTTTTCCTCACCCACTTTACCCCTCAATCCTATTGTGACCCTTAATGCTACCATGAACCAAGTCCCGTAACTTCCCCTCCGCCCCCTCTCCCCCCAGCATTACTGGTGAGAAAAGGGTTTAGTTACTGAAAACTATATCATGTTCATTCCACACACCTACACACACAAAATATCTGCTACACTGGAATTAAAGTTGATATGTACTAAAAAGACTTACAACACGTGTTAGAAGTTCAGAGTTTAGACTTAAGAATGACCTATAATGGAAATAAAATTGATTTGTACCTTTTCTGCTTCTTTATGATTTGTAAGGACAGCCTTATAGATTCCCCATATTCTTCCCCAGGAGATTTTAGTCTCCCCCCTGCTTTTTACTTTAGAAGTATCAGGATCATCAAATCTAGTCTTCCCTATTAGACTCCTTGGATGCCTCACACGTGGGTTGGTGTCTTTCTCAGCCCCTATGTGAAGGTGCCTTAACAAGGCACCTTTTCACCAGAGTTCTAAATAGGTGTTCAAACAAACAAGCAAACCACACACACAAAAACCCAGTTCAGAAGGCAGAGTTTTAATCCACCTCTCTCCACACAAACATACACACACAATTCCCTTCTCAGTGAATCAAGTTTCAGTAGCATGGTTCCCTCTGATTAAGATTTTCAAAGCAGACTAGGAGAGTTAGCTACACAACTCCCATGGAAGCGAATAAGTGTTCTGTGGCTAAATCCTTCAGTCCAGTGAAAATCTCAGCTATTTGTTCACCACGCATCCAGTGTAGTCAAGGCCTGAGTTTCTAATTTAATAGCATATATTACTTTAAAGACTCTACACATCTCAAAGAAATCAACAGAGTGGAAAAAAGCCAATGTTTTTTCCTCTGCAAGTTTAACTTTATAAGAAATCCAAACATTTAACATTTTGGAAAGACACAGACGATTTGTCACCCAAACACCTTAACTCTGCTCCCACAGAGATGCTCTGAGAACAAGCAGAGTCAGGTGATCCATGATCACAAAACTAGATTTTTTTTTTTTTACTTTTATTTGTACAGTGCACCCTTCATACAGGTGCACACAGACCAAATTTTCTAATTTCTGATCAAACAATTTATTGAAGGCAATCATTTCCCAGTACACAGATTCCATGCATCACCAGATATACAAGTGTCATTAGCCAACTAGATAGCAGAGTTACCTGTACAAAACTCAAAAGCTGAAATCATGGTATTAAGGTTGTAAGACAGGACAAAATTGAATGTAACGTTGTAGCATGTGCTTTATGTATGAAAGCAATGAGCCCAAAGGTCTGTCATTGACAGTCACACACAATCACCTGCAAAGCATACAAGTCCAGAGGCCTTTCCAAGTTTAAGCAGTGCACCATCATGTGATGCAGACTTCTTAAAGACCCTGTGAAAGAAAATGAATTGGAAGCTAGGGGATGGAAGGGTTCTGGCATTCTTACAATGATCAGTCCAAATTTAAGAAGTTCAGAGCTGCAGGCTGTGTCCTGCTTTAGAAATGACAAATAAATGGATGTTTCAAAATTAGAGTTATCACTTTGAGTTTTACATATAACGCTGTAGGAAACCCACCCTCCTGCCACTGTCCCCATATTGGCTATTGACACCTGTACAACACAATGGGCATGGGACTCATCAGTCTGTAGGTCAGATAAAAGGCCTTTGCTATGACAGAAAATTTTCCCCTGGCCATTTACAATATGCCCTGGCCATTTACAATAGGGTTTCTCATCCATGTAGATTCTCTTAATGTATGAGATTTGAGCTGCCACTGAAATGCCCCCATATTCAGTATACTGATAGCATTTCAACTCCATGTAGGTCCTCTAATGGCTAATAATGCAGATCCCTTTAGAGCTTCCTCTGCCTTTTGTTCAGAAGAGCCCACTCCTAGGTGAAATAGATGGCCATCTCCTCGAATGTCACTGGTACATGAAATAGGTGTTCTTCATGCAGCACCTGCTGCTCCCAAGACAAACCCACTGCTCAGTCCCAGGTCGAGAAGGGAAGGGCAAAGCTGAATCAAGCTATTACGAACAGTGTTCATAGTGCTGTGCTGGGGACATTATCTAGCTAAGCCTTTGTAACAGAATCGTTCCCATGGTATCTAAGCTTACAAACTGCCTCATAATTTCTCTGTTTACCAGAACAACACATGCATTTGTGTTTGCATTGCATACACCCAACAAAATGAATATTCTCCTGCCATCTTCCAAATCAGCTTGGCCACCAAATCAGCTTGCCTTCATTCTCTGGATCTCTGTGTTGTTGGGTCTTCCCCATAAGGGGGAGCTCAGGGGGCTGCTTGCACCTCTTCTCACCCTCCTCCCTGATAAAGGAGGGTGGGAAGCACGGAATGGAGAATGCTTTGTGATACAGGACAGTAAGGAAAAGAATACCCCCCCCCCTTTCAGGTAAGGGGGCAGAAGAGGGTGAAGCAGTGACTTGTGGGAGGGCCAGATGGAGGTGGTTGACAACCTGAAGGGTTAAGGACAGTCATCTCCTCCTGTACAGGCCCTGATCCATGCACATGTTAGGTGTGGAGGAGAGACATATGGTGGGGTCTTTCCCTGCTGCACAGCTTGGGAGCTGCACAGCTGGGAGGGGCAACTATAATGCAGAGTTCCTAAGCTCAGAAGGACTGGAGCTCAGATGATGGGCTGCTTAGCTGACTGAATGGCATTTCCTCTACCTGATACAAATGGCCTAACTGCTTCGGAAGTCTCTCTTGCACTCTCCCCCATATTCCTTCAGACAGAGCTTCCACCACTTCTGAGATGGCTCCCACTCCCCAAGTTTTGTAGCCACACAAGAGGGGTAAGCGGGCAACCATGCTGCACAGAAGCTTTTGCTAAGTTCCCCTAAGATTCGGCTTAAAAATGTATAATAATGTCCTCTTATGTTTGGAGGCCAGGTGAGGCGGAAGGATTAGCTTTCTCGGCATCACAACATGCCTGATGCATTTTTAGGAGGATTTTAATTAAGAGATTGATTGTGAGTCAATAGTTTCATGATCAATTAACATTGTAACACTGCTTCCGCTTTGTTGCGTCATTCAGTCCAGCAAAGAGCCACTCCTGACAGCATGGGCATAGAGTACCACATGGCTCATGGGTCCCTGTCTCAGTGTCTCTCTCCCGCATGGGTGCTCCGGTGCTGAGTGAGCCCTGCACTCTGGCTGAAAGTTTTCCCGCACTCGGTGCACTCATAGGGCTTATCTCCAGTGTGGATCCTCCAGTGCTGCACCAGGGCAGAGCTCTGGCTGAAGCTCCTCCCACATTCCGTGCACTGATACGGTCGCTCCCCTGTGTGGACTCTCTGATGCTGGGTGAGTGCCGAGCTGTCACTGAAGCTCTTCCCACAGGTGTGGCACTGGTAGGGTTTGTCTCCTGTGTGGATCCTTTGGTGGGTGGTGAGCTGCGAGCTCTGAATGAAGCTCTTCCCACACTCGCTGCACTTGTAGGGCTTGTCCCCCGTGTGGATTCTCCTATGCTGCGTGAGGTGTGAGCTCTCACTGAAGCTCTTCCCGCACTCACTGCAGTGGTAGGGCCGCTCCCCAGTGTGAATCCTTTGGTGTGTGATCAGCGTGGAGCTCTGGCTGAAGCGTTCACCGCACTCCCCACACTCAAAGGGCTTGTCACCGGTGTGGGTTCTCCGGTGTTGAATCAGCACCGAGTTCTGCCGGAAGCTCTTCCCACACTCAGTGCATTGGTAGGGCTTCTCTCCCGTGTGAATTCTCCGGTGCTGAATGAGACCCGAGCTGTCCACAAAGCTTTTCCCGCACTCGTTACATTTGTAGGGCCGCTCCCCTGTGTGGATCCGCTGGTGGGTGGTGAGCTGGGAGCTAAAGCTGAAGTTCTTACCACATTCGATACAACTGTAGGGTTTCTCTCCAGTGTGGATCCGCTGATGCTGCATGAGTGACGAACTCCGGCTGAAGCTTTTCCCACATTCATTACACCGGTAGGGTTTGTCCCCAGTGTGGATCTCCTGGTGTCTCAGGAGGTTCCCCTTCCTACTAAAGCTCTTCCTGCACTCCACACATTCATATGAGTTTTCCCCAGCATGAACTCGCTGATGTTTCAGGAGCTGTGACTCCTGATCAAAGCTTTTCTCACACTCAGAACATTTGTGGGGTTTCTCTCCCAGGTGAAGTCTCTGATGCACTTCCAGATCTGAGCTCAGGCTGAAGCTCTTACGGCATTCAAGACATTTATAGGGTCTCTGCTCCGTGTGGATTTTCTGATGCCTGATAAGGTTGGAGCTCACACTGAAGCTTTTTCCACATTCATCACATTTGTAGCGTTTCTCTCCCGTGTGGATCCTGTTGTGGTTGTAGAGAGTGGAGCTCCGATTGAAGCTTTTCCCACATTCAGCACATTTATAGGGCCCTGCTCCAGCATGCAGTCCTGGATGTTTCACGCATGTTGAGCTGTCAGTAAAGCCTCCTCCGGATTCAGTACATGTACATGGCTTCTCTCCCTTGTGGATCTTTTGATGCTGAGTGAGGTGTGAGCTTTGATTGAAGCTCTTCCCACACTGCACACATTTGTAGGGCCTCTCCCCCGTATGGATCCTCTGATGAGTAACCAGCGTCGAGCTTACACTGAAGCTTTTCCCACATTCACTGCACTGATAGGGTTTCTCTCCAGTGTGGATTCTCTGGTGTTTGATCAGTGCCGAATGAACACTGAAGCTTTTCCTGCATTCTGTACATTGATAGTGATTTTCTCTGCCGCGCGGCCTCTGATAGTTAATGGGGCCAGCATGCGTGTCTAGTTTCTTTCCTGCGTCTAGCTTCAGCTGAGGATTCTCCTCTTCGCTTTCTCTCACAATCGCATCATCTAGGGAAGTAAAGAGAGAATCCAGACAGCACTCATTGCCTGTGCTCAGGAGAAAGGCAATCTCAGGGAAGCGTAAAGGGTGTGTTACAAGTAAGACACTAAGCTTAAGGGTATGAGCTTAAGGGTGTTTCTGCACACTACAAGTGCTACACTGGCAAGCTGCGGAGCTGCAGTTATTCCACTGTAGTGCAGACTTTCACTACAGTGATGGAAGGGGTTTCACCATCACTGTAGTAAATCCACCCCCTCTAGAGGAGGTACCTAGGTCGAAGGAAGAGTCCTTCCATCCACCTAGCCGTGTCTAAAGTGGCAGTTAGGTTGAGCTAACTACATTGCACAGGACATGACAATTTTCACAGCCCTGAGTGCTGTAGCTAGGTTGACCTAAGTGTGAGGTGTAGATCAGGTCTAAGACTATAAGCTTTGCATCAAGCCCCAGCACAACTTTCCCTAGACAGGGACAGGGAGTGAGGAGAGGGACATGGAAGAAAGAGTTGGGAAGAGGAACAGAGTGAAAGAGAGTGAGGTGAGGAAATGTATGAGGATGAAAGGAAAAGTAGATTGGTGTGAGGAGAGACTGGGGAGGCGAATGGACTGTGGGACCTTTCGCTCTCTCCCTCCAGACTACTGAGGACTGTTTTTAGCATGACTATTGTTCTGCAAAAGGCACCTCAGGCTGCTGATGTGGAGGAGAAGCAGAGTCCATCATAAGCAGGGAAACTCAGAGGAGCAGTTTGCCATCAGCATCTCCTGCTACATGGGGATCTAGTCTCCCCAGCTTATTGGGTCAAAAGCCCACCCTATTTGTTTTTAGCCCAAGACAACAGTGGACTTTGCCTCTCCCCCACATCAGGGGATTGAGGAACTTTTTGAAGAATACAAAAAACTCTTAACTTGGTGCTAGGGGTGCTCCAGTGCATTTCCTATCAATGCTATCACTGAGAAGAAAAAGAAAAATTCAGGAAAAAGCACCAATTAGAACAACATTACTATCCACACCAACATCATGTCACATCTTGCCACCCACACCTCACCTAACTTTCCACTGTTTGTAATTTCCAAAAGCTGGAATATTGTCTGCTTCATGGTGCATGAAATACCAAGTGTGTAAAATTTGGCAGTGTGCAGTAAGAGGGCCTGGTGGGGGGAAAAAACAAAACCTAAGACTGCTTTTTTAAAAAATTACAAAGTTAGGGATTTTTAAAGTGGGTTAAACTTTTCAAATTAGGCATTTTTAGAGAATGGAAAGTATATTGAAAATTCAAGCTTATTCTGATTCAAACAGTATAATTTGGGTCATTACAAGGGTGAGATTTTGTTTTATAAGGGAGTTGAACTCCACTTTAAGCTGAAAACCATATATTAGCCAGGGATCTGCTACAAAGCCTCCATAATAAAGAGAAAGTATGTGGTGTGAATAACCAGAAAATATTGGCCAAATCTTTCAAAAGAAGAGTCAAAAAGATATGTGCTTTATAAAAATCTCCACTTATGTCTCAATATGAACTTTGGAGCCTAAGTGATTTGGGAACACAAGTCTCATTGGGCACCTTTTCCTTGTAAGTCACTTAGGAGCCTCAGATTTTTGAAACTTGTCTATTTCTTGTCCTCAACATTCATAGTATTAATACAGTTAGACAAATACTCTGGATTTTATATAGGGCAGACTCAAGTTTCTAGAACAGGTGGAAGAATCCCAAGAAAGTTGAGTGCTTGGCATACCAATGTATAGGTGATTCTTGCTAAGAGCCTAACAATGCACTTCTACTATAGCAGAGCCAATGAGATCACAGAACGAGACTGATATGAGACTCATGAGTAAGGCTACGATTTAGTCACGGAGGTCAGGGCAGTCACAGATTCTGTGACCTTACCGGACCGCTGTGACTTCTTCAGCTTCAGCCGACAGCAGCTGAAGCTGTGGCTGGAGCCGGAGCTATGCTCTCCACATAGCCCCACTGTGGGGGCTGCCACCAGGGCCGTGTGCCCCTGTCCTGCAGTGCGGGCTGCTGCTGGGGCTGTGCACCTCTGCCCCGCAGCTTGTACAGTTATTTTTAATAAAAAAGTCACAGGCTCTGTGAATTTGTTTGTTGCCTGTGACCTGTCCATGCCTTTTACTAAAAATAACCATGACAAAATCTTAGCCTTACTCATGAGCTGTGTTGGAATTCCAGCTCTAAAACGGGCTAATTAACTATGTAAATTGATTTTAAAACAGCTCTCACCTGTATAGGGATCTCTAAGGCTCTCCATTTTCTCAGGGCTCCGGAGATCAAAGACATATGGTTTTTATCCTTGTTCCATCTAAGAGGTCACTTCACCCCTAGCAGCCAAAAATCCTGGTCCTGGGAAAGAAAACAGGGGTAATGAACCTCAACAACAATCAGATGTGATTAATGAGGGAAAGTATACCCAAAAGCCCCACACAGAGAAAACCGGTGCCTAACCTTAAGCCTTGTCACTGCGAGTCTGTCTTTCCTTACCTGTCCCCTTTCTGGGAAATGATACAATTCACAAGACTGACAAGTGAGAACATTTTGGCCCCAATTCTGCATAGGAATCAGTACAGGGAGAGCATTGTGTCTGGATGGAGTCCTATTGACTTAGTCATGACTCTGCACAGGCATCAGGGTTCATCCTTGCCGATTCTTTGGCAGGACTGGGACCCAGAAATGTGATCCTACCCACACTGAGATCAGTGACAGAGCTCCCACTGACTGGTGTTGCAGGACTGTGAGCTCTTCAAGGCAGGGACCTGGCTTTTACACATTCCTGTGAAGTGCTCAGCACATATCTGGGCATTTATTATTATAAAACAATAGGGAAGTATTTGAGGAGGAATTGGAAGAGGCCAGTGACAAAGCCAGATGAAAATCCAACAAGGTATTTAGATGCCTAGAGGAATTTTCAAAAGTGCCTACCCTCATTAGGTTCCTAACTCTCATTGAAATCGAGCTGGCTGTCAGGCAAGCTACCACCTGTCCCACCCCTGCCTCTCAGCACTCCTTTGATGCTCTTAACTGAGTGTCCTGGAGGTTTAAAGCATCCTTCAAAGCTCTCCTCAAAACTCTCCTTTGCTGTGATCCTACCAAAAAAAAAAAAATTACCATGCTCATATCACTGCCTGTCAAGCTGCTCAGGGCAAGGGCCATCTTTTTGTTTTGTGTTTATTCAGTGCCAGGATAAAACAAATACATAAAATAATAATAACAATAACCACCTGCTTAGGCACTTTTGAAAGTCCAACTAGGCACTTATATGCATCTTTAGGTGCCTAAATACCTTTGGAAAAAGTGCTCCAGTAGCATTCACGTTTTTAGGATGAGTAAATCTCATCTTCTTGAATGTGGTTTTTATTCATAGCCTGAAAGAGGAACCCAACTTTCCGCCTTTTTCAAATCCCAAGCAGTTTCTCAACTTTGAATTAACTAGTCCAAATGAAGGAAATATTCTCTCTACACCTGCTAGCTAAACTGAAACCAAAAGGAAATGAAGGAAAAGCTTTTTCCTTCAAACAAACAAAACAAACAAAAACCTCTGAAGTACTTACATTTGGAAAAATTTGAATACCAACTTTCATTGCATTGTAAAGATGGAAAATGATATAGGTTCTTACTTAATGCAGTACAGGACTTTGACCTCAAAAGTTAAAGATGTTTACCCTGACGATGTACATCATTAGAAAAGCAGTACCCTTTAATTCATTCAAATCTGCGGAGAGTTCCCTGATGCAGCACATTTATTTATTTATTTAAATAGTTTCAAGCAAGTTTAGGCCTTAACATAACTTGTCATAATTATCAAAATAATTTTAAAACAGGTTTATTTTTAAAAACAAAAATATATTTAAATGAAAAAATCCAATTTTTTAAATGTAAAACAAATCAACTTTTATCCACTCTGCCTTCCAATACTGGAATAAGCCATACCTACATAAGCACTTTTATATAAGTATATCTGTGTCTACATTAGGGGGGTTCGCAAAAAGAAAAGGAGTACTTGTGGCACCTTAGAGACTAACAAATTTATTTGAGCATAACCTTTCGTGAGCTACAGCTCACTTCATCGGATGCATTCAGAGCTATTACCAGCAGGAGAGCGGGGGGGGGGGGAGGGGGGAACCTTTTATAGTGATAATCAAGGTGCACCATTTCCAGCAGTTGAGAAGTTTTTTGTTGAAGAATTGCAACTTTTAGGTCTGTAATCGAGTGACCAAAGAGACTGAAGTGTTCTCCAACTGGTTTTTGAATTTTATAATTCTTGATGTCTGATTTGTGTCCATTTATTCTTTTATGTAGAGACTGTCCAGTCTGACCAATGTACATGGCAGAGGGGCATTGCTGGCACATGATGGCATATATCACATTGGTAGATGTGCAAGTGAACGAGCCTCTGATAGTGTGGCTGCTGTGACTAGGCCCTATGATGGTGTCCCCTGAATAGATATGTGGACACAGTTGGCAACGGGCTTTGTTGCAAGGATAGGTTCCTGGGTTAGTGCTTTTGTTGTGTGGTTGCTGGTGAGTATTTGCTTCAGGTTGGGGGGCTGTCTGTAAGCAAGGACTGGCCTGTCTCCCAAGATCTGTGAGAGTGAAGGGTCATCCTTCAGGATAGACTGTAGATCTTTGATGATGCATTGGAGGGGTTTTAGTTGGGGGCTGAAGGTGACCGCTAGTGGCGTTCTGTTATTTTCTTTGTTGGGCCTCTCCTGTAGTAGGTGACTTCTGGGAACTCTTCTGGCTCTGTCAATCTGTTTCTTCACTTCCGCAGGTGGGTATTGTAGTTGTAAGAATGCTTAATAGAGATCTTGTAGGTGTTTGTCTCTGTCTGAGGGGTTGGAGCAAATGCGTTGTAGAGCTTGGTTGTAGACAATGGATCGTGTGGTGTGGTCTGGATGAAAGCTAGAGGCATGTAGGTAGGAATAGCGGTCAGTAGGTTTCTGGTATAGGGTGGTACTTCAAAAACAGACTCCAATGAGAGACTGCTGAATTGGAATTAATTTGCAAACTGGATACAATTAATTTAGGCTTGAATTGAGACTGGGAGTGGATGGGTCATTACACAAAGTAAAACTATTTCCCCATGTTTATTCCCCTCCCACACCCATCCCCCCACTGTTCCTCAGATGTTCTTGTCAACTGCTGGAAATGGCCCACCTTGATTATCACTGCAAAAGATTCCCCCCCCCCCCCCCCCCCGCTGGTAATAGCTCACCTTAAGTGATCACTCTCATTACAGTGTGTATGGTAACACCCATTGTTTCACGTTCTCTATGTATATAAACCTCCCCACTGTATTTGCCACTGAATGCATCCGATGAAGTGAGCTGTACCTCACGAAAGCTTATGCTCAAATAAACTGGTTAGTTTCTAAGGTGCCACAAGTCCTCCTTTTCTTTTTGCGAATACAGACTAACACGGCTGCTACTCTGAAACCTGTCATTAGCGGGGTTGTGCCACTTTAAAACTACAGTATAGGGATGTAGTTAAAGCGACACACCTTTTGTGTTTAGACAAGCCTTAAGTTATGCACCGTCTCATTTTCTGCTTTTTATTTTGATCTGGTTACAGCTTATAGTTTCTGGTTAGTTCCACCATTTATGCAGCATTTCAGAATAGTTTTTTTTTAATGGGGGGGGGGTTGTTTTGCAGTTTATTTCTTTTGTTAACAAAAAATCAAGTTTGCTCGTTGCAAAAAATGTACTTATATCCCCACAACTCTTTTCCTTTGACCCCAGCCCGCTCCCATCATCTCCCACCTCCAAATTTCATCTTAAATCCCCTCCCTCTACCACTCCCTTAGCATTCACCGATCTTCCCCAAACTCCTTTCCACGTTTTTCTGAAATCCTGGTAGGCGGCGTACTCGGTTTTGTTAAAGATCATCCGGCTGTGCCTGAGGATCCCTGTACAGCTCCCCACACGCTGCCCCTGAGCTGGGGGGAAAACCGCAGACACACCCCCCCGGCCCATGCTGTCCCTCAGCTGTCCAGCTGGGCGGTGCGGGAGAAATCCTGCCGAGGCACATCCCTTCAGGATGAGGGGCCCTGGTTCGTTCTCCTTCCCTGAGTCAGTCCCAAGTCCAGGCTCCAGCTCTAGCTCCCTCTTCGTTGCTGTCGCTTCCTACAGGCAGTGATTTCCCCTCCTGGGCCCCGCCCTGCTGTGTCCCCTCCCCCCGCATTACCGAGCCCCCCCCGCCCGGCTCACCCGTGTGGCTGCGGGAAGCCGCAGGAGCGGGTCGCTCAGTGCGAACGCCCGGGGGTGCGGGGCTGTAGCTGTGCGGCGCCAGGTGCCATGTGCACGGCGGGCTGCAGGGAACAGGACGTTCCAGGTCGCTGAAGTCCCCACTGGGCAGGACTTTCTAGTCCTCCTCTCCAGAACCGGCTCTTTGGTTTTAACCCTCACTTCCCCAGACTGGAGAGAGACGTCCCCTTTCCCGCGGTTCTGCTCCTTTGTACCCTTTCCTGCTAGAGGCCACTCACAGCCCCCTGGCCTGCACCATCCCCTGCCACTCAGAACAAAGCTCCCACGGGGCTCCTGGGCCATTTTCTCTCCCCTCTTGGTTTTGGACAACTGTAGCCGGGAAAACAGTTCATGCACAGGGTCCCAATTTGGGGTTCTGCTGTGTCCCCTTTAGGGTGGTTTGAGCTGCTGTAAATCACTCAAGCTGGCCCTTGGTAAGCTCCCAGAATAAGGGTGTGCTGAGGGACATGCTGATGGGCAGGGTGCTGTTCGAGCACTTGTGCCGCAGCACTGCTCAAAGCCACAGTAATAGTTGGACCTGAAGGATGGTCCAGTGCTTAGGACCTTGAGCAAAGAAGCTTCAGCTGGTCCTGAATAACTCCATGTGTAGCCAAGCCCTAACAGCAGTTCCCCCGCTATATTCTCCCATCCAAGTCTCTCCACCTACCAGAGGGTGATGGAGGCTTTTCCACTGCTCCCTTGAATCCTGTACTGCCATTCCCAAGAGAGCAAAAACAATAACCACTCACCCCACCCCAAAATAACACCAAACGACAGGAGATTATCAGGAAAACCATGAGAGTGAAATAAATGCCTTGGGGCAACTCTACACTACAAAATCAGTTGACCTAAATTACATAGCTGTACAGCCACTCCCACTGCAGTAATTAAAATCACTTTTGCATCTCCAGACTTGTGTCAGCAGTGGGTGTCCTCCCCAGGAGCGCTTACACCAATTTAACTGTCAATGTGGGGCACTCTGGGATGGTTTCTAAAAGGCAGCAATAGTGTACACACCGCAGACTTGTCCCATCAATGTAAGTGACCTACAACTGACATCAAAATGCCACGCCCATGAAAGGCCTAGGGCTTATGTCCATGTAGTTAGTGCTATAAAGACACTGCACAATATTTACATTGGCAATTGGCTGTCATTCTTGTCAGTGTCAAGGCTCCATGGTAGAGCTGTGAAATGCTCCATGGTAGAGCTCTCTGCAGGGGTGGGGGGCTCCAGCTAGAGCCTCCAGCTAGAGCCTGCCAGGCTCCCCGCTGGGCTACTGCCCAGCTTCCCCACTCATACTGGACTGCACCTGCCAGGCTCCCCACTCAGTGCCAGGCTGCACCCACCCAACTCCCCACTCCCAACCAGGCTATTGCCTGGGCTCCTGGTGTTATACCGATAAAATAAAAAACCAGCAGGATCTTATTAAAGGGAAAAAGGCAAAATACCACATTTATTGTGAATACAGAAAGAATCATAGTAAGCAGTTATAGTTATAACATTCCATTCAATCTCATATTTATTCACACATTCATTCATACAAACATACACACACAGGTTCTGCAAGGTTGTTATCATAGTTACCAGCCTTAGAGTTGCTCATGCCAAGCCACTGGCCAGGTGGCCTGGACATGAGGAGGGAGCAGGGCCTTGTCAGATGCTCATCTGATGCTCCTGGAAGTTGGTTTGCAGAATCAGACCCCAAAGTTCTCACTTTTTAGAGTCTATTTTTATAGGAATTTCTTCCTATGCCAGTCTATGGGAATTGCTTCATCATGCTGTTGCTGAATCAATCAGCAGATAGCACATTCCTGACGGCTCCAAGATGTTATCTTGTTCTTTGGTTCTCCCATTCTTGAGGCTGTTGGGTGGATTCCAGTCTGCCCTCCGGGGGGTCCTCTGGTTATTTCCACTTGACGCCTTCTTCAGCCGATGGACACTGGATTCTTAGGCTGGCACCTCCCTGATCATTCAGTTATTATCCACACCAAGCATCCATCCACATACATCCTCTATCTCTATTTTAATCACAATTGTTAATACAACAAAAGGGCGGGGAGTCTCTGGGTGCTGTTTCTGTTGTTAGAGTATTGCTTTGAGTCTCTCTCTCTGTGAATTGCTTTGAGAATAGACTCTGTCTTAGAATGTACTAACACAATTAGCAGCTTGCAAGTTTCACACATAGAGGGAGAGAAACAGTACCAAAAACCAAGAGACCTGTTAATTAGTAATATCCTGGAATTGAAACTATGGGGAATCAAACTCATTTGTGATTTTTAATACAGAACTTCTTTAATATGATCCAACACTGGCTCCCTGTTCAGCTGCCCCTGGGCTCCCCATACCCCACTGGTAGCCCTGATGCACCGAGGCTCCCTGCCAGGAGCCTGGGTGCTGCCCACCCAGATCCCAGATCCCCGCTTCTTGCTGGAAGCCTGGGAACTGCCCCCCGGCTCTCTGTTCCCCACCCAGTGGCTGCCATGCTCTCAGCAGGGAGTGGGGAGCCTCAGTCAGCACGTAGGCTCCTGGCAGGGAGTGGGGGGCCGAAAGCCTCAGGGCAGCACCTGGGCTCCCTGCGGGGAGCTGCAAGTGGAGCTGAGAGCCTAGGCAGACAAGCTGGCATGTAGCCCAGGGCTGCTCCTACTGGTAGTCACAGAGCATTTGACCCCCTAATTCCTGAGCTACCAGTAAAAGACAGCCTCAAAATGGAGCCCTAAGCTCTCCTCCCTCATCCCTTCACCGCTGGCACCATCAGGAAAGTGGGGACAGAGGACCAGATATCAGTGCTAGATAGGCAGAAAGGGGGAAGGGAACCAGGTCAGGGAGGAGGGGCAGAGAGAGAACTGGTTACAGGGGGCAGAAGGGAAGTGGAGCATGGGAAATAGGGAGTAGGCGCTGGACAGGAGGTAGAGACCCTGGCAAAGAGGGCAGGCAAGGCCTGGGGGGTTATGGGAGGGGGATGGCACAGAGAAGCAGGGAGTGACTGGGAGGAACAAGGCAGGAGACAAGGGGTGGCAGGGGGAGCTGCTGCCACTGCCTCTGCTCCTGTGGGGGGGCCCTTCACCCTCAGCAGGGCCCTTCAACCTGTTGTTTCCCCACAGGCTGTGCTCAGACCTGACCCCCACTGCTGCTCCCCGCCAGAAACAGCTGCTAGCAGCCTCCCACCAGCATTCACAGGCTGCCAGATGTTCCTTCTCTGGCCTGCAGCGCTTGTGTGTCTCCGCCAGGGATATCCCAGCTGGCCTCTTACCTGCTCCAGGCCAGTCCCCAAGAAAGGCTCCTCCCAGCCAGGACAGCCCTTTTTAGAAGGGTTTCCACCTGCCTGCTCTCATTGGCCAGGTGTGTCTAGGTGGGAGGGGAGTTACCCTCCCCCTGCTGGAATATGGTCCCCCAGGGTTCCTCCTGGGGGCAGGGGAAGCCCAGGAATGAATGAGCTGCTCAGCAGATTCATCACACTGCTGCCCGCAGTGTTGTGCGGGAGCCTTCTCCTTTGCAGCTCCTGGCACCTTAGCAGCCTCCTTCAATAGGCCTCAGCCTCAAAATCTAAGAACAGCCTCTAGCAAAACAGTCAGGCAATATTTAAAAAAATAAAGCCCGTGAGTTGAATTCTGCACTCAGAGGTAAAGAGTCAGAGGCTCCCTATGTGTAGGATTCTGCCTGGCAATTTTGCCGGAAACCAACACAAAAACAGGAGCCACCTCCTCTATCTTTCCTCCTAGCCCTTAGTGCAGCATCCCCTCCTCGGAAACACCCGTTTTCTGACACTTTCCTGCAGCTTCCTCCCAGTCCTGCACCTCTTCTAGCACACCTCAGTCTCCAGCAGTCACCTATCTCTGCCCCCTACATTGTAGACTACTACCCCTCTCCTTTCCCCAAAAGACTTCTGGTCTCCTACCTCCATTGTTCCAACGTCAAGCATTCAAAACTCATGAGTCAGGCCCCCCAAATCAGGAGACTGACTTAAAAATCTTAGGTTTCAGAGTAGCAGCCATGTTAGTCTGTATTCGCAAAAAGAAAAGGAGTACTTGTGGCACCTTAGAGACTAACCAATTTTGTGAGCTACAGCTTATGCTCAAATAAATTTGTTAGTCTCTAAGGTGCCACAAGTACTCCTTTTCTTTTTACAAATCTTAAGAATTTAAAAAATCATATTTGGGAGTGGGTTGAAAAAAATTTCTTCTGGTTTTTGAATCTTCAGGGCACAATCAAGAAGGCCAGAAGTGTACTTTTCCTTTTTAAATAAAAGATTCTCATGTAATCACTTGACTTCAGGAGCTGGGGATTTAAGGACAACACCAAATATTGCGAGACTCTAGATAAAACCACAAGAGATAGGACCACTGCACCTCTATCCCACAAAGCAAGCTGCTTGAAGTGCTATTGTCCCTTCTCTCGGTCTGGCCCTCTGCAGTATGTTACTGCATATGATGAAAAGCAGGTCACTCTGAGGCCAGCTGTAGCTCAGCAGATTGGGGTGGAAGACCAAGGCAGGAGCAAGTAGGGTAGGAGAGAGGTGAGAAATAAAGGAGGGATAGTTAGATTATGGGTTGTTGTTGTTTAATACAAACCAACACCTGTGAATTTAATTTCTAAATATGCAATTAAAAATCTAATCACTCACTCATTGGAATTCAATGGGCTAAATGGAATACATTGAAATAAGATACCTGAGATAATATTATTAACGTCATAGAATATCACGGTTGGAAGGGACCTCAGGAGGTCATCTAGTCCAACCCCCTTGCTCAAAGCAGGACCAATCCCCAATTTTTGCCCCAGATCCCTAAGTGGCCCGCCTCAAGGATTGAGCTCACAACCCTGGGTTTAGCAGGCCAATGCTCAAACCACTGAGCTATCTTCCCCCCTATATCATTGTATCAGGCTCTGGGAAAGAAGCTGCTATGGAGAGGATCTGGAGCTATTTAATTGTCCATGCTATAAAAAGGTTAAACTCACCAAACCAACACTTTTCTCTGCTGAGGGAAGGTGTAATCTGAACAGATGGGAAATATACATGGGAGAAATCAGATATCGAGGTACTCCAGGGCCAAAGTGACTGTTCAGTCACAAGCTGAATCTGGATAAAATGAAACGCGTTCTCAACACTACAGGGAGGATCCTCTCTATCTAGGTTCATACCATGTTCATTACTATGCTATATGAGTATTTTTTAAGTCTTCCTTTTCCCCCTTTCCCAGCCTTTCCTGGACTTGCCAGTCCAACACTCACTCCATGTCCACTCTGCTCTCCTGTACACAGTCTATCCACTGTTTTCTTGGCCATCCCCTTGCCCACTGCCCACAAACTCTAGTCTCAAGTGCACCCCAAGAGTATCTCCGTCATCCATCCTTCATACACTTGAGCTCTTTAAGTGGCTGTATCATTTATCTTTTTACAGATCTGTTGTATGAATTTGCATTTCCGTCCCATAGACCAACTCTAATTCTCCTGCTATTTTCCAGATCCCCACCTTATCTGACCACCAAGTTGCTTCCCTTCTCCACATCCGTGCCTTTTTCTGTGGTTTTGCTCACAAGGGGAGGTTTGATGGGTAAGCTGGGCCTGATTCCATCTGCTGCCTTAAAAGAACAGAGTGGGAGGCAATGAGACTGAGATCCTTTGTGATTCAGGACAGCAAGAAAAAAATGACATGATCCATCAGATCTGCTCTTAAAGAGCAGGAGATGGAGCTGAAGCAGTGTCTTAGGGTGGAAGAACAATGGGACACAGTTGCCATCCCTTAGTGCTTAAGACTCACCTTCTACTCCTGTGCAAGTCCTAGACCATGCAGAGATGGCTTAGGAGAGGCGATCCTCATAGCATGTGCTGCCCAGTTGGGAGCTGCCTGGCATAGGACAGCACTTGCCATGACAAAAATGTTGCAGTTTTGCTCCTGCATGGCTTAGCAGTTCCAGATGGCATTTGTTTCTCCTGCAGCCATCTCACTACTCCCCTTTGCCCCTTCTGACTCCGACTTCCATTCCCCCTGCCCACCCCCACACACACATTCTGTGATCCTATAGGAACAGGTAAGTGGCTGCCATCCAGAATGTCTAGTTGCACCAGAGCTCCTGAGAAGTTCCTAACCATTTGATTTAGAATTTAATTATTTTAAAAAATTATTTCTCCAGCTTCTAAGTCAAATCTATTTCCTCTCTCCGCCCCATTTGCTGGATCTTTCCATGTCTGGTGCATTCTTAGCTTTCAATAACACTTGGTTATTGACCAATTTCATCATCAGTTAAGACTATTGCACCACTCCCAGTTCACCAACAAATTAAAATACAGCCCTGTGACATAAATTAGAACCATTGACAAAAAGTATTGGTCTAGTGTGCTGCATAGGTCAAAAAGTCCTCCTTCCATGCAGATACTCCCACAGCACGTTGAATCAGGGGGAGCTATCACTGAACCTTTTCTCATGTTCACGTGTGGCTCCTGTGTGGAGTCTCTGATGCTGAGTAAAGTCCACATCTGTCACTGATGCTTCTCCCACATTCAGTACATACATAGGTTTGCTCCGTGTTTAGGCTCTCCTCAGATGAAGATCCTCCTCTTCACTTTCTCTCACAATCCTGCCATCTACCAGAAGACACAGAGAATCCAGACAATGATTCATTCCTGTGCTTGGGAGAAAGGTGATCTCAGAGAAGAAAAGTCTGCATCACAAATAACCCACTCTTCATAAGATGTTAGACCTTGGGTCCAGCTCTAGCAAAATCCATGGAGCGAGATGAGCAAGGAGAATGCTCCTAAGGAGGGGGCCCCTCTCCAGTAGGGCACCTGTCCTGGCACAGAGAAAATGGTGAGGCACAGTGTTCCCCATAGGCATGGCTCAGCTTGACACATGGCTCAGAGAGGGCAGAGCCAGCTGCAGATAGGGCTATGGGGCTGCAGCCAGAGAAGGAAGTGCTGGGACATGCCAAGCCAAGGCCCCTGATGCTAGGGCAGGGCAGGGCCCAGCCCAGAGACTGCAGGGAGAAGTATTGTCCAGCCCAGCACTCCCACTCCCCATGGAAAGCCCTGGAACCCAGGCTTTAGACTCCCTCCTTGCTGTTGCCCCGCAAGGAGCAGGGAGCTCAACAAAGTGCCAGGACCTCCCCTCACAGCCTGCAGTGCTGAGACTGCAGTAGGAGCTCCCCTGTTGGGTGGGGAAGCGGGTGCCCCAGCCATTGACTTCTGTGCAGGCAGTGGGGCCCTGGCCATGGGGCCTCCCTGCTTTGCTGTCTTGGGCATGGTCAGGACAGGAGACAGGGGTTGCTGGGTCTCGGCTCAGAGCTAGCCAAGAGAGGGGTCAGAGGGCTGGGCTCGTTGAGCCTCCCCCTCATTGTATCCTTGGAGGTGAGGCATGGAAGAAAGAGTGAAAAAGTGAGGGGCGGGGGGGGGGGGGGGAGTATGTGGATGAAGGGGAAAAAAAAGAGGGGAGGGAGGAGATACTAGTGAAAAAATGGTGAGGAGCGTGAACTTAAGGGGAATCTGCTGCCCGCCCCCCGACTTTTGAAGGCTTTTGTGTTGTAACATAGTGGTAAATCAGGAGGGTAGTTTTGTGGTGGCATCTCCCGCTATGCGGGGGAATACAATTTTCCTACCTACAAAATCCCAAAGCAGTTCATATTAAAGTGAAGGCTCACTGGCAAGTCAGATACATGACTGGTCCTTTCTGACTCTGCCAGAGCACCACGGAGACAGTGAGATGGGACTGAAGTACAAGAGCTCATATCAGCTATGTTAAAATTCCACCTTTGTACTGAATTCAATGATAGCCAGGTGCTCAGAGACCACAGTGACAGACGTGGTATAAGAACTGAAATATAATTCAATAGCACAGTTTCAGGCAGTATCTCTGAATCAGCTGCTTTTGAAAATGCCACTTGTAATTTACTTCATAAATAGAGCTGGCCAAAACTCAGGATTTCCAGTTCTTGGGAAATTTTGATATTTCAAAATGTGGTTTTATTCCAAATTGGACCAAAACTGAATTTTTTGAAATTTCCGGCAACCTGGCTGTGACGGGTTGTCACACGCGGTGTGCAATCTGGGAGCCATGGGAACCGCTGTGCCCCTCTAACCACCCCATGGGGCTGGCCCTGTTCACGCTGCTTCCTTAGTTGGAGACACAGCCAGCCTCACCAGGATGTTATTACCCAACTCGACTGCAGGTGGTGCCACCCTAACTGAGCTGCCTGAGTGATGTACCGAAGCAACCCAAATACAAACAGCAGACACCAACCAATTTCCCAGCTCCCCAGGCTCACACCCCCTGCTGGTTGCAAAATTATACTGTGTTGCATTGCACAGGGATCTGCACAATGTAAGCTCATAATTAGTTCACTCTCCCCTCAATGTGGGAAAGATATGCAACAAGCCTGTGTTAACCAAACTGAGATTTTTCCCCAGACACTTCACTCAAAGGCACACTGGTTTAGATAAAGCAAAAAACAATTTTATGAACTACAAAAGCTAGATTTTAAGTGATTATAAGTGTCAGCAAACAGATCAAAGCAGATTACCTAGCAAATAAACAACACACAAACTAAGTCTAACATACTAGACAGATTGGATATGAATTAGCAATTTCTCACCCTGGTTGATGATACAAGCAGTCCACCATGTTTCCATACACAGGCTAGAAATCCTTTTAGCCTGGGCCCAGAACTTCCCCCAGTTCAATATTTGTTCCTTAGGTGTTTCCAGGAGTCTCCTGGGGTGGAAAGTGAGGCCCCTAAATGATGTCACACCCCACCTTATATAGCGTTTGCATATGGCAGGAACCCTTGGTTCCAAAAACAGTTCCCAGCCCAGTTTGTGGAAAAATACAGGTATCCAAAATGGAGTTCAGTATCATGTGGTCTGGTCACATGCCCTTGCTGAGTCATAGCAGCGATTACTTACAGGCTGGCTGAAATGTTTACAGGATGGTTACGCTCTGCCACAGTCCATTGTCTTTGCTGATGGGTCATCAGCACTGTTTAGCTCCTTCATTGTTCTACCTGAAATGCTAGCTGACTGTGGGTGTTTTTCAGAGTAAGCACATTTGAAATGGTTCATAACTCCAGATACAAAAATGATACATTCATACAAATAGGATAATCATATTCAGCAAATCATAACTTTTTCAATTACACTTTACAAGACATATATTGTACTATATGCAGCATAATTATGTCATAATCATATCATAACCATACCACTATGAAGAATATTGGATGCAGTGTCATATTGGCAATTAAAAAAAAGTTTCAGAAACACTGACACATGGTGTTTCCAAAACAAAATAGGCTCTCTGAACCCCAGTAGCCACGGACTGAAACTGACATTCTTGTCAGTTTCATGGCTGCTATAAGGCTAGGACTGGAGCTTTCAGGGCTTACAATCTCCCTGCCACAGACCCAGGAGCCTGGTAGTCCTGCCAGAGCTCTCAGGTGTTCCAGCCTCCCTAGCATGGACCAAGGAGCCTGGAAACTATGAGGGCTTTCAGGTTAGTCATAGAACCAGGAGCCTGGAAGTCTTAGGATGGGCTTCTTGTGTCCATGGCTCTATGGCAGACCCACCATGCAGACTGCCTTGGGGTCAGGGAATGCAGGGCTTCCAGACTCCCAGGCTAGTTGGCTCCCAGGGCTGCCTCTGAACCATGGATCCTAGACACCCAGAGCCACAGATTCTGGAAGGTTTCCAGCAAAACCCTGCCTTCTTTTAGCTGAAAATTCATTGAATGGTCACTGTTTGCACAAAACAATTCAGACTTGATCAATCAGCATTTTCCAGCACAGCGTCAGACAGCGATGGGTGATACCTAACAGAATGCTATTAAAGATTGCTTGCATCAGTCACAAAGGTTGATGATAGCTCCATTCCCTCTCCTCTCTCATGTGCATGCACTGCTTCTCCTCAAAGAGACAGTAGCTTCAAAAACTGCAGTCTCTTCTGTTATTATCTAAGACCTGCACTATTAATAGATAATGCACACATAGTTCCTATGATGGCTCTGGGTCTGATGTTCTTTGGCAGCCAGATAATATTTAAATCATTCTACCACAGATGCAATCCACTCTCAGGGACCTTTTGGATGTAGGTTTCTTTGAATACCAACCTTGTGGGTCAGGTCACAATACTTCACACTCAGATTTGGCCTGGTCACCCCTCTGTTGACAGAGGGGCGGCTAGGCAAAACTTGAGTGGTGCTGTGACCAACCACCACCACCGCTGTGGGGTGACTGCAGCGTGGGCTTGCTCTCCAGTCGCTCCCGGTCCCCTTGAGGCCTTGGTGTTGGGAGAGGGAGGATAGCCCCAAGGATAGCCACTGATTGGGACTGCAGGAATGCCCCTTGACAGCCCCTCCTACTGCTCCTCACCCTGCAGAGATACTGCTGTGATGGTGGACTTCAGACAGCTGTGATTATGCAGAGCCGAGGGGAAAGAGTGGTGAGGAAAAGGAAAGCGGAAAAGGAAGGGGAGGGTTGGGCGGAGAGAGGAATAGTAGCGAAGGCAAAGGGTGCGAAACAGAGGAGGGGGGGAGAAAGGCAGACATGCCAGAGGGGTTAGACAATCAGAGCCCAGGGGACATTTCCCTGGGGGCACTGGGCAAGGCACAGGCGGGTTCAGAGAGGAGGCGGATCTGGTTACCCACCAGCCTAGTCAGCTGCACCAAACCAGGGCCCCACTCCCCAGTGCCCAGCCCGCCAGCCACCCAGAAAGTTTTGAGTAGGGCCTGAGTTCTAGGGGTTGGCACGAATTGTTGCTGTTAATACTGCCCTCCCTCCCTCTCCCCCCACCCCACACTCTGCCCCATCCCAGGCCCCTTGGCTGGCTCCCCGCGGTCCTTTCTCACTCATTCAGTGCCCCTATGGACTTCATTCTGCTCCCTGCACACGCCTTGCATCTCTCTCCTGCTCCCTCAGTGAATCTAGCACCAGCAGCTGCCAGCCTCTGAGTCTGACTCCTGCAGAGCCTGGTACAGGGACTGTGGGGAGGCATCTTGGGTTGCCCCGTCCTTGGGCTTCTGGGGGTTGGTACAGCTCCTGACACAGCTTAGATTAGCCCTGCTTGAATGTTTTTGAGACTTTGGAATGTTTTCTGAAAATGCTAGTTATACTGATAGCATGGGAAGGACATTGGTGCAGATGTTAATTTAAATAATGTGTAATGTAAAAAGCCAGTAAAGAGGTGGCAGAAATACAGATATGGTAATGTTTAGGTTTAATGTTCATTAGTATTGTAATAGGTTATAAGAGGAGTAGCCTTGCTAAATTGTGAGAGATTTCCAATTAACACACACTAGAAGGTTACCATTACATAAGAATGGCAATACTGGGTCAGACCAAAGGTCCATCTAGCCCAGTATCCTGTCTTCTGACAGTGGCCAATGCCAGGTGCCCCAGAGGGAATGAACAGAACAGGTAATCATCAAGTGGTCCATCCTCTGTTGCCCATTGCCAGCTTCTGGCAAACAGAGGCAAAGGACACCATCCCTGCTCATCCTGGCTAATAGGCATTGATGGACCTATCCTTCATGAACTTATGTAGTTCTTTTTTGAACCCTGTTATAGTCTTGGCCTTCACAACATCCTCTGGCAAAGCGTTCCACAGGTTGACTGTGTGTTGTGTGAAGAAATATTTCCTTTTGTTTGTTTTAAACCTGTTGCCTATTAATTTCATTTGGTGACCCCTAGTTCTTGTGTTATGAGAAGGAGTAAATAACACTTCCTTATTTACTTTCTCCACACCAGTCATGATTTTATAGACCTCTAACATCCCCCCTTAGTCATCTCTTTCCCAAACTGAAAAATCCCAGATTTATTAATCTCTCCTCATATGGAAGCTGTTCTATACCCATAGTCATTTTTGTTACATGATTTTGTTACAGGTTATGGGATTGTAAAGCTATACTTCATTCTGTTACCAGTGGATTGATCACCCATTGATACACTATATCATCTTTGAAATTGAGTATAATTGTAGTACTTGTGTAAATGGTAATTGTAGGGCTGTTTGCTTAACTAACCATTTTATTTCTGAATAAAGTTTGTTTCAATCATCCAAAGGGTCATCCAGGGCCCGCTACTAAATTAAATTGTCTGTAACTGATTTAGAGACTCGAACCCAAAAACTAAGTGTGGTTTATTGCATCCCTAGCTTTAACAATTTAATACTAATTGGGAACATTTAAAATTCAGTATCTGTGTGTGAAGAAAGGGCTTGGTGCAGGGCACCAGACTGGCCAAGCTAAGATGCAACAGCCCTTCCTGAGCTGAGAGGGGGGGCAAGATGCATGGAATGTCGGGGAGGGCAGTTTAACTGACATGAGGGCTTGTGTTGTTTACCCCAATGGCAGAGAGGGGAGACAACCCTGGGCTGGTCCCTGTGTGACTGCCCAGCTGGACTCAATGGTATGCATTTGGGATCATGCCTCTTAGGGAAGGCAGAGCGGTAGCCAACAGAAAGGAAGCCATCCTGGGACTTCACCTCCCCTGCCCTCGTCCCCAGCAGGGCAGCTCTCTCCAGGGCAGGGCTGGGTGCTAATCGGGCAGCAATAAATGAGGGGGATGCGGTGTGGATTGACAGGAAAGCTGCATGTGTCATGGGGGTGAAGCCCAGAAAAACAAAGTAAGGCTACGGGGGAGCATAGTGCCCACCAGGGGAATGGAACCAAGGAGTGGGAGACCCCATTGGTAGGTGAGGTGCATTTACTGTGTGTCCTTGGGGGACAAGACCATGGAAAGGGGGCTCCCCTCATTGAAGGAGCAGTGTGTTTTGGGGTGAAGCTCACATGGAGGGTTTCTCATTGTGGGGAGCAGTGTGAGAGTGTGTCTGTGATGGGGCTGAAGCTCAGGAGTGTGGTAGAGTAATATGCGTTTGGACAGTGAAGTCCAAGACAGAGGGTGAGTCCCTTGGGGGAGTAGTATGCGCTGAAGGGTCAAGCCCAGGACGTAGAGGTCCAATTAATGGAGGAATGTGGGCTAGTAGGAGGTGGGGTGGATCTCAACATGTGAGGTGCAGCCTAAATTTGTGTGTGTGTTGAGAGAATGAAGCCCAAGAACAGACTTCCACTGAAGAGCATGAGTGTATGTGGAGGGATGGAGAGGAATGAAGCAGGGGAGGGTGGGGTTCCCTATAGGGAATACTAAGCATTTGGGGTGAAACCTAAATAAAGGGAAAATTCCATTAAAGAGTAGCGCGATATTGGGAGACAAAGCCCAGGAAAGTAGAGTGCTATTATGGGCTCAGTGTTCATAGGAGATGGGAGGAAGCAGGGTATTGAAGCCCAGGGCCCAGCCTTCAGAGCAACGGAACCATCATTATTAAGTGTCACCATCTCTTCTCCTCCTAGGAGAAGCCTTCCTTCAAAAGGCTGAAATCCACTTCTCCTCTGAGCAAAGGACAAGGGGTGGTAAAGAAACAAGAGAGAAAGTTTATCCTGATTTTTCAGACACTAAACCGTGAACAGAGGGGAGGAAAAGAGAGTCTAGAGACTGAAGGAAAAGGAGCAAGAAATGAGGTAGGATTCACAAGAGCATGAGGAGGTTAAGACAAAAAAGAACTGGGCCTAGGTTTGGGAAAAGGGAAACTAGATTGGGAAAAAACACAAAGAGAAGCCGAGGGACATACACTTTCTTCTGCCATCTCTGCATTTACAGTATTTATTCTGAAAAGGGAGAGGGGAAGTATTGAAATCCGATGTCCTACATTCTGTGCTGCTCTATGCCTCATTATTACATTTCAGAAATTATACCTCTTCCAGGAGACACCTTCTTCCACAAGGCCTGAATATAGTTTTCTTCTCAGCAAAGAACAAAGTGAGGAAAAGAAACAAGAGAAAAAGAAAAATCACAGGAAGTGGAGAAGAGCATTAAATGCAGGGGAAAGGGAAGATGGTGGTCTAGAGAGAGAAGCAGAAGCATCAGCAGCAGTAAGAACAAGAATTACGGTAATAATAGTCAAGGCAGGTTGAGGAGCTTAATAATTGCAATCTTCCTACACCCGTGTGGCAGATATCGCAGTTTACCACTTTCAGATTATGGTCACATTCTCTTTGTGTGTCCACAGGGAAACAAGAGTGAAGGTAGGAATGAGCGTGTTTCCTGAATCTAGAGAGAGACAGGATGGAAAAAAAGAGTTCTGCGATTTTAAATTTCAGAGTAAAAAGTGCAATTTTTTATGCATTAAAACCAAATGTTCAAAAAGCCCTCCGGTAATCAACCAAAACAGCTTCTATCTGCCAAAACCCAAGTTCTGGAGTCAGATTTTACATGGCATAGCTGGGGTTGGTAGCACTACCTATTATTAAGATTGCCCAATATTTCCCATGATTAGAGCTTATTTTTAGTTGCTTATAACTCTGCCAAACTTTAACCCTTTGGACTGAAATTTTACATACCAGCCATCTGTCTCATACTGATTATATTTTTTGGCAAATTTCTACCAAAACAGGTCAATCATTTCTGAGAATGAGGGTAGGGAAAAATATGTTGGTTTGCCCATGTTAAAATATTCTGGTGAACTTTTATTTGAGGAACTCTAGTGCTCCCATACTTTGGACCAGGGACTTAAAATTTAGCAAGGGGCATGTTCTTTATGTCAGGGACGTACCTTTTGCTGTCCCTGTGAAAATCCACTCAACTTTGGCCACAGTTACAAGCCTTTTGAAAAAAAATCATAGTTTGCATATACTCAGACACTTTCTAGAGCTTTGTAACTTAATTCCCTAATGTTGCAGCCACTCTGAGCATGCTTCAGCTCAGGGCTCAGCAGGATTTTCCCGCAAAATTGTAGTTCTCAGTGGCTCTTGACCATGCCAGGTCTGGGCACAGGAACTGAGAGCCTCCCTCTCTGGTGCCATTCCTGCTGATACCGAGACAAGGAGGAAGAGGAAGCTGCCTGAATTAAATGCAGAGGGGACAAAAGCCAGAAATCAGCAGCACAAACCACTGAACATAGAAAATGGAGAAGAGCAGAGTCTAGAGACAGTAGGAAAAAAATGAGGTAGAATTCATAGCAGGGATGGATTTGTATATATGGGAGAGGAAGATAAAAAAGTTAGGGGTCTGAGTAGATCAAAAAAAAGGAGGAACAGGAAAAACAGACACAAATGGATAAATAAATATTAATGTCTCAAGGCTCCTTTTGTTAGTTTACAAAGCCAGCAATGTAATATCTCCCTGCTTTTTAATCCAAAAGTAGGGGAGTGAGGGGGTGGGAAGAATTTAGTGAGGAAAGGAAAAGAGCAGGAATCACCACATCCTTATACCCCAAATTGCTCCTTGTGTAAACGCTACAAGCTTCCTGCACTCCTATGGCCGGTGTCTTGATTGCTCACTTACAAATAATAAAGAATAGCAGCTTCTGTATCTCAGTAGTGTGTAGAGGTCCAAATCATGGATTAGGGCCCCATTGTGCTCAGCACTATAGCTGTATCTGCATCAGGTCCCATTGTGGAAGAAACTGAAATAGTAGGGCAGGAGAAGTCCAGAACCAGATGTACCATATAGTAGGATAATGGAGAACAAATTCAAAGTGAGTCAGGACCTGCTGGGAGACCACTGTACACTACGCAGAGCTAAAGGAGAAGAGAAGACTTGGGTCCTATGTTCTGAGACATGTCCCATGTCTCATCATTAAATTTCAGTGTCTTTCTGCCAGGAGTCACCTTTCTTCAAAAGGCCTGACTCCAGATTCCCTCTCAGCAATGGCCAAACTGAGGAAAAGAAACAAAAGAAAAAACACAGGAAATGGAGAAGAGCAGAACATACAGAGGAAGGTGATGCAGATGCTCTACAGCCAGAGGCAGCTGCAGCAAGGATTAAGGTAATATTCATTCAGGGTGTGGAGATTTAATACAGAATTTAGCAGAGTTGATGTGGACATACCCATATCTACCCACACCTTCCCTCTCCCTCAACCCTTATGGCAAGTGCCCCTTTTTATTTTTCAGTTTGCTGGTTACAACTTTTCCACATGTGCCCAGTAAGCGAAAGGGCAAACAGGAGTGAGGCTAGAACAAACCAAACATTAATGTAACTTCAGATTTATCCCTGGGATCCCTCCAGTGCAGGACTGTGGTGTCCCCAGGTAATTGTGTGTGCATGGGTTAGAATAGTGTGAGCTCCTATTCCAGGGGCAGAATCCTTGCTGAGAGAGGAAGCCAAATCAGAGAGCAGTGTATGCAGAGCTAGAGAAGAAGCCAATCCCAGAGCCCTACATTCTCAGCTGCTCCATGTCACATTATTTAATTTCAGACTCTCTCTTTTTGCCAGGAGTCACCTTCCTTTGAAAGACTTGAATCTATTTTACCTCTTAGCAAATGGCAAAGTGAGGAAAAGAAAAAAAAGAGGAAATGGAGAATGGAAAATGCTGGGGGTGGTGACAAGGAGGGTCTAGAAACAGAAGCAGAAGACAAGGCACCAACAGCAGTAAGAACTGAGGTTTTAGTTAGAACAGGATGGGAGATGAAACACTGCAAAGAGCAGGAGCTGGGGAAAAACAATGGTGGCAATGTGGAAGGGTAGATAAGGATTTCTTTCCTTTCTCTCCATGAAAGGTGTTTGTGGAGTGCGGAGTGCTGTACAGTTCAAGAACCTGTTGGCCTTACTCAGGCTAACTACTCCTCAAGGCACTCTCTGCACTTCCTGTGGAAAAGGCATGAAAACGAGTACCAAACCAGCCCCAGCTCTCTAAGCCACTCTCCCTCGTTGACTGCTGTATAAATCACCTCTTGTTCTTCCCCTTTCCCTGACCTCTGCTTGTCTAGCCTGGTCTGTAAGCTCCTTTGAACAGTAACAGTCTTTCTAGAGCTGGAAAGCACCTAGCAGACACTACCACAAATAAATAAGCAGCACAACTAATCATGGAAATGATTTTGCCTCTCCTTCGCAGCAAAGAGATGTGCTCTATCGTGGGGTGGAGGCCCCATCGGGGGAAAGTTGTGATGTTGTGAGGAGAGGAAGCCCAGGGCCTGGTGTAACATATAATGAGATAATGGGGAATTCAGACCAAGTAGGCTGGTTATGTGAGAGGTATAGGCAATCAGGCTTACAGGTCCTACTGAGGGACCAATGTTTATAGGGCTAGAGGAGAAGTGAAGCCCGAAGTTCTGCATTCAGAGCTGCTCTGTATCTCATCATTACATTTCAATGTCTCTCTTTTTGCCAGAAGGCCTCTTCCTTCAAAAGGCCTGAATCCACTCTCCCTCCCAGCAATGGACAAAGCCAGGAAAAGAAACAAAAAGAAAAAACGAAAAAACACAGGAACTGGAGAAGAGCAGAAGATACAGGGGGAGGTGACAAAGACAGTCTGGAGACAGAAGCAGATGAAGCAGAATCAGGGCTGGATGTGGCTAGAGCATGGACCTCCCAGCACACGTACCTGCGCACATCCGCACTCTTCGTTTCTCATACTCTCTCCTTCTGCCAGGAGCTGCTTTCCCCTCCATGGCTGAAACCCACTTGCACTCTGAGCAAAGGACAAAGCGATAGAAAGAAATGGGAGGGAAAGCAGAAGCACAAACAATTAGGAACACAAAGCGAAGGAGGGGGACACCTTCAGAGTCAAGAGACAGAAGGAGCAGATGGGAGAAATGAGGTAGGACTGTCAGAAAGTGGAGGGGAGGGGGAAGTGAAGACAAAAGAGGCCAGGGTATAAAAGGATTAGAACTGGGAAAGGATAAAAGAGAAGCAGAGGGATATATACGGATTTCTCCCTCCCCTTCTTTCACTGTAATGTATTCCTGTTTAAGTTCAAGAGGCGTGGCCAGGAAATTAGTGAAGAGGGGAAAGGATGAGCAGCTCACCCCCCTGTCACATTCCTGCATGCACACTGGCAATGTCTTGCACTCCCATGGCAGCTGTGCTACTTTCTCTCTTTCAAAATGTGTCCTCACTCTCCCTGCAGATACATATTGTAGTGGAGATGAGGCTGGTACCTGCAGCCTGAGACACACAGGCAGGCCACTCTCCCAAAGGAGAACAGAGCATTTGACTTAAAAGTGGGAATAAGGAATTTTTTGGCTACTGAAGAAAAGCAGGCAGGAGACTCTCCCAAGTGAAAAGTAGAAAGTTTTCCACATAAAAAAAAATGAAATGAAATTCTAAAAAACAAAATGATTACGTCTCCTTCTGTCCCACCACAGCGCTCCCCAGAGAGAAGTCTCCATAAACTTAATTTGCCCTTCTCAAATCCAATCTGATTTATGACTGAGTAAGTAGCACCCTCCAGTGGAGCTTCTGGACACACCTTAGAAATGCTCATTAATGCAGATTCATATATCCCCTGAGATCCCTCCAGTGCAGGGCTGTAGTTCTGCTAGGTATTCGATGGGCACCTGTATGTGTGTGGGTCAAAGTGGGTCAAGCTCCCACTGGGGGAGTAGCGTGGACAGAACATGGGACAAAATTAAGCCTGGAGCGCTACATAATGTTTGGCCCTTCTTCCTTTGAAACAGGAGACACCTTTGTCCAAAAGGACTGAGTCTGTTTTCCCTCTGTGCAGTGAGCGAAGGGAGAGAAAGAACAAGCACACGAAATGGAGAACAGAAAATACCAGGGAAGGTGATGAAAAAGGGCTAGAGACAAAAGCAGAAGCAGCAGCAGCGGCAAGAATGGAGGTTGGATTTGGAGCAGGGTGGGAGATTAAACCCAAAGATGAGCAGGCCCCTGCCCCCCCCCCCCCCCCGGTGGAAGGCAACCTGCAGGGTTGGGTCTCACTGGAGATTAAGTGTATGTACTTGGGGAGCAGTTGAAGCCCAGGGATGAAGTCTCTAGGTATGGCAAGGTACGAGTTTGTGCATGCTGGGAGTGGAGAAGGTGATGGCCAGTAGAGTAGGTACGCATAATTAGGGTCCTACTGCGAATGAAGACTGTACCATGTGAGGTCTGGTTAGAGAAGACGTGTGTGTTGGAAAAGTTAGGCCTAAGAGAACAGAGAGCAGCACAAATATTGGGGGTGCGTGGAGAGATGAAACCTAAGACAGGTGGTGTTTATTTAGGGAGTCCTCTGCATATGTTTAAGTGTGACTCCTAACAGGTTTAGTTCTATCACGGGAGATGGATATCATGAAGTAATGACCAAGTCAGCTGGGAACTACTTTGAGAGAAGTGTTGGACAGTGTGTGTGTAAATGTGGCAGGAGAGATTGGTGTTCAAAGCAGTTTCTTGCCTTATTATTAAGGATTCACAGAAAGGACGGCGGGATATAGAGATTATAAGCAGGAGGGTGTGGGAGAAATCAGCCTAGGAGACACCAGTGACAGTAATATGGTAGAATGGCATGTGAAGTGCTGGGGCAGGATTTGGAGTCCAGCAACCTCCACTTATGGAAGCTCCGCTCTTCATTATTAAATCTCATCATGTCTACTTCTTCCAGAAGCTGGGCTCCTCCAAGAGGCTGAAATCCAGTTCTGCTCTTGACATGGCACAAAATGAGAAAAAGAAACACTGTACAGAGCTAACCCAGAGAAAATGGAGAAGACAAGAAAATGAAGGGGGAAGAGATGCACAGAGACTAGAGTCAGGCAGAAGAAATGAGGTAGGATTCACAGAAGGGGCAGAGGGCATGTGTTGGCAAAATGAAGACACCCCGGGCATGGGAAGATTAGAACTGGGAAAAGCAGCACAGGAGGTGTGAAGGGGTGAATATTGAATTATTCCCGTATTAATTTCCTTTAATATGTCAGTCTTTTTAGTCTAGAAGTCAGGGAGGAAGTTACCGCAGGAGGGGAAGGAGCAGAACCCCCTCCCCTCCAGCAATACTTTTGCATGCACACACATCACAGACTATCTGCACTCTCAGGGCAGGGTCCTGATTACTTCCTTTCAAAATCTGTTACACCTCTTTGCAGAGGCCTAAAGAGGGAACAACACCGTGGTGGGAAGGAGGCTGTTAGCCACACCTGGAGAGACACAGAAGACTCTCTGGAGACTAGAGAGCTTTTGACTTCAAAGAGAAACACAAAATTTACCCCTATAAAACCAAAATAAATACAATTAAAGGCAAATTCTCACCCAGCCTAACACTCCCCAAAATAACAGAGTTGTAGTAATCTATCAGCTCTGAACGTCTTTTAGGGCTAACCCAGGTTGACCCTGGGGATCTCCTGCTTCTGTTCCGTTGCTCTGGGCCTGTGAGCATCCAAACAGCAAAAGATGAAAAGTTTTCTTGTCAGCTATTTTTATTTCCTTCTTCCAGAATTCAAGCTGATGGGACAAACCCTTTTGCCTCTTCACGGATGTGAGGGGGCAATTAACAAAGTCTTTGTATTTTGATATCCCACAGTGGCCCATTTAGTTTTGATAGGTCTTCTTGAAAGGCAAGAGATGATCCCTCCTGACTGGGTTCTCAGTTTCAGAGCAAACATTTTTCACAGTTAAAAAAACAAAAACTTTAAATGTTACCTTATAGCATGTGATAAAGACATTGTGAGATGAATGCAGGCAGCAACTTACAAGCATTTCATAAAGTCTAAACACTAAATACATTGTTAAAAGTCTAATATCATCCTTACCATAATAGCACACAGATGAAACAGACTGATTTCCAGCAATGAATGTGTCAGTGCTCAGCTGAGGCCTACAGCCTTGGCAAGTGCTGACACCTAGTCTGCCAGCGTCACACACTTCAGAGGCTTTCATTAATGTGCCCTCTCTAACATACCTGTGAAACCATACTATTGCTGAGTTGTGGCGTGATCAGGGCTGTGTGTGTTCGTGTGGAGAAGAGTGGGTTAAGCTCCCACTGGGGAGCAGTGTCTTTACAAAGGGAACAAGTCTACGGAGGGAACAAGTGCATGAAAAAATAGTGGAAAATTGAAGTCCCAGGTCCTACATTTGAAACCAGTGCACACAGGGCTTAAATTTCCTAGAGGCCCCCTGCCCTGCCCCCAACATGCTATTAAAACACCGTGGGGGGAGGGAGGGGGTTGAAAATATTTACCAGTGCTCTGCTCCGGACAGCTCTTGCTGAATTTAAGCCCTGAGTGCACATCTCAGTATTAAACTGCTGTAGCTCTTCTTCCAGGAGTTGCCTCCCTTCCAAAGGCCCGAATCCAATTTTCTTCTGTCACAAAAATCCCCAGCTGCTGGAGATGGGACACTACATGGGGAGGGATCGGAGTTACTACAGAGAATTCTTTCCCAGGTATCTGCCTGGTGGGTTTTGCCCACATGCTCAGGGTCTATCTGATTGCCATATTTGGTGTCGGGAAGGAATTTTTCCTCAGGTCAGATTGGCAGAGAGCCGGGTTTTTTTCCGCTTTCCTCAGCAGTATGGACCATGGGTCACTTGCAGGTTTAAACTAGTGTAAATGGTGGATTCTCCGTAACTTGAAGTCTTTAAACCATGATTTGAGGATCTCAGTAACTCAACCAGAGGTTATGGGCCTATTACAGGAGTGGGTGGGTGAGGTTCTGTGGCCTGCAACGTGCAGGAGGTCAGACTAGATAATCACGATGGTCTCTTCTGACGTTAAACTCTATGAATAAAAAACACTGTAGATGGAGAAATGCAAAAAATGCAAGGAAAGGTGAAGGAGGGAGGCTAGACCAGGGATCGGCAACCTTTTGTTTACCTGCCGCGTCCACAGGTTCGGTCGATCGCAGCTCCCACTGGCCACGGTTCACTGCTCCAGGCCAATGAGGGGGCTTTCCCTGGCGGGCCAGTGCCAAAGGTTGCTGATCCCTGGGCTAGACACAGGGGCAAGCACAGCAAGAAATTAGGCAGGTTGAAGAGAAAGGGCAGAGGAGAGAAAGATAAAGGAAAAGGAAGCAGGTCCTAATAGAAGGAGGTGGGGGTTGTGTGTGTCCTAGTCTCCTCCTCCTCCACTGCTTTTGTGTCACATGTTCTGTAAGGACAAAGGCTGTTGAGGGCAAAGATACAGCTACCCCCTCAGTAACATACCTGCATTCAAACCCTCTTGCTGATTTCCTGCACTCCCATATGAGTGTCCTGGGATTCTCACTTCAAAATCTGTTCCCTGTCTCTGACTATGTAAAAAGCAGGTTGTTAGCTGCATACTGGGATGGGTAAATAGGGGCCCTGGCTCACAGGTGAGCAGAGATTTGACAACCAGACTGTCAACCTAAGTGCCACTTCCTGAGTCTGACATCATAAAAAAATAATTCTTAGAGTTTCTTCCAGCTGAGATTCTCCTCATACTTTTAAAAAAAAGTCATTGAGGGAACCTCTGTTTACCTCCAGGATCTCTCCAGGGTAAGACAGGCTTCTGTTTGAGCAAGTGCATGAGAGTCCGAGCGGACTAAACTTCCCACTGAGGAAGCAGTGTGTGTAGTGAGGTCAGGAAACCCAGAAGACTAGGATGTCATTTTGAGCTAGAAGTGTGTTTTTGGGGAATGGTGTGAAGGCAAGGATTGGGGGTTCACATTACAGGAGCAGTGTGTGGGAAGCCTAGAAGCCTGATGGATGCCTAGAATAGCCACCCCTTCAGATAAAATGTCCCTACTTTATGTAGATTGAGCCAGTCAAGAAACCAATCTCACCCCCAACTGGTGGAGCCAGTATCCTTTTATACAAATTACCCCTCCTAGAGCACAGTGTTGGGTATAGGGAGAATGCGGAATGTCAGGACTGGCTGTTTAGTTGCCATGACACTTTGCCGTGGTTACCCCTGGGAAGGGGGTGGGGTTTGCTCTGCACATAGCACTGACAAGTATCATAACTCCCTTATCTGGCCCGCACTGGAAAGAATCTGGACCTATGGACTCATGAGGGACATTGTGGTGGTCAGCAGAAAGCAAGGCACAATGGGTATGGCTTTCCTTCTCACCCCCAGAGGAAGTGAGTCTCCCCAAGAGCAGTGTCGCTCATCCCACTGGAGAAGAAAAGTGATGGGGGTGGGGTAGGTTTCTTATGCAAAGATGACAATTCGTTTTAGAGAGCAGTGCATGTTGAGGGGGTGATGCCAACGTGGTGACGTGTGTGTGTGTATGTATGTATGAAACTGAGGATGGGGGAGTCTTACTGATGATGGAATCTATCCATTGGATTGGGGACGCGTAGGTTGTAGGCACATGCGTCTGAGAGTTGGGAGAGGGAAGCATAAGAAACCAGCCTCCCACTGGAGCTGTGCAGTGAGGGAAGAAGCCCAGGACAGGGTGGGGGTTCCGTTCAAAGAGCACTGCATGTATTCGCTGCAAAGCCTACTAGCAGGAGAATTCCCTTAGAGCCTTGTTACATTAAGAAGTGAAGTCCAAGTTAGCTAGGTCCTACTACAGTGGGTGTGTGTGTGGTGTACCCTTGTTGAAGCCCAGGGACCAGCACTCAGAGCTGTTCCATACCTCATTATTATTCTCACTTCTCCACTTCTCACAGGAGATACCTCCCTCCAAAAGGCTCAAATTTACTTCCCTTCTGAGCAAAGGATCAAGTGAGAAAAAGAAAGACGTGTTAAGACAAAAGCAGAAAAAACTCAGAAGAGAAGGCCCAGGAGAAGGAGGAGCGGACAGTCTGGAGGCTGAAGGAGGAGCAGAAAAAAATAAGGCAGGATTCATAGAAGGATGGCCGTAGTGTAGAGAAAGAAAAAGGGAGCAAAATCTGGTGGGATAGGAACCAGGACCAGGCTAAAGGGGATTTAAGGGGTGAAGACTGATTTCCACCCTGTTCCATCCTGTACTGTAATGTCAGACTAGATAATCACTAGATAAAACCATTCTAGTTTTTCGAAAGGGGGGTAGAGGGATGATTGGCCAGATGTGGAGAAAGAACAGAAACCTCTCCAAAACCACATCTCACACGCACACACATAGAGGGCCCTTGCACACCAAAGCATGGGACTCAGCATCTCATTTTCAAAATCTGGTCACACTCTGTCTCCATGTTCCCTGGACTGGAGCACGAGGCTGTCACCTGCATTCCAAGACCTAGCCTGAAGGAGAGCAGAACTTGTAGCCATCAAAAAAGAGAAGTGGAATTTAACACTAAGACTAAAAAAGAACTACACTGGGATCAGGAGCCTCATCTACGCTCGAGCTTCTATAGGTGCTACCACTGGTTCCAGTGGGGATTTTTAAACACGGTTCCCACTGGTGCTGGAACAATTTTTATAGTGGCGGTGCTGAAGGCAGACACCATGTATTTGGGTTGTTGTTACTACTTCAAGCCAGGGGGTGTGGGAGCACCCCTAGTTCCGGCAGCTAGGAAGGTGCCTAGCCTAAACATGTATGAGTGTAGGTGTTTTTCTTGAAAGAGTGAAGCCTAAGAAAACAGGCTCCCTTCGAGGAATGTTGTGCAAAGGTAGAAGTGTGTGTGTAAAGCTTAAGAGAGGGCATCTCATTGACTAACCACCGTAGGCTTGTTTAGGACTGAGTTATTTATAATTAACAAACAGGGGATTCCACTAAGGGAGAAGTATGGTACTGGGGCATGAAGTCCAGGTTAATAGTGTCCTATTGTAGGAGCAGAGTGAGAGCATGTGTGTTTGTGTACCTGTAAGCTAGTTCCTCCTGGGGGATCTGAGTATGCAAGGATGAGGGCATTTGCTTGCAGTCAGGCCCAGTATTAAGAACAGCTCCATCATGAAGTATCATCTGCCCTTGACACAGGAGGTTAAAAGGCTGAAACCCACCTCCCTTATGAGCGAAGGACAAAGAGAGGAAAAGGAAGAGAACCAAGAAAAAAAGCATGAAAATAGGGAAACTACAGAAGATGGAGGAGGAGGAGAATATATAGATATAGAAGAGACAGGGAATAAGGTAAGGTTCAGAGCAGGGCAGCGAGATTAAAACAAGAGAGAGGCTGGCAAAGCAGTCAAGGGAGGTGAAGGGTAAATAAACTTTTCCCCACACTCCCACCCTTCACTGTAATGTATTTATTCTGACAGGGGAGAAGGGCTGGCTAGGGCCTGGGGAGCATAGCAGGAAACCCCTCCCAGTACAGTAATACCCCTTTGCACCCCAATGGGCCTTTTGCACTGTGGTCACCATCTTTGCAGATCCCCAGGAAAGGAAAAATGTGAGCAGGCTCAAAGGAAACCTGCGATTTGCTGCCCTCCAGGAGAGGAATGCAACACTGAATGATGAAAAGAATTAGTTATTCAATCCTCTGCTCACAATATGCACACAAACAACCTCGGTCAACCTAAAAGGCACTCCCCGCAAGCCTATTCTGAGATACAGTACAATAAAAATACTTGGCACTTTGCACAGCTGCTTCCCTTTGAGACTGTCAGACACTGTCACAGGTGGGACAACTACAACCTAGGTATTTGACTCCTAGTCCTGTGATTTAATCAGATCACCGTCTTACTTCCCAATGCACCTTCCTTCTATGACTCCTGTCCTATAATACCCAGGAAGGCATATACAGCAGGATGCCTAAGCTCTACTTCAATGCTTCCATTCATTAATATTGGACCCATGTCACACAAATCCCACCCACTACCTGGAAATGAGATGATGTATTTGCTATTCAAATTTCCCTTATTTAATATTTACTTAAAACATATCACTTAGGGAGGGATCTTGGGTCTTGAATTCCTAGTGAGAGTAAGATGAGAATTCTCATCGCAATCAGAATTTTGGCCCTGTGAGTTCCTGGAAATTGAGTGCACACCCTAATATGTTCTCCAGCTGCCAGTAACTCACCCCTCCAAAATCTTCTGTCAGTTTTTTCCTGACATCGCTCAGCAATCTAGCTCTCTGGAGTAGTGCATCTGGTTCTCTGGTCAGACAAAATTCATCTTCCTACACTGGATCTGAAATATCCTTTTTGATCTTGCTTTTACTCACAGTAATTCCCTATTTGATTTTGCATTTTCCAGTTGTACACTGGGCCCCCTGGTTCCAAAGTTCTGGGTTCACCCAGTGCTTCCTGTCTTCTCTATGGAATGTCAGCCCTTATGGAAAATCCTATAGAATTTAAGAATGAAACCAAAAGAGTTCTACAGAAATTAGTTAAAACATTTAGACCTGGGCCTTGAACTTTTCAAGGGCAGATAACTAGGGAGGGGGCCTGTAAAGATAGTAACAAGAAACTTAGATTTGGTGCAGTGGCTGAGAGGGAACCACTGGTGATAGTCAAAGAACAAGGGGTGAGTCTTGCTCAGAGCAATAGGCCAGGAAGATTATTTTAGCAGCTGCAGCATTTCCCATGGACTGAATAGGGGCAATGTGGGTGTTAGAGAGGGATATTGTTATAGTCAAGACAGATGGAGAAGTAAGATGAGAGATGAGGAAGGCTTAGCTGAGCCCTTTTGCAATGGAGACAGAGATAGAGGAGGACAGATCTTAGAGACATCAAGGCAGAACGTGAGGCAAGATCTGGACCTGTATTTGGTGTGTGAGGAGAGAGAGGAAAAGAGGCATCTATTCTAAAGATAACCCAAAAAGAATGATGAGGAGGATGTGGTATTGTCAAGCTTGAGAAGAGCTAGCAGGGACTGTTTGGGAAGGAAGACAGAGTTCAGTTATGGTCATTTTAAACTTCAGGGAACAGACAAAAAGTCAGACAGCCAGGCCAAGTTGCAGAACTGGATGGATGGGAGAAAGGTCAGAAATAAAGAGGTAAAATGGCAAATCATCAGCATAGAGAGGATAGTTGGAGCAATAAGAGTTTCGCTAGGTGCCACTTGATAGAGAGGGTGAGGAGGAAAAAGAGGAGAGAACTGAGGGCAGAAACCTCAGAAGTGAATGAGGGAGCTGCAGTCACTCCAAAATTATCAGCTCCTCTGGCTTATGTGTTGGAATCGCCATAGGCAAAGACACAAAGTGTTTGGGAAAATGCCTCCAACACTAACTGCTGGGGGAGGGGGCAAATGGTCAGTCTGTATCAAATGAGCTTCTGGGTGAAATGGAAATTAATCCTGTGATTAGAAACCTTAGAATCCTATGCGAATGCCATCAGCATGACCCCTACATAGAATCAGTCAATATTCCCTTTGCTGCAGCCAGGCCCAAGGGGTAGGGGATGTTATCAGGAGTCTTCATAGGGAATGTGAACTGACAAACCCATTCTTTCCAGGCATAGCATAGAAACTCCATTCCCCTCTCAGCCTGAGGCAAACAGAGAGATCTGCTGGGCCTGGGTTCCTGTAGGGGAAAAGTGTTCAGGGATAGGGTAAATATCAGGAGAGTAAACTAGGGGAGCAGTGTTTGTATATGCCATAGGAGGATGAGTCCCAGAAGAGGAAGGATTCTAATGTGTGTGCATTGAGAGGTGAAGCTGAGGGGAATAGTGTCCTGAGGGTGGTGCAGTGTGTGTGTGACGCCCAGGAGAAGAGGCACTTCCCATTGGGAGATAATACATATAGGGCAGGAGCCAGACCACCGGGTCTTCTATCCAAAGTCAATCTGCATCTTGTTTCTAAATTGCATTTTCTCCTTTACTTCCAGGAATCATGTTCCTTCAAAAGACTAAAGTCTGCTTCCTCTCTGGCCTCAATATCAGCTTCTGAAAATTCACATCCCCACAGCTCATCTCCTGTGCCCATAAAGCGCAGGTGCAGCTCAAAAGTAGCTGGTTCATGTAACCAAGGAGAGTTTCCAAAGCGGCCAGCGAGTGAGACGGAAATCCAGTTCCACACTCATCAGCGAGAGGGAATCCAGATCTGTGACCACTTTCTTTTGGGGAATTGCCCTCATGGATCTATTTGTGAGCTCCACCACACTCGCTATCCCTACCACTGGCAGATAAAGTGGAAGGATAGCCAGGTCTGGCAGAGTGTGAATGACTCGGCTCAGCGACATCTGGAGAAGCTATACAGTGACATTGAGAGAGTGCATGTTAAACTGATTGACAAGTAAGTTGATGAGAAACTCCAGTCCTAATCTGGCTGTGGAAACACTGACTCCATAGGGAGAGCACCATTACTTCATTCTGGCTTTCCTGTAGATACAAACCAGTCCAGCGGTTGCTTATACAAAAGTGTTTGTGATGGAACCATTTAATACTAGGTAAACAATAAAGATCTGCACAGGTGCACATGCACTGACAACAACTAGAATACCCAATCAGATACGGTTGCTGGTCAGAGCTCTGGCAGCACACGTAGCCTGGCAGAAGCTCTGCAGTGGTTCTTCATGTTATTTCCTGTGAGGACAACACTTGTCCGGCACTGTGGATCCTCCCCTTATTATCCTTTAGAAAGAAACTGAGCTCCATTTCTGGTCCTCGTTTTCTGCCACCATAGCAGACAACCTGCTGTCGCTGACTACCAAAGTAGATTGCTGGGCTGCTTCAGCTGTGTCCCCAAGCAACCTGATCCCCTCTGAGGTGAGATTGGTAAATACCATTGTCAGGGAAACCGGGGGCTAGCAGCAGTGATGCTGCTCCCTCCCAACAGAACGTAATGTAAGAACGTAGGGATTTACATTTGAAAATAATAGTCCTCGTTTCCTCTCGGAGCGTCACAATTCCCTCTTCCTGCTTCTTCTAGGGGGGAACACACTGGTGCTGGCAGCCTAGGGAACTCACAGCTCCTCCAGTGCTGGTATTTCCCAGCAGGAATCACTAAGAACTAAATTTTCCCTTCAATTATTGCCAATACAGCCCGCTCTTGGGCTGAGCCTGCACATTCCACCTGAAGCCTGCACCCCTCTAGAAAATTTGGACAGGGCAGAGTTGTGAGGACTTTGCACCAAGCCACAGAGTGCTCTATGTGAGGTTATACAAGGAGATGTGCCACCTTTCCCCCTCCAGTGACTTCCAGTTGCCGAAAGCAGCAGAGCTGAACTCTTCTGGGCTTTCCCCTTGAGAGTCCACTCACCGTTTTTCGTTGGCCCCCAGTGGGAATAGTTGTACATACGTTTTAGATATTACATAGCTAGATAATTGTAGTCCTACTATGGCAATTTTATATCCTCTGGAGAGCATGATTCCTGGAAACATGTAGCCCTTATAGATGGTAATCCACAAAAAATAGACTCATATTAAAGAACGCCAATTTTCTAGTTTGAAATTCCCAATTTCTGACCCTCATACCCAATGCCTAAGATGAATGAACTTTAGCAGCCAGGTTGCAAAGTAGCAGCCGTGTTAGTCTGTATCCGCAAAGAGAACAGGAGTATTTGTGGCACCTTAGAGACTAATAAATTTATTAGAGCATAAGCTTTCGTGGGCTACAGCCCACTTCATCGGATGCATAGAATGGAACATATAGTAAGATATATATATATATACACACACACACACACACACACACACGTTGGAAGTTACCCCACAAAGGATTTGGAAACACTTTTAGACAGAGATGGTGTCCCTAGGCTCTGTTTGCCAGAAGCTGGGAATGGGTGACAAGGGATGGATCACTTGATGATTACTTGTTCTATTCATTCCCTCTGGGGCACTGGCCACTGTTGGAAGACAGGATACTGGGCTAGAAGGACCTTTGGTCTGACCCAGTATGGCCGTTCTTTTGTACAATGTGACAGCACAAGACCAATAGGCTCCCACAGAGGAGGAGAGCATCAGTCTGCTAACATTTTGAGCAGGTAGACTGACTCTTCTGGTGGTCCAGCTGTAGATCAATGGAGATCATTTTCTAGTGCAATTCAACAACACTACAACTGTTGTGGTCTGACCACTCAGGGAAGAGCCAGGTGTTAGACGCTCCACTCAGAGGCAATGGAGAGTTTATCCTTTGTGAGCATCCCATATAAAAAGCAGTCTTTCAAAAAGCAGATTATCTCTTGAGCCTCTGCTTGGCCAACATGGAATGGTTGCTGAACCAGGATTGAACATCTCACCCAACCTGACGTGGATCAGTTTGCCTGCAAGAGGAATGCAAAGACTCACCTCTACTTCACAAGGGAAGCAGATACCCAGTTCCTGGGAAAAGATGCCCTTGCTCAGAAACACCCAAATCATATATTCTGTGCCTTCCCTCCCTATCATAGGGAAAGGAGTGCAGAAGATGATTGGGGGGGGGGGAGGGCACAAGCAATGCTCCTGCTGTTTTACTGGCCAAGGAGGTCCTAGTGCTGAGATCTGGTCCACCTGTTGACATGACACCTGCCCAAAAGACCACACCTCCTACCATCAGAGGCCCCTTCTGCATCACAACCTGAACTACTTGCAGATAGCAGCCTGGGCACCAAAAGGAAAAGTGTAGGCCATATCAGCTTCTTGAAGAATGAGAGAGAGTTTTCTCACTTCGAGGCATGAATCTACAATCAAGTTTTACTCTGCAATTTGGTCCACATTCTATTTCTGGTGTGAAGCAAAAAAAAGACCAAAAGAAATCTGGGTTTACCAAAAGTTATGGATTTGCTTCCCCTGTCCCCTGGAAAGGTTTGCATATGATCATCAGGCTCTCTTACTATTTCAAGACAGAGGATAGCCATTAGTAATGGAGTGAGCTGTATGAAAATCACCCCCAGGTATCTTGGTTTCTCAGAACAGCAAGCAAGAGCATAAGGCCCACTTCCCTAAATGTGCCCTTTCTAACTTTAGTACTCAAAGCCCTGACAGCACAATCCTTTGAGCCCATGTGTCCAATCCTATTTCTTTCTATAAAAGCGTAGTTCCTACTAGCCAGGGTGTCAGCAAGACTAATCTCAGTATTCACATCACTTTGTATGCAGGATCCATACTGTGTCTTCCATAAGGATGAAAGTACTCTCCTGTCTATCAGACTCATTCACAATCAAGATGAACTCTGGGTTCCACAGCTCCTAGGGCATTGTGCTATCATATGTCTGCCCAAATCCCAAGCATCCTATGGTAAAACTGTGGCATAATCTCTGTGGGCATTGAGCACTTAATGTCTAAATATAAAGGTCAGACTTAGGAAGGAGATCATGAGCCCTATTAGTCTCCTGCCTTCCCAAGTGCCTAGGCCTAAGAGCTTCCAACCCTTTTTCTAGCCAGATGGATCAGAAGATGCATCACGGACGCTTGAGGGTGTCCAAGCACATTTGAAAATGAGATTGCTCAGTTTCAAGAGCAGAAGAAATATGCAGAGCAGCCCAGCAGCTTCCTGAGTACTTTCATCAGGTCCTATAGAGTTGATTTCTTATCCTCCATGGAGGCATCCTTTAGCAGGCAGGTGCTGCATGGGGTGGTTCCCAGATAAACTATTTCACAATTTTATGTTATGGGGAGAGAACTTTCAGTCTCAGTCATTTTCTGCATTTCTGTTCTTCCATCCCCATATCTGTGGCTTTAATGCTGGCTACTCATCTTTCATCATAGAGTGCAGCAATGTTATGAATCAGAAAGAAACACTGCTTACCTGATCATTACGTTTTAGGAAGTAACATCTCTCTCAAAGTGACCCATCCTCGTCGTCTACTAGAGTAACAGAAGACATAGTTTTTGGCTTCCTGACGTGAATATGTCTGAGTGTAGCCTGTACAAAAAGTTACAATTCAGTCATAAAATTAAATGAGCCCATTATTCTAAAAGTTGGATTGTTTATCAGTTGTTGAGTGTTTCCTACAGCTTAGGTAGTACTCTTTCAGTAAGCAGAAATAAAGGGGAGCCGTGGCGAGGAGTAAAGGCCTTCCTGCCACAGACCTGAGTTCTTAGAGGCTGAAGATTCCATTCATGATGGAATAGGGAAGAAGTTCCTCCCAGAAAAGAAAGGCTCAAGTTCGAAAGTTTCCTCTTCATAAATCCCTAGAATATTTGTGGTTTATGGTGACAGAGTTAAGGAACAAGATGTCTCCTCCAAATGTTTGAAGTAGACTAAAGCCTCTATCAAAACATGTCATGGATTCACAGGTATCCCAGTGCCTGAAGGTGCCAGGGTGCATTCCATAAGGTTCACAGCAGCTTCTAGGTTATGCCTTCAGACAGTTCCAGTAGTGGAAAGCTGTAGACCTACTACCTGGAGCTCAGCCTGGCCCTGGGCTCCAGGTCAGGAGAGTAGTCTTCAGTTATTAATTAGAATAATCTCATCCCTACCTCCTTGGACAAATTGCTTGTGAATCGCCCAACTGTGTGGCTCTGTCCTGACAGGACCTGGAGAAAGAACAGCTACTCACCTGTAACTGGAGTACAAATTCACACACATACCCCCCCTTCATCTTCACTTCTTCAGAGCCTGAGAGGGTGGAAGGAACTGAGAATAGGGAAAGAGGGGGAGGGGAGATACAAGTTTGCTCATAGTCAGAACATCTTAGAGGCTTCCAGGCTCAATGTAGGTGGCACAAGAGCATCCTAAAAACAGGGATCTGTACTGAATCTGCTCTCAGAACTGCAGTTACAGATGAGCAATTTTTCTTCTTTCCTAGGAAGGCGTTGTCTGGGAAAGTCAACTTGAGTACATTGAAAATAGATCACCATGGGCCTTTCAGTAATATACGGCGGCTGTCCAACACCAGTCGTCCTGAGCAGAACCCCCACTTCCCCACTGAGTGGACAGTATACTGGGAGGATGGCAGCATCTGGAAGAAATACGAGGAGGTAAAAACAGTAGGACTCAGATCACCATTCTTTGGGGGAGGGCTGTTTCTTTCAGGGTATAAATCCATTTTGAGGCTCTGTCTGTGTATGGTGGTGAAGGCAAGGGCCAAATGAACATGGATTTGGAATTCCTTTTAGTGCCAGGAGATAGAGCTCAGCCTCACCCTGGAGCAACCAAACAGTGAGGAGCAACATGCGTGGTGGAGGTGACTAGCTTTCTTCCAGCTACTATAACTGCAGCTCTCCCTTTCTCTCCCCTCTCAGCCCCTCTCGCATGAGTTTCTTGCTGCCTTTGAAGACTGCACACAAGAGCATGTCTTTCAGCTGCGAGGTCACCTCTACACCATGGACTTCAAGCAGAGTCTAATATACAACCATAATACAGGAAACAGCCACACTATCCAGCTCCGGCCCACTTATCGCTCACCCCTCCAGATGCTGCCACAGCTGTGGTAAGGAACGCCACAGGTGATACCATCACTAATGGCCTCTAAGTGGTGCTAGGATGAAGTAAATCATGTCTTATTCTCACTTTAGGACAATTCCAAGCAGCGCCTCAGAAATGCGTTATCCTCCCACTTCTAGCATCCCTGGAGAAGATCCTACAGATGGTTACAGTGGCCCATATCCTGCCTACTGGATCAAGCGTCCAGAAGGCAGTGTCCCATTTGTGCAGGAGGAGGTGTTGCCATCAGAAGCAGCGTACCACACCATTTACACCCTCTTCCACAAGTCTCTCTCAGAGGACAAAGTTCTTCTACTCTCAGTTCACAGGATCCGGAATGACTTTCTTTGGCAAAAATACTGCAGGTAAAATTGATGCTGTTCCAGAGGGGCTCAGAGAGAGAGAGAGAGGGTTAGATCAGAGTGGAAGTATTGATTGTGTTGCTCATTGCCTGGGATGCAAAAACATGAGCCCTTTGGAGACTAGAAATCTGTATCTCATTGCTAATGTGCTAGTGTGTGGACCCTGCAACAGGTAGGAGGTGGATGAGTGAATCCTGGTGCTAACTGCCCCGGTGTGCAGATACCACTGTATTCAGAGATGGGAAGAAAGACCTGTTTGTGCACTATGGTTTGGATCTTGCTGCATACATTAACAAGGACTGTGAATCTCAGGGCTTAAGTCCCAGGGTGTGGATCTGCAGCACATGGTACTAGTGCCAGGATTTGCATTTCCAACATCTGAACCATGCACCAGCACAATGTCAGTATCTACATTCAAGTTCGGGATTTAAACTGCCAGCCTCCACGTGGTGTGATTGTTCTTTAAAAAGAGGGCTAGAGTGCAGAAATACATGGTTAAGGTTACCTAAACCACCTTAACTCTGCCTCTCTGTCACCACCTCCATGGTAGCCAGAAACAGACACAGTGAGTCACAAATGATATTCAGGTTCGGGATGAAGCTGAAGCCTCAGTGTATGAAGGCAGGAATAAGTGAGATGGTCAAATTAATTTCTGAAATGAAGGGTGATTTATTGGTGCAGACAGAAGTACAGTTATTACAACTGGAAATGCATGAGCAACACTCCTACCCTTACACATGCTGTATACAACCGTACTTATTACCCTAGATTTAGAGGGCTAGAGCATCTAGGAGTTTGGTGAGCTTCTGTAGCCCCACTTCCATTTCTCAGAGTGAGTGATTAGTTTATTTGAACTTGAACTTCAGGTTAATGGAGAGAGGCATTTAGCCTACAACTTGTTTTCTACATGTTGAGGATGCAAAGAGACGGACATACAGGGTGGAGATGGGATTAGGTTCCTGGTTACTTCCCCAGCACCTCACCAAGTTCCCCCATAGGTCAGTAACTAACCACACTTGTTTCTCCTTTGCTCCCTCCTCAGCCAGAAGGATTTAATGTCACAGAGCCTCTCAGCACAGGAGAAACTGAGGCTACAGAAGCACCTCTTCCACAGCACCTCAGCCAAACGCCTGGGCTTCACCTGCCAGATAAAGTTTGACACTCACCTCTCAGGATCACATATGTACGGCAGAGGTTGCTATTTCACCGTGAGCGCAGCCCAGGCTGACCGCTATGCCCAGGCAGAAAAGGGTGGGCTGCGCCACATGTTCTTGGCCAAAGTATTGGTTGGCAAATGTACACGCGGGAAAAAGCATTACTGCCAGCCTCCACAAAAAGAGTCTGGTAGCAAATGCTTTGATTCATGTGTGGATAATGTGGCCAGTCCAAATATTTATGTGATCTTCAACAGCTACCAATCCTATCCCTACTTTCTGATCAGCTACAAACTCTTATCTGACCCTGTGGTGCTAGATGATTGATGGACAGCTCAAGGAAGAGGGGCAGTTAATGCTCACTATGAATATGCAGCTTCACTGATGAGGACACACAACCCTTCCCAGGAGCAGCATACCATCCTTTCCCTCCTCCACACCCCATCTCCTTCCTGCCATGATCCCTCCAAAATGTTCTACAACCCATCCCATGGAGATGCACAGTGAGTGCTAGGTAAGAACATGTCAAAAAGCTTTCCAGCATACCTGAAAAAGGAGTCCATTTGGTTTCCAGAGGGTCTCCTCTCACCAGATGGCAGTTTGCTAATAGTTGTTAAACACAGTACAGTAGTACAAACACGATCGATGGTTATATTTTCACTAAGTTTAAAAAAAACAACCTGGGCCAAGATTTTGAAAGTTGGGCAGAGGCCTAAATGTGGATTTAAGGGCATCATGGCCATTTTCTCCCCAAGACTTAAAATTGTTAAAGTTTTGTAGCATTAAAATTTATTTTATTTCTAATTTTGAGCACCCATGGAGTGTAGGACACAAAGTCAGTGAGAAGTTGCAGCAGCAGTGGAAATGCAGGGTAGAACTTCAGATAAACTTCTTACATCCTCCTTCCCTTCTTGGAAGCCTCAGATCTGCTTGCATTAGCACTCTTACTTGAGCCAAAAAATTATTACAGTGACTTCCTGGGTGCTTGGGATTAGTCAGTTTCCCCTGAGCTAAGCTACCCAACTCACCTTCTTATACTGTATCACCATTCAGGGGGCTTGATTTTTTTTCCTTTTTGTTCAGTGTATTTTATGATAAATTTTACTAGGTGTTACATTTCCTTGTTTGTTTGTAAATGAGTGATAATTAAACCTTTGATGCATTCTCTGCTGTTCTAAAAGATTATTAAAATCTTGTGTCAGTTGGAAAGACTCAGTATATAGTACCTCTTCCTTCATTCAAACACCGGGTAGTTTGTTCCTCCATTTAATTTGACTGAGACTTCAGGAACTAATTAAATTCCCTGTTTTATGGACAATAAGGAATGATCTGGTCTGCCCATAAAATGCAGAGACTGAAGCATAATGGTAGGCCCTGATGCAGTGAATTCCCCTAGAAGTTATCATTCTGATCTTATTATATTGTAATGCTGACAAAACACAAAAGTTAAAATGAAACATCCAGCCTAGAAGCTACACGTTGATCTGACCAGTATTCTCCTGCCTGGCTCCTTTTATATCAGTTACTTCCAAGCCAATGCTACTGCAAGAAAGCCATCATCATCTAGGAGCTCAACCCTTGTAATGTCTTTCTAGTCCACTCAATTACAAAGTGTGCTCCATAATTTCAGTCAGTCATTCTTCCTAAAAACTATAACAGTTTACAAGCTGAGCATCCGCCCTGAACACTGGCAGATGTACAAAACCCATAACTTTCTTCCAGTCCCCCTCCCACCCAAATGCAGTCACAGAGCCAACACTACTGCTGTCCCTCTCTCAAGCGGACCTGGTCTCGGCCACAACCCTATCCCTCTCTCACTGCTTCTTTCCAGTCTCTTATCTCTGGTGCAGGAGTCATGTACATACAATGGGTTTCCTTCCATAAAAATGCAAAGGGGTTACCCTGTTTGCACATGTGTCCTGTTTCCAGGACAAACATGTAACCATACACTGGAGCCCTGATGGAGGTGTCCCCTCAATTTCCCCATATATATGCTCACCATACATCAGGAAGCTGGGAGCGAGGATTGTACCTACTGAAGGTGTGTACAATCCCCAGTTCAGGCCAGTCAATAAATGCACCATGATGACCTGGGTTTTCTTCCTTAAAGAGAAAGGAATCAGCATATTCAGAAGAAAATTCAGGTGCACGACAGATATTTGTCTCACATGACCAAGAAAGCAGATCCAGGAAGTACCTCTCTCTCTCTCTAGGTCCTTATAAGCCATACCCATCACTACAGTATCTAAGTCTGAAACGGATAGTACATTTACACCCTGGAGAGTCTAATACAGTTTTATTATATTTATAATATTCCTATATTATAGGAGACATAAAACTCTCAAAGATCTTTAGAACATTACAGCTAATATTTCTCATGACTAAGTCATCATCTTTTTCATTGGGTTCTTATCCCAGTTGGGCAGAGATTCCAGTTTCTTGGAAACTTCCACCTTAATAGGCCACCCCCATGTCCTAAAGAAAGGGGCCAAATTCTTCGTCACTTGCTGAGAAAACTTCTCTGCCCATAGGTTCATCTTGGAAGGGTTGTCCATTGGGATGTTAGACATTTTCTGGTAGTCTCAGAAGAGCTGAATGAAGGGTTCCCAGCCAAGGGCTTCCTGCAGCTAGGGAGCAACAAGGAGGAGCATTAAAGCTGTAGCCTATGCCCCTAAATTAAGGTTAACCAAAGACATTGCACCTCATCCCACCTCCTGAACATTCATGATCAAGCTTACACTTACACCTCATGAACATTAATGTACCTAGTTCTTTGGTAACTCTCATCTTGGGGGGAAAGCTATTGAAAATATGCTTCAGTGTTCAGACTTAAATGATCAGGAGGGACCTTGAAAATTGTTCTACTCTGAAAAGTGACTCTCAAAATGGTATCTTGGGTCTCTGTAGTTCATGTGACTCACAAGTTTCCAAATCAGGCATGCTCAGTTTACAACTAAGATGAGGTTTATTTCAAAAGCCAGCCCTGAAAATTCAGCCTGAGATCTGGGACACACCTGGGTTCTTAACTGTTTGCATATCAGCAGTAATAAAGGCTTTGCAGACTGAACTAGGCCCCCACTAACATCTGTGCAACACCATTGTTTTCAGTGGATTTCTGTGTGTGTAAGCGAGTCAAACCATTCTATTTATGATGCACAAGGAAGTATAGGAAACAGCTAGTGTTCTCTTAGCTAGATTGGTTCTGCAGAACTAACAGGAGTGAACAGTTTTCTCACCAAAGTGAATAGATATGCTCTAGCAGTACATATGTGAAGTAAGAAGGTTCCATTTTCAAATGAGTCACCTTCCAGAGTGGAAACACACTTTAGCTTGCATATTTTAATGTGCTGATTGGTGTGTGTGTGCCACCATTGCCTTCTATTAAACAATGTGTCAGAGTTGCTCAAATATATGTGACTATAGCATCCTCTAAATGGCCTTAGGCCCATAATAAATAAGCCATACAGTGGACGGATTCTCATCTAGCTGAAGTTCAGTACTCAGTTGGGCGAGGTCTCTGCTTTTCCACCTGTTGCTAGACCAATGAATTTACTGAATGGAGCGCTCAGCTGGGCATTCCATGACTCAAAGTGTTGAAAGAGGGGTGGAGTGGAAATCAGTGTAGCCATGTGGGAAGCAATCCCTTCCCCCTTCCCTCAGAATCCCATTATTACTCCTGGGGGAATTCTGCATTACTGCATGTGCGCAGAATTCATGGCCCCTGCAGATTTCTTTGCTTACCTGCAGAAAAATGACTTCTGACAGGGAAGCAAAGGGAAGCCACAAGAGTGGTCATGCGCCCACTCCCCGGCAGCACAGACAGGTCGGTTTGGGCACCTAGGGCAGCTAGTAGAGACATAAATCACTACCTGATGGTGTGGTAGGCATGAGAGAGAGAGACACACACATACATTCTGTCCCTCTTATGCTCGCTGTTGTGGCACGCTCAGCATGGAGGGGCAGGGTTTTGGGGTGTTTGAGGAGGTAGGCACAGGGCAGGCTCTGTTCCCTCAGGCAGAGGAGACTGTAGCAGCCTGCCTGCTAAGTGAATTGTTCCCTTTGTTCTTAGTGAATTCCCCCAGGAGTATAAAACAGATGTAAAAATTTTAAGGCTCCTTTACCTTGCCAGAGTGGTGTAGAGGAGCGTTATTGTAAAGGACAGTATGGCCTTATAAATGCTTATGGTGCTTTAGTGATGAGAAATGGTCCAAATTTTTGGACTGAAAACATTTCCTATCAAAATGTGCTCCATGAACTGTTTGCTACTGACCTTTCTGGGGATGGTCAGAGGCAGTATAAAGTATGAGTCCGAGTCCCTAACCCTCACTTGTTCTTCAGTTGCCTATGATGCAACACTGATAACATGCCTGTATATATTTGTTGACTAAATAATTAGAAGTAAAGGGTCAATCCTAGCTACATTATTATTAGACGGGGGGGGGGGTGAGGATTTCCTCTAATGCTCCCCACTCCCATTCTCCATCCATTGTATTGTAGTTTAAATAAGTAAGTGTCTACACTACAGCGTTGCTGCCACCGCTATAAGTTCCCCACTACACTGACCTAATAACGCCACCTCCATGAGAGGTGAAGCACTTAGGTTGATGTAGTTAGTGCAATGCAGCGTCTGTGTAGACACTGCATTACTTATATCGCCCATCAGCACGGCCCAGAGATCTCAAGGGGGAGCCCGGCTCCTGGCACTGAGAACCCGGGCTCTCAGCCCCCTATGCTGCCCTACTTAAGTTGGTGCAAGTGCTCCTGGTGAGGATGCACATCAGTGGCAGAAGGGCAGTGTGAACATGAAAAAACACAGTAATTACTATGGTGGTGGTACGTCGACCTAACGTAGGTCAGCTTAATTGTCTAGTGTAGATAAGGCCTTAAATACACTTTCCATGCACACATGGCTCCTGTCCACATCAATGGGAGTGCTGATGTGTTTTTTGTCTCCCCCCTCCGGTTGTTGTTTTTTAATAAAGTAATTGTTTTGATTGAAAGCAAACAAAGCCCTGCAAAGGAACAGGCAGTTTTCTTACACCATCATAGTGCATCGTCTGCACCAATCACAGTCACCTCCTAGCATTATAAGCACTGCACTCTTGAGCATAGCAACAAATATTAGTGGCTTTCAGCTTCAAATTGCTGCCTCAAGGCATCCCTGATCCTTATGACCCCAGGCTGCACCTCTCTAATAGCCCTGGACTCTGGCTGTTCAAACAGCCCCCAGGCACTGAGCCTCAGCAGTCCAGCCCTGAGTGAAGCTTTCACCCTTTCCTTCACAAATATTATGGAGCGACCAGCACACGGCTATAAGCATAGGAATATTGTGATTGGCCAGGTCCAGCCTCCCATATAGACAGCACCAGTGGGCTTTTAAATGGCCAAAAGCACACTCAACTGTCATTCAGCACTTGCTCAGCCTGTTGTTGAACCGCTCCTTGCTGCTGTCAAGGTGCCCAGTGTATGGCTTCATAAGCCATGGCATTAAGGAGTAGGCAGGGTCTCCCAGGCTCACAACAGGCATTTCAACTTTCCCTACAGTGATTGGCTGGTCCAGGAAGAAAGTCTCTCCTTACAGCTTCCTGAACAGGCCAGTGTTCCGAAAGATGCATGCATCATGCACCTTTCCAGACCAGCCTGTGTCAATGTCCATGAAGTGCTCACGGTGATCCAAAAAGTGCCTGGAGAACCATTGAGAAATACCCCTTTCTATTAACGTACTTGGTGGCTAGGTGGTCCGGTCCCAGAATTGGAATATGCATACCATCTATCGCCCCTCTGCAGTTAGGGAAGCCCATTTGTGCAAAGCCATCCACAGTGTCATGCACGTTGCCCAAAGTCATGGTCTTTCAGAGTAGGATGTGCCCTGCACACTTCCATCAACATGAGTCCAATGGTCAACTTTCCCACTTTGAACTGGTTAGCGAGTGATCTGTAGCAGTCTGGAGTAGCCAGCTTCCACAGCGCAATCGCTATGCGCTTCTCCAATGTCAGGGCAGCTCTCTTTCTCGTGTCCTTACGCCACAGGGCTGGGGTGAGCTCATCACACAGTCCCATGAATGTGGCTTGTCTCATCCGAAAGTTCTGCAGCCATGGCTCATCATCCCAGACGTGCATCACGCTGTGATCCCACCACTCAGTGCTTGTTTCCCGAGTCCAAAAGCAGCGTTTTACTGTGGTCAGCACCTCCGTGAATGCCACAAGCAATCTCATGTCGAAGCTACTACGCGTGTCAAGATCAGTGTCGCACTCCTCTTGCCTTTGTGGTTTAAGGAATAACTCCACTGCCACTTGTGATGTGTTAGTCATGAGCAAGCAGCATATTGGTCAACAGTGCGGGATCCATTCCTGCAGACTGAAGAGGCAGAGCGCGCAGTACACAAACTGCTGAAAGATGGCGCCAAATGCGGACAGAAGCACAGGGATTGCTGGGATGTGAAGCAATGCATCATGGGGCATTGGGACAGGACCCAGGATGCCCCATGACCCCCTTCGCCTTCCCACAACTCTTAGCGGCTGATGAGGAAGAGATGCTCTGTGGGATAGCTGCCCAGAGTGCACCACTCTGAATGCTGCTGCAAATGTGAACATGCTATTGCGCAGGTAGCTGACAGTGAACACACAAAAGCAGTTTCCCTTCAGCGCTCTGAGTGGCACTGGACCTGCCAGCGCTGTAACTCTGCCAGTGTAGACATACCCTCCTTTACCCTCTTCCTAAAGATGTACAGGAAGCACCTTCAGCTATCAAAATATTCCCACTTCTTTCTCTACTCTGTTTGCTTTCAAATTTTTCATTCTCTGACTGACAAAGAACAAGACTGAAAGTAACACACAAAAGAAGAGGAAAAATATAGACTATGCTTCCCCAAAATTAATATTAATGTTAAATGAGAAACATGATGCTGCCACTTGGTGGCAGCAAAGGTGAAAGATGAGGAAAAAAAGCACTTGCAAGCATTGAACAGCTGGCTGAGAACTGTTCCAAGTGGAGTCACTGATACTTAGAGGTCTGCTTTTGTTTAGGTCTTCAAAATCAGGAGCTGTAGCAACATTGTCTAATGAAAGACGTGCAGTGCATTTATCCGTGTACTTACCAAGCCTGAAGAAAGGAGCCCGCATAACCCCTTTCACAGTGATAGGCACGTTACCCAACTGGCTGCCCTTTGGCACTATGATGTAAATGAGGCCACCCCAGAGAGAGAGACAGACATCTACGGATCTTCAATGCTGTGCTTGCATATCACCACAGGGGCACGTCTTAGTCCTGTTCTCCATTGCTTTTTCCAGTCCAATACTAAATGACTCAAGCAATTGGCACTTCTTAGAAATGTATTTCCCCTACAGGATTGTAGGGGAAGTTTACCCTGGCTTCTGAAAGGGATGGACGGAAGAAAATGGACGACACCTAACCCAATAGCCATTGTATATTGAACTTATGGTTAAGGATAAGATTTTGTCATGGAGGTCACGGATTCTGTGAAAGTCACAGATCTCCGTGACCTTTGCTGCTTCAGCCCTAGAGCTCTGAGCCGCCGCTGCAGTCCCCACAGCTGTCAGCAGCCATCACAGGCAGTAGGGGGCTGAGTGGTTAGTCCCCACCCCCAGAAGTTAAAAAAAAAAGGCGGGGGGAGTTCTAAGTGTCACAGACAGGTCACAGGCTTCTGTGAATTTTTGTTTGTTGCCTGCAACCTGTCCCTGACTTTTACTAAAAGTAACTGACAAAATCTTAACCTTACGTATGATTCTATGAACACCAAGCAATATTCTAGGTGTGGTCTCATCAGGCTCATGGAAAGCAGTGCTATTCTTTTGCATGTTCTACAGAGGATACCACCTGTGGGTGGTAGTGAATGGAGAGCTTCTTTCCCCTGGGTTTATGCCGTTGACTTCCACAGTGATGTGAGGGATAGTGGGGAGTTCACAGGATGTTAGCCTAGCACAGTCTGGCAGGGTCTGGCACAGCTCTGTGGCCAGACACAGGAACACTGCCTCCTTGGACCTGTTTGGGACTCTGCATTCCTTGCACACAGGTGGGATCCCATTGCTGTGCAGTGTCGTGTACAGGATACTGTGGAGTGAGGAATATGTGGGGCCACCGCTGATGGAGATTTGGAGGAATTCCATGCAGTCCTGCCCCAGTTTCTGGAGCCAGCCTGGCTAGGTGCTGCTGGAATTGAGAGAGCGCCCTGCAGAAGTGGTAACATTGTGGCTTCTCTGCCAGTTGTAATACTGGGTATTTACCTACCTCCATGTATTGCCCCAAGATGCTGATTCCAAACCGGTTGAGGATTTTGTTGCCAGGATATTCAGCGATAGCATTCTGGTAACTATTTTGGGAAGCCCACCAATAAGCCTGACCTCCAATCAGCAGGCCCCCCTCTCTCTGCCACAAACTCATGGATCTTCTTGGCCTCTTTGTCACTCTAGGACTGGCAACAGTAAATGCTCAGATTGTCAGTCAGAGCTGAGATCTCGCACACCATCTTCTGCTGAGTTAGCAGGTCATGGAGGCTCTTTAGGTTGGGGTGGATGCTAATTCTCCCTTTCTTCTCAGCACCTAGTCACATAATGGCATTGAGAAGGAATGGCATCAGCTGCAGCACATAAGTTTGGCTCTCATGCGTAGCTACTACCACGGGGCCCTGGATGTAGTGAGCCACTGCAAGAAAACACCAGTAGGAGCCATCCATGCCAAGAGGGAAGGCCAGAGCCCCATGGACGAGCAAATGAGAGGGTGCGCCACCCATCACTACATTTAGCTCAGACACACCCCTCTTAAGAGAAGCTTTAAGTGCCTGCAGAGATCTAGCCCATGTCTGCAAAACCAAGAGAGGTTACCATCAGGCAAAATGCCAACACTAGTATAGAATCATCTGAGCTGAGACATGAGTCTGGTTCACCCACCCTGCCCACAGTAGGATCAAAATATCCTTCAATCAGAATCACCTGGCTGCCTAAGCCTGTCAGTTCAGCCCTGACAAGGTAATGCCCTTCTGAGCAGTCCTCAGTTCTGCTGGAGATGTTTGAAAAGAGTGTGCACCTAAATCCTTCCTCTTTCTTAGCCACACCCAGCACCAAGCTGGCCCTTCTCTCATTCCACCCAAAATATCCATTCCTTTTCTCCCCAGCAAATCTGGTCTATTTTTTTCCATTTATGAAAAACCAAAGCCTGCTTTTTTTTTTTAAACTCTTTACTGTGCATCATCATGATGTGGCTGTTACATGTCATTCATTCTTGCCCTTTACCTTCTGTTATATGAAATGGCCATATGTGGGGAGCAGTTGGTGAGATGCAAATGACTGACATGGTAGCAGAGATAAAAGGAATGAGAGAGGTGAGGAGATATGCTTTTCACTAAGCAATTCAGCTCTTCAGATATCTGAAAACACATTGCTTTGAAGCATAGCAGTAAAATTGGCTGAGTTATATTCCCAGAATTACATGTTTTAAAATGTGATCTTTATAAAAATATTTTTGGAGCACAAACACAGAAGTGTGAATTGCAATGCTACTGCAAAAAAACTGAAAAGATGAGTTTTGTTTCAGCCACAAGTTTCCTATGCAACTTTTGTCAAGTCACTTAGTCTCTAGTCTTCACTTGTTTCAATGGCAGATAATCACATATGGTTTTCCAAGCATGAGAACTTTTTAAATTCTTCACCGCAGAGAGCGCTCTGCCATAAATTTAGTGGGTCTTCACTAGACCTGCTAAATTGATGCCCGTGGCATCGATTGCAGCAGTGTCAATCTCCCTGTAGTGAAGACCAGCCCATAGAATGGGACCTCAGGCAGAAGCTTGGCTGTTGAGGCCATCATGTCTCCATTAATAAACCACACAGAGTCTGAACTCAAACCCTGGTCCTACAGCAACAAGAAACAAAATGTTTCTAGCACTTGTGCTATAAGAGTATCTGTTAACCGCCACCTGTGGAAGGTTCCTTATGTGCAATAAACTGCAACTGTGCTCGCTCGTTCTCTCTCTCACACATGCCTACCTATCTTGAGCCTGTTTTTCAGAAGCCCTCTGAAAACAAGGCGCATGCTGCCCAATCTTACTCTCATTGCAGTCAACAGCAAAAATCAGTGGGAGCAGGACTGGACCCCCTATATTATCCCATCAAAAATGTACAACTACATTGTGTAATTGCAATGTATTTTTTTTCCAAATATAGCTAGCAGGTGAATCTTTAAGGAGAACTAACTATGGAAAATTTTAAAGGGGCGCTAGCCAGCTATTTTTGAGCTAGAGGGGAAAAGTAAACTCAAATTGAGGTAATTTTTGATGACTTGTTATTAAGAAAGAGTTTCACCAATTTCCTTCAAACTGTGGAATTTTTAAAAATTTATTTATTGCCTTCAGTGACTGTACAGTATTTTTCAGGCCAAACAGATTTTCCATCTTGAAGTTATAAGGATGTTAACAAAGAGCTTTATAATGGAAGCAGACTGACACCTTCATTATGGAGAGGCTACATAATATTTTACAGTACTTTTAGTGATACCTTTAAACATGTGTAGAATGGTTCTGATACTCATGGAGTGATCAGAGGAATCACTGACACCGTTCCTGAGACGTCAAAGATCCCTGTCTCAGCATATCTGACTGTGAAGTACATGACAGCTGCACGGGTGACACGGTCCCAGGGAAATCAAACAGCGCTCTCTCTGGGCTGTGCTCATAGGCCCAAGGCCAAGCCTGACGCCTAGTGAGCAACCTCCCACCTTTCTTTACAAACTGGATTAGGTCCCTCATCTGTGTATCATCATAGCCATCTGTACAATAAATGCCGAGTGAGGAAGTGACTGCAGAGCAGGGCTGCATTCTAGTGCCAGACCTAGGGAGAGCTCTCATGGAGATTCAAGTTGTTGTGGACCCCCCACTACTGCTTGGGGGGAAGATACTGAGCCAGGTGACAGCATTTTGAAGGAACTGAGCCATCTTGGTCTTCCCCAGGTATCCCTTGTGAGCTACCAGCACTATCCAGCCCTTCCCATACTGCGAGGTAGCGATCAGGACCTGCCCCTGAGGGTTCACCAGCACTGGGAAGGCGGTCTCTCCGATGAGCAGCAGCTCACAAGGAACACAGTCACCAGTCAGGTCCCAGGCCTGGACACCAGCCACCAGCAAATCATAGACAGCAGAAGGATCCATATGAGGCGTCTTTCTGTCTAGAGTAGACACCATAATAAAAACACATTCACACAAGATCTGGTCCTCCTTTTCCAGGTGTGGCCTGGCTGTGCCACAGGCCAGGATACAATGCTATAACCACAAATCACAGCCAACATGCCTCTTCACTATCTGCAATGCCTACCACACTATCATCCCCTTGAATCCTGAACTCTGTGTACCAGTACCAGAGAGTCAGCACTAAAGGCAAACGTATGCTGCACTGGGGCATAGAATCGGAGGACAGAGTGTTGTGTAGCTTATGTAAAACTCTAAATGAGCCATTAGTTCATATTTAAATACAGAATGGACCTTGCATGTACACGCGCATATACCTATTCCCCCCCTTCCTAGTCATATTATATATATTTTAAGAGACACTTGCCAAGTTCAGGGCTGAACTAAAAGCTATTCTTTCTGTGCAACTTCTCTTTTGAATGCAGCTGACAAACAGAGTTTTATCTCAGAAATGATGTGGCCGTATTTATGCTTTTTCTCCAGCAAAATTGCTCACCCATTAGCAATTATTTTAAACAGTCCCAAGATCAAATTAAAAAATATATCAAGAGAATGCTATGAAAAGTGAGGAGATAGAGATGTGAACAACCGCTAGAATAGAATTTGGGTACAGAGTTCAGAAACTTGTAAAACATACCCACAAAACCTTCATCCCACTAACCGAGAACGTAACAGCCTGTCAATTAACAGTTCCAGTTTTTAAAAGTACATTTGGGGTGTAAGTCAGAATTCTCTGCTCTTACACTGTGGTCACATTTTGCACCCACTCCATACACATGTAAGTTACTTTCCACTGAACTGTACGTTGTGCAGTCAATGCCCATTGTTTAAGTCACTCCTGAATAGGAGCTAGTATTTACCTAGTGATAGAGCCAGTGCTTCAGTTAATCCCCAACAAAACAAATATCTTAATATTTATACTACATCGGGTACTGAATGAAATGGAAGACCTGCTAATCAGTAGTAAGTTTTTGCTATGCTTTCAAGGAATATGGTTTACACCCTGTAGATTCAGGAATTGTTACCAAGCCCCTATAAAATCTTCCACAGCAAAGTCCTATCAGACAGCAGCAGCTAATTTTAAAAGCTATTGTCCAGTAGAGGAAGGGTAAAAGTATCCAAAAGCATGTAAGCAACTTTGGAGCTTACTTCCCATTTTAAGAAGCGACTTCTGCTCCTACATCATTTAAAGTCACATTTGAAAATGGGGTGTAAGCTCCAAAGTTATAGGAAAGTTTTGGAAATTTTTACCCCCAACGTAACAGGAAAAGCATAGCCTTGGTGAAAAACTGCATTGTTTAAAAGGGTGAGAAATGACGAAGCATTAAAACTGCAGCAAGCAGGTTTGGAGGAGAGAAATCATCAGTAAGGCTGCAGTATTTCTTCAGATAAAATTCCTTGTTTTTCAGCTGCATTCAAAAGAGGTTGTACAGAGAGAATAGGTTTCAATTCTGCTCTAAACTTGGCTGTGTATCTAATATAGTTAACAAAGGAGGAAATGGGTGTGTATGTGTATACATAAATACACACACACACAGTCTTACATACAGACACCAAACCAAACCTTTCATCCAAGAACTTACTATTTTCACAAACAGAAGAGGGTTCTCTCCTGGCCTCCGGCTCCTATGTCAACTTCCAATTCAGCACACTAGCTTCTTTTCTGGCCAAAAGTTACTCACACAAATAATCCCACTCAATTGAATGGTTGTGGTGCGTGCTCAACATCTCTGAAGATCAGATCATTTGTGTGTCTTCCTTACCTTTCCTTTAGGTGTAACATCACCAGCTATAGTAGGGGAAATCTAGAGTCCTGAACTCAGGTCCTGGCTAGTAAGGAAGAGAATAAATTATTTTCCAAGTAATTTGTTTCAGAAACATATAGATTTGTTATTTTTAGGTCTATACAGTGTTCTTTTAATTATTCTGAGTCTTTTTAAAAAAAAGTATTTCCTGTAAGACCTTTGTCTTACAAATAAAATAAAAATAACTACAAATTCACAGCAAGCCACCTGGAACAATAAAAGGAATAGGTCTAGGATCCTGAATATTGAGCAGGAACCTTGAATATATAGTAGGTCACTTCCACAGTTTCCAGTTGTTCCTATTTACTTTCTTCAGGAGAAAACAGCTATTTGGTGAGAGACTACTTAAGACACCTAGTATGGTTAGGTATTTCTGTTTCCTCAAACTGCAGCTACTGATAACAGCCAAGAAGGCATCTCAGCTCAGCACTGGCCAAGGACAGCTGGCTTACCTCATAGCTACTGAAAATATTCAGAAGGACTTTTGTAAAGTCACATGAGCTTATGATCCAAGGAGCAGGTCATACGCCAAAGTGAAAGAAAAATTAAATCCCCACCCTTCCAGTAGAAGTGATTAACACTAGGTCTCTTGAATCTGAAAATTTTGTGCAAACAGGAGTGTAAGCTGCTGTCCTTTATTGACTCCTTGTCGGAATTACAAGCTCTCCAAGTATGTTTTGGAATCTGGAAGCAGGTGATCTGACTTCAGAATCAGTAAGCATCAATCTAAATCAGTCATTCAGAATTCTGTCCCTGAAACTTCTGAAATTCAGTGTTATTTTGATATACACAAAGCAACCATGTAATCTGTCTAAATCACTTTAATTGTAGGTGAAGGAAAAACAAGAAATCAGAACAGAAAAGTCAAATCTCTAGGAAAGCATGTGAACAGGGCATTTTTCTTCCATAACACCTTGTCTCACCTTTTGTCCGAAAAATGGCAGCTGCCTCTACAGAGAGAGGACTTCTAGTAGTGTCCGAGCACACAATATGGTCTACTCATGATTTTAGAGATAGTCTCCTATTTGGTGTTTTTCTTAATGCCCCAGAGTCATGTGACTGTGAGAATCTCAGCTTTTGTTGGGGAAAATTTCCCCCCCCCCCCGATCTTTTCTCCCTAACTACAAGGGCTAAAAACATGAATCCTAAAAACCACAAAGTAAATAAATAACCCTAAATGTATTTTTTAAAGCTAATCTCAATTTTGAGAGGGTCTGACTCATGTTTTTTTAAATGTTCGGCCTTGGCAGTACAGATAGCAGTCGGACAAAGGCCTAGGTGTGTCTTACTCCCACGCCACTCTTTGCAGCTGTAGTAGTTTTTAATACTTATTTTTAGTGCTGTGGGAGGGCTGCATGTATGGCATGGCTGGAAGCATCTGACAGGATGAGCACTTAGTGCATCTTCGTGACCCCACACAGTGCTATCAGAGACAAGAAGCATGCACAGAAAAAACTGAAGATGTAAGTTTGATGCAAGAACAGGAATTCATGAATCTATTTAACTTAATCTAAAACTAACAAAGCAAGGAACAGATTTCTCGATAAAGAAACAAAAGCCTGTTAGCTAAATGAAGCGTTTTGATGCTATCTAGCTGCAGTAATTTCTTCCAACTAGTCATCCCCACCTTTAAAAGAGAATGGGGGAAAGGGGTAGCTTTTTTTTTTTTTCTTTAAAAAAAAGATCTCAGGATCCTCTTCCCTCACAGATCCTTTCCTGCCAAGGTAATTCTTTCTTAGTCACCCTGGAGCCCTCCCCTATATAAAGGGTGTGTGAGAGGAGCAGAAACTCCCTGGTAAATTGGACAGATCCACCCCATCCCCTTACACCTTGAAGAATTTTAAAAATAAACAAACAAACAGCCATAGAGCTGCACCTCACATCCTGTTACAGTTGCTGACAGCTGATTTCCTCCAATTGCCAGACCAACCATGCACCACCCAGCATGCCCAGAATGGTCACTGAAACGTGAGGTCATGGGGGACAAGACTAGTAGCAGTGGGAGATACACTACACTCTTGTTCTAATTCCGGTTCCTCATTGGGTGGTTGACGGTTACCTTCTACAATGTTTTCATTTCCATCATCTTCCCATGAATAATAAAGACTGGGAAGGGACATGGTCACTCAGCTTACATGTCTGTGCTTTTCCCTCCTTTTCTTGGCACCTTTACCCTGTAACAGCTGGTCAAGATGTTTCTTCATTATCTCCCCTTTTACTTCTACCAGACAAGGCACTTGGTTTCAACAAGAATATCTAAGTGCAGGGTATTAAGTACAGTGGCGATCCTGAACTGAATCTGACCAGCTGGTCTGTACTATGCTTTTGGGAATAGTGGATCTAAAAGTTCTGTCAGTGGTCAAGGGCACAGCAGCTGAACATTGCCAGGCTAAATATATATATTTAAAAAACACACACACGTCGTTTGTACATTAATGCAGCACTATTGACTTCAGAAGAACTGCACTAATTTAGACCAGCAGAGAATTTGGCCCTAATAATGGCAATGCTAACCGTGTACGGAGAGATGTGTATCCATGTACATACACCTATTGGGAAACAGATTTTTCGTGCTAGAGTTGCCAGTGTGTTGGATTTGCCATTCGAAGAAGACAGCTGAGACTGAGCATTAGTACAGTCACTTCAGATGTTTAAAGAAAAATCAGGGTATGTGACAGATGCTGCCATATTTCTTGGGTATTTTTACCGTGCATATTTCACACATTCCTCCCCATTTAAAAAGGGAGAATTAAAAGTTCAGTTCAGCAATCACACTTTTCCATTAGTGACTGAAGAAATCCAGTCCCTGTAGGCAGAAATTCGGGTATAAACCGTTGGTGACGCTGGATGGCAATTATCACTGCCCCAGCTCACAATGCCGATCAGCTTATAATACCCATTTTTCATGCATATCAGTGGCCCTCCAGAATCTCCCTGTAAAAAGGGGGGGAAAAAAAAGTTACTTGCTGCTACTAGAGAGTAAAGAGGGTTTTTTAATCAGATCACAAATATTTAGATCAGCTGAGTTACCAGGGTCCTGTTTCAAACTCTGACCTTCAACGATATATTAGTGGTATCACCACAGTGCCCAGGAGCCCATTAGGTAAGCTACATTTTTGCCACCAGTAGTAGCCTGGAAAGCAAGTATTCATATCCCCCACTCCAAGTACATACCGAGCACGCAGTTGCTCCAGCAGCTCCACCACAAATGTTGGTATTTTTAATATCCTGTCCCCAGTAGCTCACACAGGCCTCGTTGGAGAGGAGAGGTATATTTGTCTGCTGCAGCCTGATGGAGTATTCATCCTCTAGTGAAAACAAAGGATGCATAGAGACGTGCCATTGAGGCAGGATGACAAGAGGTTACATATTTAAGACATGTACTATGTCAGTTATCCTCTAACCTTTTCAGCCAGGCCAGGCATCTCTTGACACTACAATTTGGGGATTACTATTGCAGAAATTATTTCCATTTACACATAATTTTAGAACCTTGCATCATTTCATATGCACATTCGACACATTGCATGGAATGAGATTCCATGTGTGTCTTCAGAGAACAAGAATTCCCCTCCACTCACACAGGCAGGTATAACTCACTGCACCGGTGTCATCAGCTGGGTTTGAACCCTGGATCCCAAGAGCTAAAATTATAGCTGAGGGTCAGCTGAGCTAAATCATGAACTAAGTCCATTCACTGGAAGCACTATAGGGACCAGCCATTGAATGAGGACAAAGCCCCACCCTCCTGTAGCACAGTTACAAATGCATGCAGTGAGCCAACAGAACACCGAGAGTATGTTAATAAACCCTTGCCAGGAAAAAGTCAGGGGAGAACCCCCCACAAAAAAACAAACAACTTTCCTGGGCCTCTTGTACTATCATTCAAGAACAATTAGGGGTTTAACACCAGCTCCTCCACCCCCAAGTGGAGATCATCTAACACCACCAAAATACCAATTGACAAGGGTTAAGGAGATCAGAGGCATCTAGATACCATGAGAATTGTCTCACCACATTCAAGTTTGTTGTTACCCTTTCTCTACCCTATGTTTTAACAGGGGGAGGTTTCTGGGACAGTCACTATGCCTTCTTTCCTGTTTAGAAACAATGTGGACAATATTGGAAGCAAAAAATGAACTGAGTTGAAGGCAACAAGCAACTAAGCTCTCACAGGGCTCTGGACTTCAGGGTTTTCTTTAGTATTAGAAAAGTAACATGTACTTACTGCCTGATTCTGTTGCTCCCCATCCTGCTGTTAAGCATCTTGCATCAATGCTTATTTCCTCATCTCTATCTGGTAAGCAAATTATTGCTATAGAGTCTCCTGAGTAGAAGAGAATCAGGTCAGTATTTGGTATACCTTCCCTTTTTTTATTTAACCCATCTCCAGTTTTTCTAACCCCCTTTCTCCTAGTCACCACTTCTCCCCAAACCAAACAACTCATTACTCCATGAAACAAATCAGAGCACCATATGGGCTCTAGTTAGATTCCACACCCCCCCAGACTGTCTGAAGGCCTGAAAGAACCATTTTAAAAAGGTCACAATTACATGAAATGTGAGTGTCTCACGATATTTCTCTGCCCAGTGACCATACCACAAGATGGCTGACATTACTTTGGTCTGATAAAGGAGTTGGGAGGGAGGGAGACTTCTGAAACACTGTGACAGAGAAACCAAGTTGGAGACTTTTAATTAGGCTTCCTGCAGAACTCAAGCAAGTGCACACTCCTAAGTTGGTGACAATTAACCCTGTCACGCAAGCAAGTCACAAAAAACTTTCACCAGTGGACCAGTCTCCCCCTAACTACACAATGATTCAATGGATTGAGAGAAAGAGGTGTTTGATCTGCATTAGCAACAGCACACGAAGAGGGTGTACAGCGGGGTCCGCGGTTCACTCACTCTAAGTTCAGAATTAGTGGGCACTAACTCTGTTTACACCACATTTCTATTCCACCAATACGTTGTTGAACAAGCTGTGACATTAGTATTTTTTGGAACAAACATCCCTACTCATGAATTAAATCCCAGGTTAACCATGGATGGATATTCTCTGACTATCTCTACACAGCTAAGAGGATATTTGGTAGAGTGGTAAACACACACTATTCCTTTAAATTCTGAACACTGCTAACTTGCTTTGTCAAACAAGATACTTTGCTTCAAAAGAAAGAGGTGCCTGTCAATGCCAGAGAGTTATACATAAAAATCTTTATGCAGTGAGAAAAAGGAAGGGCCCCACAATGGAAACTATGTACTTATTCTTGGTTCTTCTAAATTTAGAATTTTAAGTACTATTTTAAATACAGGAGTCTTTCCACCGACTTCCCTGGGCTTTGGATCAGGCTCCCCATGAGCTCATATAGATAGTAGTGGTGTCCTAATGTCTATTGAAGAGAACAGAGTTATATTATTACATATATTTAATCAGACAGCATGTCTTGGATCAGAACCTTCTCAATGGAGCATGCCAATCCCGCACCACATACTTCGACACACTAGAGTTGTAATACAAAAACTGGACTCCAGATAGTACCTATTTTGATGGGTTTCTCCAGTTCCAAGAGAGTGAGATCATTGCTAGAAGGAAATCCACTGAAGTTATAGTGTGTGTGCACAGCTTTCACAAGGACAGGGTTGTTGCCTTTTATGTTTGGCAGCAAATAAGTTTTCCCCAGAACTATCCCGTCTGTCTGAGCACTGGGCAAGGAAAAACAGAACACACATTTTCAGTTCAATTAAGAAAACAAAACCTCCATATACAAAACTGGCATAAAATTCTACTTAAGATAATGGATGAGATTTTCAAAAGCACCTATGTGACTTTGAAGCACAAATCTGACTGGTTTTCAATGGGATTTATGCTATTTGAAAATTCCACCCAAAACAATCAGAAGTTACCATATTGTAAAAAAAATGGAGAGATCAACTTTCAATTTCCAAAACGTTTGCACAACTGTCCATGTGTACTTTTAAACAAGGCAGTCCAGTATTCTCGAAACTCAGTTTTAGTGACACTAATCACTATAGCAGAAACTGGAGTCTAGTTTTGCTGAAGTCTACACTGACACAAATATTCAGGCCACACAAGTGTGCCAAACCTTTCCAAGAATCATTCTGCATCTCTCTCTGTTACGGAGTCATGGCAGACAATTCAGCTCAATGCTTTAATGAGATTCTGGTGCAACTGCCACAATCTCACCACCACTGAATAGTGAAGAGATCCCAAGGCATACATCAAGTTAAGTTAACCCTCACATGTCGTGTAATAATTAACTCTTTGGCTTGGGCTGGTAGAGGCACCCCACTAGGCTAGCCATACTATTATATGACCTATTAGTGCCAGTAGAAGTTATTTTAGGAGGAGATTTTCACTGACAATGGGAGCGATTACACTGCTCACCCAGTACCCAAGATGAATTAAACCTTAGTATCCACCACGTGCTCTGATGGAAGATCCCTGGAAATTGTATGTGTTGAGGAGGAGGAGGAGGAAGGGGAATGTCTAAAAAGGGCTGTAGCAACAGGGAGGAAGAGGAGGTAAATACACACTTCTGGGACAGTTGTGAAGCAAGAAGTAGTAGTATGAAGTGGTTTTGCTTGTCAGGGAGCAACGATGATTTAGAGGCTGCCAACGTCGGCAGGCTAGCGTGCGCCACTGTGGTATTGTTGTAAGGGTTAAAGACCTTGCCCACCTGAAGTTACAGTGTCCAGCTGTTAGGACCCACTTCTCAGCAATCAGAGAGCCTCCGCAGAAGTGCTCATTCTTGTACTGTAGACTAACCAGCCAGGGCCAGGACATTTGAGGTGCTGGTCTGCCACCGACCACCCTTGGCTTGCCTGGCTCTTCTCCGGCTGCTTTCACATTCCTCTCAGACTTGTCCACTGGGAATGGATCCACCACTGGAATGCCACATTTGTCTGGAATTGGTTTCATTTTGTTAGTTATATTTTATTGGTCATAGCTTGACAAAGCTAAACATGCATAATAATCCAGACAGTGAAATATCAGACATGTGCTCAAACAGAAGAAACACCCTATCAAGAGTACCAAGATCCCCAAGTACATCTGGTGGGATTAAGGGGGGAGAGCCTGAAAAACTGGGTGAATCATCTGCTTCCCACACCATTAATTTTCTAATAGGTGTTTACTGTGGGAGGGGCTGGTGTGAGAGAGAAGAGATAGTTGAAACCTTAAAATGAACAATATTTACTTTCCTCAGAAGCTGTTAACTTAGTAGGTGGACCTGTGAGAAATTTAAGGGAACAGTCAGTTAAAAAATTCCTGGTCAAGCTGTTTTCATTGGCACTGCAAGTGTAGTGGAGGAAATTATCAAAAACAGTAATGGACAAGGTGCATGAGAGCCTCTTTTTGGATCTCTATGGAAGATATTCTGGAACATTCCACAGGCCAGTAGTTCTGGAAGCATTTTTATAGAGGAGGTGCTGAAAGCCATTGAACAAAACTAAACCCTGTATATGATGGAAACCACTTCAAGCGAGAGGGTGCTGCTGCATCCCCAGTTCCAGCATCTATGGAACTAGCCTTTGGGTCACACAGCCTTGTGACAGAGCCTGCCTCCAGAGCCACAGGAGAGGCCACATCCCTTTAGTAAGAATTGTTGGATGAGCTCTTGTCAAAGAGACATGAGCAGACATGGAAGAGTGTATTGGTTTCCTGTGGGTGCAATCAGCATCTGGAGAACCATTCTTTCAGTTAAGCTTTTGGTGCTGTGGTCAGAACTATAAAAAAAGTAAAATTAAGTATTGTCATAAATATAAAGGGAAGGGTAAACACCTTTAAAATCCCTCCTGGCCAGAGGAAAAATCCTTTCACCTGTAAAGAGTTAAGAAGCTAGGATAACCTCGCTGGCACCTGACCAAAATGACCAATGAGGAGACAAGATACTTTAAAAAGCTGGAGGGAGGGAGAGGCAAAAAGAGTCTGTGTGATGCTTTTGCCGGGGACAGAACAGGAACGGAGTCTTAGAATTTAGTAAGTAAATCTAGCTAGATATGCGTTAGATTATGATTTCTTTAAATGGCTGAGAAATTAAGCTGTGCTGAATAGAATGGATATTCCTGTCTGCGTGTCTTTTTGTAACTTAAGCTTTTGCCTAGAGGGATTCTCTATGTTTTGAATCTAATTACCCTGTAAGGTATTTACCATCCTGATTTTACAGAGGTGATTCTTTTTATTGTTACTTCTTTTTTACTGTTTCTTCTATTAAAATTCTTCTTGTAAGACCTGAATGCTTTTCTCATTGTTTTTAAGATCCATGGGTTTGGGTCTGTGGTCACCTATGCAAATTGGTGAGGATTTTTTTTTTTAAACCAAACCTTCCACAGGAAGTGGGGTGCAAGGATTGGGAGGATTTTGGGGGGGAAAGACGTTTCCAAACAACGCTTTCCTAATAAAATAAACCCAGATAAACGTTTGGTGGTGGCAGTGGAAGTCCAAGGGCAAAGGGTAAAATAGTTTGTACCTTGGGGAAGTTTTAACCTAAGCTGGTAAAAGTAAGCTTAGGAGGTTTTCGTGTAGGTCCCCACATCTGTACCCTAGAGTTCAGAGAGTGGGGAAGGAACCTTGCAGGTATGTTAACCACATTCTCCCTCCACTAAGCTAAGATCCAGTGTTCAGCCTTGTACATTAATTCAGTAAGAATATTGCTATTTGATCCACTCATGACTGGAATTATGCAGAGGCCTGAAAATCAACACCTCAGCAACATACCTCTAGTAGTACAACTAACAACCAAGTCCATAGCTGAGAATGAAAACTGGCCATCATGGCATCCTCAGCTGAGTGTAGGACAATTCCTTCAGGAGACAGGTCACCTCAGCAGACTTGTATACATTCAAGTTTCCCTTCCTGGAGACCTCTACTACTATTTAGATACAAGAAGGCTATTTGGACTGGGAGAGAGAAAGCCCTACAGCATTACTTACATTTGCTTTCAAGTTCTATGCCACTTCTACTCTTCTGTGCTGGCCACCGATTCACCTCTTCAAACAGAATTTTAAAGCCTCTGTTCCCCACAGACCTGTCCGTCTTGAAATGTAGAGTCAGGTAGCTGCTGCTTGATAACAGATTAAGAGACTTCTTTTGGCCACACAAACTAGCTGCAAATTATGAAGAAGTGAGCACTTACACAGTGACAAAGCAAATTTGTCTGTCAAATTGTGCTAAACTTATTCCTAGGGCAGCCACATTTTTGAAAATAAAACCCAGGCCAATTAGATATGTCAAAACATTATAATGACAATGGAGACTCCCAGGGTAGGAGTCCAATTACAGTTCTTTTGCTAGCTCTGCTAGGATCTTAAATGATTTGCCCAAAGTTATTCAATGTCTGAGTGCTCCGGGATAAGTCTAGTGCTACAGTATGTGGGGATAATACTTTAAGTACAGGAGTATTTTAATATCCTTCCTGAAGAGGGTGAAAATATTTTTCTCCTCCCAAGAATATTCAGTTATGAGATGCTCTGGGCAGTTTGTTAGTAAACTGTCTGAGGAAAAGCTTTGACAAAGTCCTCCATATAGTTGTGTTTCACAAGACACAGTACTTCCTTAATCATCAAACTAACAGCTTCAGCCTCTAAGGGTCCTCTGTCAAAGCTGCAGAAGAAAAAGAAAAAAGAAGAGCCATACTCAAGAAAAGGAGACTTACATTCTAAAACAATCCTACTCTGTTTATGCCAAAACAGTAAGACTACCTTCACTATTCAAAACATAAAGGAGTAGTATCTGTCCATGAACGGCATATTAGATCAGATGCACATATAGAATGTAGTGCAGCAGGTCATAAGATACACAAGACTGAGCAAAGGAACAATGGAAACAGAAAGATAGTGAGACAGCAGCTCCCTCTTACTGTTACACCCATAAATAGTTCTAGAGAGAAGACAGAGTTCAAATTTTTTCAGGGTCCATCCTAGTCCCCGCCCAATAGCAACTGTAGAACAATTCCAGAAGCACTCATTACCTTTGGAAAACCTACAGTAACTCATATTTCCCTCTCCCTCACCTTGTTTCATTCCTCACATAGAGATTGTCCCCACATCATATGTTGGGGAACTTCCCTGAGACAAGGCAGGAGAGAGAGACAGAGAGAGAGAGAGAGATCAACACACCGAGCAGTCCTGAAGAGTTATTTGGACCATCATAGATGTTCAAAGAGTCCCAAATGCAGTCTCTTGCATTTTCTGTTACCAAGTCTCTGATCACAGCTTTCAATCTATTTCCTGAAGTGGAATAAACTGTCCAAGTGCAGTTCAGCATGTTGGGATAAGTGTTGGGGTAATTAGGAGATGTTATCTCAGCTGATCCAACTGGAATTAGATCCAAGATTGGACACCCTTAAAGAGAAAAATGAGAGAGTTTCAGAGGTTGAGATTTTGCCCTGAGAGGAATCTGTCTTCTCGAACATTCATTACAAATGGTTTGAAAATGCTAGAGCTGTACAAACAACGGATTCTTTTTTTTTTTTGATCACTGGCATAACTGGGAGATGGGGAGAGTGATTTATTTTTTTTAGTCAAAGGAAGCATTTTGATAGACCCAAAAGGAAAAACCATTTTCTTTTTTGAGTTTAGCATTTCAAAAGCAAAAATTTAACTAAAATTCATAATGAAGTCATTTTCAATAGTCGTAACAAAATGCTTTGATTTTTTCAACTCCCCCTCCCCCACTTCCACTGAAACAATTCAGTTAATTCTATACAAGTTTGCAAAAGGCCTCAGTCAACCTGAATCTGCTTTTTTATTTCCCCTCCTCCCCCCCACGCTGGAGGGGAAGGGGTGTGAAAAAGTTTCATCCAAAATTTTTCACCCAGCTTTGGAAAAATCTTGATCCCCTAGGATTTTCTAACAACAAAAGCAAGCAGACTTATGAGTGAAACTTAAATTCTATTGGTTTCTGCTTGAACAAAGCTCCTGTTGATACTAACTTCTACCTGCACAGCAAACGTAGTTCTCTGCACAGCTTGTTATAGTGCCCTTAACAGGTATATTTAAAATAGGAGAGCTGTTCTAGAAGAAGGAAAAGGGACCCATCATTTGGGAAGTGTGTTGAACTCTGGGAAGAGCCAAAGGCCAAGCTATCTGAGATCCTACAACCAGTACAGTTCAGCCACAGAGTAACATTTCTAATTAGACCAGATTCATACCTGGAAAAACATCCTTGGGCTAAACCCATTGAAACCAATGGATGTATTTCCTCCGTTTTATTTAGTAGAGTAGAGCAGGCTGCAGGGCTGAAATTTACTTATTTGTAAAATAAATTTTATTCTTTATTTACTCCAGGCTTCTCCAAAGTCCTTTTGCTTGTAAGTTTCATTTATGTAGGTTGTGAAAGGACAGTCATTTTCAGTTACTTCACCACTAGTAATTGGGCATCACACACATTTAGATTAAGACTAAGGTGTGGCATGGAGCTGGGTACATTTGGTGGGGCAGAGAGAGAGAGGAAGAACTGCAGGCTATTGGGAATGACATAGGGAAGGGTCTAGAAAAACTGGATGTCACACTAGGGTTCACATTTTCAAGCTTTAAAAAAAAAAAAGTATGCTTCTTCTCCCAGATGTGTCACATATGGCATGACAGCCTACCCAGTTTAGCTAGAACTCCAGGATGCAAGGGCAAAGGGGGAAAAGCAGACAGAGTTCCTTTCCCATCACTCAAAATCTGAGGGAGCTGAGGCTGGCTTTGAGATTAGCTAAGAATTCCTTTATGTTCCAGCTACCAACACGTCTCTGGTCCTGTGTGGCAGCTCACAATGCAGGAACAGAAACAAAGCAGCAGCCAGCTAATATTAAAGAAACAGAACTGTGGACGTATCACCCAGACTGAATGAAGGGCAGTTGTTAAGGAACTAAGACGGCTATATTACTGGCTACGTTCTGGTATTGAAGTTAGCCATAGCAGAGCCCCTCCCACAACCGAAATCCAGGAGACATTTAGAAAAGCTATTTTTGGTTTGATTGTTTGCATCTCCCCTCCCTGCATTGCTGGCATAGAGAGCTAGAACTGATCTTACCTTTTTCAGCAGCTTTCAATTTTCCTAAAGCAGAACCTAAAATGAGAGAGTTACCATACTCACTGTTAAAGGTTAAACTCACCATACAAATAAACTAGGGATTCTGAATGCCTCAATGGGTAGATAAGGACTCTTGAGTGATTAGGCATTAAGAACCATACTCTGACACAGTGTCAGGTAGTTTTCCCTATATTTACAGTAAGATCTGTATGGTCTCCACATACATAATAGTAAAACTCATTTACCAGAACTGACAGTATGCTTATATTGGATAGACCTTTTACATGGACAAAACATTCTGCTTGTTTTGTTATGTGGCATAACAAAAGGGGGCGGGGGGAAATTGATGGATTAGGTTGTTGTGATCACAAAGTGATTTGCTTTCATGAAAAAGAGAAGTATCCTAAGGGACAAAGCAATAATTTTTCATATCTATGATGTCTTTGATCCCAGGGTATCAAAAGTTATTTCGTAGTAGGACAGTAGCATCCAGTGTGCTAGGTGTTATCCTCATATGGATGACAGTCCCTGCCCCAAAGGGCTTCCAATCCAGGGCTACAAGAGAAAGGTGATGAGTGATGAAGAAAAAAGTCAATTTTTTTTATCTATCATTTTCAAAAACTAGCCAACCTTAACTGTTGTATTAGTTAGCTAGTTATTCTTGTAGGTGCAGCAGAAGTGAGTCTTGAGATGTGGGGGGTGGGGGAGGTGTTTGAAGGAGGAAAGCAGACTTGCATACTAGTTCGGGGGGGGAGTTCAGTGCATAAGGAGAGAGAGAGAAAGGAAAAGAATGGTCATGAAAGAAGTCAACAAGTAGGGATGGTGATAGGAGTTAGTAGTTTATGCAGAGCAGAATGGGTGGGGTCACCGGAAGATACAGTACATTGGTTAGGCTGTTAATTAGTGACCTTCATTTCACAGATGGGAAGAGAAAATGCAGAAGTTTGGTGAATTGCTTGAATACCTAGTAAATAGTAGAAACTGGGCTGGAACCAGACTTCTGATGCTCAATAAGCCTCCTCTCTGGAGGAGATAGGATAAGCCTCTCTCTACTGTAGTGTTTTACATCTTCCAGATATTGTATGAAGATTTATTAAAAAGCTGCTTCTTTAGGTTTGTTTTCTTTTTATAAATGGTCACGAGACTCTCCTGCTATGTATTTTTCTCTTACATTTTGCATAACCTTCCTTTATACTCCGCTCCCACTCCTTCACTCAAAACCAAATCTGCAACCAACTTACCAGGTTGTAGATCATGGAAAGAGTAGGTCAGAACAAACCCTTCTGTAGCCACTTCAGCACTTGATGTGAAGGTCAGCATCACCACTGGACCATCAGACTTTAAAGGATAGAGTGAAATTTCCCCACAGAAGTTACCTGCCAGGTAGTAGGATTCCAACTGGTAACCATGAAAGGCATAATGCTAGGCTATTGTATTTTACCCAGACCGGTTATACCGCACCTCAGAAAAATGAAGCCTTAAACTATACCTTTATAAATACCTCATGTATCAGTGAGAAATGAAACCTCAGCCTGTTGAGCCACCTTGAGTTCATTCAACTCTGATTAACAGGCTGAGGGGCTTGTTTACACTTACAGAGCTGCAGCTGCCCTGGTGCAGCTTTAGTGGAGACACTACCTATGCAGACAGGAAACCTCCTCCTGTTGACATAGGTACTCCGCCTCCCCAAGAAGCCCTCCCATCGACACAGTGCTGTTACACTGGGGGTTAGGTTGGTATAACCTATGTCATTCAGGGGGTGTGGAAAATCTACAATCCTGAGTGACGTAGTTACATCGACCTATGTTTGTAGTGTAGTGCTAACATAGAGCAGAATTCCAAATGTTATTGTACACGCTTCTTATAAACAAAACGGTGCCCTTCTCACAACAGAGAAAGTGCCCTTTGACTAAAACAAACCAAGAGGTAAAAACACACCTGCTGTAACCATTAAAAGCTTTAGGGTATGGTGGTTGGGTTGGGGGAAGATGGTGCTTTCAGACAGACATCTGATGGCTGAAAATTAACCGATCCTATAAATCTTACACACTGGTCATGCTATGGCGCTAATGAGATTTTAGTTATTCTTCCATTTAAATGTTTGGACTGTTAGGGTTACACACAAGGGAGGGAACAGTCTCTTTGGAAGTTATTTTGTTGTTTAACAGTTTTCATATAAGACGCATTTTTATGTGGAGACCAATGGATTGATCACAGGGCATCACGTTCATTGGAGAATGAGCCACTTCAGTGCCCTGAAGGCTAGAACTGTTTGAGACAATGTATAATTAGTAGAAATTCCTTGAGGGCCCCATAATAGTATCTGCTGCAATTTATTTCCAGTTCAACTGTCACTTTCTTACTGTCATGCACAGCATTGTTGAGAGAAGCATCATAGGAAGCATTCCACATGCGAATGTGCATTTGTTCCCAAGATATTGAATGGCCAACAATTTGGTGACTGACACCTGCCTCTAAGGCAAATTTATCGTGAACAGTGAAACAGTCAACCAATCCCATCTCTACAACAGAGCTACAGAAGTGGTTCCTAGAAATGGAAATGATGATGAATTAGTAGAAGACACTCCCCTAAAGTCAGTATTAACAGAAACAAAGTTGGAATTCTTCTTTTCATGTGGCAAATTGCCCAGTGGTCTGCTAAGAAAACTGGAAGAGTTTCCCTCTTCCACTCTCAGCAGCACCACAAGCAAATCTCTCACCTATCAACTCCTTGCTTGGCCCAAATCCTTCATACACCATCAGTTGTCCATGGCAATCAGACAGAGTCTTTTCAGTCCAGAAGGCCAGGAAATCAAGCCGAATGATGGATTTTAACGGGGCTACAATTCGCCAGTGGCAACTGCAGGGCAAGAACAAATTCAAAACACTCATTAACACCCAATCACATGCACCCTACAACTGGCTCACATTTCCAAGGGATTGTTACTAAAATGGGGTGGAAGGAACAAGGAAAGAAAAGAATTTGAGTCTGTTTTAAAAAACAAAAACAAACCCCAGAAAACAAAGTGGAGATTCTAATCCAGGGTGGGATGTTGGTTTGAATCCATTTCTGGTATAGAAATTATGAATAATAAAATAAACTATCAACCAATTGATGAAAGTGGACATAAAATTATGACACTGATTCAGAAACAAGATGGACCAATGCCAACGAGGCTTCCTCGCTGCCTAACACTTCACTGAGCAACCACCCCTACTCACCGCTCCCTCCTAGTGGGAAAAGCTAGGGGAAGAAAGGGCTAGTAACTGCCCTTTTTACCACCTTGCCTGAGTTATTCTATGCCAGAGGACGGGGAGGGAGAGCCCCTTTCAGCATTTCATCTGACATGATGAATGGTTTCACCAGAACGATGCCAGATTTGGCCACTAATTGTTAGAAAGGGTGTAGTAGCACTAGCCGTTCTGATCACCATGCCTTCACGTGAGAGGCAGATAGGAGCCACAGAAGGTAATTGTGGAACCTGTTCAGTTTTTCAAAAGATGTGTACTGAAACACAGAAGTTAGATATGGAAGAAGTCATATTCATTCATCCCAGATCATCCACAGTTTTGTAGAACCCAATTTAAGAGTTCCAAGAAACAGGATTAAACAAGTTCACTCTCACCTGGTGGTGTTAGGATAGCCATGGGGATATCCTGGTGACTGGATCAATCCTTCCAGGTCTGTGAGAATGACATCCCTACAGCGTAACAATTCTTGGTCCACATCCTTGGGGCGTTTCACTGCCTTTCCAATCTTTGGCCCTAGAAAGAAACTTTGGGATTCAATTTGCGCCTGTCTTTTAAATACACTTCCACCAATGGCCCAGACAATACCACATGACTGCCCCTAGAAGATTAAAGTCCATGTAAAGAAAGCTGAAAATTAAAATGCCTCATTTTAAAATTAAAATTAGTCTGGAAAACAAAACACAGTTGGACAGCCAACTAATTTGATACCAATAGTGATTATTTTCCATTATTCAAGACATTTCTGCTTGTTATTTATGTTCTCTGTAAAAAGAAATATCAAAGCCAATTTTAGGGTCATTCCAGCTTTCTTCATTCTGTATTTTTCTAATTTCTCATGTAGGACTCAGTAAAATGAGAGCTCTATTTTGGTGCTCAATAAGAACTCACTTGGTTCCCCCAGAAGGGAGTCCCCTCTTCTATATCCACCCCACTGCCTTCTGGAAGCAAGCAGAGTCCTGAAATTTTATAGGTTAGTTTGAAGTGGAGGTCAAATGGTTTAGCTCACTCTCTACCAGCCATCTCTCTATTGAGCAGTGCGTGTGTCACCTTACCATACCTTGGACTCTGAAGACCATGTACTCAATGCCAAAGGCAGCAAGGGTCAGAGAATGGAACACCACTTTCACCACAGGGCCAGGACTCAGAAAGGTCATAGGCGACTGCAGGACACCACATAGTTCAGCTAGGAGAGAAACAAACCCAAGCAAAAGGAGAAATATTAGAAACTGCTCTGGAGAAAAATCCTTTAAGTGCAACTTTTAGTTGCATAAATAGTTACAAAGTTAATACAAAAAGAAAAGGAGTACTTGTGGCACCTTAGAGAGTAACAAATTTATTTGAGCATAAGCTTTCGTGAGCTACAGCTCACTTCATTGGATGCATTCAGTGAAAAATACAGTGGGGAGATTTATATTGATAGAGAACATGAAACAATGGGTGTTACCATACACACTGTAACGAGAGTGATCACTTAAGGTGAGCTATTACCAGCAGAAGAGTGGGGGGGAAAAGCCTTTTGTAGTGATAATCAAGGTGGGCCATTTCCAGCAGTTGACAAGAACGTCTGAGGAACGGGGGGGAGGGGAATAAACATGGGGAAATAGTTTTACTTTGTGTAATGACCCATCCACTCCCAGTCTCTATTCAAGCCTAAGTTAATTGTATCCAGTTTGCAAATTAATTCCAATTCAGCAGTCTCTCACTGGAGTCTGGTTTTGAAGTTTTTTTGTTGAAGAATTGCCACTTTTAGGTCTGTAATCGAGTGACCAAAGAGATTGAAGTGTTCTCCGACTGGTTTTTGAATGCTATAATTCTTGACATCTGATTTGTGTCCATTTATTCTTTTACATAGAGACTGTCCAGTTTGACCAATGTACATGGCAGAGGGGCATTGCTGGCACATGATGGCATATATCACATTGGTAGATGTGCAGGTGAACGAGCCTCTGATAGTGTGGCGGATGTGATTAGGCCCTATGATGGTGTCCCCTGAATAGATATGTGGGCACAGTTGGCAACGGGCTTTGTTCCTGGGTTAGTGGTTCTGTTGTGTGGTGTGTGGTTGCTGGTGAGTATTTGCTTCACGTTGGGGGGCTGTCTGTAAGCAAGGACTGGCCTGTCTCCCAAGATCTGTGAGTGATGGGTCATCCTTCAGGATAGGTTGTAGATCCTTGATGATGCGCTGGAGAGGTTTTAGTTGGGGGCTGAAGGTGACGGCTAGTGGTGTTCTGTTATTTTCTTTTTTGGGCCTGTCCTGTAGTAGGTGACTTTGACAGAGCCAGAAGAGTACCCCAATCTGTTTCTTCATTTCAGCAGGTGAGTATTGTAGTTTAAGAATGCTTGATAGAGATCTTGTAGGTGTTTGTCTGAGGGGTTGGAGCAAATGTGGTTGTATCATAGAGCTTGGCTGTAGACAATGGATCGTGTGGTGTGGTCTGGGTGAAAACTGGAGGCATGTAGGTAGGAATAGCGGTCAGTAGGTTTCTGGTATAGGGTGGTGTTTATGTGACCATTGTTTATTAGCACTGTAGTGTCCAGGAAGTGGATCTCTTGTGTGGACAGGACCAGGCTGAGGTTGATGGTGGGATGGAAATTGTTGAAATCATGGTGGAATTCCTCAAGGGCTTCTTTTCCATGGGTCCAGATGATGAAGATGTCATCAATATAGCACAAGTAGAGTAAGGGCATTAGGGTACAAGAGCTGAGGAAGCGTTGTTCTAAGTCAGCCATAAAAATGTTGGCATACTGTGGGGCCATGTGGGTACCCATAGCAGTGCCGCTGATTTGTTAACTCCTGGAAATGGCCCACCTTGATTATCACTTCAAAAGGTTCTCTCCCCCGACCCCACTCTCCTGCTGTATAGGCAAACCTTTAGATACAAGTAGCCATTTCCCACGTTGGTTGAATAATGAAATCACTGGGGGGGGTGGGGTGTTATTTTTAGATCAGGGCTGTTTTATTGGTTAAAAACTAAAATCAGAAGCCATAAGTATATAACCCTATCATTATCATTGATACATTTCTTACAAAAGTGAACTGTAAGGGGGGTTGTAAAAACGGTTTTACTTCAGGTAAGGGGTACATCTCCTGGAAAAAAGTCAAGAAACACGGACTTAGGCCAGAAAGTCTAATCTATTCAAATACTACACCATGATTTCCACACACCCTCCCTTGCCATTTGTACAACTCGATTAAGGGCCCGACTCTCTGCTGCTTTAAACTGATGCATTGACCTCAACAGAAATAAGTCAAACATACACTCAGCAGAGAATAGGGCCTTAAAATTTAGCTGAAAGTAAATTCAGCCTGCAGCCAGCACAGTCACTCTGTGGAAACCGGCCAGTTTTAAAAAAGATTCAACATCCCGAGGAGAAAAGCTTCAGCTAGATGATTGATTACCTACTACTTTTCTTCCTCTTTGGCCCTCTTCATATATCCCTAGGAGCTCCACTTGGCAGTTCCGGGAGGCTGGTATTGACAGATGCTTTACTGTGAGCTTTGCCATGCCTCTGGGAGACATTCTGAGCACCCAAGAGCAATTCAAACTTCCCATGGAGCCTGATGAGCAAGGGGAGGAGAAGAAACCTCTGGGCTCTGTTAACTCCACTTCCAATGGACATTCTGCACAGAAAGAGCATATGATGGTCATAGAAGCACTGGGAAAGAGTTTTTGCTGCTCTACAACTCCTATTAGTTAGGTCTTAGATCAGGGATCCTAAAGGTATGTCTACACTATGAAATTAGGTCGAATTTATAGAAGTCGGTTTTTTAGAAATCGGTTTTATATATTCAAGTGTGTCCCCACAGAAAATGCTCTAAGTGCATTAAGTACATTAATTCAGCAGAGTGCTTCCACAGTACAGAGGCAAGCGTCGACTTCTGGAGTGTTGCACTGTGGGTAGCTATCCCTCAGTTCCCGCAGTCTCCGGAAATGAGATTCAAAAGTTCGCAGTTCTTTTCCTGTCTACCTGGCCAGTGCATCTGAGTTGAGAGTGCTGTCCAGAGTGGTCACAATGAAGCACTCTGGGATAGCTCCCGGAGGCCAATACCGTTGAATTGTGTCCACAGTACCCCAAATTCAACCCGGCAAGGCCGATTTAAGCGCTAATCCACTTCTCAGGGGTGGAGTAAGGAAATCGATTTTAAGAGCCCTTTAAGTCGGAAAAAAGGGCTTCTTCGTGTGGATGGGTGCACGTTTACATCGATTTAATGCTGCTAAACTCGACCTAAAGTTCTAGTGTAGACCAGGGCTAAGAGGACAATATTGCCAATGGGAAACAGCTTGTTAGTACTGCATGTTACTGCTTCAGTCTTCTAGTCATCACTGAGACCCAGGGCACTAAATGTCTCTCTAGTAAGACAGAAAGTTTGCCCTCAGTTACAAACATGCAGTCCTTTGAAGCCAGTTGAAATGCACAGGTGTAACCGAGGGCAAATTTTTGCTTCTCCCTAATAAAGATATTGTATAGTCCCCATAATTTAGTATTTAAGCATTCCCCAGGTCTCTAGTGCCTGGAATGATAGAAGTGAAACACTCTGGTACAGTCAGAGGATGAGTTTTCGATGCTAAAAGGCAAGCACAGTGCTTTGCAGAAAGCCCCAGCAATCCAGCTACTAGAAGCAAGATGGGCAACATCCCCAAAGTGACTGTGTGCCCAGCTTGCCAGGCCTTTAAGAGGGGAGACCAAAAGAGAGTTAGCAAATCTGGCCTGACCGCTCATCCAAACAGCCAATGACCCAGGACAGTCCCAGAGTGAACTGGGTATACAATGGGGAGAAACCTAACAAAGCTATCCAGCTCAAGCCTTCACATATTCATTGATCTGGACAGTTTTCCAGTGTGACGATTTATTCTTTGTCTGACACTGGTCTCTTACCAACCTGTCCAGCCTTAGGCAACAGGCTCAGCAAGTTAGTGGATGTTTTCTGGGAAAGCAAAGAACGCTTTCCCTGCTTATAAAGCACACAGGTAAGGGCACAAGAAGAACAGAGCTGTGGTGGCTTGTGCTCCATGCACACAAAGGGGAATCAAATGCAGCATTTCTCAAGTGGAAAGAGACCGAATCAATAGGGAAATATTTTGAAGCATCTGTGTGAGTGTTGTAAACAAACAAAAAACTGCCAGTCAGAGCTGTGTCCCCCTTTAATCCTGTATACAATAGGGCTTTTTGCGCCCCACAGCAGTATCTTTTAAAAGCCATAATCTCTATGTAGCAGCGTTTGTACTTTGTCATTTCCTCCACCACTGAAGCTTGTGAAATCTCTGCTAATGCTAGCATTGACCTCACCACCCCTCACCCCAGACATTACGCATGAGCATGGAATGCTGACTACGGGAAAAAGTTTACAGTTCACAGCGTAGAAGGCTGGGTGGTTAGGCTAGGAACCCAAAGGAAGTAGCATGTACCCCACCTCTATTCTACATCTAAGCAAATTAAATGACTCCAATGCTGAGGTCGCTATGCTGGTAACTGATGCTCTCTGTATGAAAAAGAGGTACTGCATTGCTAGCAACTGTGTGAGCATCCCCACCCACTACATAAGAATGACCATAATAGATCAGACTACAGGTCCATCTAGCCCAGTATCCGGTCTTCCGACAGTGGCCAATGCCAGGTGCCCCAGAGGGAATGAACAGAACAGGTAATCAAGTGATCCATCCCATCGCCCATTCATAGCTTCTGGCAAACAGAGGCTAGGGACACCATCCCTGCCCATCCTGGCTAATGGGCGTTGATGGACCTAGCCTCCATGAACTTATCTAGTTCTTTTTTGAACCCTGTTATAGTCTTGGCCTTCATAACATCCTCTGGCAAGGAGTTCCACAGGTTGACTGTGCATTGTGTGAAGAAATACTTCCTTTTGTTTGTTTTAAACCTGCTGCCTATTAATTTCGTTTGGTGACCCCCAGTTCTTGTTGTTTACTCCTTCTCATAACACACTTCCTTATTTACTTTCTCCACACTAGTCATGATTTTATACACATCTATCATAGCCCCCACACTGTCCTGGAGGCATCATTCTGTAGGGATATTTCAGTCTCTATGGCCATTCAAATCCCTGACCTCTGCTGAAACTATCAGCATGAGTGCCAGTTGTAGGATGACCAGATGTCCCAATTTTTCCACACTTTCTATCTGGTGACCCTAGCCAGTTACCATGGCTTAGAGGCACATATTGCTTGCCTGTGTTCTCTGGTAACAGTGCGAGCGAGCTGAGCTGGCGGTAGTAACTCCTGAACAGGCTGGATTTTTAAAACAGTGAGCAATAGCACTTGGGACCTTGCCAAAGACAGCGTCTTGGTTTAAGGGTTCTTTTGCTTTTTCTCCATGTTTTCACCATTCTTTTCCTTCAATGCTGTCTGCTCATCTGTGGTAGAGAAGCTTTTTGTGTGTGTGAAGTGTGCGGCAGGTGGGAGAGGTTGAGTCAAGGGCCAAAATTGTTTATCATCATATTTGTATTACAGTAGCCTCTAAGCCCCAGCCAAAATTGGGACCCAGTTATGCAAGGTGCTGTACATAAGCCCAGCAAGAGACTGTTTCTGCCCTGCACAGCTTGCAGTCTAAATAGACAAGACTGACAAAGGGTGGCAGACAGGAAATATTACACTTTTACAGATGGTGAATTGAGGTACAAAGGATTCAGTGAATTGCCCAAGATCACACAGGACATCTGGGGCAGAGGCAGGAACTGAATCCAGTTCTTCTGATTTAGTCCAGTGCCTTAACCACAAAAGGATCCTTCTTCTCTGGATGTACTTGGGTCTGCTCTCATCCACCCCATCCCCTCCAAAAAAAAAAAAATAAAGTCAAGCATTCCCTGTGTCTCCTCCTCAGAGTACAGAGCCCTGAGAGGTGGTGCTTTAAAATCATGCACTCTGATTGTGTCCTCTCTCTCTCTCTCTCTCTCAGAAAGCTGTCCAAGGTTTATTCAATAGAACATTCTGAAAGCAGATGGTGCAAAATGCCTCTTAGCACCATGGATAAATGGAACTGTGTTTGGAGCCAAAAAATCTTAACTACAATGGGTCTTTCTGAAATCCTTGCTGACTCAGGAATGCAAAGGGTTAGTCCCAGTGCTGTCACTTACTTTTAAGATCACCTACAATAATGAGTAAATTCCATGAAGGAAAATGTAGGTTACCTACATTAGAAACTGGTCATTACAGTAAAGGCTGGTCCATATAAGAGTTTTGAAAGTCTGCTACCGCTTTCATATAGGGGACTTGGTCCTTCAACTCAAGTGGCTGCATTCCGTGCCGTTAGCTCCGAAAGGAGCAGGTTCAGTCCCTGCTCTTGGCCCAAACAGGGTTGGTTACTCCCTAGTTTACCAGTTTGTGAAAAGGGCATTCTGACATTTACCTAACTTACAAGGATGAGGGTTAATTAGTATTTTAAGTCAAGCAAGTCATAATCCTGTAAGAAAACCTACTAGTTAGGGGCCAAATTCTCAGGAAAGAAGAAAATGGAGAATTTATTCTATAGCCAACTTTCAAAATATATTTAATCCCTTGGCCAACAGTTCAAGCAATATTAAAAGGAGGATGGAAATTGTTTTCTGATTGGCAGTTATGCTAGTAGTATGGGGCTGGAAGGGCACGAGAACATGGTGGCTGATATCAAATGGCTTAAAGTTCTAGAGTGGGGCAATGTAAGGAAAACAGCAAGAAGGTTTGTGTTTGTTTTAAAAAAGGGAAAAAAGTCACTGAGGAAAATAGCTTATGGTTGATGGAATTCAAAAGAAAACAAGTAATTTTGTTTGTTGCCCCCAGTTTAGACTCCTACAATGATAGATTCTCTTAGCTTGTCTGCACTAGTCTGGGAGTTAAAAGAGGATTATTTGTATCTAACCCTATGATCTCATCAATAGGCAATTGCAAGAAATCCACTGTAATTACAAAGTTTTTGGCCTTTATACACTTTGGCAACAGTTGCCTAGCTTGACACCCTGTACCGTACTACCAAGCTGAACCTTGGTCCACCACTTTCCACAGGATACAAGGGTATGCAAGAGACAGACAAGCAGCACTATTAACTGAACGTAGCTGCAGGAGAGTTTTTACCTTGTCTGTAAGCAGCTCCTGTTAGCTTTGTAGGCCGTTTCATTGGTGTCTGTGTTAAGGTTTCATGTCCATTCTTACTTACCTGAAGCGCATTTGGTTCAATCTCTGTAGAGAGAGGTACAACATGCCTATTACTAGGACAGTTTAATAAAGATGTCCTGGGCTATGTGTAATTTGTAGAGAGAGACAGCTTTGTGGGAAACCAGACAGTACCCATACACAGGATTAAGATATCCCACCAAGAGTCAGATTGACCATAGCCTTACTCATGAAGTGATAATGGAATGCTAAACCTTTCAAATGAAACCATCTAGAGGCAAAAGTGAACATAAGCAAGCGATAGTAAAACCTCCACCATAGAAACTGATTTACAGGTGGAGATCGGTGCACTTCTCTTCCTGAGACTGGTTATCTTAGGGTAAACTCATGAAAAAGCAAACTATAGAAAGCTAATGCCCAACAACCATCGATACTAGATCTTCCAATATGAAAGAGACCTCTAACCACTTTCCAATTCATCTGGGGGAGCCGATTGGAGACAGCTACCCTCATGGGCCACACTTAACAATCCTGAATTAGTAGTGACCACTGTAAAAAGGCTGAAATTTGTTTCTTCCTCCTCATTTGAGTTAACAGTAGGTGTAAAAATCATGCTTATTCTATGAGAAGGCACTGGCTGATGACTGCTCTAAGCAGGCCAACAACTGAATAGTTTTAACCCCTTATGCCAAAAATCAGGATGTGGAACAGAGCTGTATTTGCCACCACTGCAGTTCTGCTGGTATACAATTTTTTAAAATATATCTATATATAAAAGCATTATGCTGAGTCACACATAGCTACAATATCAAAAGGATTTTTTTGATCACCAGAGTAGGTTTTTGTTTTGCATCCTCCTGAACTAGGCTGACAAGATACAGGATGGATAATTAGGAATATCCCTTGGGATGCATGGCAGCCACATCAGTAGTGAAATTGCTGTGGGGAAGAAATAAGTGGTTTGCTCTATTTCAGTTAGGGAAACATCCCAATTCCATAGGCATGGCGGTTTGTGAGGATACCAAGTAGGAGACCACACACACACACAAACATTCTTCCCTTCACCTCTAAGTGTTCCTTGCACAGTAAAGAACATGGTCCACTTCCTTTTAAGAGGCACATACTGTATTTTATAGTCACTCTCTAGTGAGCTGTGTTATTGATTACTCTTTGTACAGCACATACTCTGAAGTGTTCAAAATGCACTTGTCTCGAGTTTGGTGTGTATTGGTGCATTGTACTTCATTTCAGATTATCCCAGAAGTTCTGAGTCTCTAAAATCGGGCTGACAGATTTTGGTTTTGGATGAAAAAAAAATGTTTTTTTCCACCCCTACAGCCACTTTATTTGATTTAGAACCAGCAAAAAAAATTAGCAAACACACAAAAATATGAACCCCCCCCAAAAAAACCCCAAAACAAAAACACCCCATCACTTTTTAAAACCAAAATTTTTCCAGTTTCCAGGGAGGAATGTGGGGGTGGAAAAGGTTACAGGAAATTTCAAACACAAGACTTATGTATTTTTTTCCACATATCTCATGAAAAATAATGGTATTTTTCCATCTGCTATCCACAAAATACTTTGAATACTTCCAGAAAGCTCTGCCTTTAGGACACACGCTTAGAGGAAAGAAGGATATTTACTTCTTATTGTGGATTTGATCCAGTCCAGGAAGACTCTCACCCTTGTATAAACTCCTGGTTTCTTTGGCCTGGCACAACCAACACCCCAGCTGATGATGCCATAAAGAATAAATGGCTCTTTTTCATGATGGCAAACCAACGGGCCACCAGAATCACCCTGAAAGCACACAAACAAACAGAGGGACTTTAGAATATTAGTAGAAACGTCCTACATTCATTTGTCTTCTACACTCTTAGAGACAGAAGCTAACAGCAGTCACAGACCATAGCTAAGAGGAAAAGTCTGAATATGAGTACTGAGTATGCCCAGCTCATGCTCCTGGTTTCTTAGTCATGGACTAGGATGGCTAATTCAATAAATCAGATTGTTAGTAAGGCAAAGTGGTCTGGAAGATTGAACATAGGGTTCAGAATCAGGAGGTACTAAATTCAGTCACATTTTATATAAAGATTCCATTTATAATCTGTATAAGATTCCAAGCTTGTCACTCTGAAACGTAGCACACTTGTAGAATCAGGGTGAACTGATGTAAACAGCAACAATGGCTGTAGCTGTTTTTGTTTAGAGTACCACCAGGTTCAATCACCACCAGGTTTTGCAGTCTGTTACTGTCTATTTCTAAGTTCTCAGCCATTCTGACTTGAGAAATGACACCTGTGCAGTGTCAGCTACTGTAAGACATGTATCTATTCCCTGCCAGGACTCCTAGACCACTGTGCTATAGATAACAGCCAATCACCACCCTTACTACACAGCTAATTTGCATGCATCAATTTCATTGGTTGTGTGAGGGAGACTGCACAGATAGTATATTACTTGGCTCAATTGCCATATCCATGCAACAGAACAGGCCTTCAGCTACTAGTTTATCAAGGGTTAATAAAGGTAAATAGAAATGAAATGTGTTATGGGCATGAATATTTTGTATTAGAGAGATAAGCACACTAGTAGGTGTTATAGACTGTTATAAGCAACCTATTGACCGGTTGGACTCTAGAACAATTATTAACATTACTCTCTCATATCACTAATATAAAAAGCATGACCCAATATTCTAACCTGGCTTTGCTACCTATTCACTGGTTAGGAGTCAAGAAACGTAAAAGGAAGAACATCCCCTCACCCAGAGTTACTCAGGCTCAATCACAGTTACAGCTGAAAGCCCAAATACACCAATGGTTGTTTTTGCCACTAAGCTTCTCCAGCTCCATGTTTTGAATTCAGTTCTAGTTTGGGCTAATTGTGTTGATTGTTCTTGTGATGCTCTGTGCATTGCCCATTCCTGCTGTAGACAGTTATCGGGGGCAGCTGCCTTTTTGTAGGATTTGCTCTACCAGAGTTTTCCCAACACATTCTACCATATTAAAATACAGCAGAAAACAATCACCAAGACTCATCTTCAATGGTACTTGCATTTAGCAGCGACTCACCTGGCAGGAATCCTGCCCTCCAGAAGAAGCAAAACCAGCACAAAGCATCCTAGCTGTGATCCCTCCAGGGTGATTAAAATAGTAATTTTTCTCACAGACTTCACTCTCAAGTATGGGTACTTGTGTCTGCTGCAGTCGACTAGCGAGGCTTCCATCTGCTGTGGAGAGAAGTTGGCAGAGGAACATTTATCACATTGTAAGTTATTTGCAGGGTTAAAGAACTGCTGAAAATGCAAAACTGGAGATGGAAACAAACAGAATGAAGTTGGCTAAAAACACACGTTTCCCCATGTCCCCTTGCTAATAGCTACAATTTGGATCCAACCAGACAGCTGAGTATGGAAACTGGACTTTCCACCAGGTTATCTGAACCTTCTGGTTATGTAATAATACAGGCGGGTGCCTGTACACACTATGTCAGACTGTGGAGATCCCCTTTGCCAACAGTCTAGTACAGCCATTTCAGAGCAGTAGTAGATGCTCAATTTGGCTTTGTTCAGCCAACTGACTCAAAACACAGCTCCTGCTGGAAAAAGCCAAGGTTTTAGCTAATGTCTCCCCAGCCTACCCCAAGTTTGTCTCCGAAGGAACATACCTCATTCATGAGCCTCTCCTCAGTGCCCTGATCATTTTAACCCTTTGATGTTTTGAGAGGCTTCTCACTCCCTACAAATCAGAAAGTATGGCCCAGAACATAAAAGCAAAAGCATGGGAGCTTTAATTAAGAGCAACTGCTAGGCCTGCAGTCCTGGACACTATTCTAATTATAGCTAGACAGCTGCAAATCAGCCAGTCCATAAGCAACATGTAAGAAATACATCTTTTTGCACAGTGATAGTAGAAAGCTCCTAAATGCTAAAATCACCTGTGCGTAGGAAGAACTGTGGATCCTGCCATCCGCTCCCCACTCATCATAGTGCTCAGCACACCCTACAATGATGCTAAGAGATGCAGGACAGAGGTAGAATCTCCACAGACACTTCCATCTTTTTTGCCCATTTAGAGAAGAACATACTACATACCTTCTCGGGTGCTCCCCCAGCCAGTCATGGTGCACAGAACAGAGGAAGATAACGGTTGCGTGCTGTTGGGCAAACATACTGGCCTCACAACAGTGTTAAACTCCAGAGGGACATCCAGTTGGATCAGCGCAATATCTGAGTCATAGCTCACTGTATCAAAATCAGGGTGCACCACAATAGTTTTCACCCTTCTCACCTGTACCAAACAGGATCAAACATTAATAAAGCAAAATGATGAGCTCAAAGAAGCTGGACCAGAGAAGATACAACTGAAAATGGACCTTAAAATGGAGGTGGGTTTAAAGTACATTTTGGAAGAAACACAAATTGGTGTCAGTTTAGAGAAGACTGAAACAGATTAGAACAGGGAAGATTCAGGACTCTGGAGGTCAGCGCCGTATATCCCCCAACTCTTGGTTACAGATTGGCCACAAATGGAAGAGATTGTATTAAAATCCCCTGAATTTAGGAGTGAGGATTCTATTTCATTTTGCTAAACTAGCCTGATGAGTTTTTGCAGAAGGCCAACATGCACTGGTGCAACATCCCTATGCTTTTGCCCCCTTGACTCAACTTAATGCATAGAAAGGCACTGGTCAACAAGTGTTCTGTAGGAAGCTGTATTGCCCAACACTAAGACAGCAAGATGCTGAAAGCACTATGGCTTGTGTTTTGCCATCTACTAGACTTTTTAAAAAAAGATATTAAAAAGAGAAAGCCTTAAAAGATATCATCAAGGATTAGGTTTGCCATACAAGTCCACAGACTATTTTGTTTCAAATGCTCTTCTTCCCCTTTGGTCACCCAAGATACCCACCTTTCTTTGGTTATTTCATCTTATTTGTTAGCACCGTGTTTTAACTAATGCACATGGACCTATTACAAAGAAGCAGGGAAGAGGAATCAACACAATCCACATTTTAGATTGTTTTGTTTAGTCTCTACCTGTTCTGTTGACTCCTTCAGGGCTCTATCATGGTCTCCCACGATGACAGTCCAATGCAGTGGTCTGTTTGTTCTGTAAAATAGAAATAAATGCACTGAATCTGTGTATAACCAGCCTTACGTATGCCTTATTCAGCATACTGAGCATCTTTTGCTTGGTCTTCAGTACCAGCTTAATTAGTCACCTAGCTCCCGGACTGACAAGTCAGAGTTTTGCCATGACAAAGTCTTTTACAAGTGGAAGTTGCTGAAATACACCAGGTATAATTTCATGTGAACCCCCTCTCCCGCACTGAGCCAACATTTTTCAAAGGCTAAAACAGAGCCTTGGAATCAAGCAAAGGAGAGTTTTATAAGTGGGAGTAAAAAGAAAAGGTGTATTAGTGGCACCTTAGAGACTAGCCAATTTATTTGAGCATAAGCTTCCGTGAGCTACAGCGTACTCCTTTTCTTTTTGCAAATATAGACTAACACGGCTGCTACTCTGAAATAAGTGGGAGTATGGGTACTTTTCAGCATTGTTTCTCTATCCTAGAGGAGGGGACATACCACTGTCCCAAAAAGACTATCTGTGCACATAGAAGCACAGGGAAGCCTTTGCCAGACAGGTTTACTCACGATTGTATACAGTGGGCTGCTGTGAGTACCCATGTTGGACTGATGACAACACCGCCACACTGATGGTCACCTAAGAATTGCAAGCCTGCCTGCCAAGGCCAGCAATGGGGACATGCTTCTTCTCCCCCAACAACACGTCCGGACAGCCACTGGGGACTAAACGGGGGGAAGCCACAGACATCTGCAACACAACAGCCAGAAAGCTAGTGAGCAACACTGACTTCCAAGACTGTCTCTTCCTTTGCATCTATCACATTTGTTTCCTTTGCAACTAAGACTATAAAGCAGAGACACCCCAAAAAGATGCAGTATAGCAGGCACCCTTTGTAGGGATAGCAGCTGGGTGTGGTCACTTATTTTGAGCAGAAGAAATGCAAGCTTGATGTAGGTGGCTGAGAACTTGAATTATGGACAGATGTTCCATATTATACCGCAAAGACCAAATAAGGCCCAGACGTAGATGTTAGTATCTTTCTCCCATCCTATAAATACATGGATCAATTTCAAGTTTTCCTCACCAAATCAAGGTTAGAAAGGATTAAACTAGATGGATAGTGTGGCACTGGATGGGCACAACCCCTGAAAGATAAGTGGGCATTTCTCCCCATTGCTTCACTCTGAATATGCTTTATACCTCCTTACTGTGTATACCTTACATCCCCATACCCTGAAATCCTAGATCCCATGTGCACCTACACCACTGCAGTCTATTTCCTAAGGATCCTCTGGTTATAAGTCAGGAAGAACTATTGACCCAGCCCATTACAATGAATTTTTTACCAGCTTACCTAAAGGGATGTTCTTTGGAGTGGCCGTCTGTAGAACAATTGGTTCTGCAACTACTGATTCAGCTTCTTCTGCTGAAGACAGAATAAATGGAATCTATTTTACTCCCAAGGCACCAGTCATGGCCCCAACCCCTCCTCCTCCTCCTCCTCCCCCCAAAGCCCCAACCCTGCAGAAGGAACTCCTACAGGTGAAGGCCAGATCCTTCAATGTTAGCAGCTGGCATATAAGAGTGAAGCAACGGCAGTTACGCAGGGGACTGTTACCCCATGTTCCCACGCCCACTGCTGTAATAGGACAGCAGTCTCTGGATGGGATGCTTCTAGAAGTAGTTCAGAATGCCAGAGTCTGCGAGTTTCAGGTAACAAAAGTGGTCAGTGTCCTATCAGTGTTCCCAGTGTGGGAATTCCGATTCCTTTCCATTGTTGAAAGGACTGAATTCTGCCAGTAGAAACTGTTCCATCTTTAACTGCCCCAGCATAGCGAAAGGGGATAATTTCAAAAATAAGACCAAGAATTCAGAAAACATAACAAAGGTCTTTCTACCAACCTGAAGGAACAAAGGTGAATCTGGCCTTAAATCCTCTGAAATTGTTCTCCCCATCACTTTCAAAATGTATTAACATTTCATTGCCAGGGCTCCGAATTGGGCTGGGGATTGAGAACCCACACAGATTGGCTGTAAGAAAAAGTGAGGAAACCCCCATACTTTTAAAATTCAGAATATCACTTTAAACTCACTTCCAGCTTTGCTAAACTATGTCCACAGGAGGAAAAACCAAACAGGGACTTGTAATTTTCACTTGGCTCAAAAAGCCATTTTGTGGGTGGATTTTTTTTTTTTTTAAATCTGAAACAAAGACGTTTGCCAGGTCCAGTCAAAAGGTATCCAAGGAGAAGGAAGTAGAGGCCCAAATTAAGCTACTATATACTCTCAGGAATGAGACAACCTCCTAATTTTCCCACTATGTGAACTAAACTAACATAAAACAAGTTTGCTGCATAAGTGCCTCCCACCAAGAGAGCCTCTTAAAAAGACCTGCATTTGCCATCTGTATATGATGGGCACTCAATGCTTCTTAAACCTGCAAACACACGTCAGCCACCATTCTGAGGACTTGGAGTAGAACCAGCAGCTCCCCTTCTCTCTCTGTGCCTATATAAAGCACCCAGTCTCCCTAGTGCCCAGCTGTTAATTAGAGCTGCTTGGAAATTTTCCACCAGAATGATATTCCAACAGAAAACGTGGACTTTGAAAAAACAAACAAACAAGTCCCCAAAAATTTTGCTGGAAACTTAGGATTTTCCTCAAGAAAATCTAAATAAAAGCTCTGAGCTTCCAGGATCACTGTATGAGGAGTCTGGGAGTCCATGGAAAAGGCTAAAAAGTTCTGTTTTGGTTCTCCCCAATGGGACTTTTTTAAAAAAAAAATAGAATTTAGCTCCCATAAAATTTATTTGAATCTGTGACTTTGTCCTGATTCAAAATGAAAACATTTCCAAGACTTCACAATTTTTTTGTGGTTTTCTGGTCCACTCTAGTGCTAATATTTATTTTAAAAAAGCCTTATACATCACATTAAAGACATGTGAAGTACGATGACCATCAGGTTGCAGATGGACAAACAGAAGAGAATTGGCTTGCCCAAGGCCAAGTGGCAAAGCCAGGATCATAATTCAGAATTTCTTGCCTCTCATTCCTCCCATTGTACTAGCTTCCCCTCCTCCCCCTGGAGTCAGGTACAAGTCTGCTGTCTAAAAATTGTCCTGAAATTTTGTAATAAGCATCTCCCACTTTGAGTACAGAGTTATTTTTCTTCTTCAAAATGGAAATGTGACTCTGTGAATTGTGTTTCAGCTCACACTGTGTGGAGGAGAGCCGTTCCATGTCACAAAGGATTGAGATTTTGAAGTCTGGCTTCATTTCTACTTGGAACAAAACCCCCAAATTTCAAAATTCTCAAGGGAATATTCCAAACTGCAAATTTAAGAGTGAAATGTTGTTCACAATATTGTTACAGCTGTGCTCTCTCTCTCTGCTATCCTGGGACCAAGGTGGGTGAGGTAGTATCTTTTATTGGACCAACTTCTGTTGGTAAAAAAAGACGCTTTCCAGCTGAAAGAGCTCTGTAACTTGAAAGCGTCTCTCTTTCACCAAGAGAAGTTGGTTCAATAAAGTATATCCCCTAACATTTCACCCTGAAAGATAAGGTAGGTATTATTTTGATTGAGAGACTTTGAATTTTAGATCATAAAATAAAGATTCTAAACAAAGATGTTTGTAAACAAAATGTTTCATTTTGACATTAGTAGATTCACCTCCCCTTCCCCCCCGATTTTGTTATGAAACAAAGTCCAGCAAAACTGGTCAGGTTTCATGAAGTGTTTCAATTTTGACAGACCTGCATAGTCCAGCAGACTACAGTTCTGTGAAAGTCTCCCTGACCAGCTTTAATTTTTACCTTCTTTGAATGCAACAAAGCAGCTGGAAACAAAGTGGAGAACCAGCACCATGGACTGCAAGGTGCCAAGCACTCTGTCCCCATCCCACAGAGCATGGGAGCACATACTTCAGTGCTTTGCTGGATCAGCAGCACAGCTCAGCACCCGGCAGGATTAAGCCCAACATGACCAGTCAGATCTCTGCAGTCCCCCAGCAAGAACTCCACGGGTTTGGGAACCACTATGGCACTGGAACACCCTGCTGTACTGAGATGTGCAAGGAGGCAGAGTTAAGGCTGTTGTAGGAACCTTCATTTTGCATTTTCTGACTAAAGTGGTTTAATTCTACCACTGAAGTGTCACTAATGTAGCTTGTATTTCTTTTGGCAGCAAGCTATTTAAGTCTTCTTTTCTGTAATGGATTGTACATGTGAGATTGAACTAATTCACGGCTACCTAGCTGGTGCTCATCTTCCGTGTCACTGTAAATGACAACTGCGTCATAGATACAGCCCGCGCTGAATTCAACAGCAAAGTCTTCAAACTCCAGCTGGAAAGAGAAGATGGGGGTGGGGGAGGGGGAGAGAAGAGTTAATAACTGGGGCCTTTTTTGTTTTACCCTCTTTGTAAGCAAAATGTTGACTCTAAAATTAACTCTGAGTCTTAGTCATTACCAAGATTTGAGTAACCGCTAAAGAGCCTTAACCCTGTTCCTAGTGCACCCTAAAAGAAGGTCAAATGATACATGGACTCTAAATCTATCACAAAGTTTACTTGGAGCACCTCTTGTAGTGGAACTGACCCATCATGCAGTGGAACTAAGCTTGTCCCTTTCCGGCCAGTGTTGCTTTCTGTAATCAGCAAAAAGCTGAAGAGTTTGCGAAGGCTGAACCACAGAGGTGGGTTTAAATAGAAATGGTCATTTTTTTTGAAGTTTTTAAATCAAAGCTTACATTTTCTCTTTAAAACTCTCACATCATCATCACCACAACGACCCTTTAAAAATCCAAACCACGGTTGGCTGCCATTGGAATTCTGAAACACTCAGCAGCAACAATAGCGTCACCTGTATAGAAACCTCGAGCGTGTGAAGTACTTTCAGTGTCTTAATACAAACAGCAGATTACAGAACTGTATGAGCATTAGTGTGAGGACTGCCCATGAGCAACAAACCTGCATGCACTTAAGCAGACATAGGTTTAATGGATTCTTTGCTTTTACAGAGGACAGACATTGCCTTGGACAGTACAATACAGTAGCTTTATTTTTATCTGTGGGTGAGGTTAATCCAACAGGTAACCTCACTTTAGCCGGTGCAATTGCAATGACAGTGGGAGGAAGGGTAGGCATCAAACTGCAACAGCAAGAGGTCACTTCCAGCACCCCCAGTAGGAACAGTCATCACATGTGTTGGTCCAAGCTACTGCTTGCTTAGCTCAGTACCATGTCTGCATGTTTAACACTCTAATGGAAGAAGGGGACTAGATAGAGAGCAAGAAGGGCAGGTTGTCAGGTTCCCCAGCCCTACTGAAACCTTGTATTGTCTTTCCCAAGATGCAGTTACATTAATTGGAAGGGCTGGTACCAACCAGCTTCAAGCATCTACAGCAGCTCAGTATGCCAGTTCATACAGGGCTATACACACCATCTGAATTGGTTAAAACATACCCTGCGAGAAGCCTAAGCTGAAAACCTTAGGTCTTACAAGCTTGTGCATTGTAGATGTTTCCAGCAGGATTTTATTGAATTGCTTCCCTGAGCAGTCAATGGCAGAGGTTTAAGAGCAGTATCTCCTGTCACTGGGGAGATGGTTGGGGTTGGTCCTGCTTTGAGCAGGGGGTTGGACTAGATGACCTCCCGAGGTCTCTTCCAACCCTAATCTTCTATGATTACCTTTATGACATTCTCTACCGGGGCTTCAATGAACCAATGGCACTTCACGTTACTGGGATACGAGCCAGGGTAATTAGCAGTATCAATCTTTCCCTCTTCCACCAGCACTGCAACACTTCCACAGCCAGAACCTATCACATTGGTTTAAGAAGAAAAAGTCCGATTTAATAGCAAAGTTAAAAAAAACAAACACAAAAAAAACCAAATGCCTACCACCACCGTGTGTACCAGAGATGGTTTCTTTGGTTTTAAAGGGGGTTGGGTGGCAGAGAAGTATGTACAAATGGTATGTCTGAAGTCACCTGCTTCCGATTCCTTATGTATAGCTGTGAAGGTGAATTCAAAGCCACTGCCGGTGTTGCTTCCATCAGAAATGAGAGTAACCATTGCTCGGTTAGAGTCTATCAGCAGCGGGGCTGGTAACACATCCCCACAGATTTTACCTACAGGGAAAAGGTTAGACCTTTATTGTGGTATTGCTCACACACACACTTTGTCAGGCAGCTTACTTTTTCAGATTCACTAAACTGTATACAATATTGGAAAGTCACGTATTCCAGAGAAGACTCAGATGACTATTCCAGCATCAGTTTCAGTTACCTATAAGGTAAAATGTTTGGAGACAGAACTGCATCCAAAACCTCCACACAGGCAATTCAGCTCAAGGTTTCATGGTGGGATAGTATGGGCACATAGCCACTAGTACTGTTCAGAGTATAGAAGGAGCAAAGATTTGCATGAAATATTTATTCTTTAGCAATTCAGTCTCAAGAATGGATAATAAATTTAGACTGTAAGGGAAAAGTACTTAGTCATTATTTATCCATAAAGCGACAGACATTTATTGTGCTATACAAGTCAAAAGTTTGAGTCAACAAGATTTGTCAGATAATTCTGCCTATGTCTTTATCTCGCATGTTCTGCTTTGTACCATTGTCATTGACCTCCAATAAGGACTCCAGCATCGGAAACTGGCTGGCAGTTTTGTTGATGTATGAGGCCAATTAGATGACAGTTCAGCTACATGGGGCTAGTAGGAGTGAAAACTTGTCTAAACACAAGGCAGAAATAGGGCTTGAAAAACACAGTGGAGAAAGACTTTACACAGACAGTTTTCAGACTATATAGTCATGCACTAGCAGTCAGAATGGACATGAATATCTACCTTCCCCCTACCTCCATTACTTAGCTTTGACAGCTTCAGTGCCAGGGCAAATGACAGTGAAAGGTTCCTTATTTGTAATAAGACATAAAAGGGTTCTAACATCAATGTTCACGTTTCAGATGGCATGGCAGGCAATCAGCAAAAGTATTGAAAAGGAGAGATTAAGGCATTCCACGTACCAATTAGCTCTCTTTTGTCCGAATACAAGGACACGTAGTCATGGTCACACGTGATCTGGCTCTCTATGTCTAACCTGGTGAACTGTATTAATATAATCTTGTCTTCTGGCACAATTATATTCCACACGCATAGGCTCAAAACAAAGAAACAATTAAGTTAGACAACAGAATCACAGCAAGAGTGAAATTCATGTGACTGCATCCTTCCTTCCCAAGCAGCTCCAAGGGGTGGTGACAGGGGGTTCGGCATGCTGGAGTGCAAGAGGGAGTTTAAAAGACACCAAGGACAGAGCACATAGTCATAAAGCAAAGTAGTTTATGCTTCTTCCCAGAACTATCACCTTCCTCCTTCACTCTGCCCTGCATCACCACCTAGTCACCCACTTTAACTTGGTCTGCCCTCAGCATTAAAGAAAAAGAGTACTTGTGGCACGTTAGAGGCTAACCAATTTATTTGAGCATGAGCTTTCGTGAGCTACAGCTCACTTCATCGGATGCATACTGTGGAAACTGCAGAAGACATTATATACACACACAGACCATGAAACAATACCTCCTCCCACTCCACTGTCCTGCTGGTAATAGCTTATCTAAAGTGATCATCAAGTTGGGCCGTTTCCAGCACAAATCCAGGTTCTCTCACCCTCCGCCCCCCCCCCCCAAACTCACTCTTCTGCTGATAATAGCCCATCCAAAGTGACAACTCTCTTCACAATGTGCATGGTAATCAAGGTGGGCCATTTCCTGCACAAATCCAGGCTCTCTCACACACACCCCCCCGGAAACATACACACACACACAAACTCACTCTCCTGCTGGCAATAGCTCATCCAAACTGACCACTCTCCAAGTTTAAATCCAAGTTTAACCAGAACGTCGGGGGGGGGGGGGGGGGGAGGTAGAAAAAAACAAGGGGAAATAGCCACTCCCAGTCTCTATTTAAGCCTAAATTAATAGTATTCAATTTGCAAATGAATTCCAATTCAGCAGTTTCTCGCTGGAGTCTGGATTTGAAGTTTTTTTGTTGTAAGATAGCGACCTTCATGTCTGTGATTGCGTGACCAGAGAGATTGAAGTGTTCTCCGACTGGTTTATGAATGTTATAATTCTTGACATCTGATTTGTGTCCATTTATTCTTTTACGTAGAGATTGTCCAGTTTGACCAATGTACATGGCAGAGGGGCATTGCTGGCACATGATGGCATATATCACATTGGTGGATGTGCAGGTGAACGAGCCTCTGATAGTGTGGCTGATATTATTAGGCCCTTTGATGGTGTCCCCTGAATAGATATGTGGGCACAGTTGGCAACGGGCTTTGTTGCAAGGATAGGTTCCTGGGTTAGTGGTTCTGTTGTGTGGTATGTGGTTGTTGGTGAGTATTTGCTTCAGGTTGGGGGCCTGTCTGTAGGCAAGGACTGGCCTGTCTCCCAAGATTTGTGAGAGTGTTGGGTCATCCTTCAGGATAGGTTGTAGATCCTTAATAATGCGTTGGAGGGGTTTTAGTTGGGGGCTGAAGGTGACTGCCAGTGGCGTTCTGTTATTTTCTTTGTTAGGCCTGTCCTGTAGTAGGTGACTTCTGGGAACTCTTCTGGTTCTATCAATCTGGTTCTTCACTTCCGCAGGTGGGTATTGTAGTTGTAAGAATGCTTGATAGAGATCTTGTAGGTGTTTGTCTCTGTCTGAGGGGTTGGAGCAAATGCGGTTGTATTGCAGAGCTTGGCTGTAGACAATGGATCGTGTGGTGTGGTCAGGGTGAAAGCTGGAGGCATGTAGGTAGGAATAGCGGACAGTAGGTTTCCGGTATAGGGTGGTGTTTATGTGACCATTGTTTATTAGCACTGTAGTGTCCAGGAAGTGGATCTCTTGTGTGGACTGGACCAGGCTGAGGTTGATGGTGGGATGGAAATTGTTGAAATCATGGTGGAATTCCTCAAGGGCTTCTTTTCCATGGGTCCAGATGATGAAGATGTCATCAATATAGCGCAAGTAGAGTAGGGGCGTTAGGGGACGAGAGCTGAGGAAGCGTTGTTCTAAATCAGCCATAAAAATGTTGGCATACTGTGGGGCCATGTGGGTACCCATAGCAGTGCCGCTGATCTGAAGGTATACATTGTCCCCAAATGTAAAATAGTTATGGGTAAGGACAAAGTCAAAGTTCAGCCAGCAGGTTAGCCGTGACATTATCGGGGATAGTGTTCTTGACGGCTTGTAGTCCATCTTTGTGTGGAATGTTGGTGTAGAGGGCTTCTACATCCATAGTGGCCAGGATGGTGTTATCAGGAAGATCACCGATGGATTGTAGTTTCCTCAGGAAGTCAGTGGTGTCTCGAAGGTAGCTGGGAGTGCTGGTAGCGTAGGGCCTGAGGAGGGAGTCTACATAGCCAGACAATCCTGCTGTCAGGGTGCCAATGCCTGAGATGATGGGGCGCCCAGGATTTCCAGGTTTATGGATCTGGGGTAGTAGATAGAATATCCCAGGTCGGGGTTCCAGGGGTGTGTCTGTGCGGATTTGATCTTGTGCTTTTTCAGGAAGTTTCTTGAGCAAATGCTGTAGTTGTTTTTGGTAACTCTCAGTAGGATCATAGGGTAATGGCTTGTAGAAAGTGGTGTTGGAGAGCTGCCGAGCAGCCTCTTGTTCATATTCCGACCTATTCATGATGACAACAGCACCTCCTTTGTCAGCCTTTTTGATTATGATGTCAGAGTTGTTTCTGAGGCTGTGGATGGCATTGTGTTCTGCACGGCTGAGGTATGCATCCGATGAAGTGAGCTGTAGCTCACGAAAGCTCATGCTCAAATAAATTGGTTAGTCTCTAAGGTGCCACAAGTACTCCTTTTCTTTTTGTGAATACAGACTAACACGGCTGTTACTCTGAAACCTCAGCATTAAGTGTTCTTAAAGCCCCCCAGTTCACTCCTGGTGTGTGTTTCCACAACCCTAACATAGGGAAATTCAGAGGGTTGGCAATATTCCTTCCCCCATCTCCATGCAGAATGCATGGATTAAACCAGGTGTGTGCGTGCACATTTACAACCCTATATCCATCATCTCACAGTCATAGCCAGATCAGCTCAGGCTAGGATATCACCAGCTCCAGCTAAGAAGTAATAAGAAACATATGCTGGGTTTTTAATAGTGGTTAGCGCAACACAAAGTGCTTCACTGCAAGAGAGAAGAGTCAGTTCTCTCCTTTGCGCTCAGACTTTGGATCTGTGCTATGCTGCCAAATGGATTGTGTCCCCAGGCAATTCATAGCAAGAGAGGAAGCCAGTAAAATACTCACACATGCAAAAGCATCTACCAGCTTATGGCCAGGGTTACTGAGATCTTAACCATTTGCATTCCCCAAATAGTGACTGGGCTCACTGGGCTAAAGTCATGCCCAGGATAAATGCAAATCAAGTCAATAGTTATTCTGGCACTGAATTTGGCCAAGTCTATGCACAGCCTCCATATTGCACAGCTAAAATGTATACAAGGGCTTACAGGGCATATCCACATTAGGACAAAACATGACCCTTTAATATCTGTTAGCAAACAACTCAAAACTTTAGAGTATACAGAACTAGTTATTTTTCAGCACATTATTCAACCCACTAACATGTTAAAGAACAGCTTGCCAGGTATATACTGGAGTTCACACATTTTTAGAACAAAACCACCTTTTATCCTAGTGTGGATAGGCACACAGGCACCCGTAGTAGAGACAAAATGGCATCTCTTTGTTAGGCCAGGCCAGTAGGATCTGCAATAGGCTCATCTCATCTGGCGGTTTCTTTTGGCACATCTCCAGCTCTCAAGCCTCTTCAGAAGACATTAAGGGATAGATCTGTTCCCACTGCAAGTCCTAAAGACTTCAATGGTTGCAGAACCTGACACTAGAACAGTTTAAGAATTTTAACGTTAAGCTAATTCATGGGCTCAATCCAAGTGCATCAATTTATTTAACTGGGAATTGGTCCTGCTTTGAGCAGGGGGTTGGACTAGATGACCTTCTGGGGTCCCTTCCAACCCTTATATTCTATGATTCTATGATTTTATGAGTGCAGTTCCTGTAAGGACTAACAAAAGTCGTGTTTCTCATTCTAACATGCTATTTCTGGGTAACCATTGTTGCCCAGTACCGATCCCAGACAAGCAAACATCACTACAGAGATGTTTAACTCTGGATACTAATTTTAAGGTTGACACATACCCACAATTTCAGCCACAAACTATTGACTTGATTGTGTTCACCGACTCAGTCAGGAGTAAGAATTCATGTATTTGCAGGCTGAAGTCCTATGGCTAGAGCGATGCATGCAGTCAAAGGAGATAGTCATCCCTTCTGGCCTTACCGACACGAACAAAGCACCCTATGAAAAGTGACCCTTCACAGAAGGGCAAGTGTTTTTGATGACATACAGGTGAATACCTGTTATCTAGGTAGTTACTCTCACTGGGCTGGGGATACCGAATGCGGCCACTTTCTCCAAAGACCAGCATTCCATGGGAGCTGCATCCTTCAGGAAAGTGTGGGGGAAGGTGATCTGCCTCTGCAGCTAGAAAGAGAAGAGCAATGGGTAAAATACAATTCTGACACTGGCATTGTTTGGGAGAGGCAGGTCTACAGTTCATGCAACCATTCAATTAATGCCACTTCACACCCTGAGTGCTTGAGGAAAAACTCAGATGGGTCTCAAGTGGTAACCACAATTCTTCTGAGGCCAGGTCAACACTAGAGACCAATATCAGTGTAACTATGTCGTTCAGGGATGTGAAAAATCCACACCCCTGAGGCTTTGTCTACACTACTGTGATAAGTCGACCTACGCTATGCAACTCTAGCTATGTCAATAACGTAGCTGGAGTCGACATATCTTAGGTTGAGTTACTGCGGGGGGCCATCGACTTACCGTACTCTTCTCATTGGAGGTAGAGTACAGGGGTCAACTGGAGAGCAATCTGCTGTCTATTGGGTGGGTCTTCACTAGACCCGCTAAATTGACCACTGGTGGATCGATCTCAGAGTGTCGATCCTGGCTGTAGTGTAGACCTGCTCTTAGTGACGTTGTTATACCGATTCAATCCCTGGTGTACACAATGCTATATCAGCAGAGAGCTTCTCCCATCAACGTAGCTACTGCCTCTTGGAGAGGTGGATCAATTACACTGACGGGAGACGCATAGGAGCATCTTAAGTCCTACAGCGGCGCAGCTGCATTAGTACAGCCTTTTAAGTGTAAGCCTGCCCTTAGAGTTCTGCTTACAAATGAAGCAAAGTCCTTTGCAAGTGTGAATCAAAGTCAATAGAGCTACACAGATTTACTCCAGTTGAGGCTCTAAATGCACTATTTTATCAATACTATTTCTATGGGTTACGGCTTAACTCTGCTCATTCTCTAACTGTGCTCGTCGTTTGAGTTGCAAGAATCTTCCAAGTTCTGCTTTGCAGGGTTCATGCGAACGTTTTTTACTCTGGTTCTACTTAATATTTATTATTCCAGAATAAGAGGCACTGTATGGTTGCAGACTAGTTCTTCCCTTTATGAGGATATCAGCTCCGACAAGATACTGTGGCAAATAAGTAATAGCACAGATGAAGTGTATGTCATAAACTTTAACTTTGACTGCTGTGACAAAAACAATGCCCTCTATTCAATAGATTCTATTTGAACTGCAGTGATAAGTGTATGGAAGTGTCTGATCAGGCTATAGGGAATTCATAGATCTGTTTATAGCTTTAAAAGTGTAGTTCTGATAATCAACTTAAAAAAATGGCAAGCTTATTCCACAGATCTGCTCTGTGTGTGTGTGTGTTTAAAGCCATATTTGCTCCAAATCAATAGTGTGGACCATTTCAGGGATTCTACAATAGCAATTTACAGATCCCCAGTTGACAAGGATTAGAAAATCTATTTTATAAGAACTGGACACGTTTTCTAGGCCAGAGAAGTGCTTCTCAAAAAAAAATCAACAAAACCACATGCACCTGGAAATGCTAGCTGGATTGGCCCTCAACATTCCATTTAGTGGGGCATGTTGATCAAAGCTGTCCTCAAAGCATTACGGCAGAGGGGCCCAGATACAGATGCTGTTCAAGAGAGGTGATTTCCCCACTTCCTGCTCTAAAATGAGAAGTACTTCACATTGTGTGCACCTTGATGGCAACACTCTAGAGCCTAACCGTGGAGCTTATGGCATTTATCTTTAGAGCCTCATGATAAACAAGCAGGAAAAGAGAAAAATTGCTAGTAAATGTACCCACCGGGGATAATGTTCTGTGTGATGAAGTCCATCAGTTCAGCTACATTGGAAAAGATGCCGGGGGAACCCCTTTTGTTGATGCTTTTCTCAAGGACATCCCAGCCTCTTGCACAGCCAACTCCCCATGATGTGACACCAGCCAGAGTCCAGATGCCACTGGCTCTTCTACACACAAGGGGACCTCCAGAATCACCCTTACCCAGCACGGTTTGGGGGAGGAGAAAGGGAAAAAGAGCAGATATTTGTTCAAATGCAATGATTCAGATTCAGTGTTTCACCTCTCAGAGTAGAAGTTGCAGCTCTTTGGAAGATCGAAAGAAAGGTTCAGCATCACTATACGTCTGTTAACCGTTTCCGCCCCCTTCACGCTAAGATGTTAACATCCGCATTGCAGCAGTACTTCAGCCAACGGACTACACCTGGCTCTCCTGCAACAGCAGCACAGTGGACTGTGTGTGGAGTGCAGGGGGAGAAAAGAACCACTTGGTCTCCTGGCAGTAGACGCACCCCTCTACCAGAGAGACCATGGGAAAGGTTGGTGTTCTGATGGACACCGCTGCCAGCAGCTGTGATAGGTATGGGGAGGAGGGGTGACTACAAGAGAAACCAATACATTAAGTAGAAATGGTCAAGGTATGTTTTTTTAAAGCCTAAAGAGAAGGCAAAAGACTCACTTCAGCCTCCTCCCTCCCAGTACAGTGGTATCATGTACCCCTGAGGCTCTCTCTCCTGTAGTCTCTTGGGCTGCCTGCTGCCACTGTGCGCCCATCTGTGCAGTTTCACCAGTAGTAGCAACAGGAGCTTAGACAGGGCTCAGGCATATCATTCACCATGTCATCTGATCCCATTCAGGCCAGCTCCAGACGAAAAGGTGGTTAAATACACCAGTTCCTTGTCTATAGCAGCACTCCTACCAGTGGGAAATTTCCCCCAAAAGACTAGGATAGACAAGGCCTTCATTAGCCTCAAGATCCTTTTAAGGCCTCAGTTCAGTAGCAACATACAAGTAGTAGTGGACAAGATTCAATTCCTTTCCTTCCTTGTCTTCCTCCACCCCTCCCTCTTTAGGGCATGTTGCCATTCCGGTAAGCAAGAATACAGGAGTGACTGGTGGGAAGGGTTGGAGTCTGCCTCCATTTGGAGAACTCACTATACAGAAAGACCCTGCCGAATGCTGACCCTTTACCTTGCACGCATCCTTCCCACCATCAGGAAAGCCAGCACATAGCATGGAGCTTGCTACTGGAGGCAGATTCATTTGCTTTAACAGGGCACTGCAGGTTCGCCTATCAATGATGGGGAGCTCCACCTCCTGTAGAACATTAGATAGTTCACCAGCTGCAGAAGGAAGGAAACAGGCAACATCAGACATCCTAGAACCCCCCCTCCTTGCTTCAGAGCAGGAAGTTATGCTGCAGATCTAGAGCCACATCCTGGCTACCATGATTTCATTCAGTATTATACAGGCAGGGCTGACAATGCTGCCTGTCTCTTATTTAGATTAGCTGAGACCTCCGGTTAAAAGAGCTTGTTTTCAGGTCTGTATACTTTCACCCAACTAGAACCCTTTGAGCTGACATTTTCCATGTTGGTGTCTGCCTCAGGCAGACTTGTTCTGAAAAGTTTCAGCTGAAATGGTTCGACCACATCCATGAACAAGGCTAGGGGGAAAAAAACACATTGATTTGCCCTGGTAAAATCATTCTAGTGACATTTGCTCTTAACTGCTCTGGTGCTCCCATGCTTTGGAGCAGGGACCTGCAATTTAGCAGGGGGGTGGCTTGGTGTCAGGGATGTACCTGTTACAACAAATTTAGGCAGACTTTCATGAGGACAGCAAGTCTTTGAAAAAACACTGCTAGAACTGGCCTGGGTAGGGTTGATTCTGAGCACTGGAATTGAGATCAGGTGGCCTGTTTCTCTGTGCTGCACCTGAAGTCAATGGGAGCTTTGCCTTGAGCATATAAAGGGCTACATAATGCTATGCACAAGCAACCTTAATCCTAGCATTGCTTAATTTGAGTGCTTGACCTTGCAACCTTAATAATGTTCTTTTAACAGTTTGTGTATGTAAGCTAAGGCCCAAGTGATCCCATTATGTATTTAAAAAAAACTAGGAAGAAGGCGGAGATGCATCATCTAGTGGTTATCTAATGCACAAAGATTACAACTAGATCATGGAACTACGGCATCAGAAGATTGGGTTCTATTTCTAGCCCTTCCACTGACTCATGTGGCCTTCACCAAGTCACCTCCATGCTTTGGTTTCCCCATCCGCATGATTGGGATGGGGAGGATACTTCTCTACTTCACAAGGGTGTGATGGAGCTTAATTAATTGTTCACAAAAAGTTGTGAGATGGGTAGAGGAATAGCGTTATGGAGCACCAGAGTAAGGAGATTCCAAGGCTCTGCCCAGGACAGTGCTTCTGGCACACTGGTCCTTTGCACATCATGTCTGGAAGAGACCTTCAGAGCACAGCATAGTTTGTCATGCTATCAGCAAAATAGAGAACCACTGATTGGCTTTTTCCCTTGGAGAGATGTTCTATTTCTATTGTAGAAACAAGGCGACTCCCTTTTCTTTATCTCAGTACCCACACATCAATGTTGTCATTGTAAGAACCTGACATTTTACTTACCCTCAGACACCCTGCCCCAGCCACTAGCAACACAAAGAGTCCCGGCCACAAATTTATCATCTTTGTGGGGAAGGCAGATTGGCTGAACCCTATGCCCTAAGAAGGAAAGTGCACACAAATGTGAGTACATGAACTCCAGGCTGTCGGAAGTGATTCTCTCTGCACAATGTCCTTTATTGTGTGAACAGAATGGATCAAGGTCCTTTGAACTAGACATTTTTCTAAAGCAATTCAATCAAACAGCTAAAAGTAAATCAAGTCAATCACCTTTAAATTGAAGTAATCTTGAGAAGTCACATTGTTTTAGAGAAAAAAACATGAACAATGTTTTGGCTGGCCACATTCAAGTGAAACTTAGCAAGCAAGAACCAGACTAGAGGAAAGAGACAAGGGCGGTGGGGGGTGGGAGGGAAAAGAAGCAGCAGCATGAAGGACAGAAAAGGGAACTGTCCTATGTACAATTCTCTTACAGCCCGTGATAGTGACCGGTTGTAGATCCTGTTGAGCATTCTATTCTCTGCAGACAGGAATGCTGACCATATGTCACGAGAAGTGGAGTTCTGATTTACACAGGACACTCAAAACTAAAAATTTGCTCAGCTCTGCTCTCAAACTAGGTGAATACCGTTGTAGGTTTCTTTTTGGGGATCAGAGGAGAAAGGGATCAAAAGCTACTTGATTTGTCTTGAAAATAAATGAATTAGGCCATGACATTGACAAACTTTAAAGAACACTTACCAGTGTAGAAGACAGCCCCACCTTCTCCTGGAGGGATTGTCCAGATGACTCAAAAGATGTTTTCAAGCATCATGACTGGAGACTTAAGTTTCTTTAGCCACAAAATAGGCACATAGGTAGTGGAAAAGCAAACCTCCTCTCACTGGCCTGCCAACAGGCCTCAACCCTTAACTGAACACTTCCTGGCTAACGAGTGTGGTTTGCTTTTCCATACCCATTCAATCCTCTCCACTGAGAGCTTCAAAAAGGTGCAACTTTAGTGCCACTTATCTCAATGATTTTGTGATGCTTAGACACCTGTCCACTGGGAGCTAGACTATGATAGACCAAAGTCATTTTAGAAGGGCCACTGATTGGAATTGTTACCATCAGGCCGACTTGGCCGCTGGTAATCATGGCCGACTTGGGTGGGATTTGATCAGGCAGCGAAAGGATCTATGTATCCCATATAGTCTCCTGACCCTCTATGAATCTGTATGCAAAAAGCCACACTCCAGAAAGCCTTTTAACATGGCTTTAAAATTCCCCTTGTGTTCACCTTTGCCGCTATGACAGATACCGGATGATTTGTGTTTAAATCAGGGAGATGGGCATTTAAATTTAAGCCTTCTCACTTTGCCAGATCCATTCAATGATGGAACAATCTGCTGTTTGTGGCATCACATCTCTTCCTCTTCACAAACAGTGGAGACTGGTGGTGCTGAATGAAGCGGACAAGGGGAGCAAGCTAATTAGAGAGGAGCGAGCTTTCCGAGAGGTAAAGAAAATATAGAATTACTACAACCGGAAGACAATTTGACTTTTTGTGCTCTCTAGTGTTGCAAAGATCAACAGTATGAAGAAAACATGAGAAGCCCCAGAACAAAGACTTGACCTGAGGGACAATTATTTGGACAAGATCACTAAGACTAAACTGGATTTAGCATGTATAATCTACTTGGCCAGAAGTAAAGACACTAACAGGAAGGTGTTTTATATGCTGGAAAGAGCATTACAGAGAGATAATAGAATAAAAAGTTGCTCTAAACTGGCAAGCTAGATATAGTGAAGGACCCTCTCTGAAGCACTTTCACTCAGTCTCCTCCCTTACCGTACTTTACTCTGTATTTCAGATATAGCAGAGCAATATCAGAATCCATGTAGCCAAGTCTGTTGAAGTCAGGGTGAACAATGACTTGAGAGACAGGAATGTTCTGTTCTTGCTCGTCTGCCTTTCTGAGGTTATGTTCTCCAACAGTCACAATGAGATTCTTCACTAGTTTCCTGACAAAAAAAGGGCAAGGTTAATGACAGAGAGGTTTGCCAACACACTTCAGTCTGTTACGCATGGAGCCAAGGCTGATAATTTCCTGTAAGAAACAGCTATGTACAAGCAATTCTCTCATTACTGGGAAGTTCAACACATGGAAAATGTGACCTTACTACATCCTTCCCTGCTTAGGGCCTGAATCTAGCCTTCAATAAGCAGGCTTTTTCCAGCTATGCTACTTTCACTTGGCCTTATGGGGTCACCTTGCCTCAGGGTCAGAGTGCTAGAATACTGTTGAGAGATTTTATTTCTTAATTGACTGCCTTTTTGTTCTACCTCCCACTCAGTAATACGAGGACTCTTATAAGCTCTGGCCTGGACTTTGCTTGCAACAATGGATCACCTGCAGCCTTTAGACTAGGATCTTTAGAGAGGCCCAGGGCACCTTAAATCAGTGGGAGATGAGTGCTTAAGTCCTTTAAGGTGCTTTGAAAAAAATTTCCTGCTTGTTTTTAATTCATAGTGTTTGGGAGAAGGGGACACAGAAGGGAGAAGATTTGGAGGAGGAGCCCAAGTGAATAAAACCTTTGAGAGGGCTTTAGGAAGTTACATATACTTGAGACAAATGTTTAATATTTATTTGGAAACAGTCATGTCTCTGGTACAGCTCTTGGGGGTTTATGAACACAGCAACATGGCATTGTGCTTAATGAACTCAGGTATTTTGGTGCTGCCCGGGACAATCACACTGAGTTACTTCTTTTAGCATTTACCAAGTTAGTAAGCGACACTTAACCTTTATTGTACACTAAACTTACAGGTAATACATTGCAAATAAAAATAAAGGGATTTACTATATTCTCTTGAGACGGACAAGTTGTGCACAAACCTGATCTGATCTGTACAGGAGGGTAACAGATCAGGAAGTTATAGACAGAGGGGTAGGATGGTTTTTCACTGGACTAAGACTCTAAAAGTCTGGACTCAGTCCCCAGCTCCATCATGGGGATTGTCTACACAACAAAGAAAAACCTGCACAAGCCAGCTGACTCGGGCTCGCTGGTCTTGGCTGCAGGGCTATTTCGCTGCTGAGTAGACATCTGGGCTCGGGCTGGAGGACCCTATAGGACGGGAGGGTCCCAGAACTTGGGCTAAAGCCCGAGGCCAGAAGTCTACACAGCAATGAAATAGCCCTGCAGCCCGAACCACACGAGCATGAGTTGACTGGCTCGGGCCAGCTGTGGAGTTTTCTTTGCTGTGTAGACATCCCGGGTGACTTCAGGGGAAGTGCTTAACCTATCCATAGGCAGTATTAGGGTTCCTTTCTCCCGCTCTACAGTATGCCTGTTTTATAGATGCACACATGTGAACAACATGCGGTGTATTCAACAAATCTCCCATAAGCAGGTTGTGCAAACAATGTCTTTTCCTCTTCCTAACGTTATCTGTCTCTCAATAACGCAGAGAAATGATTCAGAACTATGGAGACTGTGTCTCTCTCTTGGGAGATAAGTTTGGTAAAGATTTGTCAGAATTTCAATAAAGAGAAAAGAAAAAACATCAAGGATGTTTTCACAAATCCCCCCCCCCCCCCCGCCTAGTCTTTTAGGCAATCTCCAGAAATAAGTTAGAATTATTTCTGAGCTTCCAAAAAAAAAAAAAAATGTTCTAGCCCAGATACTGAACAGGCGAGGAAAAAAGGAGAAACCACAGTGGGTTCAGCTGCTGATTGTTTCCTACCGTCCTCAGTTCTCATATCTACAGCGATCATTGTTCCTAACAACTCCCAACCCCCACCCCTGACTCAGTGCTGAAGGATTTCAGAACCATTGAATAAGGGGTTCAAACCCCTCTCCCTCTGCTGGGTTTGAACAATTGACATTTCACCACCAGTTACTTTCGGCACGGAAGAATGTTTTAAAGTGCGGCAGAGAAGTACAGCAGACTACACCAGTTAACTATATAGGTGCTTTCCCTTGCAGTGCAGCATTCATCTCCCTCCTATTTTGTGTGGATTTAGTGCTGCTGAAAGGTACCAGGTTTCCAATCCTGGAGAGTGAAATCCCCCAATTAATCACAGATTAGGCACAGCATGAGCAGTGGTAGCATGAGCTGTCTGCAGCTTTTTCCACCAGTGCACCTCAGTCGCTGAGCTAAAAGAATCACAATTTTGGTTTCCTTCCTCAGTTAGGGACAGTGAGATCCAGTGGACGGGGCAGTGGTCTGGGACTCAGGTGCCCTGCATTCTATTCTGGTTCTTGTGCTAGTCTATGGAGTGTCCTTGTGAAAAAGTCACTTCACCTTTCTGTACCGCCAGTTCCCATCAGTAAATGGAAATGATGATTTTTCCCTCCTTTGAAAAGCTCTATGGATGCAGAGCACTATATAAAGGGCTTGGTATTATCATCATCTAAGATTAGTAAGGTCATTCAATCTCAGGGAATGTCCACACTTACCGTGGATCGATGCTGTGGCGATCAATCTACCAGGGGTCAATTTAGCAGGTCTAGTGAAGACCTACTAAATCGACCACAGATCACTCTCCTGTCAACTCTGGTACTCCACTGGAATGAAAGCATAAGGTAACTCGACAGGAGAGTTTCTCCCATCGACCCAGCACTGTGTAGACACCGCAATAAGTCGACCTAAGCTATGTTGACTCCAGCTACATGAATAACGTTGCTGGAGTTGCGTAGCTTAGGTCCACTTAACCCCGTAGTGTAGACCCGCTCTCAGTTGCGAGCCAAGAAGAGGGCTAAACTGTGGTGGTTCTAGTGATAAAGTGGACTCAGACCACCAAATCCACATTGCAGTGGTATGGGGATATTTCACTCAGTAAAAGCTCCTTCTTTGGACAAAGTAGGTTCACTCAAAGCACAAGAGTCAGCTAGCATAGTCAGATTCCTAGCCATTATGAGCTCTACTACTATTTAACCCATGTAGAGAATGTTGAAGGTTTTAAATTGTGATCTGTGAACCACCAGTAATCAGGGAATCCTTCTTGGTGGTCCTTGAAGTGAAATATTCTGAGAACCATGGAGTGGGCAGATAGGGTTTTGGGAGGAGTGAAGAACAGTGCTTAATTTGTAATGAAAGAGGCGCTGGGGCTCAAGCAATTTTTTTAAATTTCATAAAAAGGTTCAGCAAGCCCAGAGGTGCCGGGGCTATGAACTGCCAAGCCTACAGCTACCAGGGCTCACCCCTTGCAAGCCCCAGCACAAATTAAGCCATGGAGAAGAGCCATTAAGATCTATTGCTCTTGAAGCAGCTTGCAGAATGAAACAGTTGGAAAAACCCAATGGATTAGACGCTATTGCTCCACAAAGAGAGCATGAGTGTAGCACAGCACGGCCCTACTTCAGATATTCTAATGCCATTTTCTTCTCCAGCTGGGAAGCAGCACACATGCACACATATATAATGGAGCTTTCCTTCCTAATAGACAGGGGCTTTAATGAAGTAACTTAAAGGCTAAAGACAAAAACAGCATTCTCTAACTTACTGCTCAAGGGTGAATACGCAGTGAGCCGCAGTTACAACCACATCCTCTTGTATTAAACTGCCACCACAGAAGTGGAAACGACCCAACTTGAGAGATACCTTTACAAAAAAGAAAGTCACACACATTTAAGGTGAAGCTAGTTATACTGCCCTCTAAAAGAGCATCCAAAATAGCACAAAGATTGAGGAAGTTCTCCAGATCACGACAGATGGTGGTGCCAAAAAAAGGGAGGTTTTTGAACCCTCTCATTTCTAGAGAAGAATTCCCAAATGACTTGTGACCAGAGAAGTGTCGTCTAAATTGTGGATTCACCCTTGATAGCTATCCTTAATTTCACGGATTGGGAAGAGCTGAAGCAGCAGAGTGTGGATAGAAACTTGGAATTCCCTGAAATGCAGAAGTGCCTAGAGGGAGTTCCTACTTACCATTATGTATCACCAGAAATTGTTTCATGGGGAGAAGATAGGACCATAGTAACAGGAAGCAGTAATGTTACATCCACTGACAGTGTCAAAAATTGCTAATTTACTTCCAAATGAAAGTCTGGAAGCAATGACCCAATCCTTTTATTACATGAACTTAAGTCGGCAGCGTGAGAGAACATTTCTGTGAAGTGAGACTTCCCTGACTTTGCCAACAGAAGAACCAATTAGGCAAGAATTCCTCAACCACAAATACAGCTAATCCAGCATTTTGCGCTACTATGAAGAAGCGACAGGTGAACTTTAGGACTCTTACAGCCAACAGAAGGCCAGTACGCAATACTGTTATTAAAATGTGGGCAGTTTCCTTCTATGGAAGAGACAATTTTTGTATGTTAGAAGTATAAAAGAGTTTGGAACTTATTCCCTGAAGGTCAGACGTAACCCCAGAATTATCAGTTATTGGGAAAAAAATCCCTCAAACTAATCCACCCCATAGATTACATTCAAATCCTTTGTGAAAAGGTATGTGCTTTTGGGGACCAGTTCAGGCACAAAAATACCACACACATTAAACATTCAGGACTAGATCTTTAGCCGATATAAATCGGCATAGCACCACTGAATTCAGTAAATTTACTCCACCTAAAATTCTGGTCCCCAAAACTATAAACAACTTGTACCTTAGTAACTTCAGGGATTAAGGGAGAAGAGGGATTTTAAATTAAGATACAGGTTGGGAAAGGGCATTTGGCTCCTTATTGAATGCAGGCATCCTCAGTTACTGTCTATGCCTTGAGGAAAAAAAAAATCACTTCTCCCTCAAGAAGTTACTGTCTTTGTGTCACAGACCTGCCAAGGTTGCCCCCCAGCCACTGAATTTCTGCCTCCAACAATTCTAGAAAAGAATCCAGACAGCAGGAAACTTTTCTGGTTCTCCAAGTCAACAGGACGAACTCCACATTTCAATCCTACACCAGACAGAAAGGAAAATGTTATGCACTGAAACAACTTTGATACATACAAGTGTACCGCCTCGGGAGTCTCAACAGGACAATGCTGATTTTGTAATCAATCTCTAACAGTACCACTAGTGGCCAATACTGGGAATTGCATGTTTAAGTACTGGATTATAAAGCCTTAAACCAGTGGTTTGCATCCCTGCGGGCACATCAACTCATCTAGATATTTGCCTAGTTTTACAACAGGCTACATAAAAAGCACTAGCAAAGTTAGTACAAACCAAAATTTCATACAGTGACTTGTTTATACGGCTCTATGTACTATACACTGAAAAGTAAGTACAATATTTATACTCCAATTGATTTTATAATTATATGGCAAGAATAAGTAAACAATTTTTCAGTAATAGCGTGCTATGACATTTGTATATTTTTGCGTGTGATTTTGTAAGCAAGTAGTTTTTAGGTGAGGTGAAATTTGGGGGTACTCAAGACAAATCAGGGGGGTACAGTAGTCTGGAAAGGTTGAGAGCCACTGCCTTCAACAGTAGAACCTCAGAGTTATGAACACCAGAGTTATGAACTGACCACTCAACCATATACCTCATTTGGAACCGGAAGTATGCAATCAGGCAGCAGCAGAGACCAAAAAAGCAAATACAATAGAGTACTGCGTTAAATGTAAACTACTTTTTAAAAAAAAAAAAAAAAGGAAAGCAACATTCTTCTTCTGCATAGTAAAGTTTCAAAGCTGTATTAAGTCAATGTTCAGTTGTAAACTTTTGAAAGAACAACCATAATGTTTTGTTCAGAGTTACAAACATTTCAGAGTTGCGAACCTCCATTCCCAAGGTGTACATAATTCTGAGGTTCTACTGTACTAAGTTTGACTTCCAAAATGAAGCGAACTCAGGTGGAGACTATATAGAGTGCACCAGACTGGTATGTCTAGAGAATAGATCAGAATGAAGTCAATTTGTCTTAAGTGTGATGGTGCTTAATAGTTAGTTCAGCTTCCATCAAATGTATCAAAGCTATTCATTCACTCAGCAGTTGAAAAATAAAGATGATAAAATTATTACTGATCAAATGTTATTGGCACTTGTAAAGTTACCTAACAAGCGCCATGGGATATAGTGCTGGTCTGTTTAATCTATTTTTTCAGTACTCAAGAGGGCTCTGCAATATTAAATATCTGTGTATTGCAACAAGGGGCTTTTTAAACTTGAAAGTAGTAAATAAAGGGACCAGCTAGAGTCAGTTATGAAAGATCATCTCTCTAGCTGAATTGAACAGGCTCAGCATGCAATCTTTTGCTTCAGGTTGACAAGCAATCCAAAGAGACATACATTCCCTGAATCCATTTGAGAAGCAATTGTACCTTTGAAACTTAAGGGACAAACAGAGGGAAAATATGATTGTGGCCAGCTGAGAACAACTGTGTCTGGTTTGGTTTTAGATACTGGAATAAGCCATGGAGTTCAGAATAAATCTGTTGCAATCTTATTTATGTTTTCTGGGGAAAATTTTTTTTTTCACCCAGCAGAAAACAACGTACTTGTTTCACAGACCTGGCAGAAGACATGCTGGGGCCTGAAGAAACCCCTCTTCATCTTATCCATTGCAGAAAGTTATTAATCACAGTTAACAGTATATGCATGAATGATTATAAAGATCTGAGACACAAAGAAAAGAGCTACTGGATGGTAACGCCTCATACCAGGGTCTCGTATCCCCAGGCTAGATGGTTCAGAGACAGATGGATCTTCAGCATTCTGGCTCGTCCCCTGATGGGACAACAGCAATTCTTCTGCATCACTCAGCTGGTCTGTTCCTGCACCTGAGTGGGCTGTAAGCACTACATCATTAGTTCAAGGCCAACACACTTCCCATAGGAACACCTGACAGGTGGAATTTCCCCACCAACATCACAAATGAAACACACGTAAAATGAAACCTAAAAAGTACTGGACAGTTGTTCAGTTCTAGCCTAGACAGAATGCCAGGTTGCCACAGCTTTGTGCTTATACATACATAAAAGGCTGGATTTTGATCTCATTTACACTGGCATAAGCCTGAAGTAACTCCTTGGAAGTCGTTCCCAATCAATACTGGTCCATCAGAGATCAGAATCTAGTTACTAAAATCATTGGCTCTTTCCCAAGCAGATGCTATGGAACAGGGTTCTATACTCCTTTAGCCCTAACACTGCCCTGCAATGTGGATAATGTCACCCACTGGAGACCCCATATTTATCTTGGTTCCACACAAACCTGAAGGGGTTTTGTTTGCTCATTCTTTAATTTGGCTAATCACCATTGGCATCAGAAACAAAGGATCACACCCTTGAGGTTTTAGAAAGCTTTGTAGGAGTTCAAACCAAATTAAAGCCCCACATTTCCTCATCTAGGACTTTCATGGTGAGCCATATAGAGAACTTGTCCTGTGGAATTGAGACTAGGATGGTAAATAGTTGGGAAATCAGCATCTCCACAGAAGAAGCTTCCATTCCCACAGAACTCTTACTTCAACGTTTTCCACAGAGAAACAAGCTAGAGACCCCACCCAGAGCATAGCAAATATGTTCTCCTTGCTTTTAAACTGAATTTTGTTACCACTGAATCTCCAGAAAAATGTTTTCCGCTCCCTTCCACCACTAGTCTAAAGGCCCTGAAGGACTCCAGAAAGAGGAAGCAGCATTCAAAGTCTTCTGATTGGGGTAAATACCTCTTATTTATAACTAGGCCCATGCTTGGTGGGTTGGATGTTTAGACAAGGGACTCCTGGATGCATATGCCTAAGGGCACTGTTGTCTTAGCAACATGTCAGGACTGTTGTAAGCAGTGGAAAATATACAGGCTTTCATGGGAGATGACCACTGATTTAGGTGGGGAGAGAGGCAATGCTAACAAGGGAGGAACAGCAAGCACCATAATGGAGTGGAAGAAATAGCAGAGAACTAGCTATGCTAGATAGTCTCACAGCTCATTATAGCATCATTTCCAGCCAGGCTTGGCAGAATTTGATTTATTATTTTTTTTATGATTTCAACAGAAAATGTTTATTTTTAATTTTTATCCATTTAAATTTCAGCTTCCCAAAATTATCAGGGGAGTCAGATAATTATTAGAGGACAGTAGACATCAAGATTCAAAAACTAAAGCCTTATAACCATTAAAAACCACAAACTGGCATCATCCCATGTCAAAAATATACAAAGTAAATATCAAATCAAATTCAGTTCCCAAAGAGCATTTTTCTTATTTTGCCTATCTGTTAATTTAAGTTATTGATGGAAATATTTCTCATCATTTGTGTGTGTACAGTGAAACTGACATCCACTGATCCTCCAAGTTTATTTATAGTGATAGTCAGGTGAAAAACATTTGTAAGTTGCTTTGAGAGCCACAGGATTCCCCTGCACAATGTTACCTTCCTGACATCTTCTGCTCTGGAGAATTTACTGTGCTTCCAAGATGCACCATTTTACCCCTCTCCCCCATAACATATTCATTAGTATTTTAACTAATAAAGGAGGACACAGAGGAAGGCTTTATGCACACAAAGAATATCAGCTGGGGAACATTGCTCTGAGACACAGCTTGTTCAGAGCTTTCTTAGGTCACCAGTTTAAGTGAGTTTAGTGGACTCAGCCTATTTGTCATCATTTGTACACATCTGCAAAGCCACATTACAGTTTAGCTTGACTGGGGATGTCTCCTGAAGAAAGAAGAAAAAGAACAGGTGCTGTAGCAGATAAGCAGTACAGGGAAGGGGTAACAGCTGCTCCTACTCAAGTTATGGCAGTTTATATAATTGATCATGCAGAATTTCTCTAGTTCAGTGGTTCTCTAACTGTGGGTCAGGACCCCAAAGTGGGTCACAGCCCCATTTTAATGGAGTCTCCTGAGCTGGCTTAGAGTTGCTGGGGCTCAGGCTAAAGCTGAAACCCAAGCCCCACCACTCAGGGCCAAAGCCTAAGGGCTTCAGGTCACAGACCCCTTGCCTGGGGCTGAAGCCCTTGGGGCTTTGGCCCTGCCACCCAGGACAGCAGGGCTCAGGGAAGCTCAGGCTTTGGTCCCCCCCTCCCAGGGTCATGTAGTAATTTTTTGTTGTCAGAAGGGGGTTGCAGTGCAATGAAGTTTGGGAATCCCTGCTCTAGTTAACCATTGCATGGGGCGATCAGGTACTGACACAGTTGAGATGCCAAGAAAATACACGCACTATATAGCCCATTCCTATTAAACTTGACTACATTTCATCATAGATATCAGCCACCAAGAGACAAAAATATAAGGGGAACATTTATGGAGCAAGCCAACCACAGATGATTTTGAAGTGGTGTTGGCTTCATGGTCTGACATTTGGTAGCATAAACTTTGAGCTTTGACCAAGTTTCTCACTTGGTTTGGAGCTTGGCTCACACGTTGTAAAGTCACATGGCACAAGCCTGTGTTGAGACATAAATTGGTCTATACAGAGGGGCTTGGGGTTCTTGCCTCTTCTCTAGATTGAGAAAGTAACCCTCTAAAGTCCTTCAACTCCATTATGGCCTTATGAAAATGCTCAATGAGAATTCCAGCACAGCCTCCCAGACAAAGCTCTGCCTAGCCCAACACCAAGGCTTCTTACAGTCTCTGCTTTCATGCCCTTGAGCTGGAACAAGGAGGGACTCACTTACCACATTGAGTGAAGAGAAAGACAAACAGGAGGAATTGCATAGATGCTCCCATGGCCACATGAAAGTACACTAAAGCCAAGTTACCACCCCCAGCCAGCAAAAACCAAAGAGGGGTGGAGTGTTCAAAGACAAGAGTCTAACACAACAAATCTTTCCCCTCTGCACTACTTTGCTTTTCACTACCCCCCTGTAAAAAGGCTAAACCTTCCCACAGCTGCAGCTCCAAGGCCAGGATTCCTTAATAGATGGGGGGGGGAGGTGAATCAGCCTCAGCAGGTGGAGTCATAGGGCTGCAAATCAGCCACCTGTAGAGAGGGTCCCAATCAATTTCTATCTAGACCCCACCCTCCTCTTTCAGGCCTGCCCCCTTTTCCTCCCTTTCTTCCTCTCCATTAGGCCTTATGGGGAGCCCTATTGAATAGGTGACCCCATCAGCAGTAGCAGAATATTCCCGCAGGATCTATGCCCCTCTACAGAGATTGCACTGTAAGCAATAGTGACTGCTTTCTGCATCGGTTCCCCTCTTTCTCCCTGTCATTATCACCCCCGGGCTCTAGCCTTCCTATTTTGAAATATGCCCATTCTTTACCTTTTCATGCTAAGTAGCTGACTGAAAAATAATTTAGCTCCCTAATCCCCTGTTATGACGCTAGTCACCATTCGCGGGAGTGGGGCAGCGATGCAGAGTGGGAGCATGGCACTTTCTAACAAGGTTGCCTCCTTTATTTATAGCTACCTAGGAGGTCTGAAGGCATCATGGTGGCTTTAGCTCACCCTTCTGGGAGAACAGGAAACGGTCTTTTTGAAAACTAACCTTTTTACACAACTTACCTGTTCATGACACAATCATGAAGGGTTGTATAAAGGTGGGCATAACTATCCACCTTTTACAGGGGAAACAGGCATGTAGAGCAGGGACTGGTCTTGTTATGTGTTTGTGTAGCATCCAGCTTGCCGCGCCTTGTTCCTCTGGGCGCTACTGCTGTAGAAACATCATCACCCCCAGATCCTCAAGGTATTGAGGCTCCTAACTCCCATGGCAGAGTCTGGGAGGCTGTCATCAGAGTCTCATCTTCACCTCAGCTGGTCTTCGCTGTACCCATCTTCCACTGGTTTCAATTGGACTGAAGGGGGAGGAAGATGCCAATCAGGCTTGCCAGGTAGCCTCGCAATGCTGCCCATCTCTAGGCATTCACCTCCTCCCATGGGAGTCTTGAGAAGCAGAAGAAGCAAGCAAAGAAAAGAGTAGCAAACCCTTTCCACCTTTCACCTCCTCTCCACCTCATGAAGCAGAGTAACGCTCTGGGCCTAATCTGCATCAAGTGTAAGTCTAAACAACTCGATTTAAATCATAGAGTCAAAAAGCTTAAAGCCAGACAGGACCACAAGCTCATCTGCTCTGACCTCTTATCTAGCACAGGCCAACAATACCACCCAGCACCAATGCAAAACCCAGCACCTGAAATGAGACCAAAGTATTACAGCCCTACAGGAGATGAGACTATGATGTGCCACAGGCAGAGAATAGGAGGGACCGAGGTGCATCAGTGCCCAAGGCCCCCGCAATGGCAGGGAAATGATTAAGTGAGATGTACCCAGATAATCCTGGCAAGTGACTCGCACCCACATGCTGCAGAAGGAGGTGAAAACACTCCATGGTCCCTGCAATCTGACCTGGGGGAAAATTCCTTCCCAACCCCATCTATGACTTTCATTCAGACCCTGAGCATGTGAGCAAGAATTAGGGTGACCAGATGCCCCGTTTTTAAAGGGACAGTCCCGTATTTAAGCCCTCCTGCAGATGTCCAGACTTTTTATTAAAAGCAGACAAATAGTCCTGTATTTTCTGTCTCCCCCCCCTCAGTATTGCTGGCCAAATCCCTGCTCGCCAGCCGCTCGCCCATCAGTGGTGAGTGGTGGGGTCCAGTGGCTGACGAGGGGGTTAGGGGTGCGAGGCTTGTGGCGGGGTGAAGATGCAGTGTGAAGGTCTGGCCACTCCCTCTGCTGGTCTGTCCGCGCAGCCCCCGATGCGTGCCAGCTCTCAGCCAGCAGGGCCCCATCCCGTTCCTGGCCGGCACTGGCTGTGAGCTGCGGTGGCTGGTGAGTGTGGGCAGGTGCCAGAGGGCCGCAGTGACAGCTTACATGTTGCCACTGCTGCTCATCCATCCGCCCTTTACATGCTCCCCCTCTTGCTGTCCTCTCCCTGCTTTGCCCCTTGGCTCCCCTCCCAGCCCCACTGCTCCTCCATAACCCCCCTGGTGGGACATGTCCCACTCCCAGCACTGTGCAGAGAACCAGCCCCTGGTCAGAGCACTCAGCACACCAACAGCCTGCCTGTCAGGCTCCTTCCTTCCCCCACTGCCTCTGGCTGGGCCGGTGCCCGGGGAAAGCCCAAGACCTTTTGGCCCGGGGCAGTGGCCAGGGGGAGCCGAGCCCTGCATGTTGCAAAGCCCCGCACAGCGCTGGCATGGGGAAGCCTCTCTGCCCCTCAACTAAGCTCTGGAGTGGGAGGGGGGAAGTGATTTCCAGCCTGTTCACGCCCCAAATCTGCAGGCTCCGCAGCAGCCCCCAGGGCAGGGGCTTAGAACCCTCTTCACCCGCGTCTCCCCATCCCGCCCTGGGTCCTGCTCCCAGGGAGCGTGGCACTGCACCATCCCTTAGGCACCCTCCTCTGCTGAGCCACCTCTCTGGCCAGGTTTACTGAAGCAGTCAGGTTCCCCCGGCCCTGGTGCACAGTGCATCCTTATGGCTTAACCGCTTCCTGCCCACAATGTAGCTGGGGGACAGGAGGTGGCTGGGTTATAGGGGTGGCCAGCCTGGAGGTGTTAGCTGCCTTTCAACACTATGTGGGCAGGAAGGGACAAGCTGCTTCCAGCCACATGGGAGGGGGGCAGGGGAAGAAGACAAGACCTCTGCAAAGACACAGACCAGGTCATGCCTTCTCCTTCTCCTCCTCCTCCCCTGCAGCTGGAAGCAGCTCATGTCCCTTCCCTCCTGCACAGTGCTGAAAGGCTGCTGCTGGCCACATTCTGGTGTGAACCCTGTCAGAAATCTGGGGAGGGGGGGTATGTGACCCTGCATGCCCCCGGCCCACGTGTTGCCTCGGGAAGTCGCGGTGCCAGGTACCAGGGAAGGCGGGTCCATCCCAGGGACACAGACAGGCATGGAGGGTGGAGAGCGCTGGGCAGGGAGGGTCAGGTCAGTCGGTCACCTCACCCTGTGTGAGAGAGGTGTACAGGGGTGTGTGTATCACCTCTCCCCATGCGCGTGTGTGTGTGTCAGTCACCCCTCCCCATGTGAACAGTAAACCCTTAAAGAGAAGAAGATAAATAAAAAGAATCCAACTACACAGTATTTCTTTTTAACAGGGGCTCAGTCAACTTGATGTTAATTTGAACATTTGTATGATTGATTGCCACTGAACTCACTTGAATACAAGTAATTTTACCAGGTGTCCCATATACAGTATAGGCAAATATGGTCACCCTAGCAAGAACCAACCAGCCAAGCACCTGAGAGAAAGAGACTGCTCGGTACCATCTCGGAACCCTGGCCCTCTCTCCCTTCCTCCTCCCCCCGCCCCTGTCCCATCTCCAACCATGGCCATCCCTGTGCTGTCAGAGGAAGGAGATTTTTTTAAAAACCCTCCCTGAATACCCAGGGGAAAAATCCCTTTCTTTCCCAGATGGTGGCTGGCTGAAACCCTGAAGTGTGAGCTACAGAACATAATAGTGAGCCACAGGGCTATTGAACCCTGCCCCCTACCATCAGATACACCACCATCAGACAATTGCACTCATAAATTTGTCCAGCTTGCTCTTAAAACTGAGTTGTTTACTCCCAGAACGCCTACTGGAAGGCTGTTCCAGATCCTCAGCCTTAGAAACCTCATTTAATATCCATCCGGGATTTGTTCATGACCAGCTTAGATCCACTTGTTCTCATTTGGCCCTTAGCTTAAATAGCTCTTCACCCTCCCTGGTATTTAGCACCCTAATTTATTGATATCCACTCTCAGCTTGCTTTTTGCTAGACTAAACAAGCCAAGCTCTTCCAGTCTCCTCTCATAAAACAGGCCCTCCATTCCCCTGATCATTATAATAGCTCTTCCCTGCATCTGCTCCAGTTTAAATTCATCATTGAACATGGGTGACCAGAATTGTACACAGGATGCCAGATGAGGTCTTACCAGTACCTTGCACAATGGCATTAATGTTTCACTATTGGAAATGCCTCGCCCTGGTACATCCTAGGATTGAATTTGCCTTTCTCACAACCGCATCGCATAGGTAGCTCAGAATCATCCTGTGATCATCCCACACCCCTAGGTCTCTCTCCTCCTCCTGTCACTGCCAATATGAATCCTCAGCTTGTAGGAGAAATTATTATTATTAGACCCCAAAAGACCTTGTAATTTGTATTATTGCATTTCACCCCATTTCTGTCACTCCACTCTTCAAGGCCAGCCAGCTCTTCCAGTGTAATGTTCTGCTTCTCCTCTGTTTTGATGATGCCTCCCCAACTTAGTGTCATCAGCAAATTTCATTAGCAAAATAGTCATTAATAAAAACGTGGAGTAAGATTGGTTCCAAGACTGATCACTAGTAACCTTCCTCCACTCTGATAAGTTAATGGAGCTATGCCAGTTTACACCTGCTGAAGATCTGGCCCTATAATTTTATGTGGGTGTCTATCTGTTGTCATTGTGCAGAGGCCTGTGCCCTAAGGTGGTTAGGGTAACAAAAAGCCAACTCGGCTTCCATAGCATTGTTTATGAAAGTCAGTGAACGTTGGAAACAGTCAGACTGGGGCAAGCTAGATTGTTCAAGTTAGAAGAACTTGTGATAAGGGCTATTCAAGGCCCCTGCTAAAGTCATTCGCTGGCATAACAAATAAGCTGAACAGTTCTAGAAATGGGAAGAAATGTTTAAAGTCAGCAAAATATAGTTTGATTGGTTCCTTTCAATGGGCTGAGATTGTCCCCTCCCTTCTTGGACACTGTTTATCCGTGTGGGCTGGAAGAGGGAAGTTTTACCACATGCACAGTCTCCTGGATCACCAGAATCCACCATGACACCCTTGAGCCTTCACTGTTCTGATCATGAAAGGCATCCTTAGCAGAGCAGGCCAACAGGAGGGAACCAGCTAATACCACCACCTCCACTGGCTTCAGCTAAATTCTGAACAACATCCAGGATGCGAGCCATAGGTCGTAGGCCTTCCCTCATGTTGTTTTCCTTCGATAACTTATTTCTTCTCTTTCCTATCTCGGTCCTTTTGTCTTCTGTCTAAGAAGAGGCTGGCTTGCCTGGCCAAGACAACCTTTGAAGCTCTGCTGTGACCCTGTGACCAGAAAGGCATTCAAGGTAATGCCTTAAACAGCCCAGTACTGATAAAAGCCTGCCAGGTCTGCCGTGCAGATAAGATTGTGTGCTGGGCCTGCGTGTCTCCAGCAGCGATGCTGCAGGTGGAAGCACAAGACACAGACACTGCACTTTCTAATTTTGCTATTCTTTTCCCTCCCCCTGTGTGCGCTTGCTTCATTTTGGCGTAAAGAAAATAGGATACAACCACCACATCAGCTCCAGGCCAGCATAGCTAACGTTTTCTATTTCCTCCCCATAAAAGGCCAGGTAATGCATGAAGTGTACATGATTAAAGGACATCCTTAATACCATCTAAAAACCTCTCAAAGCAGGGGGGGGAAAGACACTACATGACTAAAGGGAACAGGGGATAGTGTTAAAATGAAAGCCTTACTTAATACATTTCAAATGCTTTAAATCTATTTTTGTGTATGTAATAAAAAGATTACTAGATTTGGAATGATGGCTGTTACAGTCGAAATAAGCCAGTGATAACATAAACCCCAAACTACACTAAACTATTTAACAGTTGTAACAGTGAACAGGGGGTTTATTAACATCTTGTCCCTGGTTGTACCAGAGACACCCACGCATCAACACCACAGTGTGACACAAAAAGTCCCCCACAGATTTGATGGAGTCAGAAAATTGATTCAGTTTCCATCCTGGGCCATTTTCAGATTTCTAGTTCCTAATTGGGATGATTTAGTTGGGGATTGGTCCTGCTTTGAGCAGGGGGTTGGACTAGATGATCTCCTGAGGTCCCTTCCAACCCTGATATTCTAGGATTCTATGATTCTAATTCATTTCAGTCTGTGAGATTTACAATGCTGTTTCCTTATTTGAAAATCCCATCTTGTCACCCCTCTGGGTAACTGCAGATTAAAAATGCATTGCTTCGGCAGAGAGAGAGAGAGAATGCTAGAGCTGGCTTTGATTTGTGTTAAATAAATCAAGAGCAGGCATGGTTTGGATCTGGATCCCATCGTACCCAACCAACCCTTGGGAGAGTCTGGTAGTTAGTTCTACCAGTTCTACTCAGGACCTATTAGCTCAGGCTCTGACTAAACTTTCCAGGCTATGGAAATACGGGCTGTATTTTATCTGCCCATGTCAGAACAATTATAGTTGCGAGACTAATAATCTCATGCCTTAAGCAACAGTGTATGTAGAAAGAAAATAATATATTGTGCAGGTGTGGTGAGTCAATTCTCTGTTTTGGATAATAGCTTCGGGGCAGCAACAAATAACAGACCTAACTGCACAGTGCCCTGGGATTCAGATATTATCTGTCCACAGTCGTGCACAGTAAATCTAGAAATTAGTATAGGTTAGTCAGCATACAGGCACACGTGCAGCTCATTATCCAGAAATAACATGTGCCTCCCCAGCATTGGCTTACCCATCCCGGAAGCCTTTGGCTCCCCCAGTTTATGGGCTGAGGCACCTTTACAAAGAGGAGTTGCAAAAACAGGGGGTTTTGAAATGCTCGTCTGTCTTACAATAAGTGTTTAAAGGACAAAGAAAATATATTCTGCTCTAAATGGGCTGGATTCTGCTACTATTCTCACCCCTCCTGCTAAATAGCATCCTTGATTTCACTGGGGTACTTGCAGACTAAGGTACTACTTCAACATGAGTAAAGGGCGGGGCGGGGCGGGGGGGAGGAAGTGGGCTATTAGTTATGGCAGCAGTCACCAGGGAATGCTGTTATACATGTGTGCCTTAGCATGTGAGCAGTGTACAATTGTTGAGGAAATGTGTGAATTGTTAGTTTTGTCATGCAGTTTCTTCTTAAGTGGGCTATGGCAAGCAGCAAGGGAGTTTTGCTGTCTGCCTTAATCTCTAACTGGAGCCAATTTTGGGGAGAGAGTCCTTCTCTGGGAAGTGGGCATTCACATTTGAGCTGAGATTCTTGAAAAGAGAGTTTGTGAGCATACTGTCTGTGACCACCTATGTTCCAGGACTGATGTAGTTAGCATAAAATAAACTGCATTAAAAATATACCTAGACTCCACGTCACTGATGTCTCCACCAGGAAGTCAAACTGCAAGGCCCCAACATCTGCTCCCACTCAGCAGAGTAGGAATTATATATTTAGACTTGCACATGGAGCTTGAACATTCTGTGGAAAAATTCTCAGAAGTTACTCTTGTGGAGTTTTACCTGGAAGTGTCCCCTTTGGTGGGAGGAGTTAAGGGGGCTGTGGATTTTGGAGGCCATGTCCCTCAGCCCAGCAGATGTGTGTGAAGGGACAGGAGCAATCCTGACAAGGTGGCTGTTGCTTTAGTGCTCCCCTGAAGCCCTTCCATCTGTGGTGGTATGACATCAGCAAAAGCAGCAACACCACGGGATGGGTTCATCAGTGGCTGTTCTGCAGTAGCCATGAAGGGGATACAAAGGGAAGTGAAACAGCTCTGTGCCCTGTTCAACATCCTCCCACTCTGCTTTTGCCATCTGCAGTCTATGGAGCCTCAGACCCCTGTCAGACAACAGAGGGAAGATGATCCTGTGCTAAAGGGGGAAAGCCACACATGGATCCACTTGGGAGGATCTGGACCATGTTTTATCAGAAGTTTAGTGCTGCACAGTGTGACAGGAAGGTCTATAGGCACAATGTTGACCTCTTGAGTGGTTTAGCCAACAAGCTTCATTAACAAATATTTTGCCACCTAAGGACTGAAGAATGTTAAGGGGTACGTTCCAACTTCAGAATGCACATGCAAGTTCCCTAAAGGGGATTCACACACACAATGAGGGCAGAACACAGAATAGCTTGCGCACATGGCTTTAGATTTTCAGGCTGACTGGAAATAGGCTTTCAGCAAAGATGCCTATTATCGCCTGTATTGTGATAGTGCCCAGAGGCGCTGGGGTCCCATAGTGCTAGGTGCTCTACAAACATATGCAATGGCATGGTCATTGCTCTGAAAAGCTGACAACCTCAGGCAAGAAGTTTAGATGAGATGAGATTCTATTTCCTGTTTTTCCCTCCTCCATCTCTTTTTCTTTCTATTCTGTAGCCCTAAGCCAATCGGATACATTTCCTCCAGGTATCTCCTAATACATATAACCTATCGCTGTAGTAATGTGTTTATTAACAGATTAATTGTTGATGTTGCTTAAGTACATACCAGCTGTTGCCATTTTCCCACATGCAGCCTTTGATTGTTGTCCCATTTGCTATTTATTATGGACCAGATTCTGATACTTCTACTGAAGAGCACCCTCCTCTATAAGCAGTCCCATTGAAGTTAATAGCACTATTTGTGCAGTAAGATGCTACTCAGCAGAGTGAGGGGGTAGAATGTGATCCTAAGTAAAAAAAATCCATTGGTGGTTTATCGAAGGACATAGGCGAACCCCACACCTGATAGAACAAAACCAGACACAGTAATTTGTTTGCTCACTTTTATATAAAATAGACATTTACATACATTTTCTTTTGGAAAGACTTCTCCGATCATAACTCCATTAGGCAAAAACGTATCCCACAGTGAAAAAGCAAAGGTTTTTCAAAATACTGTACTACTGACATACATCCAGCTGCTTAAAAGTGTGAATTTAATTTGTAAACATTTCTAATTAGTGGGCTTTTAAAAAATAAGATATGCATAACTGATACAAACATAGGCACAGAAATAAGAACCATATGAACAACAGTCAATGCAAATAACTCCCCCATGATAGAAGGAAAAAGCAGCATGGCAACCACTTCAGGCAAAGAGATTTCTATAGTAATACATTTGTAGAAGCTGTAACTTTCGTAGAGGATGCTGCTGGGGCAAATTTCCCAGAAGAAAGAAGTTTTCAGCAAGTCGGTATAAACATGGCAAGGAATTTTTCCACAAAGTGATAAAGATCACCTTATGCAGCTTTGCCACATTAAAACACTATTGTAGACCAAGCAATTTTTCTTTTTGCTGCTCCGTTTAAGTGTACATGAAAGAAAACTCCTACATTAGAAAACTATTGCATGAGTCCCCATAAAGTAAAAATCCCTTAGGGCTAGATTTTCAAAAGGTTGTCATCTTCACATGTGAAAAGCAGGAATGGGGTGTGCAATAAAATGCACAGAAATTTCAAGCAGGTGCAAACACACATGTTGACTTCAACAGAATTAAACATGCACTATGTGTATATTGAGCATGTACAAAACAGCTCGAAGTATGAGCTAGTAACTAAAACCTGTGTGTCTTAAATCACGAGAAAAATAGTTTACGCAATATTGGCCTGATTTTCAAAGGTGCTGAGCAGCTACAGTTCCTGTTCATTTTAGGTAGAGTTGTAGGTGCTCAATCTCTGAACGTTAGAATTTATATGCATGGGAGAGGGCATGACTTTGCGTGAGCATCTATGTGTTCCCTCGCTCTCTCATCTTTTATTTGTGGTCTATTTCAGTCTGAAATGAAGGCCATTTTCTCTGATGCACATACGTGTTGCTTGGCCAAAACGACTTGCCTGGACATTTTTATAAAAATCTAGCCCAAAACGTCCAAGTGAAGTATAAAAGTGTCCTTCCTAAATCCTTTCTTTTGAGAGATGGCAGTAGGGGAGGAGCAAAGAATGTTGGATTTTAAATAAGCAGGATGTAATAAAAAAAACCCCCAAACCCACAACAAAACAGAATGACAGCTTTTTAGTTTGCCATTTGAGATTGAAATATATAGTTAGCACAAAAGTCCTATCTTTCCAGCTCTGGGTTAATTCTCCACTTTGGATTAAGCTGATGTGCATCTGTAGACGTGTGTTTAGATAATGTCACTTCAAAAGGGAAAGAGCTAGCCACTGCCTGTTAAGGTTTTCAGCAAAATATGCATTCATAATTCGTACTAAGCATGCTGAGTACTGCAGCAGGCAGAAACCAAAGTATTCATAGTTTATTTTATGAGCTACATAAAACCAAAGAAAAGGAGTACTTGTGGCACCTTAGAGACTAACCAATTTATTTGAGCATGAGCTTTCGTGAGCTACAGCTCACTTCATCAGATGTAACCAATTTATTTGAGCATGAGCTTTCGTGAGCTACAGCTCACTTCATCAGATGTATACGTATACATCTGATGAAGTGAGCTGTAGCTCACAAAAGCTCATGCTCAAATAAATTGGTTAGTCTCTAAGGTGCCACAAGTACTCCTTTTCTTTTTGCGAATACAGACTAACACGGCTGTTCCTCTGAAACCTGTCATAAAACCAAAGGGAGAGGATGTTTTCTACCATTACTTTGAATAAGATCCATTTAATCACAGGTTAACTTGCTCTATTTGTCTTCACAGTAAAATTTCCTTTTGGCTGAGGTAACCTATTGCATATTACTGGGCCATTATTTTTCCTTATCTGCAGTAAGCCTTTCACAAGATAACTGCCTTGATCCAGCAAAGCACTTTACGGAAGTAGTCCCGTTGAAGCCAATAGGATTACTCGTGAGCTTAGAGCTACGCACATGCTTAACTGCTTTGCAGCATCATGGCTTTAGTCAGTTCCCCAAGGACTCTGCCAGGATGCGGAATACACAGTTTCTACACTATTATTTGGCTGGGTTTGGGCCATAAAGTGCTGGTTAGGGAAAGAGGGATTATTTAAATGAGCTCCTCCTCTCCCAAAGGTTGCCTTAAACCTGTTTCATGAGGGGCAATACACAGCCTTTCACAGCTGTGAAAAGGGTGGGGTTAAACCGCTTTGCATATCAACATGTTGCCAGCCAAATTTACAAGAGCATTATTCTTGTGCCTTGGCAGGCAACTGAAATGTACAAGACCAAAGACAGGCAGAGATGACAATACAATGAGCACAAACATGCCCTCTAGCCAAACCAACCACCTCATGCTGGGTGGGTTTCCCTGGGTTGCTCATCTGAGAAGCTAGCATTGGAACAGCACTGCGTGTCTCCTATTGGTCAGGGCCAATATCTTCTCCTGGATCCGGGAGGGACATGAGAAATCTATTCTACATTTGCACAAATACAAGTTTTAACAGGATGGGATGGCCTTGATTGAATGCTATTGTGATAACCACACAGCCCTCCCATTAGGTCAGTCAGAAAGGACACACAAAACTTTCAGTTAAACAAACTCCCTTCCCCTCTCAAAGTATTGTTTAAAAATATACAACTTTTTTTTCATTTGAAAAATAATATAATTGGTCACATTTTAAAGCCATATGTGTGGGGCATGGAGAATATATCTTCTTTATTTCTGTCTGTCTTACTTTTCTGAGGCTCAGTGTCTACTTTATACAATTTTTAAAAACAAAAGATTCTCCCATCCACCCTGCCCCTAATACCTTCCCGCCTGCATTCTCAGCGGTCTTCGGCTAGATGTCAAAGTGCTGTTGGGCTACAGTAAACTCATCTCAGAAAGCTTTGGCTCATGGGATAGCTTGTGGCATTGATACAAGCATCTTTATAAACAATAGCTCTGCCAACGTCCAGCACGGGATACTGTTCAATAGTATCCTTCTCACTCAGGATCCGAGCATGCCATGTGCAAAGGGCCCTTCCTGTGAGATGCTGAGCACCCACCTTAATCTCAGTGGAAGTTAATTGATGGTGCAAACACCTCACAAGATTGGGCACTAAGGCCCCAGTTCTACAAAGTTATCCACACAGCAACCCATTGCCCCCCATCCTGAGCCCCAGTGATTTCAATGAGTCTCTATGTGGGCATAAGAACAGTCATACTGGGTCAGACCAATGGTGCATCTAGCCCAGTATCCTGTCTTCTGATAGTGGCCAATGCCAGGTGCCCCAGAGGGAATGAACAGAACAGGTAATCATCAAGTGATCCATCCCCTGTCGCCCATTCACAGCTTCTGGCAAACAGAGGCTAGGGACACCATCCCTGTCCATCCTGGCAAATGGCCATAGATGGACCTATCCTCCATGAACTTATCTAGTTCTTTTTTGAACCCTGTTATAGTCTTGGCTTTAACAACATCCTCTGGCAAGGAGTTCTACAGGTTGACTATGTATTGTGTGAAAAAATACTTCCTTTTGTTTGTTCTAAACCTGCTGTCTATTAATTTCATTTGGTGACCCCTAGTTCTTGTGTTATGAGAAAGAGTAAATAACACTTCCTTATTTACTTTCCACACCAGTTGTGATTTTATAGACCTCTATCATTTCCCCCCTTAGCCGTTTGTTTTAAGGATCTGCCCTTTGCAGGATCAGGGTGTGATTGAGCTTAAAGGGGAGTTGAGTGGGTTAATCTCTGTGCTCTGCTTTGACAAGTTACACTTCTAAGAGGAAACCTTGGTGCTGGTGCTAAGAAATTAGGTTCTGCAGGGCAAAAAGGGAGAGAGCTTCACCTGTATGATGCCTCCTGTTCAACCCTTTCACATACTCCCACTATAATGGAGTCACTCCCTCCATGGTACATATTGATGGAAAACCTGTAGTTCTCACTATACGGTATTCTTCCAATGGTTTAAAGCGCTATGGGCTTCTATGGATATATGCACATTGTTTGAGCTCTGAAACTTTGTTATGAACTAACTAAAATTCTACTGTGGGAGAACTGGCAGGCCTCAAAAACCACTTTAGCACTCATTTTGCCCTCATAGCCTTCCATGGGGCTTTGCCAGCCTGACTCCCAGGGAGGCCAATTCTGACTGCTCTACGGCAACTCTAAGTCGGGGAGCCTGGCAATTCCTTTACTGTGTTAGGGAAAGGTCGACACTATGTAGCTACTTCATGCAAATAGCCTGCCTTGACATGAGTAACTGGACATGGGTGAGGCCTCATTTCTTGGGAAACAGGATTAAGATGGTAAATGGATCAGCAGGATGGAAGCAGAATGTCCGTACTAGCTAAGATAAGGGGGAACACCCAGGGAACCATCTACAATGGGGAAAATAAGGCTGAAACATAAGATTAGGTAAAGAGTCAGTCGTGCATGGACAGTGCGTGGACAGTGCGTGGGCAGAGCTTGGTTGTACAGGGATTGGTTCCTACAAAGTGACCAAGCCAATTTCAAAATGTGTGATGCAATGTATAGTAAATGTATATAAAGAAAGAGGCTTACTGTGTAACTTATTGGATGTGTGCTATGTCCTATACCAACACCATATGCTTGAGTCTGATCATCTCAGCATTGCTTTGCTGCCAAATAAAGAAACCTGAATGACGAGACTGGAGTCAGACTGAATTATTGGAGAACCGAGTGGAAGATGTCTCGGGGGAAACCCAGAAGTCACCTGCTAAATGACCCAACAGCCATGACCAGGCTGGGGAGCAGAATCATCCAAGGATGAGTGACAAGAGAACTGCTGCTGATCTGTCCCTAAAAGATAAGTAGGAGCAATAATGCAAGTAGAGGAGATAGAAGGGTAATAATATAATTTTGCCAGGTGTGAACAGGTCCCCAAATGCCAACCCAGACATACACTTGCAATTTACTTGGCCCTGGTTTGAACTGTTCACTTTATAAAGTGAAGATGATCAGGAGGGAGAAGCACAGGAACGCGAAGTCTCCATCAGTCCACATCCAGCTGTTAGAGGCATGCCCCTGGACATCTCCACAGTCCGACTGAGCTGGGGAAAAAATTCTTACTGACCTTCCGTAACTGTTGTTCTTTGCGATGTGTTACTCATGTCCATTCCATGTTAGCTGTGTGCGTGCACCCCATGCACCGTTGCCAGCGATTTTTCCCTCAGTGCACTCCAGCACCATTTGGTGCTGGGGTAGGAGGGTGGTTTGTGGAATGGACGTGAGCAACACATCTCGAAGAACACCAGTTACAGAAGGTCAGTAGCTGTTTTTTCTTCTTCGAGTGCTTGCTCATGTCCAATCCATGTTAGGTGACTCACAAGCAGTACCCAAGGAGGTGGGCTCAGAGTTCATGGACACGCATTCTGTAACATTGCTCTCCCGAACTTGATGTCATCTTGAGCCTGTTAGGTGATGGTATAGTGGGATCAAGTATCAGAGGGATAGCTGTGTTAGTCTGTGTCCACAAAAACAGCGAGGAGTCTGGTGGCACCTTAAAGACTAACAGACTTATTTGGGCATAGGCTTTCGTGGGTAAAAAATCCACTTCTTCAGATGCATGGAAGAAGTGGGTTTTTTACCCATGAAAGCTTATGTCCAAATAAATCTTTTAGTCTTTAAGGTGCCACCAGACTCCTCGTTGTTGGTAGAGTGGGATGAAAAGGTATGCACTGACGACCAGGTTGCAACCCTGCAGATGTCTTGGATCGGAACCTGGGCCTGAAATGGGGTCTGAGGTCTCATGGAATGAGCTGTCAAAATGGCAAGCAGTGGAACATTCGCCTGCTCGTAGCATGCCACAGGAGCATGAGATTCTCTGGGCTGAAACCGGTAGGCCTTTCATCCTCTCTGCTATTACCACACAGTTGTGTGGATCTATGAAAAGGTTTAGTCCTCTCGAAGTAGAAGGCGAGGGCATGCCTAACATCGAATGAGTGAAGCCATCATTCTTCTGAATTCTTGAGTGGCTTCGGGAAGAAGACTGAAGCTTGTTTGGTATGGAACTGCGAGATAGACCTTCTGAGGGCTGGTCTACACTAACATTGTAAGTCGAATTAAGTTACGCTAGTTCAGTTACATAAGTTACAGAACTGAAGTTGACGTAACTTAGGTTGACTTACAGTGGTGTCTACACTGCGCTATGTTGATGGGAGATGCTCTCCCGTCGACATAGCTTCCACCTCTTGGGGAGGTGGAGTACAGATGTCGACAGGAGAACACTCTGCCATCAACTTAGTATGTCTTCACCAGACCTGCTAAATTGACACCGCTGCATTGATTGCAGTGGTGCCGATTTAGCCGGTAGTGTAGACATGGCCTGACATAGGGCAGAGGAGCCTGCTCCTCCCTGCTTGTTGATGTAGAACATGGCCGTGGTGTTGTCTGTCAGTACTTGAACTACCTTGCCTGTGATCTGGGGAAGAAACACTTGGTAAGTTAAGCAGACCACTCTGAGCTTCCTGACATTCATATGCAGGGAGAGCTCTTCCTGTGACCACAGGCCCCGTGTCCTGAGGGGATCAAGGTGGGCTCCCCAGCCTAGGTCTGAAGCATCCAACACTAGGGACACTGATGGCTGGGGGAGCAACAAAGGGAACACCTGCCATTGCCAACCGGGGTCCTTCGACCAGCCGAGCACCCGGGTGGAACTGTAAGTACTGAGTCCAAGTGGCATCTTTTCAGTGAGTACACTGAAGCTAACCACGCCTGCAGGGGCCGGTGGTGCAGCCTTGCATGCCATACCACATAGGCGCTGACATTTTTCCCAGTGGGTGCTCCACCCTCACTCTGCCCCGAGGCCCCGCCCCACTCTGCCTCCTCCCCCGAGGCCCCACCCTCCCTCCACCTCTTTCTGTCCCTGCTCTGCCCCTTCCCTCAAGGTCTCATGCCAGCTGCCGAACAGCTGAATGGCAGCCCAGCTGAATGGCTGTGGTTGGTGGATGCTGATCATCCCAACTATTTTTTTCCACGGGTGCTTGGAGTCAGTGCCTCACTTGATTCTCTCCTCACTTGTAGCAGTGTAAATCAGGAGCGACCCCAATGAAAACAGCGGAGTTACACTGGTATAAAATTAATGAAACACAGGTGGTTCATCAGCCTGGGAAGCAGTCTAATGAGTGGTGCTGTGGTTCACCAGCAGGTGTAAACCCAATCTGACAAGCCAGAGAAGGCACGTCGGACTGGCAGTGCCAGTAAGAATCTGAAACGCACTTCTTGAATGGAAGAGGGTACTAAGCAGGGGTGAGTCTAGCTGGCATAGCTATACTGGCAAAGGCGCTGTAGTATAAACAAGGCCTGTATTAACCACGTTTTTGGGCAGTTAATTTCCCTTGTTTCTTGAGGAAGAGGTGTTAGTGAGGGGGTATGATTGGAGGCCACCCGCGGGAGGGGAATGATCTGCCACTTTAGCTACCAGCTCTGCCCTCCTCCTGGTCCCACCATGCCCCCAGTAGGGCTGGAAGGGCCATGGGAAGAAAGGAGGATGGTAACTGATGGGCTGTCTACCAGCTGGAGGCAGCAAGAGGAATAGCAGGGAGCCCCAGACTTTGTATCGACTTCAGGGAGCTAGTGTAAAGGAAGGGGCTCTGCAAAGCCCTCTGCAGTACAGGCATACTGTTGATGTGTGGAATGGCCCATTCAGCTCAGTGGGGTATACTCAGATGAATTAGGATGCTCCAAAGAGATTAACAGTCTAACACAATAGCTCTGGGTGGTGTGAAATGACCCAGTCATCTCAATGGAAGTTCCCCTCCACCTCAGTTTCAGTTGTGGAATACCATTGTTCAAGGTAATCTCACTATGAACATCGGTTTTAGAGCAACTGGAATATTAAAAGCTTCTTCTTACGGGGGGGGAGGGGCGGGCAGGGGGAGAGAACAGTATCTGAGGAACGCCTGAACCAAATTACTCCAAACTTGCACCACTGCCCCTGTTGTGGCGTACCAATATTTTAGATAATCTCATTATGCATGTGGATTTTAGAGTACTATGAAAATTGAAAGAAGCTCATAATGCAGGGGAAGGATATATATTGGGAACCTCTTGATCAAATGGCCTAAATTTGTACCATAAATTCTACCCCAGTCCCTGAATAGCTTTTGAATCATTGCTTCCCCAAAAGGGAAATGGGTGGTGGAAATTATCCACAATTAATCCCAAGAGAATAATATCAGCATCAGAGCCATACTTTGAGCCCCACGTATGTGTAAAAAAAAAAAAAAAGTTATAAGTGTAAAATTTGGATGTTACATTATTTTTTTAGGGGAACTGTATCTCACTTAAACAACCTCAAAAATCTTGACTACTAAACCCACCCTGTGGCTATTTTCAAGACAAGGTTTTTTTGAGGGCCTCTTTCCCCAATCAGCTTTCTCTTACCCTAACCTATTCTGTTGTGCTCCCAGCTCTCTGTTCTGTATGTACATGCAATGGTGGAAAGGGACAAATTTTCACACCCAGATCCAGTCTTTCAGCCCCATCAAGTCGGCAGTTACCCTGATTTGGAGAAATTAGGAATGTAAAGGATCATTTCATTTTTAAAGGTAATCTGTAAAGGGGCAATAACTGAGACTGTACCTTTGTTTGATTTTCTTCTAATGTGTAAAGAAGGCATGACGATTTGGGATTCCATGTGGGTTTTTTTTGTTTATATGTTTGTTTTGGGGAGGGAAGATACATTTATGTTGCCTCCTTTTATATTAAAAATCCAGGTCCTGTCTAGCCTGGGGCTCATGCTTTGTCTAGACTAGAGCTGGTGGCCTTGTTATAATTGGAGCTAGTTGATCATAAATGCTAATTATGTTGATAACTGAGGCGCTCCACAAATGTTTGTTCTGGAGCGCACAGTTTTGTGGTTTGCCCAAGGCTGAGCCCCCATGTCCTGATACTCTGCAAATGTTGGTGTCTAGATTAGCATTTACAGTCAATTACTACAGGAGGACAAATGCTAGTCCAGACAAAGCCTACGATAACAGAACTAGTGAAATGATGACATCACAAGAGTCAAGAGACAGAAAACTGAGCAATGGAAAGGGGAAGAGATTTAAAATCACACTTCGAAAAACTCTGTTTTGTCTGATTTTGTTAACACCTATTTAACTTCAGTGACAAATGAGTATTTTATATAAAGGATGCACGGGTGCAAGGGAGGGATGAGAGAGAGAAATTTCCCCCCAGATTTTTACTATCCTGGGGGGCCAGGACAGCTTCCCCTTCCCTGAAAGAGCTGTATCAATGCACTTTAGTCCCCACCTGAACCATCCGCTATTAATTCCATGACCTGCGCTTCTCTTCAGCAAAGTTATGGCAATCAGGCTGAAACAAACTGTATGATGGTTTCCTGATGGGGGCTAAGATGAAAACAATAAACTTGTGAGATGAGCTCACATCACTACACTGCCCCAGCTAACCTTCTCAGCTACCTCTATTGACAACAGATCAAACGCTCATCTCAGCTGAACTGGTACAACCCTACAAATCAATGGTAATGAATGAATGAAAATTTGGTCCTATATCCAATTGCTTTAGAAATATCAGCAGGGAGAATTATTCAAACACAACCTTCTGGTGCGTATTTTCTAACTTTATACAATAAAAGCAACAATCACAAGCCACATTGCCAGTTGTGAGGGATGTTGTCCAACTCTTATAAACACAGTAAAATATATTAAACATTTTATTATAAGTTAAAAATAAATAACACTCAAAAATAAATGTCCATATTCTGAAGCAAACTTGCCTTTCCACTCAGTATTTAAAAATATAGATTTGGGGCGGGGTGGGGGACAGAGGGAGGTGGAGCCATTAAAGAATTCCATATTTCCATCGGACAGTTCCAATTTTTCATAGAAATTATAATTCTGATTGGGTGAAAAAAAGTCATGTGATTTCTGACAATTTTGTGATATCATGAATCTGAACAGTTACAAAAATTATTATCTTCAGAGTAAACCATTCAACTGAGGTTTTTCCTCAAAGGACTAGCAGCCCTAGTCATAGAATCACCACTTTCAGAGACAGCCATGTCCAGACATCATTCTCCATTTCCTTGGGGTCATTTTCAAGTCATTGTTGGAGACCTAAAAATGGCCACCATTTCTCTCAGCTTTGACCCTGTAACGACCTTTGATGCTCTCTGCTGATCATTGTCACCATTGTCCTGGCTGAGGAGGACCTTATGGGGCATTCTTTAGAGACCATTAATAGTACTCCTTAAGCGGGCTAGATGGGTGAGTGTTGACTAACAAGAGGCACTGCTCCATCCCTTGCCACAGTGGATGAGAACTTTGCCTCTACAGCCCACCCAGCTTGGGAAGTGAGAGACCAGGACATCAAAGGTGCATCTCCCACTTACAGCACTAATGGCAGTGATATGCATCCAACCCAAACATAAATCTTGATTAAAAGAGGGTTTTCACTCATTTTTCAGCATACCCTATAGAAATGATGGGTCTCTAGCAACTTTGGTGATACACAAATGTGCACCCCAAATTTGCCCTCCTTAATTCTGAGTCACATCACAGCTCCTTCTGTGTCACTTCTGCCAATGGGCTTCCACTTCTCTTTCTTCTGCAAGGGGCACAACAGTCCTTCCACTAGCTACGTCTGATCTTTCTCCTGGACTTCCTGCAATCGTTTCTCTAAGCGATCCAGTTTAGCCAGATTCTCCTTCAGCAGCTTACTGTTTGGAACCAGTTGTAAAGCTTTCTCGTAATAGCTACGTGCATTGACGTAATCTCCCTATAAAAGGGGGAAAAAGTGTCATTCATATTCTCTGACATTGAAACATCATTGCCTGAGACCAGCAAGATCCATAATGGATGGAGAAAGCAATTTATAAAGTGTGTATGACATGTTTTGAAACAGCAACACTCCACTCACTATTAAATTGATCAACTGGTATTTCAGAAGGACTCTCTCTGTGCCTAAATTAGGTGAATAGGGACATGGCAAGAAGCAGATTTAAACAATGCTATAATGTCCAAGTAGAAGACATGTAAAATATGAGTTAAACTAATATCTTTAGGACATTCAGAATAATTATGCTACAGTAATCATACAAGTATGAAATCACATGTCTTGTCACGATATTTCCATCAACTGGTGTCAGTATTATGCATTAGACACTATCATCAAGTGGATTAGGTAAGGTGGAATTTAAAGGGCTGATTCTCAACTGCATAGACTGGAAATACTTATCCAACAGTTTAAAAACACACATTGTAGATTATGGGCTAAGCACAGCTTTGCTAATGAAGGAGCACCCCTTTCAAAAGACGGACTATGCTCCCAGCCTTTCCACCTCCGATGTTTTCCTACCCACTTCTTGAATGATCAACCTTTCTCTGAAGGGAGACAGCCCTTCAGGGTTCCATATTGCTGCTATTTTCCCCTCTGATTTAGTGCTCGATCCAGGTGCCCTCCCCCACCATGTCATGCCAAGATCCACTGGATACCTGTGTGATGACAGCCATTTTGACCAACACACCAGGGACTGAACTAGGGCTTTCCAGAGCTAAAGGCACAAATCTCTACAACTTGAGTTAGAGCCAGTATCTCTAGCTGGTGCTGTAACAGACTCGCATCCTCTTTGGATCCAACTCAGCGGGGGGACAAAAAAAGACACACTGAACATGCACTTCTTAGCTGCCTGAAGGCAAGTCCAGCAATGTATTCTGAAGAACAGAAGTAGTCCCTTTGCTTGACAGCCAGCAGAAAAGCAAGGGACTTTCCTACCTTGATATGCTCAATCCCTCCCATGTTCATCCATGCCTGAGCTTGATCTGGGTTCAGCTCCACAGCCACTTTATAGCTCTAAATAAATATGAAATGTCTTCAGGTTAAGATGCTTGTGTCCCTGACTAAAAGCCACATTAGGGGTGAAATAACTCCCCCCCACCAATCTCTTTAAAATATGATTGTTTTCTTTCTTGATTTTTCTTACATACAAAATGTGCGTTGTTTCAGAGTCTTAAGTGGAGACAAATGAAGCGACCATTTCCCCAAAGGGCCTATCTGGGGGAATTTGCTTTGTCTGCAGAGTCCTGCAGGGAATCAAGGCAACTTCCAGGATAGTGCATTATCGTCTGCTGATCCTGACCTGCAGGGATGCTCTGCACTTTACAGCTACCTTCTGCACATGGTATTTACCTTATAAGAAAAGCATCTCCATAACTCCACATCAGCATGTATGTGTGCAGGGAGGGAGAGAACATTGGCAAGGTTTTAACATATGAATGGCTACAGCCTTTCTTACAACACAGATACCTGTGTGCAGATTTAATAAGGACCGTAGGTAGCTTCCCCCTTATTTTGCTTCTACAAAGGTGGAGGGAAATCATTAAAAAAAACTCTGGACTCTGATGATCACTTCTATTTTTGGGACATCATAACTGAGGAGGATTCAAAGAGCGTCTGGACATTTATATGGATTACAAGTATACTCAGAGTTCTAATTAATTATAACAGAGAATTTGGACAGGGTGTTAAACCTTATGATTCAGGACTTAAATTTATGATCTCTAATAGCTAGAGAGCTATCCCTTGGCTTCACAAGTAATCTACCAAATTGGAGGGAGACTTTTTTTGTGTAGGAGTATTTCAAAAAGGAAAGGAGGCGGAGAGAACACTGTTGTAACTTTAACTATGGAATTGATACTACCCTTCCATAATCCCAGCTGTCCTATATGGTGACCAGATGAGCTATATAAGTGAATAAGCAGCATGCATGCTCTCTGCTGAATGTTAATTTCAGCTAGTGAGCTCAGTTCTTGAACTATAAACACAGCCGTGTGCTTTAGAGTGGTTGCTTGCTATACCTCAAAAGCCTTGTCAAGAAGGTTTTGTTCTCTTAGCTGATTTCCTTTAGTAAAAAAGAGCTCCGATAGGACTTTTGGATCCTTTGGTTTTAGCTGCAGAGCTTTATCTATAGCTTCAAGGGCCTGCAGAAAGAGAGAGAGGACACAATATTCTATTCTATCCAGGTTCTTCTCCTGTGCCCATCACTATGGTATTGGAGCACATGAGCCACTGAGCAGTACACAGCATCATCACCCTGCGCCCCAGATTTCTGTTTACCTTGAGGACTCTTACCACATTCAGAAATTGAAACTCTAGTAGCTCACAGCCTGATTTTCCAAGGTGCTGACCAGTCCCCGTCAGCTGGAGTCAGTAGAAGCTGAGTACTCAACACCTCTGAAAAAAAACTCAAGCTCTTGGCCTTCAATCCTATTTCTAGACCAGTGTTTCTCAACAACCAGTCCGTGGATTGGCGCTGGTCCCTGAGAGTTTCCTGACACAGTTCAGGAAGGCAGCAAGCTGGCCCCTTGTATCAAAATGTTTGAGAAACACTGACCTAGGTGAATGGAAGCATCAGATAAAGCAACCCAGCTTTACCTGCACAAAGTGTATCAGTCACTGATGTGGCTACATGCCCTTGCTATGCACATCTCAGGATATGATCTAGCCTTTGGCTGTACAGAGATGAAAATTCATCCCAAGCCCTTTGATTGGGTGTATGGGACAGCAGCACACGGAGTTCACTGTACCTTGCTGTAATGCTCCTGCTTGCTGTAGATGGCTGATAAAAGGCGGTAGCATTCTAGACACTTGGCCTCTTCTGTCACAATATGGTTAGTCATTTTTTCAGCTTCCTTTGTTTGTCCCATCATTGCTAAAACCTGTGCCTAGAGATCAATAGTAAACAAGAGTTTTCATCCCTTTTTATGACACTCCTCTTTCGTCACACGCTGATGTCAAAAGAGCTGTGAAAACTTAGGCTAGCCTGCTTGGCTGGTAAGATCAGAGTCAATACAGTGGGCCCAGCTATCATGCACTGCTAAGCACGGGACCCAGCATCTAGTCCTGGCATCCTGCTTTCTGGCAAGGCAGAAGGTGGAAGTGTTAATGGCAATGGTTCGGCACCACCTGGAGGACAGAAGGAATGACCGGGCTTTGCTCAATAATATGCCCTCAAGTCAACAAGAAGCAGGCCTGGCTGGCTCTGGAGCAAGTCACTTCTGGTCCTCCTCAGCTAGAAGGGTGGTGGCTACAATATGGGACCTAAAGGTGTGAGAAGACAAAAGAGTGGGAGGGCAATTTTCTGGGCTTGGACACAGATGAGGAAGACCCCTTCCTGCCTCAGGACAAAATTAAAACCAAGACTTGCTCAGTTGCCTGCTGTAGGGAAAGCTCACAGTAATTATCATCCATGTGGAAAGAGTGCCAGGCTGAGGCTGAACCCCCTCAAACCCCCACGCCTTGGATAATATTTCTAAATGCTAACATAACCCTGTCACCAACTTTCTCATCACACACTCACCAGTGCCAGTCGAATCTCCTTGTTTGAAGGCTGCAGTGCTGCGGCTTCCCTGTAAACCTGTAAAGCTTCTTCATACCGCCCTGTGTTGTAATAGAGAGCTCCCAGTGGCGACAGAATTTCTGCCTTCCGCGATACTTTCAACGCTCTACATGTTGGGAAGAACGAAATGGCTTCAGGTGATGCTGGGATTGGAGCGTAAAACAAGAGTGGGATTTGCTGTGGGATTTGCCTTGGAAAGGTTAGTGCTCTGCACTGCCAGATCAGAGCCTAAGGGTTGGTCTCATTCTGACCTTTTGCTCCAAGCCAGCCCAGAAGGGAAGAGCTGTAGAGGCAGCATTCATAGTCCCTGATGGGAGAAGGGAGTGCCCCCAGCAGCAATCCAGCTGGCCTGCTAAGGAGCAGAAGGGACAGGTTCGAAGGGAATGGAAATCTGCAGCTGTGGTGCTGAAACTAAGGGTGCTGCCAGAGCCCCTGGCTTGAAGTAGTGTTTATCAACCCAAATACATGGTTTCCGCCTTCAGCACCCACACTGTAAAAATTGTTCCAGAACCACTGGCTGTGGGATGAGGGTGGCAATGCAGGTAAGAAAAGGGAGGTGTTCCAACAAGGAGGCAAAGGAAAGTCCATCCCCTCTTACCCATTGGGAGGAAAATCCCAAAGAAGCTGTTTGTTCAGCACACAGTGCAGTGCTGTATTGCAGAACAGAAGACGCCCTGAAGAAGGCGTGGGTTCTTGGAGGTGTAGGCCTTGGCTCAGGATTGCCTGGCAGTTACATACTCGAATACAGACGTGACAGTCCCTCCCTGGAATGCTTTTAGTGTCATGTGACCAGCATTAACAGTTTACTGATAACAAACCAGAAACCACTGAGCTCATGAACAGAACACCTCTGCAGCTGAAAGTGGCAGAGGATGTCCTGGGGCTGGGCTCAAGAGGACCATAGCAAGGCACTTACTGAACAGTCCAGGCCGGCTGATCGTCAACTGAATCACAGTGCTCTGCGCACCCTCAAAAACCAGCCAGACTCAGCAACAATGGTGAACATGTGTCACTCAGACGGACGGAGTGAGTAAGAAACATTGCACTGGAAGATTAAAATGCTAACAAATCTTCGTAAGGTCTTGTAACAAAGACTGGATGTGGGTGGGGACAAGTGAGGAGTCAGCCTCCCGTCCTGAATCACGGACTCAAAGGGTACATTTACACTGTGATAAAATACCCCTGGCACCAAGTCTCAGAGCCTGGGGTCAGATGGCTCGGGCATGCGGGCTTTGGGCTGCGGGACTACCAGTAGCAGTGTAGATGTTAGGGTTTGGGCTGGAGCCCAGGATCTGAGACCCTCCCCCTTCATGGGGTCTCAGAGCCCAGGCTCCAGCCTGATCTCAAACATCTACACTGCAATTTTATAGCTCTGCAGCCCAAGTCACTTGACTTGGGCCAGCTGCAGCCATGCTCCAGGTCTTTTATCACAGTGTAGATGTACCCATAGATTTTAAGGCCAGAAGGGGCCATTGTATTCATCTAGTCTAACCTCCTGCACATCACAGGCCACAGAACCTCACTCAGCCACTCCTGTACTAGGTAACTAACCTTTGGCTTAGTTACGGACAACCTCAAATCTTGATTTAAAGACTTCAAGATACAGAGAATCCACCATTTACTCTAGTTCAAACCAGAAAGTGACCCATGCCCCATGCTGCAGATGAAGGTGAAACCCCTGCAGGGTCTCTGCCAGTCTGATCTGGGGAAAATTCCTTCCTGACCCTAATTACGGTGATCAGTTAGAACCTAAGCATGTGGGTGAAACCCACCACCAGATACCAGGGAAAGAATTATCTGTAGTAACTCAGCCCTCCCACTCTAGTGTTCCATCTCCCATTGGAGACATTTGCTAATAGCTGTCATGGGTAAGTCATATGCCATTTTAGGCAACCTCATTATACCATCCCCTCCAATAACTTATCAAGCTCAGTCTTAAAACAAATTAGGTTTTTTGCCCCCACTGCTTCCCTTGGAAAGTTGCTCTAGAATTTCACTCCTCTGATGGTTAAAAACCTGCATCTAATTTTAAGCCTAAACTTATTGATGACCAATCTATATCCTATGCCAACAATGGCCCTTAATTTAAAGAACTCCTCTCCCTTCCTAATGTTTCCCCTTTGATGTTTACTTATAGAGAGCAGTCAGGTCTCCCCTCAGCCTTTGTTTGGTTAGGCTAAACAAGCCAAGCTCCTTAAGTCTCCTCTCATAAGGTGGGTTCTCCATTCCTCAGATCATCCTAGTAGCCCTTCTCTGCACCTGCTCCAGTTTGAACTCATCTTTTGTAAACATGGGAGACCAGAATTGCACACAGTATTCCAGAGGAGGTCTCCCCAGTGCCTTGTATTATGTCAATAACACTTCCCTGTCTCTACTGGAAATACCTCGCCTGATGCATCCTAGGACTGCACTAACCTTTTTTTCATGGCCACATCACATTGGCAGCTCATAGTAATCCTGTGATCACGCAGTACACCTAGGCCTTTCTCCTCCTCTGTTGCTTCCAACTGATACATCCCCAGCTTAGAGGGAAAATTCTTGTTGTTAGTCCCTAAGTGCACAACCGCTTTGCACTATTAAGTTTCATCCTATTTCTATTACCTACCGTTTGTACCAAGCTTCAGCCTCTTTGTTCTGCCCCAGAGAGCGGTAGAGCCTGCCCAGGTTCACCATGGCCACATAATGGTTTGGGCTGAGCCAGATGGCCTGCTGGTAGTGGGACACTGCTCTCTCAGGAGCCCCTGCAAAGCAAAAGACTGTTAGGCTGGTGCCTTAAGGAAGTCTCAAACGTTTCAGCACTAAATCAGGCTTCTGATTCTTTAGAATCATCATCATCAGTTGCAAAATACTCCTTTCATCAGTGTTCAGTGTACTTGGAAGGTGGGAACCATCATGAGAGAGAAATCCGGTCTCATCTCTTCTTGAAATGACGCACAAAGGAAAATTGCCATTCAAATAAAAGAGTAAGGGGAAAATGAGATTTAGGAGCCTAACTTTAGGCACAAATTTAACCAGCTGTAAAGGACAGAGGCTGAAAAAAAATGTAGACAGGACAAACAGCTCCAGTTTTAAAATGATTGTGGCTACTGAGGGAAATATTTTTTTTCTGATAGAAAGTGGGAGCAGCAAATGGCTACTGGGTTACAAACAGTAGTTGAAAGGACAGTTAGACTCACAGAATGGGAACAGAGAGAAGTCGTCTCTCAAATCCAGGTAATCTGGAATAAGAAAAATAGTAACTAAAAACTAATTTGACAATAAATATAGTCAAAACTTAGAGAAAGGGTATTTCAATCCTACCCCTACAGTGTTATTACTTCTTTCCACTCAGAATTACTGTTGTGAAGGCTAAACGGGACAACCATGCATTTTTAATATTTGGAAAAAAAGATTAAAATCCAGCAGCCATACACAAATAATAACCTACTCCACAGTTTGCAACAATGGCAGGCTACTGATTCCCTTTTGGGTGGCTGTGGGCACACACAGACTTTGCACTCAGGACTCAAAAGGCACCTGGGGCAGACTCCAACAGATCACTAATCCCCACGCCGTGTAGTTATTTTCAGGGTTTAGAATGTATTGGTAGAAAATGCTTGTTTTGTAGAATATAATCAAGATGTCTATGCTTCAGAGGAACCATTGGGTGGCACTGTGTCACTGCATTTTACCTATCTACACACAAAATAACAAATGCGATTCTGAAATCCACCAGATCAGACACAAATACAAAACAAAATATTGTGCAAGTTACTTGAAAAATTATAATCATTCTTCTGCACCTCACGTTTTAAAAAAATGCTGAAGTTCATTCTGTGCTGAAGAAAGGTGCCAGATTGCTAGTCCTGGGAGTGAATTTGTCTTTATAATAATTTTATGTACAGCCTCTCATACTGAAGGATCTCACCATACTTTACGCACATACACACTGCATATTAACTACAAAATAAGCATAGGCATAGTTGCAATCACCAACATCCCAGCAATGCAAATATGAAAACTTCAGTAGATGTTAACTCAGCGATGTTGCATATCTTGGGCCAGTTTCTCAGCTGGTGTAAATCACCATAGCGGGAACGGTCTATTTGCAGCTGCTGAAGATCTGTCCCTTCATATGTTTTATGACAAATCATTTCACAGCAAACAGCAATATATTAAACTATATTTTTAGCCAGAAAAAAACAGTACACATGTGCAACAGGGCTAGAACCTAAACTTAATCACAAAAAAGTAGGGAATACTTATCTGTACAACATAGAACATTACATTAACACTTTTTTCTATTCTATTTCCTTGAATTTTTAAAGGAAAGCAAGAGAGAAATCCATAATGAGAATGATAAGCACTTAAAATACCTCAAAGCCAGCAGAGGACATAACCCTTCAGGGTAGAATATTCAGTGATGGCCTAACACTGCCCCCATTGATGAGCAGATGAACAATGAATGCTTTAGAAGATTCCATCTTTGAAGTGCCTTAATATTTACAGTGGAGTAAGCACTTAACCCACAGCTAATGAGAGAACTTAAGTCTTTAAGGCCAACTAATGCCTACATATTAGGTGCACCTTTAATAGGTACACACTTACGCAGGAGGGAGGAGTGCATCTCATTATCGGTGTGCCCACTGAGGGCTTCTCTTCACTGCAGAGATAACATGAGTTTTAACTTTAGTATTGTCCCTAACTTGAGCCCTATCTACACACAAAAAGCTGTAGCTTAAGGGCAGTGGTGCTTCTAATTTGAATTAGCTGGCCCGGGAAGGAGAATTCAAATTAGCGCATCTCATCAACTGCTAATCCAGTCACGCTATGCGGCTTGCATGTTATTTGAAGCATGGCCACTGTCACTCAAGGTAGGCTAACTGGAGAGGAGTAAACTTGAGGGTAGATTGCTCAAATTAACTTTCAGTGACTTAACATCTGTGACTTAACACAATTTTCCATTGCATAAGTGCAGTAGCCATTTTTCAAACATTCATAACTTTATTGTCCAGTTGTCTTCAGACTTGGTCATATCCACAAAAGGATTATTTACATTTCAAGTTTCAAAATTCAGCCTTTTTTTTTTTTAAAGTTATGTGTGGGGGAAACTGTATGGCAACAGAACAGGAACAAATTACCCTTTCCCTTTGCAGAATGAACAAGTGCAAAGAGAAATGGATTCGTGCTAAATTGAAATGGAACCTCAAGAATGGAATAGGGCATCTTGGCAGCTTCACACAACAGTTTAGGACTAGAAGGGAAGTTTGAACTTTGTCAAGACACAAGGGTAAAATCTCTACTTCTGCCTTTAACACACTGATTTCTTTCATGGCCCCACATATTCAGCGCTTTTGTTTTCTACTGGCAGCAGTACAGTGCCCACTAACATCAGACAAGAGTGAGGGATCTGTACCAACTCAGAAGGAAGAGTGCCACCTGCAGAATCACAAACACCACTTCTTCTCGATCCTGGCTTTCCAAGGACTCCCTTCCAAGTATTAACTGAGTCTGCCCCTCTTTAACTTTAGATGTGAAAACAGCATAGCCTGAAGCACAGAATGGGTATCGGCTATGTCTGCAGTACTTCATCAATGTCTCAACCCAGTTCTGCAGGGACCACCTCTAGTAGCGAGAGGGTAGTTTCTGTGTCTGTCAAAACTTGGACTTGCTTCTAAAACTGCCAATAAAAGGTGCCAGTTGGGGTGGTGATTTTTATTATGTGGATGCCAGGAACTGCCCAGGGCCATGGAAGCTGGATTTGAACCAATAGCATAGAAGTGAAAGGCTCTGTATCCCATTACCAATCCGCTGAGAAATCCATTCTCCCCACAAGAGTCGTAAGTTTTTGTTTTGCCAAATGATGGTAGTGTCAAAGCTTTGTTTATTTTAAAGCAGTGGCATTCAGCTTCTTTGTCACTGAGCAGAGTCACAAACAGCCACAAAAGTGACATGGGTGTGTCTGTCTGTCTCTCTGTGGCTTTGAGTGGTCATGTGTTCCTGGGGAAATTATCACACGATCGTCAGGCCACTGTGTGAGGCATTGCTCATCCTTGAGAATATAGCTGCAGGCACTGGTATGGCGAGACAAATGTGGCAGGAAACACACTGAGAATCACTGCTGTACAGTGTTAGCATTTGTTACAAATCTCTTCAAACCTCAGCATTGTGGTCAGTCTCAAGAGAGCAGGGACAGTCTGTATTTATTAGGAGTTTTACAAGCTACAATGTAAGTGTGTCCATCCTCTGCTCTGGGAGCCCTTGACAATCTTTAAAAAATACACTACTAAATAAACCAGACCCACTCAAGACAGCAAATAAGCCAGCAACATAAATCTGCTAGCTCCATCTCACTTACCAGTATCAACTAAGAAAACACCATAGTTATTATGCAGATCAGAGCTCTCTGGACAATTCTCTATCCCAGCCTGATAAACCTCCTGGGCTTCTTTAAATTGTTCCTTAAACAAAGGAAGATTTGTTATTCGTGGTAACACCAGCTTTGTTACTGCATACAGATATTTCATGGAAATGCCTTGTTATCATCACACACAACTTCAACAGTCCATGTCATTTCATCTCGGTATTCAGGGGCTGTGCACATAGGGTGAACTCTTGTTCCCTATTAAAATCAATGGGAGTTACTCCATTGACTTCAGTGGGGCTAGGATTTCACTCACAGAGTCAATGTTTGCCAACTGTTACCTCACAGGGGTACTAGCAATTACCTCCACTTCCCCATACATTAAGAACAGGAGATAGCTGTGGTAACTGTGTCACAGTTGCTGGTAAATGTTGCCAAACAGCAATTATTCACTCAGTTCCAGCCCTGAGTGGTTGTCCTGGTGTCAGGGGCATGCACAAAGTGGGGGTGGGGGTGGGGGGGGAAGCAGGGGCACCACCCCTGTGTGTTCCTGCAGCCCCGGGGAGGGAGGAAGCAACAGGGCATCTGGCTGCCAGCAGAGCTCCTCCTCCCCCGACAGCTGCAGCTTCTCCTTCCCTGCTGTTGGAGTCCCCGGTGTTTCCTCTGCCGCCAGCCCGACTTACTCAGCAGACATCTGCAAAGCAGGCAGCAACACTGGGACTCCAGCAGCAGGGAAGGAGAAGCTGCAGGCTGCATCTGTAGGGTTGTGGGGACGACCCTGCAGCCAGCCACCCTGCTGCTTCCTCCCTTCCCTGGGCTGCAGGGGGAGTGGCTGCCTCCTCGCCGCCAGAGGCCTCCAGAGAAATGGGGTTGGGCATGTGAAACTTTCATTTGTGTGTGTTTAATGTGCCCCTCCAAAAGTATTCTCATTTAAATTCCTGCACATGCCCCTGCAGTACCTGGTGTGGATTGTTGAATAAAATGGGTTCCAAGGCGTAAGGCAGTGATACGCAGACCCCAGTGGCTCAGGAGACAAATTAGCAATCAACATTACCCCAAAGAGCCACAATAGTGTGAATTAATTTACTACAGTACAATTCATATTTCAACAGCAGGGCAGGGGAAATATTTAGTTTTTATATATAGAATTCTCACAGCAGATAAGTGAATAATTTAGTGCAAGTTGATAACTTAATTGGTTAATAATATAGTAAAAGCACCCTGATTGGTTAATAACTTAGACCGGTTAACAATTAAATCACACTGTGTTTTAATATCATGTGTTGCAAAGAGCCACAGGAGACACATTGAAGAGCCACTTGTAGCTCGTGAGTTGCAGTCTGAGTATCACTGGTCTAAGGCATGGTCTATATCTAAAATGTAAGTCGCTCTAGCTACATTGCTCAGGGCTATGAAACAATTCACACCCTGTGTGATGTAGTGAGGTTGACCTAACCCCCACGGTAGATGCAGCTAGATTGATGGAAGAATGTTTCCAATGACCTAGCTACTGCCTCGAGGAGAGTCAGACTACCTACATCAACTGAAAAAAACCTTCCATCGACGCAGGGAGTGTCTGGACTATAGTGGCACAACTAGAGCACCGTAGCTGCGCGGCTGCAGCCTCTATTGTAGGTAGACACACCCTACGGCTGCTCTAAGTTATTGTTGAATACATGCTGCTATCTTGTCTGCACACCCCTGCACTACATTAACAGGATCAAATGAGCCCAAAGGAGCATTTGCAGCTCCCCATAGATTTCAATGGGATCTGTGGGTGTTCAGCACTTCCGGAAGATCAGGCTATAATTCTTTGTTTTGTAATGCACCTGGCGACACCCTGCGTACGAAAGGCACGCTGTTACCCACCTTCTAGCTAGTGTGAATTTCATGAGTATGCAGCCAGACACTATGAGGAGAATAAGGTCTTTAATTCTGATCGAATAGCAGTTATCAGGTTTCCCACTTCCCACAGTCCAGCTGGTATGAGAAAACTACCTGCTTGCTCATACATAAGAGTGTTAAAGAATTACTGTTTTTTCTCTCCCCTCTCAGTTCATACATTTGCTGTGGGTGATATTATTTAATGCTTGTGAAAGGAAAGCATTTTAATGGTGAGAGCCAAACATGGTGCAGATAGATGTTGTGCAAATTTCTGCCACCCGCTCTGTTGCTGTTCCTGCACCTTAAAAATCTGGAACAACCCTGCAATGACAGACCAGGGCCTCTTCCTGAGACTCCCAAATGAGATCAGCTGTTTGATAATCTTGTGAGACCACCAAGAGGGATTTTCACAACCAGGATTTGAATCTAAGTTTAAAATAGCAAAAGGCTATTAACCCACTGCACCACTTTAGTCCCAATCAATTATATAATATATATTTGCAAATAACTGATTATGCTTTGTTACAAGGATCTTTAAACCAAGATACTCAAAAGTGACCAGCCTTTTTGGGTGCCCCAGTTGACACACTCTAAAAGGAGCCTGATTCTGGGTGCTCAGGACTTTTCAGAATGAGGCCGCTGTAGAGTGCCAAGTTGGGCACTGGAAAATGTTGGCTGTAGTATCTTCTCACAGCGGAATTTCCTAATACCTGGAGTGGACCAGAATGTTTTTGCTTCTTGACACAGATTCAAATTCTCCTCTCAGTCGTTACACCAGTGAATCCCAGAGCTTATTCACTGGACTTACTCTGGATCTAGAGTGGTGTAACTGAGAGCAGAATATGGCCCACACATTTTTTTTAAATGCACCAGCTCGTCTCTTCATATTCATTTAAGAAATGGGAAGCTGAAATTAATGGCATTTGAAAAAATATGACTTGATGAAAGCAAATGGCTGTCATAGTTAAGTGCTTTCACATTTACCAGCAAAAAAGATAGGGTGTGATAACACACAGAAACATTCTTAAACATGTTCAGTTTGCATATCCCTATATGGAATTACCACCCCCTTGTATTCTACCAGGGAAAATAAGAAGTACAGTTAGCATCATGAATTCTTAACTAAAACAAAGGGCAGCTTTCGGAGAAAATCCTCTGTTAGGACTTGTCTACCCTTAAAACGCTACAGCGCACAGCTGCACTGCTGCAGTGCTTCAGTATAGATACTCTGTACGCCGACGGATTGATGAATTCGTCAAGATTTTGATGAGATTTAAACACAACATTTCTGGGAGCTTTTAATTTGCCTTCTCAGCCTGTAGGGTGAGTTCAGGTCACATTTTCTGGCTTTTCTCTGCAACCACAAGGGCTAGAAATCTCCTTGTGAAAAAGAAAAAAGTGGAGATTCTCACAAAACAACTTGACTCCGGAAGCTGAAGTCTGAAGAAGAAACATCAAATATCATGAGTCGCAGGATAAAACCAGGAGAGTTGGCAATCCTGCGGAGACCGGAGTAAATCAGCACAAACTCCAGTGAAGGCAGTAGAGTTGCATCACTGTAAAACTGGTGATATCACACTTTCTGAGATCACAACCATTTCCATGGCAACATATTAGCATGGCACAAACAACCAGCTGCAACTGAGACCAAGCAGGGGGAGGAGTTGGGCTCTCAGTGAGAGAGGCATCTTTGCTTAATGGCGCAAATATCTTCATAAACAGCAAAGGGAACATAGGAAGCTTTGACCAAGTGAAACTGTGTGTTGTGTAAGTGTTCTCCTGTTGAGTCTGCTCTGGTTTGAAAGTCACCTTGTAAGGGACTAGAAGACATTGAATTACGGCAGTCTGTACTAAATCCCTTGAGCATGAGACTTTCTTCTTAAGAGCATCTTTTACAACTCCAGGAGCAAAGTAACTTTCAGGCCTATTTCAAATTCATAGCTCTCAAATTACTGGGGAACATACTGTGTAGGACCAAGGCAATCAAGATGCCATCTCACTGTGTCACTCCCACCTGCTCTTGCCTTCTTTAGCCATCACGCACCACCTCAGAGACAGTAGTTTGTCAGAAGCATGGTTATTTCATGAGAGCTAATTAAGTGTGCAACTTCTAGTAACTCCAACCCCCTTTTCAGACATGTGCGAGATAAAATTCTTGTAATACTCCCTCCCTCACAGCTAGACACCATTTTTTAAAAAAAAAATTGTTACTGGGATAAGTTTTGCATATTGTGTGTTAAAAGTATCCAACAATGCAAAAATGTGTGTTCCAAATTATGCTCCAAATAGAAAGAACAAAGGCCATGAACTTAATTCCTTTTAAGAACTACAAATAATACATTTCTTTAAAAGGAAGAAATCAGACTGCAACTGAAAAATGAGTTCTAATTTCTCCTTCCCAACACATATATCATCAGGCCAATGCTGGCAGAATTTCCTGTACTGTATTCCTCAAGGAGCTTTGCACAGTTAGGGTCTGACTCTGCAGCCCTTAATCATGTGGAATAGAACTTACTTGAATGAGCAGTCCCATGGAAGTCAACAGGTCTGTTTCTGTAAGCGGTACGCAGTACAAGGACTGCAGAGTCAACTATTAATCTTGTGTGGTTTGAAATGTGGAGGTGTTAAGAAGCTAAAGGAAGTTGTTACCATCTGGGGAAACGGTACAGACCATCTTTTTTTTCCTCCACTTAGTCAACAACCCACAAGAGGATGGACAAACTGTGTGTGGAGTAGATCCATTATTAGTGGACTTTGCATTTCTAAGTCAAGGGAACTACAGCTAAGGACATTTCCTTTGGACATACGGCCTTACAACACTATATTGTTTAATTGTCCTGACAACCTTATGACCAGTACTTCTAATCATTCGGCCTCCTTTTCTGTACGCTTTATGGTACAGTCTTTAATTGCATGGTCACAAGCTACTTTTTCCACAGGACCCCTGCTTTATTCAGTGCACAGGATGGACCTGCCCTAGGGATGAATGAGGACTGTAGAGAGAAGGAAATTGTCATCTGTTGGACCCTTGCCTTATTTGTTGCAGAAGTTGGAAGGTGTGTAGTGAATGAGGCAGGGGATTGTAGGAAGAGAAAGGACAGTCTCATGGTTAAGGCAGTTGAATGCTGCCTTGGGAATTATATTCTAGTCTTGTCTCTGCCACAGAGTTCATATGTGATGCTAAAGTCACTGAAACCCAACTTTTCACAGGTGGACACTGATTGCGTGTTCTCATTTTCGGAGAGTCCAACTTAAGATCCTGGGATCTGATTTGCAGAACCGCTGAGCACTCTCAGTTGCAAGTGAAATCAATGAGAGCTGCATTTTGAACATACAAAGTGCTATGTGATGCTATGTTCTCTAAAAAATCAGGTCCTGAATGTCTCAAATTCGGCACCCAAAATTACTGGATACTTTTGACCTTAATCTCTTTGTGCCTCAGCTCCCCATCTGTAAAATGGGGATAAAACCCACTCATGTCACAGGAGTATTTTGAAAAAAAAGTAAATATTTGTGAAACACTCAGATATTATAGTGATAAGCGCAGCAGAAAAGCCCAGGAGGAAATTAATAATTTCTGTTTCAGAATGGGGTTTGAACAATGTGCAGTAAGCAGGCCTAGAACCACATATTGAGGAGAAAACAAAACACTGAACAACTGTGCATTAAGTGAAGACTATCCATCCTGCACATTGAGTGAGGCAGTGGTCTTGTGTAAAAACAGTACGCGATCACATAATTAAAGACTGAATCATAATGCATATGAAGAAGGGGGACCGAATTAAGATTGCCCAAGCAAGCTTAATTCTGGCACTTCCTAACTTTTGAGTGCTTGACTTCGCACCCTTAATAATGTTCTTTTAAACACTGTGTTTTTTGTATGTAATGTATTGTATAGTTTGCCTATTATCACACTCTAGGTGCGCTATGTAATAGATCATGATTTCTCTATAGCTTCAATAACTTGAAAAGCTTTCTGATTACATTAAAAGAGTTCACACTGTACTAACATAACCTCAAATCAGCTCCATCAAATTACTATCTCAAAGTGGGTTTGCCATTCTGAAGCAATTTATTCTAAAATACACCAGCTGTCATACCCAGATATTCACAGAATTACATTTTTAAAAACAGATATATGATAGGGATGGGACAGGTCAGGGATGCAACCCCATGCTTTGGATGTCCCTAAACCTTCAGCTGCCAGAATCTGGGACAGGATGACAGAGGATGGATCACTTGAAATTGCCCTGTTCTGTTCATTCCCTCTGAAGTATCTGGCATTGACCACCGTCAGAAGACAGGATGCTGGGCTGGATGGACCATCGGTCTGACCCAGAATGGCTGTTCTCATGTATTGGTGAGAGAGTTTTTATTGTATTCAGACAAAAATTAGGCATGTCAAAAGGTAACATCAATGCATCGTGCATAGAAGGAATGAGCTACCCAAGTGTAAATGTTACTGGTTACCTGTTCAGCCAACAGGGAAGCAAGACTTGAGTAAGCATCGGCAAACTCTGGACCATATTTTATGGAATCTCTCAATAAGAACACAGCTTCCTCTTTCTTCCCTTGGGACCTGCAAGTCATAAAAGAAACAAAGTTCTTTTAACAACATGTTTAGGTCACCTATAGATTAAATACTTCAAAAAGACTTCAAAGTCCCTGTCTTGTTCTTTTCAACAAAGACTAACTAATTAACTCTGGCCTTCTATCCACAGTCTAGGTAACCAGAATCTCCTGAGGCAGTATAAAATTCCATAGCCTCTCTGTCAGCGGGAGGAGGAAAAGTCAAGAACTGAAGTTATCGGATACATGGTAAGTTTGTACCTTGGCACCTGCAGATTCCTTGTATGGATTTCTAGAGCTTGCTGTGAAATATACAAGTTCAACACAAAGATTCTTCTCCGTCTACAGCACTTCTCTATATATTTGGGGTGGGGGGAGGCAGGGGAGATGACCAATATGTGCCATTGGGGGGAGCAAGGGAAAGGGCAGAATAAGGGCAGTAACTTCACAAGACGTTACTGAGCATGCTCAGTCTGTGTGAGCAGCAAAAATGAAGGCACATGACCCCGCATGCCCTCCTCCCCTGCAACACGTTGCCTATAGTGGGACCTGTTTTCACAGTAATTGCTGACATCAGCTGGACAAACCTACCAGGAAACTCTCAGAGTGATTTGAGAAGAGATAAGAGAATCCCTTTAAGAAATGGTAATGTGGGGTCTCATCTCTGCAGCAGCCGTTCACTGGCAACTTTTGCAGCATTCCAGCTCTGTTGGCAGGGAGGGGCATGAAAGCTGGCTGAGCTCCTCTGGTTATTCCTCTTTTGACAGGTGTGGAGTAAACCAAAATACAGCATGATGCTTTGGTAATTTGTGCGGTTTCCCCTTCCATGTTATAAAGAGAGAAGGCGGTTTTAGGTGGAGTAGTCAGGGAAGGTTCTAGAACCAGCCATGATTGGGGAAGCCACGCGAAACACAACTTTAACTCTTCAGGAGTCAGCTCTATGAAGGCCAATAAGCCAATAAGGCCATGTGGTAGAGGAGAGGCAAGAGGCATCCACTCAAATATCCTTTACATCATGTGTATCTCTCAAGATCTTTAGGTTAAGGGAACCCAACCTCTGGTTTCTTCTGTGGGAGCAGAAAACCTGCCCACTACAGACAAAAATAATCATGGAACTTCTGAGAGTTTCAACTAAAAGCATGTCCTCTCCCTGATGCAGGTTATTCTCATATAAGGGAGTTTGGAGCCAACAGGATTTTCCTGAACGGATTAGACCTTTGGCTCCATTACTGTGGTAGTCTGGCTACAGTGGTGGCCATTATCTGATGCTTCAGATGAAGGCAAAACAGATAAGTCGTAATGCATACAAGTGAACTCTGCAGTATTCTACATGGCATGAAAACATTTCACATTGTCTACATAGTAATCAGTACATGCCATATTCTCACCTTGCAAAAATACAAACATAATGGTTTATAAAATTATGGAACTCCAGCCACATTTGTCTTTAATTCTGGAGTCTATAAAGAGGACAAATCTATGAAACTCTGACTGGTCACGAGTTAGATATAAGTCAAAGGCAAGCTAATGAAAATTTCATCAGAGCACAATGCCCTGCCCCTGACATGGAACTCTCCCACAGAAGCCATTAGGAAGTCACTTGCCTTATGGGAAGAAATGTCTAGGGTTTAGAACAGTGGGCTGCTAGTCAGGACGCTTGGGATCTATTCCCGTGTCTATCACTGACTCACCTGGAAAAGGTCACTTATGGGAAACCTCTCTCTGCTTCTGCTTCCCCCATCCACAAAATGGGGATAATAAAACTTACATACTCCATAAGGGCTTTACGAACCTTAAAGCTGTTTGTGCTTTGAGATCCTTTAGATAAAAATGTGTTATATAGGCATAGTATACATTTTAAGTGGAATATATTTTCATGTTTTTGACAGCCCAGTATCACTAACTCCATTCCCAAGCATCTTGACCATTGCTGGGCTGGGGAGAGTCCCTGACTCTGCTCCTAGGAAGGGCATGGCCAGAGATGGTTGTGGAAAGCCTAATGTGGTAAGCTCCCATTGCAGTGGAAGGGTTTACTGTATTTCTCGCCTTGGAAAAGGGAGCAGCTTCCCTGGGTGAGTGGCTATGGATGTTTATTTGGACTGAGCCAACAAGCTTTCTTTGTGTTGGGTGCACAAAGTAATATGAACATCGTAGCCTTTGAAAAGAAACAAAGGACTCTGAAGCATGGGATATATGTGAAAAGTTGCAGCCTTTGCCTTGGATTTCATCTGGGCGACAAGGCCAAGAAATCAGATCTTGTTTATAAGGTGAAAATTTCAGCTGATAGTATTTGTGGCTTTTCAGATTTTTTCTCCTTTCTAGTTATATAACTGAAAGAATATTTTCCCTGTGCTTTAAGTTAAGTAAAAACAGTTGGGCTAGTCTTTTCCTTCTTACAGTGGTACTCAATCTGAATTATCCAAATAAGCAAAAACAAATACAGAACCACTTTCCCCCTTACTAATTAAAGGCTAGGTAGTTTGTCAATTCAGAAAACTTTTGGATTCTTTGGCTGGAGTTTTGTGACACATTTATATAAATTGAAAACAGACGTCTGCTTTGTAAAGTTATCAACGGTTTGGCAGGAATGTAGGAAATGCCAGATACAGAAATAAAAGGATTAAGTGATCCACTCGACAGCAGTAAAAGTCCCCATTAACCACAAGCATGCACTCTTAATGACTCTTTTTTTCTGAATAGCCGTTTTTGTTTGATCCCAGAACAATGTGTCTCCTTAAAGGGAAGGGGGAAAAGATTACGGAATCTTTTTGTTGTGACAGACCAAATTATATGAAAAGAACAGATACAACAACCTCTAACAGGGCGCAACCCTGCATGATGCAGAGTACTCTGGCCCCGATGTAGCCAAGCATTTACACATTCTTAACTTTAAGCACATAAGTAGAAAGTTAATGATGTGTTGAAATGCTTTTCTGGATCAGAGCCAAAGTGCTCAGCATCTTGCAGGATGGAGGCCGTATGGGTTTTTTTCATTTTAAAAACGATTTGTTTAATCTCATATTGTATGGTGCAAAGGGAGGATTTTTTGATATGCTTATTTTCTATGCATTCGTTATCTATCATGGCAAAAGCCAGATGAATGGACACCTTCACTGCTATACAGAGAGGGTGAAATTCATCCTACACAGAGGCCGAGGTACCACTTAAACCCATAACATGGAGCTTAAGTGATTCATAGGGCCTTGTGAGGGGTCTCTGCAGTGGGATAAATTTCACAGGCAGAGAAAAGAATAGCATAGGATTTGATTTTCTGTAGCACCTTTTATTTTCAAAATATCCCAAATGACTTCATAAAGTAAAGCATTAGATACTGGTAGAACAATGTCTGCACAAACACTGGGTCCACTGTGCACTCAATAGTGGCTCACACACAACCTTAACAGAGTTTTCCTCAATAGAAAATATATCAGCCAAGCCACAGGAGTTATCCTCTTCTCACAAACAAAATGCCATGGAGTCTTTTAACTTCTACTTGGATAGCTACCAAAAGCCAGGAGAAAAGATCTTGGTTTAGCATCATAAGCAAAAGACATCTACTGTCTCTAGCTACGCTTATCTGTAAATAAATATCTAAACAAATTGGACAATGTGTGTTAAAATGAATACGGACAACTTACTCCTTTGGCATCCATCTACAATACAGAATCTTCCTGTTTCCAGTTTTAAAATAGCTACATTTTTCTGAAAGGGGTAAAACTATGTACACAGTACTGTGGTCAACAAGTTATATATATATGATTTGGTTCAAGAAGCATGCTTATACTGTCAGTACAATGTAGAGTTTCAAATCAAAGACTCTACCCAAACTCTGGACTGATGTCCCTAAGATATAGCAGCATTCGGTTTGATCGTTTGGTGGGAAGGGGAAATGTTTTAATCTCCAAAAGCTATTAATCATGCAAAGTTTCTGATGAATTTAACTTATCCATGATACCCTCTGCCCCGTTCAGACAAACACACAGGGCTATTTCAGCACATTCACACCTATGGCCCACAGTCTGAATCTGAGAAGTTTAGAAGAGAGGGCAGACTGACATCTCTCCCTCCTCAGGATAGGTGGTCTTGGTAAACCTGGGCTAAATCATTGCAATAACTGTACTAGACATCTTGCATGCTCCTCTATGTACTGTGTAGTCTGACCTAGGAATAAGCTCTAGATTTCAGTTAACAGGCCTCGAGGCATTCAATCTTTTCTTTGAAAGTGTAGCCATAACATACTTACAGTACACAGAGTATGGAAGTTTTTATTAGACAGAGGTGCCGTACTGCCTGTTATATATCCTTACATTTGAAGGGATACAGCAAAAAGGACATTCTCTCCTATTCTTCCTGCAGCAACAAACTCAGGGTTATGTGTGCACATGTATGTGTGTTCATGCGTATTCACTTCTCCTATATATTTACAAACTGTTATATCTTTTTTTAACGGAATTCTTCAAAAAATCTGTATGAGAAATTCTGGTATGAATACTCCATATTACTCTGTTTTTGCAAGTTAAATCTCACCAGTTCTGAATATATAGACATGAGTTAGATATCTCCATGATGCAGAGCTTTAAAAGAAATACTAAGCTCAAAGGGAGAGGCATTCTGAGCCATGACGATCATGGGCTACAAAAGGATGGAGATGTGATTTTTCATTTGAAGTGAGTCTATTAGTGATTGCTTTTTTACTGAGAAAGCTGTTTGCACGGTTTAGCTATCCTTTGTCTGATATTTATACAAGGCAAGAAAATGATGCCATTCAAGTTTCTTTCAGAGTATGTAAACAAAGCCAGGGGTTCATTAACTCATTGTTATCATGTAGTGCTTCCTGTGAAAATTCATCTTCTGGCCCCTTGCTGTCAGTACTGTGGCCAAAACGGGAAATGGAAAGTTTTTTTAAAATGGGACTACTCTAAAAAACCAAAAGATTCCATCTTGTGGATTCCAAAACAAATTTACTCAAGCCCAGATCACTGGGAACAGCTGTCTGGATAGACAGGTTATTTCCAAAGGGGAAGGAGAGGCAGATTCGTACACGTTAACAGCAAATTCATTTCTCCAAAATACTGAAGTTCCCTTTTCTCGAAACTCCAGCGGTAGTGCAATCTAATGAAGTGCACAGCAGGCTTCCTCCAAAATAAGTAGATATAAACATAAGAAACTCTGCAGAATTTGACTCGGACTTCCCTCAGAATAATTTTTCCAATGTCCTAGTGTAAATAAGACTATTAACGGATATGTTTTAAATACTGCAGGCCTGGTTCTCCACTGATTTTCCCTGGTGTAGTCATTTATGCCTGTGCAAAGTGGGCAGAAAATGTTATCAAATCGGAGTTCTCCATTACACCAGTGGCAGAGTTTTGTATGCATTTTGCGCAGGTTCAGAGGTCTATACTTCGTGCAAGGCAACAGAGAATCAGGCTGTGTATCTAAGTTCAACTTTATTACAGGTTGCAATAGCTCTAAAAGCTGTGGTCTTAGTAATAATTGGTTTTTTTTAGCGCTTCTTAACCTGAAGGATTCAAAAACACTTACAGAACTCACACAGCCGCTGCTTTAAAGCAGCTGCCTTTGGGATGGAACACAGAGCCTGTTTAACAGCCTCATTGTGCAATGGTTTTTAAGAGGGGACATGAACCACAACAGAAAGAATGTAATTACCCATGTTAGAACTTGGTCAGGATATAGGAGATAATGGGCTGACTTAGGGCATTTGAGGGTGGGGGGCAAATGTGGCTTTATGCACCCCCTTGATCTTAGAGGCTGATCTGCACTTCTCTATGTTAGGATGTTTCGGAATGGTCCTCACCAACTGGGGATCAGAGAAATTCAGGAGCACTTCAGCCAACTGTAATGAATAATGCAAGAACTCTTTTTGCCTTTTGGATCAAATTTGTGTTTTCAATGGTTCTATACAATATTGACCTACTCTTTTATTTCTCAGGAATGCCTTGTTCTTCACATATTAGTCCAAACCAGTAGTACTGACTGGTAAGGTCAGGGGTGGCCAACCTGTGGCTCCGGAGCCACATGCGGCTCCTCAGAAGTTAACATGCGGCTCCTTGTATAGGCACCGACTCCGGGGCTGGAGCTACAGGCGCCAACTTTCCAATGTGCCGGGGGGGTGCTCACTACTCAACCCCTGGCTCTGATGCAGGCCCTGCCCCCACTCCACCCCTTCCCACCCCCTCCCCTGAGCCTGCCGTGTCCTCGCTCGTCCCCTGCAAAGCTTCCTGCAGGCCACAAAACAGCTGATCAGGAGGGGGAGGCGTTGATCAGCGGGACTGCCGGTGGGCGGGAGGCACTAGGAGTGGGGGAGCAGGGGAGCTAATGGGGGGCTGCTGACGTATTACTGTGGCTCTTTGGCAATGTACATTGGTAAATTCTGGCTCCTTCTCAGACTCAGGTTGCCCCCCCTCCCCCCCCCAGGGTAAGGTTATCATGGTGAATTCTCCATTACCAATAATGTGTAGCCGGTACAAGGCAGAATTTAAGTACTGTAGCCTTTTGTTACCTTTGATACGGAGCCTTATTCAAAGCAACATTTAGAACAGTACAGCTAAAATACGTTTTGGTAAGATAATGTTGTTTTGTAACCAACCCAATACTAAGGCCAGGTCTACACTAGAAAAGGGTTGCTGGCATAGCTATACAGGCAAACCCTCGTACTGCAGATGCAGCTTACATGGGGGAAAAAACAATGCTTTATAATAGTTTATACTATTATATTATTTATACTAAATAATAGCTTATACCGGTTCCCCACGTGCCACAAGCTATACTGACAAAAGCACTTTTCTACTAGCATAAACAACAGCTACACGAGAGCTTTTGCTGGCACAGAAAGGAGTCGAACCATTAACTGATAGTACTATATTAGCAAAAGATTTTTAGTGTTGTCCTCTTTGTTCCTAGCCTATGATCGAATGTAAAAAATAACAAGGGGCCAGACTCTGAGCTGAGGAGCATTTGGTGCAACTCAGCAGGTGGCCTTAAGCCAACTTCGCTCCCTTGATTTTGGATCCCCAGTTCCCTGGTGCAATTTAGAGCAGCCTAAGGGCTGTCTTAAGTTGTACAAGCAGCTGATAGCCCTACTGAGCTGCCCCAGCAGCCGACGTCCTAACCATGCCCCCTCTCGCCAGTCATGAGCCCCACAACTTGCTGACCACAAGGATGGGAGTGGGGGAATTGAGTGACATACATTTCACTACTGTCCCTCTGTGTCACCAGAGGATCCCTGCCTATGGATGGAGGCACTTGGTTTTGAGCACCTGCAGGCCAGCAGGCTGGTGGAAAGGCATCTTAATGGAGCTACGGATCTGGCCCAACGTTGCTAACTTTCTTTCTTTGGCTAGCTTCTTTGCAAGATGGTCTGAGCCAAAGTGGTGTGTCTTCCCAAAAAGTAAACTCGCAGCTAGCAAAAAAGTAACAAAGAGCACATCAGAACCAAAAAACAACCAGCACCTCTGCCCTAAAACCCAAAGAGGTCCTGGTGAGAGCTTAACATCACTCTTCATTACCACTGAGAAGACAATCTGCTGCTGTAACAGGGCAGTAGGGCGAGGAGGGGGGAGTATTTTAATTTTATCGAAGCTGTTAGACCTCAATGTTAAACTTACTTGAGCAGATTTCCAAGATTGAAGAGAGCGCGATTATGCTGTGGGTTTAACTGAAGAGCTCTTCTGTAGTATTCCTTTGCTTCCACCAAGTCTTTGGTCAACGTGCCGAGGTTGTTCAGGGCACTCGCATGACGAGGGTACAATCTGGGAAAGGGGACATTTCAAATCATAGTAATTCAGATACTGCCAAACAAAGCTATCAGCTTTAATACTCTCTCTTCCCAATACCAGACGAGGCTACTGCAGTTATTCTCCTTTCTGTAAGTGAAAATAAACTTCTGATCAATGCTGACGTATTTCTCCTCCCCTGCAGCAGCTGAGAAAGAGTTGGGAGTCTTGGAGCAAAGACACCATGTGCAAGATAGTCGTTCTAAAGAAAGGATGGGGGGAAATGTGCTCAGCCTCCAGAGAAAAATGCAAATAAGACCTATTTTTACAGCTCTCCCGGCAGCTGGGGTGAAGGACGATGTTTATTATATAGCTTGTCCTCCTAGCAAAAGACAGAGTGGTTATAGTTGGTCAAAATTTTTCATTTGCATTTTTTTTGACATTTTTTCCGTCAAAATGGAAATTTTCATGAGAAACATTCATTTCTGTTTTTTTTTTCCATTTGTTTCCACCGAAAACCAAAAAAACCCTCCTTTCTAACATTTTTCCATTTTCACCAATAAAAGTTGAAATAAAACTCAGGGACAATCTCAATTTCAAAACAAAACATTTCATTCGAGTCATTTCCCACTTACAAAATCAGCTGTAGAAGAACATTATCCAGATAAAACAAAATGATCAAACTTTGGAAATACACTTTTGCCTGTGAGTATGAATTCTCCTTAACGTCTAGTTAATATATAAACTGAATGGTAAAAAATTAGCAGTTCAAAATAGAGCCTTAACTCAGCCTTTCTGTGTTGCAATAACATTGCACAACATGCCAAATTCATCTGTTGTGAAATTTTACTGAATTCACAGCAGTTTGTGGTCCAACACCAATCTCAACTTTCAATTGAAATTGGGCTCCTAAGTCAGTATTTTGGTTTGTTTCCCTAAAAAGTGAGAAATGAAATGCGGGTTCCTAGAGAGAGAAGATAGTGAAGGTGTAAGTTTATTATTATTATTATTATTATTATGAAATAAACACATTACAGTAACACCCAGAGGCCTCAATCAACTTCAGGGCCTTATTGTGCTGGGCATGGTGCTCCCAGATAGTTTTCCCCCTCTCTCTTTAGCCTCTCATCTCTGACTGCTTTTTCTGCCTACCTCCTGTCACCTTCTTGCCTGAATTCATAAGAATCTGATTTGGGAGCTTTAATCCAGATAAACTGAAGTTTCGTTTAAACACTGCACAGCTGCTTCTCCAGCCCTGCTCTCTGTAGCTCTTTCAGAACTGATTTTGCTGGTGGGGTGTCTCTTATGAGCCAGGGTTTTCATATTTCAAGTTCTGAAATAGAGAACGCTGCCAGATGGAGGGTGAGTGGGAAAGGGGAAGGTACAGCAACACCACACCAGGCCACCCTTACTTCTGCATTGCTGCTACTGCTGCTGGCAGTGGTGCTGCCTTCAGAGCTGGGTGGCCGGCCAACAGACACGGCTCTCCAGCCGCCCAGCTCAAAATCACGGACATTTGTTCATATTTCAAAAATCAGCCTGGATGGAGATCAGAGAACCAAAAAAGAGATCGTACCGGGGAAAACCTGGACATATGGTAACCCTGTTATGAACCCTAAGGAGGAAGGACGGTCCAGTGGTGAGGATGCTGGTTTGGGACCCAGCTCGAATTCTAAGTTCCACCACAGACTTCCAACATGACCGTGGGCGCTGTGGTTAGTCTCTTTGTGACTCAGTTCCCCATCTGTAAAATAGGGGTAATACTACTCTCCAACTTCACAGAAGTGCTGTGAAGATAAATACATTAAAGATGGAGGTGCTCAGATACCATAGTAATGGGGGCCACATAAGTGCCTCCGTTAAACAGAACACTGACTTTATCTGGTAATTTCCCTATTTTTCACCCCATGTTTTCTCATGATGTCATGAATGACAGCCTGGGGATTTTCTTTTCTTAAGTACCAGGAAAATGTTTGTATTTTGTCACTGATTTTATATTCTAGTTTTACACCAGTCTCGTTCTGGGTCTGTGGCATATGAACAATTCTGGCAAGAGGCCTGTTTGTGGGAGGACCTGGAAAGGTATGAGGGAACTCAGACAACTAGTGATGCAGCTCTGGTGGAAAACATAGGTAACTTTCTACAAATATGCATGATCAAATGTCTCAAAATCATTTTATTCCTACCCCACAATCCCTAATGTACAGGTACTAATAGCTGTGTAACTGATCTCTCAGTATTTCCTGGATGCAACCATATACATTTTAAAAACATAGTCTGTTATTTAACTGCCACTGTACTACGACTGATGGCTAAATATTCTGCCAACATTCCTCGTGTTCATCCATGAGAGACTTTGGTTGCTGCAACTACTCAGTTGCGAAAGTTTACTTGACAGTTCGTGGATGTATAAACCCTTATCTTGCACATCTAAATAGTCCATCGGCACCACCATTCACCAACTGTACAATTATTTACCTCTCATTCAGTGCGCTTTTTCCCTAATGGGTCTTCTAACATATAAACAATGAGTTACAAATGAAGTTACAAATTGTGGCTGACCCTAACATAGCTGCACTGGGGCACGGAAGCCCATCATCTCCCCGTACAACCAGCCTGTAGTCCCCCTTTAGGTGTGGAAGGAAGGGCAGGCTCCACCGAACTGCTACTTCCACCCCATGAGCAGGTGGGCAGGGACTGGGGGCTATGGGGGAAATGAGTAAAGCCCTGAGTCAATCCCCCAAATGCACTAGACAGCAGAACTGAATGGACACAAGATGGTACATGCTGTAGGAAACTCCTCATCCCAAGAACTATAGGGCAACAGGGATGAATCAAGTCTCAGCAGCTTTCTTGGGCTGCTTCAGGGATGGCACAGCTATGCTGCCACTCCATACATGGGACTCTGGGATAAGGTTCAATGTAGCCACCAAACAGACAGACCGACAGACATCTTAGAGCTCAGTTTTGTTTCCATAGGTGTCCATGGGAATTTTGCCATTGATTTCATTGGAAAAGAGTTCAGGGACTTTTCTAGGTCAATTTTTTTTTCTATTTCTGCTTCAAAACAAACCTGTGCATTACTTTATAGTCAGTGCTCACAAAGCAGGAGATGGTTTTAACACCTGACACCATGTTGTGTTTAAGTGGACCAAAGACTTAAGACACTTATTGGAAAAGTCTGAAATATATTAACATTTTACAGCCCTTTAACTAGTGTTTTTCCCCTCAAACTTTCAGAAATAAATTCTCTGGCCTAGGAGTGTTCACATGAAATTTTAGTCCCAAGGGAATTTTCTGGGCAAATTTAGAAGGGAATGAAAACTCAAGTTGAAAATACAGAGCTGGTTTCATCCTTCAACTGTGTAACTCCTACCAGCGGCTCCATAAATAAAGGACTTGAACTCGCATTAAAGCCTCTGCCATCAAATGAAGTAAATTACAGTATGCAGTCACTTCTTCCAGCTGTTCTAGGCTGTACTTCATGTGCTTTAGATTTACTTATAGTCATGTGGCCCTTTACAAAAAATAATATACCCTAAGGACCAGCTCCTGAGCCAGTGTGAATTGATTTAGCCCCATTAAAGTCAACGGAGCTTTACCAATTTATACCAGCTGAGGATTTGGTCCTAAATTTAGAGCACTTTTGTCGAAGCCATTTGTAATTTTACCAGCAATAGAAAACCAGAGCTGTCACACACACCACATCCAAACAAGCATTAGGAGAAGAGATAGCAGCAGAGAAAAAACAACGTGTAGTGAGATGACATGGTGTTCAATGGGTTCATGAGAAAGGGTCTGATCCTGCCACTCTTAGTTATGTTGAATACTGTATTCTGCAAGTAGTGCCATTGAAATCAAGGAGTAAGATGCTACTCAATGCAATAAGGGGGCAGGAAGGGACACAGTCCGACCCTAAGGGGATCATGGTCTTATTCCATCTGCCTTCTGTGCACGAACTCCAGTGTTTTCAGTATCAACGTCAGGGAGGTAAATGAGAGATTAGAACATAGACCTTGGCTAGACTTGAGAGAACACTGTAAGCTTGCACTCAGGTTACACCTCATGGCTTAATCGATTCAAGGCCTCTAAAAACAGTCCCACAAAGTTTGCAGATCATTTGCATGTACAAAAGGGTTCTAGGTTTTTATTATTAATTATTATTATTATTATTAATTAAACTGAGACACCTGCCAATTTTGTATATTTTTAAAAAGAAGATTTTCAAAATGTAGCCCAGTGTCCCCCTTTGTCAGTCTGTCTTGTTTAGAACATAAAGTTCTTTATGGCAGGGGCATTCTCGTCCCATGTGTTTGTACAGCAATGGGGTCTCACTCTCAGTTGGGGCCTCTAAGCACTCCAGTAGTAGTAACAACAGTGCACAGAACACAGACTTTGTTTTATAAATAGCTGTGGCAGTTTGAGATGCTGAGAGTCAACTGTTCAAATTGACATGTTGTCCTATAGCTTCTTTTATGACACAGAGCTTTCCATCTGGATGGACCCCTCCACCTGCACGTACATCATCGGTAATGGTAACAGTCTGTAGGCAACATCCCTCTTGCTATGTATCTGATTAGGCAGAAATTCCTCTAGGCTTCACATAATCAAATGCAAGTGCTGCATTATTTATGAAAGAAAGCTGAATTTCATTAAATTTCTCCCTACAAAAAGCAGCTCATGTGAAAAATCAATTTTCCCCTTCTTTTAGAAACCCTAAGTATTTTCTTTAAGAATCTGCTTTCGTTGGCAATTACAGCAGAAGTCCTGACACAGCACAATTCACTTAAAACCTCCCCCATAAAAGTGTACTTTAAATAAGGTTGGGCATTGAGTTCTGAAGCAAAAACAAGTGGCATGTTTTCTCGTGGCAAAATGAATAATTCAGATAGCTCCTCCAGTGCTGCTGCAATTGTCAGAATAAGTTTAAGCAGCCGTGTCTTTAACTATTACAGGTATACACTACATGAAACTCCTGTTAGTAATTATCCTCCAGTTCTTTTAGGCTAGCAATATTCCCTCTAATACAGTCAAACAAAAGCCTCACTGACTGGCACAGACAAGAGATTTCTACTTTCTCACAGAAGACACAGAGCATAAAACGCAAACAGATTTTCAGTCTTTAAATACCAATGACCTTTTACTTTTGATTTAATGTATTTATTACCTAGCATATTAGTAAAAACTGTTCAGTGGCTCACTTATTTCTGTGGTAAAAGACAGTTCTGAAAGGGAAGGGGGGGAAAGGGAATTTGTTGTCATGGATACAATCTATAATCCACCAAGAATTTTAATTTAACTTTTAATTCGAATATTGGGAAACCACTTAAACAAATGACAAGTCCTGTTCATGGTACTGCATTTAAAGGGCTCTTGATCTGCCACCAAAGATATTAAAGGGGGAAAGGGCATTATCTTGACAACTCCCTACCCGCTTCTACTGAGTTCTTTATATTTTTCCATGGCCATAAGCCTGAAAGTGCAGAAAGCAAAAGGGAATGTGACTATTCACACTTGCCCAAGGAAACAGACAATGAGTTTAGGGGAACGGTAAGGCAGAAGCACGAGGGTCTCAGGGATCTCACAGCTGCCAGTGGCCTCAGGTATGACAAAGGAACCTGTCAGAGGAGATCAGAGTCTTAGGGCTTGTCTACATTACCCGCTGGAACAACGGGCAGCGATTGATCCAGCGGGGGTCAATTTATCGCGTCTAGTCTAGGAGAGACTAGACTATCAACAGGAGAGCGTCAGCTGTCGAATTACCGCAGTGAAGACACCACGGTAAGTAGATGTAAATACGTCGACTCAGCTACTTTATTCACGTAGCTGAAGTTGCGTAACTTATATCGATCCCCCCCGGCCCCAGAGTAGACCAGGCCTAAGATAATTTCAGTCCCAAACAATGCCCTGGCCCTGCAAGGCTGTTGTAAGAAGGGACTGCTTTAGCACAGCTAAAAAAGAAAGAAAGAAAAAAAAAAAGTGCTGGCCGCCACTTCCCGCGACTCCCATTGGCTGGGAACGGCAAACCGCGACCACTGGGAGCTGCGGGTGGCCATGCCGGTGGATGGTCAATGTAAAGACTGTCTCGTGGCCTGCCAGTGGATTATCCTGATGGGCCACGTGCAGCCCACGGGCCGCAGGTTGCCCACCAGCGCTCTAGAGCGCTGGTGATTCTGTGAAGCCTGTTTGTGTTGTCACAAAAAAATATTTCAGTGGATTTCAGATTCAGCCATTTATCATGATAGCCAGTGGGAGAAATCAGTAACTAATTTCATTGGCTAATTCTAGGTTGCCCTGTTTTATATGCTCCTTTTGACTAAGGAACTTAGCAAAAATGTGAATCTTCAAAACAGCCATGATTAATGGATCACCACAACACTCTTGCGAGGTAACTAAGTATGATTACCCTTATTTTATGGATGGGGAAACTGAGGCAGAGTTTAAGGGACAGCCTGTGGCAGGTCATATCTTAGATTTGCAGGATGTCCCTTTGTATCTTCTCTCCCAGTTCACAGGACTGGGTTCTTCCAATCCACACATAACCTCCTTGAAATCAACACTCAGCACAAGTAAGAATGAAGGGAGTACCACTGACTTCAACGTGCTTTAGTGTGGTAGAATCAGGCCCTAGTTAAATAAGCAAAAACATTTGCTGGGAGGATGGCAAGTCTTTTTAGACATGCTTCCCGCACTCTCCCTATACGCACCTTAATATTTTATTGACATCACTGTGCCAACAAAAGTAAGAATGTTACATTAATATATCATTCAAGTCAAATGTTTACATTACACATTTATATACACCACTATATTATTTCAAACCAATTCTAATATTACATCACATTCACTTCCATGCACCTTTTTAAAACTGTGCGACAGATTGATTTAAAACTATACTTAATAAAATCTGAGGAGTAAGGGTACTACATGGAACAATCCTGCTCTGGCAAGGAGATGCTCTATGACGAAGGCTACGATTTTGTCACCGATATTTTTAGTAAAAGTCACGGACAGGTCATGGATAAAAAAGAAAAATTAATGGAAGCCGTGACCTGTCCGTCAGTTTTACTAAAAATATCTGTGACAAAATGGGGATTTGTGGGTCCCCACACAGCCTGCAGCAGGGCAGCTGCGGGGCGACTAGGAGTTCCAGGAGCCCCCACTGCAGGTTGGGTGTTGGAGCTCCAGGGTCCCCCACTGCCCACGGCTTGGAGCTGTGGGGGCCCCTTCTGCCCACAGCTCTGGGAGTCTCCCACCAGCCGCAAGGGCTGGGAGCTGCTGGGTTCCCCCACGGTGCCTGGAAGCTGTGTGGTGCCCCCGCTGCCTGCAGGGGCCAGGAGCTGTGGGTCCACCAGAAGTGGCGGGGGTACACGACAGCTCCCGACCTCTGCAGGCTGAAGTCACGGAGGTCACTGGAAGGCATGGATTCCATGACTTCCGCGACCTCCATGACTAAATCGTAGCCTTGTGTATGACCTAACACCAGTATGGTCTCGATCCAACAGACTGTGCCACATGGGCAAAGAGGTTTGCAACTCACAGGATCAGGGTCTTTTCCAAATTTGTCTCCTAGGAACATTTTAATATTTTTGTAAAGGACAAAAGCATATATTGAAATATTGAGAGGTATCTTCTGTCTCTTTAACCACAGTGCATTAATGGTTTTCCAAATTTAGTTCATTCCAGCCTTAAAAAAAATCACTGCAGACTGGTATTCTCAAAGGAGCCTAAGGGAGTTAGGCACACAAACCCCATTGATGATTATTGTTAGCTGAGTGTCTAACACACTTAGGCTCCTTTGGAAATTCCAGCCATAGTCCTTTTCAGTGGATGTATTCAATCTGTCAGATCCTTGGCTGCAGCCAAGCAGCACGCAGCCCTGCCCAGCCCAGCAGCTGTGTGTGCAAAGGTGGCCTGTCTGCTCGCCTGATTCTAAGCCAGGCACTGGTCCATTCTCAGGTGTAAGTTACACCAGCCGATGGTAGTTGCAAGGGAAAATGGCTTTGTGGGTAAACTCAGGCACTGGAGATTTGTGTTCAACTGCCACAGATTTCCTGTGTGACCTTGGATAAGTCATTACTCTGTTCCTTGGCTCCTCATCTTTCTCCCACCTTTTCTCTATCTATGTAGAGTGCAAGCTCTTCAGGGCAGGGATTGTCTGTGTATTGAACAGTGTCCAATACAATGGGATTCTGATAGCAGTTGGGACTTCTATGTGCTATTGTGTTAAATTTAATAGAGTGCCAACATGGTAGCCAGGAGTCAGTGGGGTGTTGAATCATAGAATATCAGGGTTGGAAGGGACCTCAGGAGGTCATCTAGTCCAACCCCCTGCTCAAAGCAGGACCAATCCCCAATTTTTGCCCCAGATCCCTAAATGGCCCCCTCAAGGATTGAACTCACAACCCTGGGTTTAGCAGGCCAATGCTCAAACCACTGAGCTATCCCTCCCCCCCAACCATCCTCTGCTATGCCAGTAGCAGGAAATGGGGGTGGTGTAGGAATCACTACGCTGGTTCTATACCACCAGAAAATTCTTCTTTTCCTGGCGTGATCCTTTCATGTCTGGCTATACCACATTTTTTGGCAGAGCCTGCCAGCAGCCAGCACAGAACAGCCATACTGCATCCCAATATCCAGGGGAGTGTTTTCCCCAAAAGAAAGAAAAGAGAAGAGAGAAGCAAAATATATCTAATCTAAAGTCGGCAGAAGCAGCATGATTCTTCAAGCTTGGCATCCATAAAAAGCATACCCAAGAGCATTAAGTTACACAACCAAGTTTGTACTATACTAAACCCCATTTCACTTTATGAATTTTCATGACATTTTAAGAACCTGCTGGGGAAAAAGAACTTGCAGACTGAATACAGAGGAGATAAAAAAAGAAGGATTTTATGTCAAACAGTATTGAGGCTAAAAATAAAAACTAATTTGCTAAACTCTAAGTTCCCAGTGATGCTGAGCTATTAGGCACATGCTGTAATAAGAACAGTTCTTCAGGTCCTCTCATTTGTAAATAAACGACAAGAATTCATACACATTACACTTTCCCACTGAAAATCCTCAGAGCACATCTAACTTTTTTCTAGCCCCCTTTCTAAACAAAGGTTTCAGAGGAACAGCCGTGTTAGTCTGTATTCGCAAAAAGTACTCCTTTTCTTTTTTCTAAACAAAGTAATCCACTAGATGAATGAAAATGCATTTTTGATCATTCCCAGCTCCTGAAGAATCCGTACAAAACTTCTAAAAAATTGAGCTCTAACAAAAGGCTATGCAGCCATGATATGCCTGACTAATACAAAGAGAGAACAGTTTAGATATCACTACATAATCCAAGAAAACTTTACAAGTATAACGAAGTGCAGGACATTATAGGCTCAGCTACACAGCCAAATTATTGGGGACTATATAACAAAACATAAGAATGGCCATACTGGGTCAGAACAATGGTCCATCTGGCCCAGTATCCTGTCTTCTGACAGTGGCCAATGCCAGGTGCCCCAGAGGGAATGAACAGAACAGGTAATCATCAAGTGATCCATCCCCTGTCGCCTATTCACAGCTTCTGGCAAATAGAGGCTAGCGACACCATCCCTGCCCATCCTGGCTAATAGCCATTGATGGACCTATCCTTCATGAATGTGTCTAGTTCTTTTCTGAACCCTGTTATAATCTTGGCCTTCACAACATCCTCTGGCAAAGAGTTCCACAGGTTGACTATGTGTTGTGTGAAGAAATACTTCCTTTTGTTTGTTTTAAACCTGCTGCCTATTAATTTCATTGGGTGACCCCTAATTCTTGTCTTATGAGAAAGAGTAAATAACACTTCCTTATTTACTTTCTCCACACCCATCATGATTTTATAGACATCTATCATACTTTTCTGAATCATTTCTTTTCCAAGCTGAAAAGTCCCAGTCTTATTAATCTCTCCTCATATGGAAGCTGTTCCATACCCCTAATAATTTTTGTTGCCCTTCTCTGTACCTTTTCCCATTCCAACATACCTTTTTTGAGATGGGGCAACCACATCTGCACACAGTATTCAAGATGTGGGTGTACCATGAATTTATGTAGAGGCAATATGATATTTTCTGTCTTATTATCTCTTTCCTAATGATTCTCAACATTCTGTTCGCTTTTTTGACAGCTGCTGCACATTGAGTGGATGTTTTCAGAGAACTATTCACAATGACTCCAAGATCTCTTTCTTGAGTGGTAACAGCTAATGCATACCCTTTCATTTTGTATGTATAGTTGGGATTATGTTTTCCAATATGCATTACTTTGCATTTATCTACATTGAATTTCATCTGCCATTTTGTTGCCCAGTCACCTAGTTTTGTGAGATCCCTTTGTAACTCTTCGCAGTCTGCTTTGGACTTAACTATCTTGAGTAGTTTTGTATCATCTGCAACTTTTGCCACCTCACTTTTTACCCTTTTTTTCAGATCATTTATAAATATGTTGATTAGGACTGGTCCCAGTACAGACCCCTGGGGGACGCCACTATTTACCACCCTCCATTCTGAAAACTGACCATTTATTCCTACCCTTTGTTTCCTACCTTTTAACCAGTTACTGATCCATGAGAGGACCTTTCCTCTTATCCCATCACAGCTTACTTTGCTTAAGAGCCTTTGGTGAGGGACCTTGTCAAAGGCTCTCTTAAAAACTAAGTACACTATACCCACTGGATCACCCTTATCCACATGCTTATTGACCCCCTCAAAGAATTCTAGTAGATTGGTGAGGCATGACTTCCCTTTGCAAAAATCATGTTAACTCTTCCCCAACAAATAATGTTCATCTATGTGTCTGACAATTCTGTTCTTTATTATATTTTCAACCAATCTGCCTGGCAATAATCATTCAGGAACTCATGGATAACAGGTGCAGTTTCAGAGGATTGGAGGAGGACAAGCAGGACCGGCTCTAGGCACCAGCAAAGCAAGCATGTGCTTGGGGTGGCACATTTCCAAGGGCGGCATTCCGGCCATCCTTTTTTTTTCCCCGGCCCTGCTCAGTCAACCAATGAGTCCCTGCCCTGGCCCCCCGCCGCCGGGGAAGCGGGGTAATGCGGCTCCTCTCCCCCTGCCCGCCCCTGCCGCACGTGTCACAAGTGGCAGAGGAGCCGGAGCGGAGCAGAGCAGAGCCTGAGATTGGGGCAGGACCCGCGGCCAGTAAGGGACCCGCTGTCCCAGGCAGCTCGGCGCTGGGCATGTGCCCCTGGTCCGCCCCCCTCCCCGCGGCTGACCCACCCCCCAGCCACTCCGTCAGTTACTGTCCCTCTGCGGGGGCGAGGCCGGGTCTGAGATCGGGCTTAGACGGGATGTACAGCCCCAAGCACCTCACTCCAAACACTGCTATAGCATTATGCATTCTTTTAACGTTACCAGTATCAGTGGCTTCTGGTGAGCGCAGTTTCTCAAAACTGAAATTACTAAAAAATTATTTGAGGTCCACCATGTCTCAAAATTGTTTGTCAGGACTTGCATTAATTTCAGCTGAAAGTACCAATGCAAAAAAATTAGATTTCACTGAATTATTAAAAGACTAGGCAAGTATAAAAACCAGAAAAATTCAGTTCATATAAATTCTTTTAATTTATGAGAAACCGGGCGCATTGGAAGACATTAACGTTTTTCATTACAGTGTACAGTTGAACCCAAATTGTTTGTAATTGTGATTTTGTTAAAATTAAATGAGTACACTAGTAGGAAATTATATTTCACTAACTACAAATTCTCTGTTTTCATTTTTTTTATTTGAAACAGTCAAAAACAAAAACAAACAAACAACCATTGCAAAGTGCAAACGTGTAAAAGCCAAAAAAGAGGGGAGGCGGCCAAAAAATATTTTGCTTGGGGCAGCAAAAAATCTAGAGCCAGCCCTGAGGACAAACATCCTACCTTTAAAAGAGGAACAAAGAGAACCCTAGGGATTATAAATCAGTCAGCCTAATTTCAATACATAGAAAGATACTGGAACAAATTATTAAACAATCCATTTGTAAGTACCTAGAGGATAATAGGGTGATAAGTAATAACCAACATAGATGTGTCAAAAACAAATCATGCCAAATCAACCTCATTTCCTTCTTTGACAGGGTTAGTGGGCCTAGTGGATGGCGGGGAAGCTGTAAACATGATTTATCTTGATTTTAGTAAGGCTTTTGACACAGTCCCACGTGACTCATAAGCAAACTAGGGAAATATGGTCCAGACGAAATTACTATACGTAATTCTGAAATAACTTACAACAGGTTAAAAGACTGTACTGAAATAGTAGTTATCAATGGTTTGCTGTCAAGATGGGAGGACATACCTAGCGGGGCCCGCAGGGGTCTATCTTGGGTCCAGCAGTATTAATCATTTTCATTAATGACTTGGATAATGGAGTGGAGAGTATGCTTACAAAAATCTGAACACCAACCTGGGAGGGGTTGCAAGCATTCTGGAGGACAGGATTAGAATTCAAAAGGACCTTAATACATTGGAGAATTGGTCTGAAATCAACAAGATGAAATTCAATAAAGACAAGTGCAAACTACTACATGTGGGAAGAAAAAAGAAATCAAATGCACAAATACAAAATGGGTAATAACTGGCAAGGTGGTAGTACTGCTGAAAAGAATGTGGGGGCTACAGTGGATCAAAAATGGAATATGAGCCAACAACGTGATCCGGTTGCAAAAAAGGCTAATATCTTTCTAGGGTGCATTAACAGGAGTGTCTCATCTATGCCATGAGAGGTAACTGTCTCACTCTATTCAGCACTGGTGAGGCCTCAGCTGGAGTACTTTCTCTAGTTCTGGGCACCACACTTTAAGAAAGATGTGGATAAATTGGAGACAGTCCAGAAGAGAGCAACAAAAACGATGAAAGGTTTAGAAAATCTGACCTATGAGGAAAGGTTAAAAAAACTGGACATTAGTCTTGAAAAACAATGACAGAAGGAGGACCCAATAACAGTCTTCTAATATGATAAGGGTTGTTATAAAGACAATGGGGTTCAATTGTTCTCTATATCTAATTAGACAGGACAAGAAGCAATGGCTTAATCTGCAGAAAGGGAGATTTAGGAAAACACTTTCTAACCATAAGGACAGTTAAATACTGGAATAGGTTTCTAAGGGAGGTTGTGGAATCCACCATCACTGTCAGGGATGGTCTAGGTTTACTTGGTCATGCCTCACAGCATGGGGATGGACTAGATGACCTCTCAAGGTCCCTTTCAGCCCCACATTTCAATGATTCTCTTATTTCCCATTGCCTGCACCTCGTATTTAAAATCAAATTATTGCACAGAGAGAGAGAGACTGTTTTATAATAAGACGCCAGGTGAATGGAATGGTCTTGAAGCACCGAGTCCTAATATGTAGAGATGTTTACTCCACTGAAAATAAAATCAATAGAGCAGTGACATTTTAGTTTTTATCGCACTGCCACAAGGCAACAGGCCATTCCTGTACCAGACGGGGCCGTGCCATAGCAGAGGTGTCTGGAATGCTACAGATCCTCTTACAGGACCCTGCAGAAGGATCCTTTGTATTGTTGTTCATGGTCCCATGTATATCCCTTTGTTTTGAATAAATAAAACTATGGCCTTGCTTGATACTTGGCCAGTATAAAGCAGAGCAAGAGTGTGGGGGTGGAATGTACTGTATTGCATGTTTTCCACAAAATAAATTTTAAAATAAACTCCCTTGGTTAAAGCAATGTGCCTAACACTCCATTGCACTTCATTGTGACAACTGTTAAGTCTATGGCTCAGGTTTTTACCAGGCATCCTTTTCAGCCAGCAAAGGTTATTACATCACTTAGCAATTATCTCAAGTTATCTACATTTACTAATGCAGTCTATTAGTTTATTCTTTCCAAATATGGCTTCATCAAACCCCAAACGACAGAGATAGCCGATAACTCTGGGTGTCATAAGGACATTCAAAGCATCAGGAGTGAACGCAACCATGTCTATAACAGGGTAACAGCGCAAATTCTAACTCATTGTATAAACAGGCTAACAAATGGTGTTGGTATTGTAAATCTTTCCAGAAATAAAGTGCAGCTGGTGTCCCAGGCCACCTGCAGTTTGTGCTGAAAGGAGTTCTTCTATATACATATTATATATTAAATAAAAGGTCATGTGAACAAGATTTTGTTTTAATACATACAGTGTGCAATTTACCACAGTTTAAATAACCCCAGATACTGCTGATTTAAAATACATAAAAAGTCAGTGGGTAAGTGTGTGGGAAAGCTTAGCAGAAAAACAGTCTCAGTAATATTCCCTAGGGTTTTATTTTTAAGTGGGGGAGGGAATAGAGTGGTGCGACTGGTTAATGTCCAACCCACCACAAATGATGTTATGGCACAGCTTTTTCTCAAAATGGGGCAGCAGAAAATATGGCTATGGCACATATACCTATGCCCCCTTCGTTTGAGCCTTTCTCCTGCAAGATCTCATGACATGTCATGGTACTGCAAGTCAGTATTTCCACTGAAATTTCCAGGTTCCATTATGTGAATGAAGCCCTAAGTGACTGCACTTGGGTTCTGCAAGGCCCAGATTCTTCCTCCTCTGCAATACTAGTATTTCCAACCAGTAAACCAGCCTGTTTGCCTCCTAGCTCTTCCTCCACCCGGAACTCTCCCCCTGGGGCAGATGTTCTCCCTAAGGTCTATGGGACAACCACCTCAGGAGTCCTCTTTGCTGCCCAGATGTTCTCGAGGTGCTCTACTTGGTGGGAGGAGGTCAGAAAAGAAAGCCCAAAAGGGCTGTCTGACTTTCTCTCTCACGCTCACACACACAAAATACATATGAGTGTGTCTGTATATTCCCCCTCATTTTACATTTATGTAAACACACACACACTCAAAAGATATGAACACCAGAGTTACAGACTTACCGGTCTACCAGACACCAAGAGAAACGGGAAGTAACCAATCAGACAGCAGCAGAAACCGCCAAAAAAGGCAAATACTGTACTGTGCCTGTACTGCATCTTAAAGGCAGGCACCTCTGGGCTGCCTCTCCCCAACCCCACCCTCACGCGCGGGGCAGCCACTTAAAGCAAGACACTGGGGCTGCCAGTGCACGCACGCACACACACACCCCTGCCGGGAGGGGGAAAAGCTTGCAGACTCATGCCAGGGCTGAGTAAGGAGCAGCTCAGCTGTTGCTGACACATGGCCTGGCATCTCAGCTGCTGGATCTGGAGTCCGAACTGTGCTTTATTCAGAGTTATGAGCAACCTCCGTTCCCGAGGTTGTCTGTAATTCTGCAGGTCTACTGTGTACATATTTGTTTTCAAATTAAGTTATAGACACAGGAGAGAGTTATCTCTGGATCAGAGATGATACAATGATCTGCAAATGGACAAAAAATATTATTTTATACACACACACAGACACACACAATGTATATACACATGAATACTTTACATTGCAGGGGTGACCAAACTGTGGCTCGCTAGCCACATGAGGCTCTTTTACCATTAAAATGCGGCTCGCGGAGTCCCCTCCACTGCATTCTCCACCTATCAGACTGGAGTGGGAGGCTCAGGACCTCTGCCCTGCAGCAAGGTGGTGGGGTAAGGGCTTTTGCCTAGTGGAGAAGGGGGTTTCGGGGCTTCAGCAGGAGCTGGGCTAAAGCCCCAAGCCCTGTCAGGCACCTCCTGCGGGGCTGACGCTCTGAGCTCTGGCCCTTGGCAGGAATGCCCTGGCTCTCAAACTTCTGAAGATTGTCAGATGCGGCTTGGAGTGCTAGTAAGTTTGGTCACCCTTGTTATGTTGTATTATATAATATCAAATACCAAATATTTTATACACACACACATATATAAAATTAAAGTTCAGATTGGAAACAGGAACCAATTCACTTCTTTGTCCATGTTTCCCATGGGAGATAGCAGCACCGTGGAAAGTAGCTCTGGATTGCTTCAGGATGCCTAACTCCCTATGCCTGCTAGTATCATCTCTGTCCCTCCCTCCCCTGCCTTCCCCATTTTCTTCCCCCATTTCATTTTTGTGAGTATTCACCCAGCAGCAAAGATCAATTATAAATAATGTATTCAGTTATAAATAAATTATTTTTGTCCATTTCCAGATCATTTTATCATCTCTGACCCAAAGATAACTCTCTCCTGTGTCTATATCTTAATTTGAAAACAACAATATACTCTGCTAAAAAAGGGTAAGGACCAAATTTCAGAGACAGCCTCCAAATCTGAATGTCCAAAAATTCTGGGGTTCAATTTTGGGTGTCAAAATTTTTGCCTACCTCAAAACTTAGCTTTGGCTGCACAAAATGTAATTTGTGCAACCAAACTGAGCAAAGCCTCTAATTACATGACAATTCCTTAACACAAATGTGTTGATACACACAAACCGAAGATTCAGGGGGGGCAAAACTCAGCCAGCAAAAACTTCATGTCTAAAACTTCGTGTCCACAATTTTAGCCCTGGAAATACAGAGGATGGGATGAGGCCACTTTGAAAACTTAGTTTTGAATTACCACAATTTTTCAAGTTTGCATTTTTTCCTTTGTTGCCAGAACACTTATTAAAGAGATAATACCCCTTTCCTGGAATTGATTTTTAAAACTCTGCTATATTCACCCATGTGCATAAGCTTACATTCATTCCTGATGAATAATAAAAACGTCTCCTCAGCAACACAGAGTTTAGGAAGAACGGAAAAACACCAAAATTCAACAGCGATCAACAACAACAAGTAGTATTCATTAGCACATTGTAAATATTCATCACATCAGCATGAAATTGAGTGACCTGATATTCTCTCTCTCTCACGCAGGTGATCAGACAAGATTTATTTCATGTAAGACGAATATTTTTTGATCTCTGTCAACAGGGGGGTCTCAAGCAGAACTAGCAGAAGTAGAAAATCTGCAACAGCAGCAAACCTTTAGACTAGCCTTAAAAGGTAATTTTCCTTACCCTATTACCATATCGCATTTTTATTACCTTAATTTATTTTTATTTTGTGAAGCAACAAGTTTCTTCTGGGGCCACTACAGCATGATTGAGAAACTACCAAAGAGGTCGATTACAGTGATGTGCTTATTGTTCCATTGCAGGTTAGCTAAAAGGTTTATAACCCATTACTACAATTCCAGAATGCCAACTATTGATGAACTCTGGTTTATACATATGTTAGTTTGCATCCCCAAAGGGCTGTGCTTCCAGGTTAGATTTAATGTTCATTTCCGAACCTGACACAAAGGAGAGACTTTTGCACACTTATGCACATACAGAGTTAAGCTTTTCTTTAAAATGATCATGTTCCTCTATATTTTTACATTTGGTCTCAGTTTTCATGTTCCCCAGCTACAGCACAGTATATAATTAGTATAGCACAGTATATAAATACACAGGTTTCAGAGTAACAGCCGTGTTAGTCTGTATTCACAAAAAGAAAAGGAGTACTTGTGGCACCTTAGCGACTAACCAATTTATTTGAGCATAAGCTTTCGTGAGCTACAGCTCACTTCATTGGATGCATACTGTGGAAACTGCAGAGTATGCATCCGATGAAGTGAGCTGTAGCTCACGAAAGCTTATGCTCAAATAAATTGGTTAGTCTCTAAGGTGCCAAAAGTACTCCTTTTCTTTTTATAAATACACACTAATTCACAAAGCCAAGATAAACCAGAACATTTCATGATTGGGTCCTCCACATTGAGTGCTTAATGAATTTTCTAAAGAGTGATCTGCCGCCATTTTAAACAAACATTCATCTTAAGAGGTGGTCAATGGGACTTCTGTCCTTTAGAAATATATTGTCCTGCAGGTTTATCATCAGAAAATACATTCTTCTGGGTCATTGATTAGTTACATTGAAATCAATGGAGCAACAACAATTTATGCCAGCTGAGGATCTGGGAATAATAGGAATGTAAACAAATGGTTAAAACACTGAGAGTTAGGATTCCTGAGACCTAGTCCTGACTGCCATTGATTTACTGTGTGACCCAGGTGCCCTTCAATCTACTCATCTGTATAACAGTTATAATATTACTTACCTCACATGGGTGTTACGATACTTCACTAAATAGTTGCATGGTAATTAAACATTGGCTGAAAGGTGTTGTAAGTGCCAAGTTTTATTATTATTAATAGTAATTTTGTGAGTAGTTAAGACATCCAAGTACACTGTGACATCATGATAATTTTTGTTTAGCAAATTTTTATACTTAATCTCATATACATTAAAAATGCAACAAAAACTATATCAATTGCAATTTGCCATAAAACTCTGAAAGCAAGCTAAAATGATCAAGGGGCCACCAACACTGCTCCTTACGCAAAGGAGCTGCTGTACGGTGATGCAAGGCTCTCCTTTTCCCAACTCCAAGCAACTGCATACCTGACCTTTGCAGTGCTCCCCACCATCACTGACACAGGAGGAAGGGACCATGATTGCTGATCTCTCAGTCTTTATACGGTAGCCTTCTGTGCTACCACTAGTTTCCTCTGTCATTTTGGGAGTGTCACTGAAGTCCTATGATAGCCTCTCTAATTCTCCCCCTTAAACCTCCTTCACCCTACTTTCACACACTCTGTGGTATAGCAATCTTTCCTTCTAGTGGAGGGTGGTTCAGTGAGGCTCCTTTCTGAACCCCTCAATGCTGCTCTTAAGGGAGATTATTTTAAAGTGGTGTAAATTACTCTCTCCTTCCCCAGGGAAGAGTACAGTGGTCCCACAGGGACCACGCTCAGTAGATAAATTTAGATCCATATGTGGCAGGACAGTGGATTACCACTAGACTGCCAAACATAACTTTAATGGTCCAAATTCTCTGCTGATGTAAATTGTAACAAATTCATTGGCTTCCATGGGACTCCAATAACTTACACCAACAGAGAATTCGACCCAGTATCATTAGTATTCCAGTCACATTGTGAGAAAGAGCTGGTGCAACAGCTAGGATCAGCTTGGGTGCTGTTGCTCACATTCTTTACACTGGAACATTGGGGAGCAGGTTATACTCACAACAGGAAGCCTGGCGCTGGAATTTGCTTGTATCTCTGACATGTATCTAGGATCCTATACTGCACCCATCACCATGTTATTTACCAACCTTTTCCATTGCTTCAACAGAGCTGGAATTTGCTGAATTTCAATGTCTGATGCAAGACCTACCTACTGACTCAGGACTTTTCAAAACTGGGAGCGATTGTGCGTAATTTATAGTACAGCATTCTTGGTGGAAGTCTATTTACAATTTTGTACCTACACTGCTTTGTATTTTAGTATATAGGCCCCAACATTCTGTGACACGCAGTCAGGGAGCGGGCGCAGGGGCAGAAAAGACAACATGGAAAAAAAAAAAAGAGAAAAAGAGACAGGAGAAGAGAGAAGATGGACAGAGAAGTGGAGTAGGAGTAGCCCTACATAGATAAATATTAATATCCCCATTCTACAGATGTGGAAAACTGAGACACAGAGAGATTAAATGATTTGATCAAGGTAACACCTCTAGTCAATGGCAAAGTGAGAAGCAGAACCTATGAGAGACAACTCTTAGTTTAAGCTCCAAGCACTAGACAACATTTGTTTTCCTATGTATCTTATTAACAGGATTAGAACGTTAACTCCGCAGGGTGCACACCTGCAGCTTGATTTTCTAAGGTGCCAAGCAACCCAGCTCCCACTGAAGACAAAGGGAGCTGAAGCTACCCAGCTCCTTTGAAAATCCAGTCTTTTACATGACACAAGCACTGCAGATATCATCATAATGACAAGCTACATATCTAATAAAGTTGAAAAAACATGGCCTGCAATCAATTCTAGAATAGCCTCTTGTATAATTGAAGTACTGCGGAGCAGAAGACAGCACCATAATTATGATTTTTGGGTGCTGCTGAGCTAGAGAGACAGCTGAGCAAAATCTGTTGTCAGCAAATACTATAAACTCTGAGGAACACACAAACAGATGCCTGCACTAGTGGCAGCGTCAAGATGGGGAGGAGGGAGTGGCTAAGCAGCCATGGGTACTAGTAAGTTCACTTTTACAGATGGGTAGCATTTGCTAATACTTCTTTAAAAAAAAAAAAACTGTGATGTCCTCAGTATCCCTGTCCAAAATTTTGTCCAATGCCTCTCACATCCATTTTCCAGACATGGTGGGTGGCAGCAAATACCATCCTTCCAGCTAATCATGACTGGGTGGGGCTCCGTTTCAGAGCCATCAATATTATTCCTTAGTTTGCCAGAGGGCATTAGCACAGACACAGTCTAATTGGACAGAGGTAATTTCTGTCCTTCCTCCACATTTAGGGACTAAGCAAGCTGCAGATCAATAAGAAAAGGTTCCCAGCCATTTTTCTGTCAGAACCCCTAGTTTGCAAGGGATGATACCCCTTATATGCACATGTTCCCTTGCACCAAGCTACGTCCTACATGCCTTTCTTCTGTCTCTTTTTTCTGCCTATCTTTTCTCTTTTTCTGTCTTTGTCTCTTTCCTCTCTGCTGTGATTTTTTTTTTTTTTTGTATCTTTGGCTTTTGCTTTCTGTTTTTCTCTCGGTCTTTTATTGTTGTTCTTTTTCTTGTGTTTGCTCCTCTAGGAGAGGCTCCCCCTTCCCCATTTCCACAACTCAGAAGGAGGCTATATGCTACAAGGGTGCCCATTCATTGAGCTGTGGGGCCAGGCTGCACAAGGCAACAGAAGGAAATTATTTTTGGGAGTTCTGAAATGCAGGAACCCATTGATGAACTGACCCCAAATTTGGATCATGAACACTGCCCCAGGCCTCCGAGGGGCACAACAAATTTCCAAGCAATCCAAGTAACCATTCAGATTTTAGAGCACTAACAATAGTCAAGCTTGACAAGCATGTAAAAACTGGTGGGAATGGAAGCCCTCTATCCATTTTTCTGGATTAGCGCACATGCACTGTACAAACATACCTTTTCTTAAATACCGTTCTTAGTTTGGGTCCCCAAAAGATTTAGCGGGCACCATGCACTCTCTCTGGTAAAACTTGACAGATTGAGACTATTCTGGCCATCATCTTATCAATAGCCTGATCTCTAGTTCTGAGCACAAAAAAACCACACACACCTGAGAAACTTTTTGAAAATTGGCTATTTGGGGAAGGGGAGGCATATTTCCACAACCCCATGACCCCACATTTGGGTCAATAACCCTATCCTTCACCCTCCTGAGTGTCTTGACCCACAGGTCTCAAACCCAGGCCCATAGGGTTTATGGGAGCAGCCACCTGGCAACCTGCTGACAATAGCTTATCTGGGACCCACAAAGCCCAGCCCCAGTGTGAGGCTCCGCCCCCTGAGGTCCGATTGGTGAAATCCCAATTGGCCAGCTGGCCTTAATTAAGCCGACAGCAGGAACAGGAAGCTGTCTGAACAGCTGGGCTCCACTCTACTCTGTGTGCCTTCTGCGCCCTCCCCAAGTCCTGCTACCTGCTCCGGCTTCACCCCAGGCATCTGACTTGCCGTGGTCTCCAGTTTGTCTCCTACTTCTGACCTCCTGATATCCTGACTCCTGTCTCATGACTGCAGAGTCTGGTTCTGACTACCAGATCTGGACACCCATGACCCGGCCATGATGCTGAGGCACACCAAATTTCAAAGGAATCTGATCAAGCCTGCCAATTTTAGAGTTTAGAAAGATCAATCTTTAAACAGAACTCAGGATGCAACCTTAACTACAGTGGTGCTGCACTGCTGCACCCATACTGAGGGGCAGCGTGGTCTGTAGGAGTAAGTGTGGGATTGGGTATCATGAGGCCATGAGTTATAATCCTGGCTCTGGTACAAACTTACTATGTGGCTTTGGCCAAGTCAACTCATCTTGCTGTTTTAGTTTCTCCATCTGTAAAATGGGGATAATACTATTTACCCACCTACCAAGCTGGGATGTTCTGAGGATAAATTAATAGTCAGTGTTTAGATGGTGCTTTGAAGATGTAAAGCTTTGTATAAGTGTTAAGTATTATCATTACTCTACCTTGCTGGTTACAGCCTTGGTATTTTTCATACATGCACCATTAATAATTTATTAATATAAATGGCCTGAGCACCTGCAAATACAGCTATGGCAACTCCCTCCCATTTAGCAGTGTACATTCAGCCGGGTAAATGACACCTCACTACTCAATGTGTAGCTATGGAAACTCTGAAATGCCACATAGTTAACTCTCTCTCACAGGCGCACACACACAGTGGGAGAAAGCCAAAGAGCTTTCAAGTTAAGCCATAACTGCTACCAGGGAGGTGTCTATTGTTAGGAAAAGAGAAAACACAACACTTCATGTGCCACAAGAGGAAGTTTAAGTAAACAGTCTTAATAGTGGTTTCAAGGAACTTACTTGAGGGCGGTTTTGTAGTGATAGATGGCTTCGCTGTTACGACCCTGGTCTTTCAGAAAATTGGCATAGTTGTAGTGTACCTTGGCATTATGGGGCAGAGTCTGCACACCTGACCTACAAATGGGAACAAAAAATGGAAAGAGGTTAACTGTTAAGACAGGTGCCCACAGATTCAGAGCTTCAGCCTATACAAAACAGATCCAGTTTTGTATACACATCCATGTATAGATGCAACATCCTCATCACAGGCTAGCACCAGGGATTAAGCATGGGGTTTCTAGCACCAAAGACCTCTGCCGCTGGAGCTGAAGGACTAATGCTTACATTTTCAAAAATGACTAGTGATTTTAGGTGCATCAATTTTTGGATGTCCAATTTATAGCATCTGAAGGGGCCTGATTTGTAGAGGGCAGGCACTTAGCAACTTTTGAAAATCAGGCCCTTTTAAGGCTTCTCAAGTTGGGCACCCAAAGACCGACGCACCAAAATCACTAGTCACTTTTAAAAATCTTGACCTAAGTCCACTAGCTGGACATGGCAGTAGGTAGCTAGTCTGTCTGAATCAGCCCCTAGAGGGGGACACATGATGCACACTGCACAGTGGTTTGAACAGGTATTTATAAACAGCAGAAAAACTGAGCGGAGTGTACCTGGGGCTGAGAAGGAGCTGAACTATTGGCATTATCACTTAGAACACAGGAAGAAAAACACACACAAATGCCCACCCATTGCCAAATCAATAAAATGCATGACTCAGCAGCTGTTTGATGACTAGATTTACATAGGACTGCAAAACCGTGCGACTCTAAGGCTAGGTCTACACTACGGGATAAGGCAACCTAAGTTACGCAACTCTAGCTACGTGAATAATGTAGCTGGAGTCGACGTATCTTAGGTCGAGTTATTGCAGTGTCTACACCGCACTGGGTCAACAGGAGAAACTCTCCTGTTGACTTACTTTATGCTTCTTGTTCTGTTGGAGTACCGGAGTCAACGGATGAGCGATTGGCGGTCGATTTAGCACGTCTTTACTAGACCCGCTAAATTGATCCCTTGTGGATCAAACGCTGTGCGTCAATCCCCAGGTAAGTGGAGACATGCCCTAAGAGAAATGCTGTGATGATGCTGGACACTAAAAGAAATAACAGAAGACGCATCATAAATCATTTCTCCTACAAAGAGCTAGAAACTTAGGCACTCTCTTGTTGTTACATAAAGCAGAGAAATATAGCTTCCAGACATCCAGAGGATCTCTAAGGGTTATTAGGAATAGAGATGGGTGAATTGGTTCATGTCATAAAGAATAAGAACTGGCTCAAACCTCAGCCCTATTCCTTTTCACACAATTTGGTTAAGGTACACTTGTTTTACTGCTGCTTCCTTCTTCCCATCCACCAGATCAGATCCTCCTAACTATAGTAAGCAATTGCAGAGATCAGCACATTTCCAGCCTTTCTGCCAGGCTTTGGCTTGTTCCTCCTTTCCAATCTGAGAGTGCACTGACGTATTAGTTTCCAAAGAAGAAGCCAAGTCTTGAGAGACTAAAGAGCTACTTCTGAGACCCAAACCACTGTAAAAGGTCATGGGATTAGGCCAGGATGGGACCAGGAGAGGAGCAGTTGTAGATGTCTCATAGGAGGCCTGGATAAAAAGGGGAAGAAAGCATATTGGACTTCGGTGGGAATGAGGATGGGGCAGTATGGCATCAGTGTGTGTGGAGATGAGAGAAGGAAAGGCAGACGAATGCGCATGCATGGTAGAAAGGAGAACCCTTCCACAGGTTTATCCACCGTAACTTAGTGTTCAGCACAACAGATCTGTGCTTTGCCTATAAGAGTTAAAAATCACTACTTGTTTGGTTTCCTAACCATAAGGTGTTTCTAAATTATTTATCAGGAAGCACTAAGGCACAAGCCATTCTGTGACTAATTGTTGAACTAAATCAGTTAATTGATGCTATTCTTAAGAGAATGATTCTCTATAGTTGTTTTTACAAAGATATTATACACCAGCAGCAAGTAACGTGTGAATGCTATGGCTGCATTAATTTCCATTGGCTTGGGAGCTATTAAGTACTCACAATATTCTGGGCATTACTGGAGTATTAATTCTTATATGGAAATTGTATCATTACATCAATGACTACGTTTTATGTGAAAACATAGGTAGTGGCTCAAAACTGTTACCATCTCAGAGCTATTCAGTGGCCTAACTCTGATGAGTGATTGAGCTCATTATAGTCCCAGCCCGAACACAGCAAAATGAATATGTGGTGAGAAGTACATTACGTATTTCAGTTCTAATGAACCACAGTTTTATTAGTAAGACAGGCATTTTTTAAATAGTGTTTTTCTTTTGACAGTTTCCCTTTAAGTATAATTAATCAATCACTATGGTTCCATTTATTAAGACCTCCCTAGATAAACATTCTCTCTCTACCATATGTCTGCGTGTTGGATAGGAAGGAAGGATAATATTTGTATTAGTGCTCTTTTTTTGTTCTTTATTCCTCTGTGCTCAGCCAATAATTCTTGTTGACCTATTTATTCTTCTCATATCCAAGCTGATGGGCTGATCCTGCAAATGCTTATGACACAGTATAAGCAGTTTCACTGAATGCCTCAAGAACAGACACTACACCAGGTACATGTAGGATGAATGCCTAGGTAAATAAATAACACTTCTGAAATGTGGTTCTTGATTAGAACAGGACACTGTTCTCTAACTGAAAGAGGAAACAATCATGTTCCTAACCAAAGCCAAATGGGAAAGGGTGGAGTATAAACAACAAAGCAGCACACAATGTTTTTCCATTTCTGTTCCCACCAAGCCCCCCTCCCACCACTGCACACACATTTTTCCAATATGCATTTCCAATTTTTTCCCGTCTCAGAATTTATTGTAACCAAGCCAACTCCAGAAAGAAACAGATCCGCTGAGCATGAAAGTCACTTCTCAGGAGGCTTTTCTTCCCTGCTGACTATCCTGCTACCTTTAACTGTCATAAATGAAAGATAAATGTATACAAGCCATTTTGCACATATTTCCTCTCGGAGATAAAGCTACAAGTCATCCTAGTGGGATACAACACCCTGTTAACTACCAGTAGCACTCCCAACTTCAAACATCCCATCGTTAGCCAAATCCTACTTGGCCAATGCTTGGAAACAACCTTCTCTCAGTAGCCCCCATTCTGTCCTAAAGCACAGGTTCTACTCTTACAAGTCAGTCTCTCTGGGGCACCATTTTAATGCTTTTCAGTGATGCCCACATGAATTGTGCTCAGTTTATAAGCAAAAAGATTTTCTATCGTCAGTCCTGGACACCCAACCTGGGCTCTGGGAGGCAAGTTGCGCTGAGTTCTTTCTGCTTTGTGAATCATCGCCACTAATAAAAGATCTCCAGGCCAATTATTCCCCCAGTGACACATGTGCAGCCCTAGCCCGTTGATTTTCACAAGCGTAAAATGCTTGGAACTGAAAACATTCAGCTGATGATGCACAAATGGAATAGAAGCCAACTCACTCTTTGCAGAATTAACAGGAGTAAAAAGTAGGAATTGCTTTGTCCTCTTCTTCTTTTTTACCTGACTAAAGTGATTTAAAGATTTAAATCAGTGATTCAGGAAACAGATTTGCTCGTAAACAAAAAGTACCATTTTTACATAAAGAAAAGGAGGACTTGTGGCACCTTAGAGACTAACCAATTTATTTGAGCATAAGCTTTTGTGAGCTACAGCTCACTTCATCGGACATCCAATGAAGTGAGCTGTAGCTCACGAAAGCTGATGCTCAAATAAATTTGTTAGTCTGCATGCATCCGATGAAGTGAGCTGTAGCTCATGAAAGCTCATGCTCAAATAAATTGGTTAGTCTCTAAGGTGCCACAAGTACTCCTTTTCTTTTTGTGGATACAGACTAACACGGCTGCTACTCTGAAACCATTTTTACATAGTTGCTTTTCAGAGCAGACATGCAATTTAAAGCACTCTCCCAAGTTGGGGATGATGTGGAAACACTTTCTAGAGCAGGGGTTCTCAACCTTTTTCTCTCTGAGACCCCCCCTTGACATGCTATAAAAACTCCAGGGTCCGGGGGGAAGGAGGGGAGAGAGAGACTTGGGTCAGAGGCCTTGGGTATAGGCATAGTTTGACTTCCATTTGTGGGGGGCCAGGGGCCAGCGGGGCTTGGCCAACTCCAGATGGTGGGGTCCAGGGAGTGAGTGCCACCTCCACCCCATGACTCACCTCAGCAGGGCGCCCAGCCTGTCTGGGTTTTGGAGTGGGGGCACGCAACCAAAAATTATAACTCAAAGGTGGGGGGTTGGCTCAAAAAGTTTGAAAACAGCTTAGGCTACAGGGAGGGGATAGCTAGGGGCTGTGTGCAGGCAGGGGAGTAGCTCAAAGTGCAGAGAGGGGATTGCTGGGTCTGTGTGCGGGAAGGGGAGTAGCTCACAGTGCAGATGGGGTAGCTAGGGGCTGTCTTCAGGCATGGGTGTAGCTCAGGGTGCCAGGAGGGGGGTAGCTAGGGGCTGTGTGCCAGGAGGGCTCCCCCTGTTCCCAGAGGGGTCTCCCCACCCAGGCAGCTCTTACTTGCTGCATGAGCAAAAGGGGCTGGAGCTAGGGAGCAGCTTCAACCCAGGGCACCAGCAGGAGACAAGGAAACGCTGTCGCTGCCCGCTCCATGGCACCAGCCAGATGACCAGCTGTTCAATGCTGCCCAGCTCCAGCTTCCCACCTCTGACCTGGCTGGGGGGATGAGGTGTGGAGCTGCCCCCAAACTGCCATGCTCTTGTGCTGCAGTTTAGGGGGGGCAATGCCTTCCATGTCTCCAACTCTGCCCATGGGCTCAGGGCTTCTGCCCCACAGGGACCACCAGAGCGTGGGGCTCCGGGATTCAGCACTGTGCCTCCCAGCTTCAGCCCCGTGGGGGGTGCCAGAAATCAGGGCGTCAGCCCCACGCCTCCTGGCTTCAGCCTCCTGAGGGGTGCTAGGGCTCAGGCTCTGGTTTTCAACCGCGGGGCCCCGCAGCCCCCTTGAAAGGGCTCGTAGACCCCGAGTTGAGAACTGCTGTTCTAAAGCTCAACAGAGTACTAGGTAGCTTGATTGAAGGGTAGTACAGCAAAGAGGAGCAGAGTCTAGACCCCTCTTGGCCCACTGAGCTCTGATGACCCTTATGGGGGTATCCATCAATCCTTGTTTTTTTGTGTGGAAGGTTGCAAACCACCAGGTTAATTAATGTCAGTGGTGACAGTGCATTTTTGTTTTTGGCCACCACACCTTCAGATAGCATATTGTCTCAGTTTCCTAACATTAGAACATTTGTGATTGAAGGAATGCTCTCAGTGGGTAAAATTAATCTGTGTGTACAGACGGCCAGCACAAACAGTGCCTGTGCCTTGCATTGCTACATGCACCCGGGTGAATTTCACCCTGAGTATATGATAAAAATGAGTGTAATGTGATTAATTGGTACCATGTTTGTAACAGGCTGGCTTACACCCCTGGAGGATTGGGGCTAGGCAACCCTAATTACAGAATGAGCCACACCTGGAAGGGATCATGGTGATTGCCCTAGAAAGAGTCTACAGTGAAAAGTGGGAATGCTCATGTCTTAGAGACTGTTAGGAGTGAGCAGGCTCTAGCAGAGAGTCCTGGGAGTTAGGACTGAGACTCCAGCCAGGTAGGGCCCAGCTGTGGACTGCCAAAGCAGGAAGGGCCCCCAGGCAGGAAGGTGTGGAGGAAGAAAAACCTTTGTTTGTAAGGACTTTTGGATGTTTGTTATTTTAACAAAGCAGAACCTGAGAAAGGATGGGAATGGAGAAAAGTTGCTTAAACAGTCCAAGAAGGGAAAGTGAAGCAGGCTGCCTGTAGCGTGACCCTACGCTATGAGGGGTGCATTGAAGGAGACCAGCCCATTACAATGTTGTACATTCAAGTGCATCTTGACCAGGTTAGAGAAATCTGTATATAATAGAGGCAGTCTCCCTCAATGGCCAAAACCAAAGAACCACAGTCCATTCAAGGATAAGACAGAGAGGAATTAAAAATAGATGTGACACACAAAATGAGATGACAAAAAGCACCAATTAATGAAAAGCTGAAATGGGAGACAGAAAGGAGAATGGAGAAAACAGGAATTATATGAAAGACTCTCCCCACAACGTGCAAGTGTGCCTATGCACAGAGACAAACACCATCTACCAAATCAGTTGATGTTTGTCTCTTTCCCACATGTAAGTTTGTATTGTGCTAGTCTCCTCCTCTCCTTGCTCCCCTTTTATTTTTCCTCTTATTTGCCCCTGTTGTTCCCCACTTTCTCCCCGTGCCTTCTCCCTCTTGGCTTACTGCTGTTCTCCCTGCATTCATTCTCTTTGTTTCCTTTCTCCCCTGTCTTCATTGACAGTCTCCCCTTCACCCAATCTAGTCAAAAGTCCTCTCCCCCACTTTCTCCTAGGACAGAATTTCCCTGTCAACGCACCTTTCTCACTTCCCTCCCAGCTCCTGTTCCCTAAAAGCCCAATCTGAACTCTTATCCCAGAGTTCCATTCCCTATTAATGCTACCGCATAGCTCTTCTCAACAAGCCTCAGCCCAAAGATCTCTCTCCAGCACCCTAGGACCAGGGAGCAGCTATCAAATATCTCCAGCCCCAGAGTAGCCCCCACATCCATAAGATGGCCACCCACAGCATGAAGTGAGATGACAGAGGAGTTCTGGCAAGCAGCAGGGAGGGAGCCTTTGTTGTCTCAAACCTACTTGCTTTAGGGCTCGCTTAGGTCTACTTGCTAGGTCCCTTCCAACCCTGATATTCTATGATTCTATGATTTATGCTGGCCTGCAGATTCAACAGGGAGGAAGAGGTACTGAGCCTGCTCCCTAGGCCACTAAGAGCAAAGGAAAGAGGCAACATAAATCACAAGAATTTAGGAGGCAGGAGACTTGATCTTCCACCTTCTCAGACTACTAAAACAGCATTTTCTTTGAGAATAAAGTGGAAGGGGGCCAGGTCCCCATTATCTTAAGTTCTTGTGGTTTTCTTTGCCTCTTCCAAATGCTGCCAATGGTAGATCTGCTTTGGCAACCAAATCAAGGTTGGCAGTGTCTCTCCCGGCCCAGCCATCTCTGCACATATGGACACACTCATGATCACAATGAAAGAAAAGCCAAAACTCGTGCTTGCATCTCCATTCAAAGGGGTGCAGATGCCAGGAGCATGTGCACCACCATCTACTCAGCAGATTAGAACAGTGCAGTTTTGAAGAGCAAGTATATAAACCACAAGTCATTGGGCTGCTGAAACCACACTGACAACATGGTTGCATGGGTTCTATGAGCAAATATTACAAATTGGAAGACTGTCAGGCAGGAATAGATGCCTCAGTGCTAATGTAACCCCAATGAATTCAATCCAGTTAAACTAGGAACGAATTCAGCTTATTAATTCTGCACATGAAATAGTCCAGGAGTTCTCTGTTTCTCAGAAAGAGCGGGGAAAAACTGTCTATCCAGTCAACAATATCTCTTGAATCCATCTCAAGTGCAGTTGCTACAAGGTGATTTTATGACCACCAAACAAGTAATTACAGTCTCCTCCCCTTCAAAAGGAAGAGAGTCTGCCAAACTGCAAGGCCAGGGCTTTCTTTTGAATTGTTGGCATTAACCCTGGAAGGTTTGGACTGAAATCCAGTGCTTAAAATGAGTTGGCATCTGAGCCCAGGATCTCATCACCATGGTTTCCATTGTTTAAGAGGTAAACGTGTTTTAGGAGATAGGCAATGAATTGTGTTATATTGAAGCAGCTCCTATTCCATATCTTTCAAAAATATCTCTCTAACAAAGCTCCATCTGCTTCTATAGCATGGCATATATAAAAAGGTTTAGCAGTAATGTCATCCCCATTAATAATGAGAAAATGAAACTTTGCTCTGGTGAATAGCTCTGAAAATCAAGTTAAACAATTGATGTATAAATCACCTGCATTACCATGATGCCCTCACAACTAGACAATTGCTGAAAAAGCATCAGGAAGTAAATTTAATAAGTTTGCCAACAAAACTGAATACAAATATAAAGTGAGTGCTGTCTACTTTGTATACTGTGTTGTAATTGAAATCAATATATTTGAAAATGTAGAGAAAGATCCATAAATATTGAATAAATTTCAAATGGTATTCTATTGTTTAACAGTGCAATTAAAACTGCGATTAACTGCAATACATTTTTTTATCTTGATGAATTTTTTTGCGTTAATTGCGTCAGTTAACTGCAATTAAACTGACAGCCCTACTTTCTACCATTATAAAAATTTTTCTAAAATACATTCTACATCTTTCCAGTGGTGTTACTACCATGTTTTGAACCATACCTACAGAATATGATAGTATTTTTTAAATAAAGGCACAACAATAATTATCACTGAGTCAAAGATTTTGCTGGGTTTTTCTTTTTATACTAAAATGTCTAAAAAAATAGTCGTACTTGCAAAATCAAAGTTTGTTCATATGCAGATACAGTGTTGATATCAGTGTTTGCACAATGGTTTTAGATATTAGGTGAGAAAATAATTACCGGTAAGTCATTTTCTTCCTTTTATCCTTTATAAAACCTTTCAGTCTCCTCAGCAGTGTTCCATTTACTTTATTTGAGAAACAAAAACAAAAACAATCCCACAAGGACATATTTCTTTCTCTGTGTTACTAATAAAAATGTAGCCTACTTAACCAGAAAGAATGTTAAAGATCACATTTCCTTCTCAGTATTCCTTTTGTTTACATTTTGCATTTCACTCATTTCCAGGCAGTTTCACCTTCTGGTTCTCACACCATAGCACAGTGGTTGTCAATATCTTCCGGACTGCAACCTCATAACTAAAAGAAGTTTCAGGACACACACCTCCCAGACCTGGTTGAGACCCCCTGCTTTAGCATAATCCAGTTTGGGTCATGGTGCTGCAGGGGAATGTTCAAATCTGCCCACAAAAACTGCTTTGACTTTTTTTGTTAGTAATAATTTCATTTTAAAATATTGCTCTTTATGTTAGTTTTATGTAAAATTCCTCTACCCACCCCTCTCTTTTAGAGCACATATTATATTTAAAATGTATAATCTGAACTACTAGATCCTCAGGGCAGGAACCTTGTCTTCCTTCTCTCTATTAAAAACATGCACTTTTTGGCACTATATAAAAATGGCAAGCAACAACATAATAGTAGAATTATTCCTTTTACTTAATAAAAATGATTTGTTCCATGCAACAATAACATGCCATGTATTTCTTGATTCTTTACAAATAAATTTAAAGATAGAGAGATAGCAAATGTTTTCCTGTGGCTGATCATACCTGAAGAGGGATTCTCTTGACAACCAGATTTCATTCTGTTTCACAGTTTTCCAAGAGAACAGCAGCAGCAGCAGCAAAGCAGAGAGGGTCAGGGCAGTAGTTCCCCATCTATTTAACCAGGCACAGAGCTTTTTCAAACCATGGACAAAAAGGATACAGTACCCCATACTGGAAAAACAAACAGGAGGGGGGGGAAAGTTGCTATTTCCAGTATTATACTTCATGTACAAGATTTCAGCATTTTTATCTCTTGCCCAATAATAGTTTTTAAGCTAACTTCATTTTTCAGGGAAACAAATTCAAACTCTTCCCCCCCCCCCGAAATCTATTTACAACTTCTATGAATTGACAAGCTCTAAATTATACACCCATCAACTATAAATACAGTAATAAACATAGTACCACATAGCACAACAGTACTTATGTGTACATGGCACTATATGTGAAAGGCAGGTTATTTTTCTTAACCAAAAATCTTAGAAAGTATAACACAATCTTTTGCAAGAATACAGAAGATTACAACTGAAAAGTGCTTCACAAACTAATGAATTCTCAAAACACCTCTGCCAGGTAGCTTTTCTGATGCCCATTTTACTGATGGGGAAATTGAACAAAAGAGATTGAGTAATTTATCCAAGGCCACTGCAGGATTAGAAGTCAGGAGTTCATGGTTTTTAGGTCCTGTGCACAGATTATTCCCCTCTTACATGTAGGAATTTAAATGTAATTATTATTTTGGAAGCTTACATAAATTACAGATGTATAATGTGAGTGATACCGTAAGAGTGCTGTAACATTAATGATACCAGACTATGGTTGACATTGAGAACAATGACATATATAAAGCCCATTCTGCCACCTTCACTCTCACTTACCTCCACGCTACACTTACCGGGGATCGAGGCTGCTGCGATTGACGCAGCGGAGGTCGATTTAGCAGGTCTAGTGAAGACCCACTAAATTGACCGCAGAGCGCTCTCCAGGCGATTCCAGTACTCCACCGGAATTAGAAGAGTAAGGTAAGTCAATGGGACAGCATCTCCCATCAAAGAAGCGTGGTGTAGACACTGAAGTAAATCTACCTAAGTTATGTCGACTCCAGCTATGTTATTCACGTAGCTGGAGTAGCGTAATTTAGGTCGACTTATCCCCGTAGTGTAGACAAGGCCTTAAATAGTATCTTACTCTGTAAGAATCAGACTAACTAAGGGCTAGTCTACACTGGCAATCCTAAAGCTCTGCCTTGGCAGCACTTTAACATGCCTTGTGTGGTCGCGGCGCAGCACTAGGAGAGAGCTCTCCCAGCGCTCTAAAAAAACCCACCTCCACGAGGGGCGCAGCTCCCAGCGCTGGTGCACTGTCTACACTGGTGCTTTACAGCACTGAAACTTGCTTCACTCAGGGGGGTGTTTTTTCACACCCGAGTGAGAAAGTTGCAGCGCTGTTAATTGCCAGTGTAGACAAGCCCTAAGTAAGGTGCTATTCAACCTGAAGGTGGCAGAATCTGGAGGAAAAGACTGTCTCTTACTATGTGTTTGTATACCACCTAGTACAATAGTGCCCCAGTCTTGGCTGCAGCCTCTTCATGCTACCATAACACAAATAATGATAATAACTGGGCCCATAATGTTTAGAATTGCTAAAAAAGAAGTGCTAATGGCAAAAGTAGAGATGTGAGATACACTTCATCATGCATATATATTAACTACAGTGTGGTTACACTGTATTTACAGTACAGTTCTTATTTGTTACATGTAATTACCACTAATTTTTTTTAAAGAATCCTGGTACACAAACGCCATGGTAACACCAATGCAACAACTACGAAGATATACTTTTTGATACACATATTTACTATAAAATCCAAGACTCTGAAGTTTAATTACATAGTTTATACTATAATATATTTGAATTGCCTGACCTCTGCTATCGGATGGAATTTTCAGATTCACTTTCCTGTGTGCTTACATGGGTTTGTATATGCAATGGTCAAATAGCTCCCATATTTGCAAGTGAACCCTTATTCCTGTGTACTACCAAACTGATTCAAGTACTTAAGTATGCAATTAGACTCTATTATGCTATATATGTCTGAGCTGGGAATGGAGCATCTTTAATTGCTTTCTTAACATTCTGGTAATTACATGGAATTTTCAGGAAAACATTCCATTTCCTACATACATTCACGGACCTGCACATGTAATGACACATGAAAAGAAATCATTTAATAATGAAGACCTATTCTCTGTCCAAGTCCATGTAGCTTCTCAGAAGAGAAAACAAAAGTAGAGCATTCTGGAACGAAAGTTAGGGCTAGTCTACACTGGAGACGTTAAAGTGCTGCCATGGCAGGGCTTTACCGTAGCTTGTGTAGTTGCAGCAGAGCGCTGGGAGAGAGCTCTCCCTGCACTCTAAAGAAACCACCTCCATGAGGAGCGCAGCTCCCAGTGCCGGTGCATTACCTACACTGGTACTTTACAGCGCTGAAACTTGCTGCACTCAGGGGGGCGTTGCAGCGCTGAACATTGCAGTGCTGTGTAGTCTATCCATAAAGGAAAGTAAAGCTGTTCCCAGTAGCTATCACATCCTCATTCTCACCCATTACAATTAAGTATGTTTACCTGGAAACACAGGAAATCTACAGCTCTGAGAACTCTCCCCTTGTTTTCCAGCCAGCACAGAGAGCAAGTTCACATACCCACATGGATTGTGCCTAAAATGCCTAAGAGGAAAGGATCGTCCCTTTTAAACTGCTTTGTGGTGAGGGAAATCATGTAAAAAAATTCTCCCCTTGTAATCCCAGTTGAAGAAATAGTATGGGAAACATCAATATATAAATCAGAATGGAACATGCAGGTTTCTGAGGAGTTCCTAATGTCTTTAATTTCAGATTTCTCAAGCTCTGCCCTCTTGAGATGCCAGGCACCATACACTGTGCAGATGTCCTAAATATGACTATGTGTGATCTGCTGAGCTCTGTGGACTTGGTTCCCTTTCTATGGGATTTAGATATATGAAAGAGCTCTGCTCTTTGACTTAGTTCCCTTTTAGTGACGCTTCAATGCCCAGGAGGCTGTGCTATCTGAATTCTGCTTTTTACAGGACATGTATGGCCCTCTCTGCTCTTCTCTGGGTTTTTTGGCATCTCCAGTGGGTGAAGCTTGATTTGTGGGTGAAGCAAGTTTGCCTCATCAGCACTCAGAAGATACAAGTGTTTTCCTCTCTCCTGCTTCCCCCTGCCAATGTATCCCTGGATCATTGTTACGAAACCGTGCGTGGGCTATGGGTACAATCGAAAAACCATCTGGAAACAGACACTCCTCACTATGCCAACTTACACTGGTAGGGCTTTTAGTATAGAGGTGCCCATATCATATGAGTAACGCTTACTCATGTGAGTAGACCCATTAACATGACTGTGGGCTTGTCTATACTACACGCACAACTGTGGCAGGGGATGCAATAACGTGATTGTTCCAATTTACCTTAGTGCTACCAACACCTAGATACACGCTTAACTGAAGTTTGGCTTCAGTGGGATTACTTCTGTACTTAAAATTAAGCATGTGTACACTGTCTGCAGAATTCAAGCCTTATTGCACAGATATGAACTTCCCACATTCCTGAATGGAGACTTTAGCATGGTTTGTAAACATGGTTAAGGTCCTTTCTATATAACAAACTGGAAAGATGCTTTACCTGTGTCTCAGGATGGACAAATGCACTGTAGCCAGATCTCCAGATACAATTTAACCTGGAGCATTGAGAGTCATAAAATCTTCAGGGTCAGATTGTTAGCAACTACAACCATCTTTTTTTCAAAAATTCACTTCTGAAATAAAACTACACAGAAGTCATCTAAAATAGCTTTCTAAATGTCAAACATTTCCTTAAAAAGTGAAAAACCCTGGGAAAGAACTTAGGAAACAGAATATTTAGCATTGAAATTCACACTGCAACTTTTTTCAGAAACGGGGGGGGGGGGGGGAAGCACCTCCCAAAAGCACAAAATATAAGCACTGCAATAGCTCTGTGCAACCACTGCAAAACAAATAGAAACAAAAAATAAATAAATAAATACCAGCTGCAATATCAGCATTCAAGTATACCCTGGATACGATATTTTTGTAATACCTACCCTTTTCAGAGGTGGATTTGAATGCTTATTTTATGCTTCTAATTTGTTGCAATACATTACTGTTACTTTTCTTAGTTGCATTTTCCATAAACTTTTTGCACTATGTTTATTGAATTGACACTATTTCTGTTTGCATTAATTGCAAAAAGACATTTGCAGATACAAATTGAATATCTGGTGCTTCTATTGAGCTAAAACATCCAGTCCATATGGTGACTGAACTGCATTTTCAAGTCTCTGAAAAGTTAATCTCAATAATCAGGCCAACAAGAAACTCCCCAAAAAACCTGCAGACAGTTTCCACTCTGATTGATATATTGTCTTTCAGCAGTTTAATTCTGCCCAGGGAATTACCTACTTAATGTGAACATTATTTAGTTGAATTTCTTTATCACGAAGTATCAAAAGGAAGATCCTTTCACCTTTGCAGTTTTAGGCACACACCTTCTCCAAACAGCCTACTGCACGTTCCCAGAGAACAAGTGGAAACATCTGGGAAATATTCAGACAGTTTCATTAGCTCATATTACAGGAGCGGAGAAGCAGGACGGACCCAGTTCCCAGCTATTGGGAAATGCTGATATACTCTTGTTCTCACCAGCAGTCTTCAGTATGCTTGTGCTGAATACAGATAGAGCTGTATGACCGTTTATACAGCTGCTGGGAAGAGGCTTTTTTATATACTTTTGATTAACCTTCGTGGTAGTTACATGGATAAACGTAGTATTACACAGAAATAAGGGTTCATTTCAAAATACGGTGGGAACTATGAAGTGGGAACGATAAGGTGGGAACTATAGTTACATTATAACACCTCCTAGTAGTTCTTACATAGTGCTTTTCATTCACAGATCTCAAAGTACATTACAAGCGAGGACAGCATGATTATTTTCATTTTTCAGATGGGGAGACTGAGGCACTGGGAAAGGAAGTGACTTGCCCAAGGTCATCTAGCAGGCCAGTGGCAGAACTGGGACTAGAAACCAAGTTTCCTGAGCCCCAGCCAGGTGCCCTAATCACCACATAGAGAGTTCCAGAGACATACATTGAACTTGCATCAGGACTTTGAATTATCTACCCAAAAATTCCTTGTAACTCCATGAGAATGCAGTGGGAAGGTAATTCAAAGCTACACTATAAATCAAGTGCACCCATATAATTTAACTTCTGATTGTAGCTTTTTGTAACAAATACATACATCACGAAGTATAACTTCATAGTAATTACACTATAACAGCAATGTGGCTGTGTACCAGAATTCTACAAAATAATACATGTATTAAGTATGAGACTAAAAGGGGAAATACTAAGTAATGTAGGCTTTAAATATAGCTTCCAGTTAAATGAATTAGTGGCAACTGTAACAAACTAGGACTGTTCTGTAACTACACTGTAATGAATGTATCTGTATTAGGAAGTGCATCCAAAACAAACAAAAAACAATTTGAAACAGAGCATTTATTTGAGGCTTTTATATTTAAAAAAATCATAAGAGTTTGACATAAAAGTACAGACAACAATGTTCTATCTCTGTTCACCAAACAACAACAAAAATGGCTGGAGAAAGATGAGCTCCCATTATCTTGTCACAGACTTTTCATTGGAGCGGTCTGTTACAGTCACATCTCATCACACAGCTTTTCTTAGTGGTTATTTCATATCCAGTATTGCTTATTTCAGGGGTTTGGATTTAAAGTTTCTAACTCCAGGTTCTTTTACAGAGCAAGCAGTATGAAATACCTTTGAACACTAACAAATCCATTGTTGCCATAAGCACTTATATGTTTTCTCCCATGCCACCCTTTATTTGTGGAACATTCCTTCCCACTAATCCTTAACCCCACTACCTTTAGCCTTTTGCACATCCCTCTTTAAGATTAATTTCCACCGTGATGCCTATAGCACCCTGCCAGAAGTTAATAGGGAAGCAGGTGGGGAGCTGAGACTACTAGTAGCCTGGTTATTTAATATCCATTAAATTTAATATTTAATAATCTGGTTATTTGTATCCATTAAAAACAGACAAACAAACTTCTACAAACTGTGCACGCAGCTATCCTATCAAAAGCAATGCTTATACTACTGTTAACCATTCTCCTCCCATGCCACCACATTTCTCACAGACACTTGTTTGTTCCACCAGTTATGTTTTATCTTAAATTAAACTGGAAGCTCCTGGTGCTGGGGTTTGTCTTCATATGTTTGTACAGTGCTAGCACAATGAATTCCCAACCGGGTTACTGTAATGGAAATACAGAGACAAGGTGAGTGAGGTAATAACTTCTGTTGGACCAACTTCTTGAAATGTGTCTTTCGCTAACAGCTTATAGAGAGCTCTTCTTCAGGCCACCTAAAATATATTACCTCACCCACCTTGCCTCTGTAATAGCCTGGGACCAACATGGCTACAATAACAGCATGCTGTAATGGAAATGAGCACTGATTGCTCATCATGAGATATCAAACCTTAAACCTGTTACTAGTCCTTGATTGAATATTCCCTGTCCTGTACTTCAGGACAGTGGAACCTGGGGAGGGTAGAGTGGGAATTCCACAGTTAGTGAGGACAGAAAGAAACATTTTTCAGATTTTTTTTTTAAATGTATCGGAGTTTGACCGTGCTCAGAGTTTTGGAATGTTAGAAACTGTCCAGGCAGAGATGAATTGCTAAGCAGAGTACAGGTGAAGCAGCTTAAGGTTCCTGATGAATATAATTTATCAAGGGGCTCTGTAATTTATTATGAGGGTTGCACCACCATGAGCAGGTATGCTCCTACACCCACACAGACCCAACCTCTGGAAAAATACTTAAAACTTAGGTGCACACAGAAAATCAATGAGACTTCGGCTCCTGTTTCACTTAAGTGCTTCTGAAAATTTTGCCCTTAAATCCAAAATTAGGCTCCTGATCCTGCTTAAAAGAGATGCTGAGCATTCCCAGCTCACATTATCTTCAACTGGAGCTGAGAAAACATCAGGCTACTAATTCAGGCAACTGACTTTATACTTTCAAGTTGGAAAATTTTGCCCCTATGTGCAAGTCAGCATATATGGCTATAACTTGCAGCTGTGCCTTAAGCACTATGGAGGAGTTCTGCCCTAATTCTGGCATGGGGATGGGTGGTGAGGGGACAGTGAGAGGGTAAGTTAGTGGTTCCCTGTGCTCTTTTCCCCTCACATATACTAACTTGGCTACCCACTCTGGCAGAGGGGATAATTTTGCCCTTAACATTAAAGCTGGTTGGGAATTTTTTTCCCCTCCCTCACAAAATATTTTGAGGGGAAAATGGACTTTTTGCAAAAAAACTCTGTTTCATCAAAAAGCCATTTTCCAGCAAAAAAAAATTTGGCAGTATTTCTACTTCTGAAGAAAAAAAAATATCTCTCTCGCTCTCTTGCCATGCACACACACAGACAGGATCCACCCCGCCACCATTCTAATGTTTTTTTGCCAGGTTTTGTCTTTATCTTAATGGATCTTTGTGCTGACCATAATCATTTGGATTGAACAGTGGTTTTCCAAAACAGTTATTTAAGAGAAAAGCACCAGCTGTTTTTATTTTGAAGTTAATATCCCTTCTCCCACCCAGCCCTAGTTTCCAATCAGATTATTTAAAAATCAAACCAAAACAGATTTTGCTTTCTCTTTGGGGTAAGATACAGCCAACTGCAGTAATGAAACAGTGACCATTTCCAACTGTGAAAGCCCCACCACAATCCTGCACACAGACTCAAATCTGAAGGAGCTCTCTAAGTAGGAACACAATTTAATGTTTAATAGCTTTTCCACAGGTTCAGGATGAGAACACTCATTACGGGAGAACCAGCAGCTACACAAATTCCTCAACCCTGCAGGGGGGTATACATAGGAGCTTCCTATTTGGCACATGCATCAACATGTTGACAGTTTCCTGACTCCTGGCATTGTGGTCTCTTGCTGTACAAAAGTGGTATCTTAGGAATGTCCTCAGTTATAACGAAGTCAGGGCTACACTTAGTAGGCAACCGTTGTGCACCATTCACATGTGCATTTTGGCAGAATTCACTCAGAGGGTTGTGGGATGAATGATTTTCTTCTATGATTTCTGCAATTTGTTAACAGCACTTCCCTTGTGAGCATGTGCACTGCAGCGAGGCACAAACAAGAGAGGAATGAGATGACAGGAATGCCACATTTCCCAGGGTGTAAAAGACAAATTGCGGGGTTTAAATAAGAGCCAGAGTGCAGATATGTAAGAGTTGCAGCCTACTCATTCAGTGTTCAGTAATTATATCTAATAACTCACAGTCTTTTCTTTAACCACTGTGTCTAATTTCAGAAGCCAGAGCTTTAAACATTTTCCCTCTATCTCTGGCATCACCCTGCACCAGTTTACATCAAACATTAGGAGTGGTTTTGTTGCACTTGTTTCTTGATTACGTTGCTTCCTTTGAGACAGGGTAGCTATTGCCGCACCCCAACGGTAGATTGTCATTACATTCTGTTATAGCAAGCTGCACATTTGCGAGTACCCTGTAAGAGTTACCTCCTTTGTAAAGCACGTTGAGGTCTACTGATCTAAAGAGCTAGGTATTTAATAAATAATAAGTTTTAATATACTTCTATTAGCCTTGGCACACTGGTCAAAGGTGGTTCCATTAATATTAGAACTATTTGGGACACAAAATAAAAAATTTGGTGCAGGGGTAAGCAAGTCCCAGCCTCTAGCAGTGAGCAGACAACTTGTGTTGCTTTGCAGTGACCTTTCTGGACAATCTAGGAGAAGTACTGATATGTTTAACCAGTGGAGGCTGGGTTGTAAAACTGAGTGGAAGAAACTATCTGTGAAAGATGACCGCCCGCCCGCCAAAAAAAAAGAAATTGAAAGAATTTTCAGGATCTTAAAATCTTTGTGTTTCTTTTCCAGTGGATTCTAATCCAGATTATATAGGTGTAAATCTGGAGAAAATCCACTGATTTTCAATGGAGTTACTCCAGATGTAAACCAGTGGAACTGAGATAAGAATTTTGACCCCTACATATCAATTAGGAAAAGATCCATCTAAAAACAGTATGTCAGGACATGTGAGGGCTACTGGATCAGTATAGTGTCTGTAAGCAGAACAAAAGGATTATTTTAAAAACATATGGAGAACAGAAACTGCAGTTAACTTTGACAATTCACCCAGGAGGATTTCTCTATGGCTACTAACCTTGTTGATTTTCAGCACTTACTTTAGATGACTCCATTTTGTTCTTTTAAACCTTGCTTTGAAGCTACTCCAAATTAAGTTTAACCACTTTGTGCATCACATCAATTAACTGCACATTTTTATTTTGCTACTCTTCAGAGAGTACTGAGAATAGCATTGTGAGAGGATGGAGTCTGAGGTCAGTACTGACTGACAACATGAACATGTGCAATTTTCTGCTTTTAAAAACTTATTACAAGTTTCCAAGTCTCAGCTGCACATATTCGTTGCTAGGCAACATATGTTTTCAGATTTCCTCATTGTCTGAGATTATTCCAGTTTTACTGGATTTTTATTAAGCACCTGTAACATGCATCCAGGTGCTGTAAATATACATTATATTTTAAATACACAGGATGGACACATCAGTTCTCCAAAAAATCCCCCAAACCTCAAGCACTCACATGGCCTGCCCAGCCTACGGAATAAGGCCCAAAACCCAATAAAGCACTTTAGTGTTTAACTTTAACCTAAAGCCTTTAGGATGCTTACACTGCAAAGAAAAAACGGTGACACAAAAATCACAGAACCCAGGCTGCAGGGCTAAAAAACAGCAGTGCAGATGTTCCTGCTCTGGCTGGAGCCTGGGCTCTCAAATCCAGCGAAGAAGGAGGGTCATGGAGCACTGCTCATTTTAGACTGCAACCTCAGAACCTGAGTCAATTGACCCAGGCTCTGAGGCTCGGTGCTGCAGGTTTGTCTTTGCAATGTAGATGTACCTGTTGAGTGTTGCCACTTAAATCAAGGAGACCAGTCAAAGACTTAAAGTGCTTTGCTGGATCAGGGCCTAACAGACTTGAGCATGGACAGCAATTCTACACTGAGCCACCAACCCCGCCCTTGAAAAAACCTCTTTGCTATTTCAAATACAACATAGACAAACTCCTCTCCTAGTTCTAGAGCCTGAGCTGACACTCTATGTAACACACACTGACGCGAAGAACCAAAATGATTTAAAACACACTGCTCACAGGCACAGCTGCTGGGTGTGTGTGGGAAGGGACCTTTAAAGTCACTTCATCCCTGTTAACATAAATGGCTGTACTATCACTTCTCTAATGGAAAGCAACTGATTGTAGAAAGAGGGCTTGGCATGTCTTTTGAACGACTCCTCCTTCAGTAAGCACTACTTCAGACACAGAAGGTGGAAGAACTGGTAAACAGAAGCACATCAAGGCCTAGTCTACACTAGGATTGTAGGTTTCAGAGTAACAGCTGTGTTAGTCTGTATCCGCAAAAAGAACCGGAGTACTTGTGGCACCTTAAAGACTGACCAATTTATCTGAGCATAAGCTTTTGTGGGCTACAGCCCACTTCATCGGATGCATAGAATGGAACATATAGTAAGAAGATATATATATACATACATACAGAGAACATGAAAAGGTGGAGTAAGAGGCTAGTTAATTAAGATGAGCTATTATCAGCAGGAGAAAAAAACTTTTGTAGTGATAATCACGATGGCCCATTTAGACAGTTGACAAGAAGGTGTGAGGATACTTAACATGGGGAAATAGAATCTATATCTATATATATCTTCTTACTACGTGTTCCATTCTATGCATCCGATGAAGTGGGCTGCAGCCCACGAAAGCTTATGCTCTAATAAATTTGTTAGTCTCTAAGGTGCCACAAGTACTCCTGTTCTTTTTACTAGGATTTTACATCGGTGTAGCTAAAAATCCACAGCCCTAGAAGGCACAGCTATACTGATCTAACCCCCAGTGCAGACACGACGAGGTGAATGGAGGAATTCTTCAGTCAACCCAGCTACCGCCTCTCGAGGAGGTGGATTACCTATGCCAACAGGAGAACCCCGCTCATCAGCATAGGTAGTGTCTACAGTGTAGTGCTACAGCGATGCAGCTGTCGCATTTTAAGTGTAGACAGGCCCTAAGAATGGATTCACTCTGCTAGAGAGGTTTTTGGAAACACCTGACTGGGAGCGTGTCTGTACTGCAGGGGCTACAGCAGCATGCTGTGGCACTGTAGCTATGCAATTGTAACTCCATAGTGTAGACACATCTTAAGGTGATGGGAAGGGTTTTTCCACCACTGTAGGAACTCCACCTCCCTGAGCAGTGGAGAACAGAAGCATTCTTCCATCAACTTAGCTGCGTCTACATTGGGGTTAGTATGGCACAGCTAGGGCGCTCTGGGGTCTGAAATTTCAACCCCTTTGAGCAGTGTAGTTATATCAATCTAAATGTTTAGTGTAGACCAGGCCTGGGTTGCTGAATTGTCCTGAGCAGAAGGGCCGGCTGGAAAAGCTTGAGTTCCATTTTGTGAGAAATATTGAGGTTTTAAAACTTGTTTTCATTTCACATCAGACCAAAACTTGACTTTTTGAATTTTTTCCACAAACAACGTGTGAGAAAGAGGCCCACCCCAAAAGAGCCAACAGCTTGGTAGTTAGGGCATTCACCTGGGATGTAGAACAGCCAGGTTCAAGTCCCTGCCCTGAATCAGGCAGAGCAGGGACCTGAACTTGTGTCTCCTACATCCCAGCTTCTCCTAACCACTTGGCACGCGTACGTGTGTCACTCTCTCTCATGTTGACCAGAAATCCCATCCTGGATATGAGAATCCTTCCTGACTGATTAAACTTCAAAGCCAGTATGTTTCCACAAAGAGTTTTGCCTTTCCAGTCAACAGGAGCAGTCCCTGAGTAAGACCTGCAGGGAGTAGTACAAAGAGAATCCCAAACTCCAGCAGGACAGACCTAATTTGAAAAGGGACCTTCTGAGCAGATGATTGATGACATAATTGGTCTTTATTTCCAAATGAAAAGCTGGTTTCTTATTTCAGGCTACATTAAGGGCACTGGGTCAGGTTTTTGAGCTAAACCAATTTACATCAGCTAAGCATCTGGTTCTCTATTCACAATAAGAGACAACTAGATAAAATTTAATGAGCTCAAAAACTATTTTCTTTGACAGAAAATGTGTTAACTTTTAAATAAATTATTCAGCTAATCATTGAATGATTGGTTAACATTTGGGTCCATTTTCCTTCTCTCCCTTGCTGTCACCATAAAAAATAATGTACTGTACAGATTCACTTCATTACACTTTTTGATTCCAAGACTTCATTTTGAGCAGATTCCTATCTGAAGTGTTTCCAGATAACATGGACTTTTGTATGCCTTTATTACAGCTATTTTGGAAAGGAAACAGTTATGTGTTTATTATTTAGCATTGTAAAGAAAAAACCCTATAGAATTTAATAGGGATTAAATCAGCAAGATTTCATAGAAATTACTCTAAAATATTACATAATTTTGCAGGTAATTATTATTTTCTATAGGGTTTTTTTATAACCACTTTGTAGAATTCTATAGTAAGGATATAATTTTACATTAAATGTTATAAGGAGGTTTAAAAAGAAACAAAACGGAGATCATTCTATATTACATATGATATTCCTTTACAAATAAAAATTACAATTACAATCCATTTGACTGAGGCTATGTCTACACTACAGCCTATGTCACTCAGAGGTGTAAAGAAATCACCCCCAAAGCGAAATAAGTTACACCAACATACATGCTAGTGTGGACAGCGCTATATTGGTGAGAGAGCTTTTCCTGCTGATATAGCTACCACCTCTCGCAGAGATGGTTTTATTACACCGCTTGGAGAGCTCTCTCGCATCGGCATAAAGCAGGGGTGGGAAAACTACAGCCCATGGGCCAAATCCAGCCCATGAACCATTTTAAGCTGGCCTGTGAGCCAAACCACATGGCTTGGCCCCACTCCTGCCGGGGCGCTGGGTCGGGGGCCGGGCCACGCAGCTCCTGGAAGCCGCAGCATGGTCCCCTCTGGCTCCTATGTGCTCCAATGGGAGCTGCAGGGTCGGTGCCTGCGGATGGGGCAGCATGCAGAGCACCTGGCCACGCTTCTGCATAGGAGCTGGAGAGGGGACATGTCATTGCTTTTGGGAGCTGCTTGAAGTAAGCGCTGCTCGGAACCTGCATCCCCATGCCCCGACCCCCTGACCCAGCCCTGATCCCCCTTTCCCACTCTCCATACCCCTCGATCCCAGCCCAGAGCACCCTCCTGCACCCCAAACCTCTCATCCCCAGCCCCATCCCAGAGCCCACACCCCCACCTGGAACCAGCACCCCTTCCCACGCCCCTGCCCCAGCCCTGATCCCCCTCCCGCCCTCCAAACCCCTCGGTCCCAGCCCAGAGCATCCTTCTACACCCCAAACTCCTCATCCCCAGCTGCACTCTAACCCCAATTTTGTGAGCATTCATGGCCCACCATACAATTTCTATTCCCCGGTGTGGCCCTCGGGCCAAAAAGTTTGCCCACCCCTGGCAAAGAGTGTCTTCACCAGAAGTGCTGCAGCAGCACTATACGTGTAGACAAGCCTGAGTGGATTATTTCTATTAAATTACACTTTTTTTTTAATTTCTGATTTTTTTTCCACCTCAGCTAAGACTTCCATACATATTTTGGGCCTCCAGATTATTTTATTTAAAAATCATCTTTGATCACAAGAAACGTTTTTTTAAGATTTGTTTCTTTAACCTAATTTATCACAATAACAATAAAACAAAGCTTTTTAGCTTTTCCATTAAAGCTAACATGCAAGTGGTAGTAATCATAGTAAATTCAGCCTTTCCCTGAAACCATTTGTGTGTGGCCAAAGTGCAATGTGTTTTTCAAAGGCATGTTTCATATTCAGTTAAAGCAGCTGAGACTAGTCTAGACCAAAAGCACCATGAGCTAATTTTTTTCATCTTTGCAGAATTACTTGGCTCTATTTCCTACATATTTATTGGCTTTCACCAAAATATCTGGCACTAGCATCTCATCATTTCTTGCTTGTGTTATTTTTATTTCTCTTCAGAGTGTTTAATAGTAATGGGCAAAGCCACAAAAGTTAGAAGTCCATGTTTGGATACACATCTGAAAGGCTGAATACTTACAACAGTTATCATTTTATAGCACCTTATTCACCCAAAGCACTGTACAGACGTGAACTAATTAACTAGCTGGATAAATATTATTGACATCTGACAGATGGGGAAAATGAGAAAGAAAGCTGGTGTGACTTGCCCACGGCTACATACAGAGTCACTGGCAGAATCAGGATTAGAATTCAAGACCACCAAAATCCCAACCCTGTGCTTATTCCTCCAGATCACAGCCTCCGCTGAAATCCTGGAGCGGTTAGCATTGCTCCATCAAAGTCAATGGAGATACACCAATTGAGACTAGTTTCAGAGTAGCAGCCGTGTTGGTCTGTATTCGCAAAAAGAAAAGGAGTACTAGTGGCACCTTTGAGACTAACCAATTGGTGCCACTAGTACTCCTTTTCAATTGAGACTAGCTGAGGATCTGGCCCATTTTCAGATTACTTGCTGTCAGTGACACCTGTGCAATGCCACTGCCTTCACAGGGTATAGAGAGGTATATCTGACTGGCCCTTGTAATCATGCTGATTGATGACTCACAAGGAATAGAATCCAGCTCACTCCCTCTTAACTTCATCAGCTCTGTACGGCTAACAGGAGCATAAGAGCACTAAAAATGTTTTTTTTAGTAAGTAAATTAAACAGATACAGTTGGGAATACACACACAGAGTCTGGCCAGGCCTACACGACTGCGGTAAATTGATCTAAGCTATGCTACTCCAGTTACATGAACAACATAGCTGAAGTCAACATAGCTATATCCACTTACCGCAGTGTCTACACTGTCCTGTGTCGACGGGACATGCTCTCCTGCTGACTTACCTTACACTTCTCAGGGAGGTGGAGTACAGAAATCAAAGGGTGAGCGCTCTCCACATCTTCACCAGACCACCGCATCGACTGCAGAAGCACTGATTTAGCTCCATAGTGAAGACATGCCCTCTGACTCAGCAAAGCAGCCAGGCATTTGCTTCACTTTATGCACTGAAATGCTTAACTGCTTTGTTGAATAAGTTGGGTGAAATTCTTGCCCCACTGAAGTTAATGGGAATTCTGTCACTGATTTCATTGAGGCCAGGATTTGACTCTAATTGGGGTGCGGTGGGGGAGGATCTTCTATTAGCAGAAGTTATATCAACACTCACAATATCTGATCTAATATTAAAGGAATGCGAGACAAGTAAGTGGGAATTCAGATCCTCAAGTTTGACTGACATATGGGTTTAAAAAAGTGAAAAAGTGTGGCAGGGGGAGTGAAAATGCATAACATTACATCCACTGAAAAATGAATCAAGGAAGAGAATAATGCCAAAGGCAGGCATATTATAAAACCCATCTTCAAATTATTGCTTTGTGGGGGAAGGTAAGTTCTCTTCAGAATTATTCAGGGTCACAATCTCATGAAAATTGCAAAATTGCACAGACTTCATTACCATAATATGGATCAGTTTCTAGTGTTTAATTAGTATGTTGCAAATGTTAATAGATGGGGTTATACCAGGGGTCGGCAACCTTTCAGAAGTGGTGTGCCGAGTCTTCATTTCTTCATTCTAATTTAAGGTTTTGCGGGCCAGTAATACGTTTTAACATTTTTAGAAGGTCTCTTTCTATAAGTCTATAATATATAACTGAACTATCGTTGCATATAAAGTAAATAAGATTTTTAAGACGTTTAAGAAGCTTCATTTAAAATTAAATTAAAATGCAGAGCCCCCCGGTACGGTGGCCAGGACCCGGCAGTGTGAGTACTGCTGAAAATCAGCTCGTGTGCCACCTTTGGCACACATGCCATAGGCTGCCTATCCCTGGGTTATATTAAGTGAAGTGGACACATTAGCAAGGATAGGCAGCAATTTGCTGTATTGTTGTTTAAAGTACAGCATGTAAAAACAAAAGCTTCATGGGGCACTTGGTCTTGTATGAATTTTTAAGAGGCTGATACAAAGAGATTGATCCTTTTGAGAAACCCCCTAGACCATTTTGTCCAGATACTGACTTTCTGGTAAGGTGGCAGAGACATTTACAAGTATTGATCTTACAACTTACCATGGTGTACTTCAGTAAATAAACATGGCTAAAAGGCATGCATAGACTCTGGCAGAATCATGCAACCTGCAAGGCAGAGAGTGCTCCTCTTTAAGAGCTCCTGACTCAGCAAGTGCTCCTCAGTGGAACAACTGGACACACAAAGTGTGACAGTGAACACCTCTGGTGCCTATTGATTCACCACTGCAGGGATAACGGGGTACAGTTTACTCTCTGCTGGGCCTAAGGTGGTAGTTGCAATGGACAAAGGGATGCTTAGAGGGATGCACAGTCAGATTGGCAGTAATTCTGCCACTGTGCTGCTGGGGTTTAACCATTGGAGAGCAGCTTTTATTTTCATCTTGGGCTCCCTAGGACCCCAACGCACAGGACTCCACTATCAAAAGCTGCCTGAGAATGTACTGAATCAGTGATGTAATCAAAATCTGCAAGCAGGACACTTGTTATTGTAATTGATGCATCAGGTCACAGGACTTCTCCTTTTGATGTAAAAGGTCAGTTTCCTGTCCTATCATCTGCATTCCTCCTGACTGGCTATATAGTTTACTTCTAACAGAACTTTCATCACTTAAATTTCTGCAAATATATGTCAGAAAGCAAAGCACACACACAGGAACTAGTGGTGACCTGACTGACCCTTAGTTGATCATATCACACTTTCTGCAATAAATATGTGCAACTTTCAACACTTTCTTTTAATTTCATCTTTGTTTTTGTCATTCATGATTCAAAATCCATGGACTGCTAAACTGGGAAGGTTCTCATGGCTGGTAAAAATAGTCAGTGACATAACTATTAGCCAGGAAGAATAAGTGATTGCTTCTGGTGTTTAAACTTTGTAATATTTAGCACACAGGCACTTGATCTGGAAACTGTGCACATGCTTAGCTGGCTCAGGTGGTTGGCTATTTTTAGCAGGGCAGTTTTCTAAAAATCTGGAAGCAAATTAGAAAACAAATGTGTTTGTAAATAAACAAACAAACAAACCCACAGCCAGGAGCCACTGAAATAGGAGTTGTGCAAAAAGTTGAGCAAATCAGAGAAATTGCTCCTACAGTAAGGGTCCAGTCCTGAGAGGTCCAGAGAACCCACAACTCCCATTACAGTAAATGGGAGGTCAGAGTGTTTAGCATCACATCAGAGGTGTTCACCGTCACACTTTGTGTGTCCAATTGTTCCACTGAGGAGCACTTGCAGAGTCAGCGCTAAAGGTCCAGGTTATGTTCAGTTAGATTCTTCATGACTAGGAACAATAAGATTAACTGTTCTTTTCATTTTAAATGCAATTGTGATGTTTTGCACTAAGTGGGCCAGATTTTCAAAGTGACCAGCACCAGCAGTTAGAGCCAGATTTCCAGAAGAGGTCAGCATTCAGTGTCCTGAATCTTCTGAGGATCTGGTCACTTATTTTGGTGCCTAAATGGGAACGGAACTTTTTTGAAAATCTGTCCTATGAATTCTGTCCTGCCCCAATCTACACTAATGTTTACAGCTGGTTGGGAAACTATTATCCTGTGAAAACTTTTAACAAAAATTTTAAAAAAGCTTTTTAATTTTTTTCAGGCTTTTGAAGATGGCACACAAAGCCCTGGAAGGCAGGGCCAAGCTCTACAACTAGTGCATGATCAAAAGGTTGTACAATTCCCTGTTTTTCTAAGTCAAATTAAATTATTCTGGGGGTAAAAATCCTAAAACATTTCCTTTTTGGTTTACAAACCTTTTACCTGAATCCTCAGGTCTTTATTCACTACACTTGAATGTTGCCCATGTAAGGACTGAATAAAACTGCGTAAAGAGTTCAGGATGTGATCCATGGATTGCAATATGCACAACTGTGACACGCACACAAATATTTATAAAAGGCTTTCATTTCAAAAGGGGGTGGAAGAGCACTTTTAAATATAACCAAGAATGATACAATCATCAATGTGTTTTCCACACACTGAGTCAGCTTTCTCACCTCAAAAAAATCTTTCAAATGGGGTGAAATATTCCAATTTAGTAATTGATGTTAGAGCAAAAATAGAACAAAACTCAAGAAAAGTATATTGCATTTGGCAAAATGCAAGCAATGAAACAGTTGCTAAAGAATGTTTCAAATAAAGAACACCGCCCCTCTTTCTCTTATATCCTCAATATTATGTGCCAAGTTCCTCGGGGTGGGGGAGAGGGGGTAAATAAAGAGATGTCATTGTGGTTTCACAATAGTTATGAATGCTCATGGAAGGCTAACACTCCCCCATCCAATCTGTTTATAGAGAGAGACAGAAAGAGTGCTCACTGGTATTCAATAACTTTGCAAGCAGTAAATTTAGTTCTCAACACCCTCATGTATATAATTTTTTGAGCATCCTTCCTTCTCCTACAAAGAATCTGGTGACAGAGAGTGAGAGCTGTCCACACACTTTCTTTGATGTGACAATTAACGGCCATGTTAGTTCTTCATTTTAAATTTCAGTTCAGTGGCCTGCCACCTGGGGTGAAAAAAGGTTGTAAATGAGGAAATGAATGGTCTCTAGTGGTCTGAAAACAGAACAGGACCCAGGGACTCTGACACATACTCACTCTTAGTGTTTACCATTTAACGTCTCTGCCTCAGTATCTCCTCCTAAAAAAGGGAGTCACTTTAATTACCTACTTCACAGGTTGTATGTTTGTAAAACCCACAGAAGGATGAAAAACATTATATAAGCAAAAAGAAAAGGAGTACTTGTGGCACCTTAGAGACTAACGAATTTATTTGAGCATGAGCTTTCGTGAGCTCATGCTCAAATAAATTCGTTAGTCTCTAAGGTGCCACAAGTACTCCTTTTCTTTTTGCGAAGCTGTAGCTCACGAAAGCTCATGCTCAAATAAATTCGTTAGTCTCTAAGGTGCCACAAGTACTCCTTTTCTTTTTGCGAATACAGACTAACACGGCTGTTCCTCTGAAACCTGTCATTATATAAGCAGCGTTCCTATGCACATATTAAATATGCTCATATTCCTTCCACAAAGTCCTCCTGGACCATTGCCTATTTGTCCTCCTTCGTTACCACCAACTTCAAAAGGCACGCCGTGATATCAATAATCTCATCTGGAGAAGAGCTAGATGCTGGCGTCTGCAGCACTTCAAGCCCTTGCTCTTTCCACAGCCAGAAAAGTGAGAGAACAACACGGCAGTGTGTTAGAAGCAAGCTGGTCTGCTTGTTTCTCAATATCTATTTTAACAGCTTTGATGTGTTTCTCCATTTAAAATAATGGACAGTAACAAGAATCACAAGTTGTGGTGATGATTCCCAGAATAACTCAGAGGGCCAAATCTCACTCACCTTACCCATGTGAACAGTCTCATCGAACTCAAGGGGGTTACTTCTGTGAATAAGGTAAACAGGATTTGGCCCATAAAACAAACTGATATAATAGGAGGCAGAAATATATCTCAGCTATGTAAAACTATAGACTCTGGCCCCAGTCTATCAAAGACCAGAGAGTAGGCCTACTGAAGTCCATGGGACGACTGATAGGCATAAAATTAAGTAGAAACACGAGCCTTTGCAGGATCAGGACTACAGAAAATATTTTTCCGGGTTTTCTGTTTTTATTTGCTTTTTCAGCAATCCAATTTTAAAAAGTAGGGGGAAATAAAGCAGTTATTTCAGCGTAAAGCAATCTGGGGTTTAGGGCCATCAGCTCTGTAAGTTCAATCACCATGAAAGATAATGGGAACTGAGTACGCACCTGATGGTAAAACTGAGCTCTTAGAATGTAAACATATGGCTACAATGCTATGAAAATGTAATTCTATTTATGGCTGGATCAAGCAGGCAATCACCAGTTGCATCTTGGATGGTTGGCCTTTCCTACTGCTTCAGCCTTAGATCTGGATATGATGGAGATACAAGGAGTAGTTCAAAACTATGCTGCTTGCAAGAGCAGCAAGAAGCACCAGAACCCCCTAGCAGCTAGTCAGTCTAGAATGTAAATGGTATCTAGGGGGAAACTAGGGTGAACTCAAATTTGGAGTTACAGTTGAGGAAGGTATGGGAGTCTTCTCCTACCTCCACCCACTAGACTATAAACTCTTTCATAGGCCTTGATCCTGCAATTGATAGTGCATGGGCAATGGGACTGTGTGGGTGAAACAGTCCACCTGCAGCAGCAGAGACTTAGATTATCAACTTTTTAGGAGATGGACCTTGTCTTCCTTTGTGATTATACTGAATCTAGCACAATGAACCCCCTTGGCTATTAGTAATATATAAATAGTAATAATAATGGTTAACCCTATAAATACTATGCTTACATTAGAGAACATGGACAATTTAAGTTGACAATATTGCTTAGGGAAACAGCACAATTCGTACAAACACAAAAGGACAACGTACAAGAAACAACACGCTGCTTCCCTTTATACAGATACTTTCAACCACATTCAAAAAAATTCGTAACAGTGGAATGGAACTAGCTTTGATTCTGCCAAGTAGCCTGCCTTGACAGGCTACATATTTCCTGATGTTGCTGCTCAAAAATTCAAACGTATATTGTGCTTGGACAAAAAATAAATAAAATATAATGTCTGAATCACAATAATAGGCAAAAAAAAAAAAATCTTACCTGCTTTTACAAAATGGGTGAGAGGGTCTCATTATAAAGGAATTCAATTGCAATAATTACCTTGGCATGTAAAGGACTCGCTCTGCCACCACAAACCCCACCCTGAAGAAGAGGTTGCTGGCTGGGATAAATGGGAAAACCAGGAACAACAAGCCAACTAAAACTTCTCTATGTTCCAGTTTCTGCAACAACACAATAGTGAAATGCATGTGAATGAAAAAGAAATCCAACTTCCAATCAACATTAAGTTGCCCCTCTTCCATTTTCAGATTCTTATTAATAAAATAAATTAATCAGATTAATGATTGATCAATGTACTGCATTGAAAACAGGAATTATTCCACACTGCAGTTCCTTACATTTACATATTGTTTGTGTATTGTACAGTTGACATACCCATAACACGTTTATTGTTTGAATTACACAAACATCAGATACAACACAGTGTGTATTACTCTTGGCAACATTTCTGAGGTCAGTTTTACTGTACATCGATATTTAAGATTGTAACTTTCTGAGGTAATTTACAGGCAATGTGCAACTGAAATATTATATATGAAAATAGTGGGGGTGTACACATAGACACACATGTCTGTGTTCAGTCTCAAGTTTTTACAATTAAGAAGTGACAGCTATATCTGTAATGTTCTGTATGAAGAAAATTAACCCAAAACTGCACATTAATATAGTCTTTTTATCCCTTTGGAGAAAATATCTAAAATTTTAATTATACTTTATCATACAAGATACTTATGTCCAATACAGTGTTCAACATTTGAGGCATTATGTACATTAATATTAATGTCTTTGGTCCATACTGCTGTTTTTAAGGTTTGCTTGCTATGAGTGGAGAAATGAAATTGTCACATGTGATTTTGTCAAAACTATTGTGATTTGCACAGCTGCTCCAAATACTGCCAGACTACAAAGGCCTCAGTCCTGATCTGGAGGGACCACAGCCTTTAGAGATGAAGGCTAATTCCATTTCTCTACTAGCTCCAGTCCAATTGGATGAATCAGTTTGTAATGTCTGCTGTTGCTCACTAAAGATCAAATTAAGGTAATCAAACTCACTATTTAAAAGCTGAGAATTTAGGTTTCTTTAGATGAAAGAACAGAATTTAGTTAGTTAAATCACCCAGTCTAGACATTTGTGCCTTCTTGTGCTGGCCAATAATACCCTAGTTTAATCAGTCGTTGTTGTACCATGCCTAAATGATGGGGAATTCATTCTGTGAGGTCTAGCTTTGTAACATTTAAAGGCAGAAGCAAATTGACTCACTTAGTCTTTTCAGCTTTTCTAATCATTTTGGTCTATTTCTCAGTGCTGGAGAGCCTATTTGCCTTACAAAGCTTTACATGAAGGGATCTAAAAATGGAAATATCAAACAAGGCCTACGTAGCAGTATGCAGCCCAGCAAAAGACCTAAGGCCAAATTCTGCTCTCACTTACACCAGTACAATCTGCTTTGGCACTGCACTGGTGTAACAGACATTGACCCATGGCTTAACAATAATTGCTAGATTTCATCACATATGCACTGTAAGTATGTTTATTGAGCATATAACACTTGCAGTGCTACAAACAAATTGACTGCAACGGTTCCTTATGTTAAGTGCCTAAGCTCCCCTATACAACAATACTAGCAAGTAGAAGTAAACACCACGTCAAGCACAAAACTGATTACTCTTCCCACAGACTCTACAGGACTGACCAGATAGCAAGTGTCAAAACTGGGACAGGAAGTGGGGGGTAACAGGTGCCTATGTGAGAAAAAAGACCCAAAAATCAGGACTGCCCCTATAAAATCAGGACATCTGGTCACCCGAGACTCTACCTTTTACAAAAAATTTAGATTAATGAAATTTGCAGTTACCACACTTCGCAAAACTTGTGAGAAATCTCTGAAGAAAGAACCACCACAGCACTAGCATGAATTGTGCAATGTAGGAGGAAGACACTTTTTAAGTGGGGGGGGGGGGAAACACTGTCTAAATAAGTAACCAAGAGGAAGATGAGGAGTCTGAATTATAGAATTTTCCTTGTCACAGATGCAAGAGAAAGCAGTACGATATCACTACATTTTTTTAAAAAAAAGATCAAGTTGTTTTGTAAAATTTTTCATATTAGAAAAAAGTTCATTTATCAACAATAAAACTTTGTTTGAAAAATGCCAACCAGCACCAGTTGCCACGAAGATGTTGTACAATCACAAATGGGAGGGGAAGTGATCTGTGCAGCTGTCCACAGGATCGAAGGTGGTCCATGAGAACCTCTCCATCAAGATTTTTCAATTATGAAAAATGTTTGAGACCCACTGAACTAAGGTTCACAACTTCATTATAGGGAAGGGAAATCTTGTTATCCTCATTGAACAGATAGGGCACAGAGAGGTAAAGTGACTTGCCCAGGTTCAGAAAGGAAGCCAAAGGCAAATTTCGGCGTACAAGTCATATCCCTGGCCTCAGCTGTAAAAATACTCTCTAAAAACTAAAATGCACACTCATCTTACCCTCTTTTTAATACACTTAGACAGACACCACCACCATCCTGCAAGAATTTTGCATCGGGCCCGCAATAAAACATTATGAATTTGCTTTGTAGCCACAGCAGCAAAGTTAGATACACTGTTCACAGAGCTGAGACTGAGATCAGTCCATTAAGTTGATGAACAAAGAGATGTATTGTAAGGACATGGAATTACAAGAACAATCAAATTCCATTCAAACCACAGGAAGTAGAAAACAAATAAATTAAACGTACGTTGAATGGAAAAGGGTAAGATACATATATCAGTTAGGCTGAAGTGGGCGATCTAATCTCCTCACTTCTCTGTATAAAGTATCGCAGCGCTATCTGGATGCCAGGGAGCCTTGGTCATTCAATCCCTCTGGCGGGGTTCACAAAGAGTGGCAGAACAAGCATCTACATCACAGAGGGGCACAGCACATGTGCAAAAGAGCCCAGTGACACTAGTATCAATATTGTGAAAACACCATGCTGCTAGTTACTTCTAAAATAAATAACATTACTTGACAGCTAACAGTGCCCTTTTTAAGGAAGTCAGCTCAGGCTGAAGAGTTCATTGAGAGGCTGGTTCCTGAAGGCCTTTAGGTCTGAAAGTATTAAAGTCAATGTTATTTGACTCCATGTGAACTCTCGCTTTACAAGGCAAAACTTAGGGTCAAAATTCTATTAAACTCCTTTAAACTCTTCTACTCACTTGTTCTACCCTAGTGTTGTGGAATAACATCCCAAAGGCAGTAATGAATCAGTCTACTTTTCTGCAGAGGAACCAAAGAACATTTTTACCTCTCTGTCAGCATGGCAACAACAAGGAGCCTGGTGGTACCTTAAAGACTAACAGATTTATTTGGGCATAAGCTTTAATGGGTAAAACACCACTTCTTCAGATGCATGGAGTGAAAATTACAGATGCAGGCATTATATAATGACACATGAAGAGAAGGGAGTTACCTCACAAGTGGAGAACCAGTGCTGACAGGGCCAATTCGATCAGGGTGGATGTAGTCCATTCCCAATAACAGATGAGAAGGTGTCAATTCCAGGAGAGGCAAAGCTGCTTTTGTAATGAGCCAGCCACTCCCAGTCCCTATTCAAGCCCAAATTAATGGTGTTAAATTTGCAAATGAATTTTAGTTCTGCTGTTTGAAGTCTGTTTCTGAAGTTTTTTTGTTCAAGTATAGCTACTTTCAAATCTGTTATAGAATGTCCAGGAAGATTGAAATGTTCTCCTACTGGCTTTTGTATGTTCCCATTCCCGATGTCCAATTTGTGTCCATTTATTCTTTTATGTAGGGACTGTCCGGTTTGGCCAATGTACATGGCAGATGGGCATGCAGGCACATGATGGCATATATAACATTAGTAGATGTGCAGGTGATTGAGCCTCTGATGGTGTTGCTAGAGTAGATATGGGGACAGAGCAGGCAACAAGCTTTGCTACAGGGATTGGTTCCTGGGTTAGTGTTTCTGTGGTGTGGTGTGAAGTTGCTGGTGAGTATTTGCTTCAGGTTGGGGGGGGGGGGGGAGGGAGGCTGTCTGTAAGCAAGGACTGGCCTACCACCCAAGGTCTGTGAGAGTGAGGGATCGTTTCCCAGGATAGGTTGCAGATCATTGATAATGTGCTGGAGAGGTTTTAACTGGGGGCTGTGCATGATAACCAGTTGTGTTCTGTTATTTTCCTTGTGGGACCTGTCCTGTAGTAGGTAATTTCTGGGTACCCATCTAACTCTGTCAATCTGTTTCCTCACTTCCCCAGGTGGGTACTGTAGTTTTAAGAATGCTTGATAAAGATCTGTAGGTGTTTGTCTCTATCTGAGGGATTGGAGCAAATTCAGTTGTATCTTAGGGCTTGGCTGTAGACAATGGATCATGTGACGTGTCCTGGATGGAAGCTGGAGGCATGCAGGTAAGTATAGCGGTCAGTAGGTTTCTAGTATAGAATGGTGTTTATGTGATCATCACGTATTTGCACGGTAGTGTCCAGAAAGTGGATCTCTTGGGAGGACTGGTCCAGGCTGAGGTTGATGGTGGGGTGGAAATTGTTGAAATCCCGGTGGAATTCTTCAAGGGCCTCCTTTCCATGGGTCCATATGATGAAGATGTCATCAATGTAGCGGAGTAGAGCAGAAGAGGGGCGCTAGGGGACGAGAGCTGATGAAGCATTGTTCTAAGTCAGCCATAAAAATGTTGGCATACTGTGGGGCCATGCAGGTACCCATAGCAGTGCCACTGACTTGAAGGTATAAGTCGTCCCCAAATCTGCAATGGTTGTGGGTGAGGACAAAGTCACAAAACTCAGCCAACAGGTGTGCCATGGCCTCATCAGGGATACTGTTCTTGAGAGCTTGTAGTCCACCCTCATGTGGAATATTGGTGCAAAGAGCTGCTACATCCATGATAGCCAGGATGGTGTTTTCAGGAACATCACCAATGAACTGTAGTTTCCTCAGAAAGTCGGAGGTGTCTCAAAGATAGCTAGGAGTGCTGGTAGCGTAGGGTCTAAGGAGAGAGTCCAAATAGCCAGATAAATCTTGCTGTAAGAGTGCTGATGCCTGAGATAATGGGGCATCCAGGGTTTCCAGGTTTATGGATCTTGGATAGCAGATAGAATACCCCTGGTTGGGGCTCTGGGGGTGTGTCCGTGTAGATTTGTTCCTGTGCTGTAGCAAGGAGTTTCCTGAGCAAATGCTGTAGTTTCTTTTGGTAACCATCAGTGGGATCAGAGGATAAGAGCCTGTAGAATGTGGTGTTGGAGAGTTGCCTGGCAGCCTCCTGTTCATAATCCAACCTGTTTATTAGGACTACAGCACCTCCTTTCTAGCCTGGCACTAATTTAAAAAAAAAACAAAAACCATATAAGAGGGATGAGTCACAGTGGACTCGAGGTGGTCTAATGGGTTACAGCACTGGCTTTTCACTTTTGGAAATTTTGGTTCAAATCCTGAATCAGGGTCCAAAGTTTGATGTGATGGTCTTGTCTAGAACAGAGATTGCCAAATATTGGAATAGTTGGTGCGACGGCAAGTCATTTAACAATCGTTAGCTTTTTGTGGGCTAAGAACAGGACTAATTGCCTTGCTATACTTAGTGAGTTTGCTTTAAGATAGACCATTTAAAAGCTGAGAATTTAGGTTTCTTTAGATGACTTTAATGAGCACTAAAATTCTCTTACAGACTTAAGGAAAAATAAAAGAGGAAAGAGAAGGAACACAATAAATAGCTAAAGGACTTGAAAGGAGCTTATGTACTATGGGTGATATTCTTGGCCCTAATGAAAATTGGAAAACTCTCACTGATTTCAACAGGGCCAGAATTTCAGCCTCTCTCTCTTTTCCAAGCAAGTTTATTTGGTATGCCCAACTGTTATCCTTTCTTCCTCAGGAGAGGCTGCCAGATTTATTGGTGAATCAACAACTGAAGACAGAACTGATTCAGAAACCAACACTGCATATCTTTAGAAAGTGGGAAAAGCGGGACCTTATTTCAAGAACAGTTCTTAAGAAATTGCCCCCAAAACATAATGAATTGCAAAAGAACAAGGCATTTGTTACATTTCTGACATGGGATACTTCAGATATTTAGACCGTTTGTTTAGCTGACAGTTTGTTTAGAAACACACAGTTTTTATTACTCTGGTGGAACGGGCCAATTTAGGGACAAGCTGGGCTGCAGAACATGGTAGAACCCCCAGCTTCACCCACATCCCTAGAGCACCATTTGAAGCTTCAGAAAGGGCAGATATGTGATTCTATATTTTTTCTGTTTTCTTAAAATGCAAACTTTGGGCTGGACATTAGCAATCACTTCGTTCTAACAAGAGCCAGCTCTTTCTGCCTGGATAAAGACATTTCATCCTTTTGGAAATATAATGCTAAGGTCTTTATAGGCACTCCAAAATGACTTTCTCTGCATTGAAGAGACCTTTGAATTAACCTTAGAACTCCCTGGTTTGTTGACAACACGCCGGATTTCTTTGAATGAAAATAATATCATTTATCCAATGTATTTTTTTTATTATTATTCATATGCCTGCCTATTATTGCTACTTGAAGGTTTAGTCTCCTTTACTCTAATCAAAAATCAATAAAGAAGGATTTTAAAAATCTGCAAAGCTTCACTCTCGTATCAACGATTCAAAAGATATAAGCTCTTTTCCTATAAGCGAGACAAGAATTAGTCACACTATATAAAACAAAATTGAAGCGAATTCTCTGACTCATTCAGAGGCCAAAATATATGAAAGGAGAAATAAGTTTATTAAATTGCTAGTTTGGCAACTTTAAAAAAAATTAAAAAAAAGAAAAGAGGGAGGGGCAGAAACTACTAGAGACTGAACTTCCAGAAGGACATATTCTGTATCCTCAGATTCCTGAGCTATTAAATCACAATACTCTTCTCAAAGTGAGACCTCAGAGGAAAAAATGTAGAGCCTCTCTAAACTGAGCTTGACCCACCTGTCATAAGACACAGCATGATGAATCTGTGAACTGGAGTAAGTATTGCACTTTGAAAGTCCATATCCCTTCACTGAGAAAGCTCTTTAGAACCCCTTTCTTGGCATGCACAGCTAGAGTTGGCAATAAGAGAGCGGCTGGTTGGCAACTGTGAGAGGTTTTCCTTCCTTTCTTTGAACATTTCCTGAGTGGTTTACCCATGTTTGCTTATTTGAAAGTCAAGATTTGCCTGTGGCTATTAAATGGATGTCTCTTTCTCTCCTTTATTACAGGGACAAGACAAGAGCCATCTCGCCTCCTTTTGAACTCTCTCAATAGATTAAGGGGTGCCTTCTTAACAAAGAGCTGAATCATTCTGTCAGTGAGTCTTAGATGGCCCATGTTTCAAGCATCTAACTTCAGGCACAGAGAAGTTAGTACTGCAAGGAGGATGGATGCATATGATTCTATAACAGCAATAAATGCTATTCATCTTCAAAGTGCTTACAATCCTAGGAGGTAAGTAAATAATCTATCTATGAGAAGAGTGAGGTACAGAGAGGTTAAGTGACCACAAAAAGAATCAGTCAAAGACATGACAGGATTACAACTATGCAGTTTATTCTTGGCACTCATGGATGTGTTTAGACCTCTAAACCCCATACAAACTCAGAAGGTAACTTCACATGTGCTTACAATACTGGTTGCTCATCACAATTCTCAACCATCTTTTAACTTCACTATTCAACAGGCCTATGCCAAGTCACTGTCAACATCACACTCCATCACATTGCATACTACAAGGGGGCAAGATTTGCAAATGTCTAATTGCACCTTCCATATGCAACAGTAAAGATAAGAGAGCTGGATTCTCCAGTTTGCTAAATTCTCTTTAAACTCACACGTAAGTGGTATAAAGCCAGCCAGAGATTTCTCCTGGAGATTCATCCCTATGCACAGTAATGATCTCTTGTGCCAGCTGTTCCACTTCCTTTGGTCCAAGCAGAAGGTTGGGTCATGTCAGGACTGATCTCCTATTGCCATAAACTCCTTTACGTCAGCAAAAGAAGTCAGAGTAGGCCCTCTGGTGGGGCCCAGCAGTCAGAGACTAGGGAGCTGCAGATGCCTCTGTGCACTATATCCTGGTGAATTAGGGCCAAAACTCACACAATTTCAGATGCCAAGAGATGGGATGACAAACTCATCCCAGGGACATAGAGGAATCACTTTACCTGCCACTGAACTGCAGCCACCTCAAGGATGGATCATAGTGGGTATTTATTTACCAGCTTGCAACAACACTAAAGGTCAGGAAATAAAGAAAACAGTACAATCCAATTGAAACTGCAGGTGAAATTTTTGGTGAAAGTGTAGTTACCCAAGTTAAGCTTGGTGTCCTGGCCAAGTTCGAACAGCCCTACGCTTACAGAAAGCAGCATGAGTTCTTTAATCTCTTGTCAGGGAACTCTGTTTTACTTTCCATCCAAAGAGCACAATGCCCCTTAAATACCAGGCCTGAGTTCAGCAAGTCACTAGCAACACCCTCCTTTAATAATTAGGTCTCTCTCTAGCTATCTCCCTTCTAAGCATTGAAAAAAACATCAATATTTTTTATTGACTAGAAGTGGGCAAATCTGACATGGAGTCACTGAGAAACAATATGTATGGAGCCACACAGTTGTCTTTTTACAGTTGCTATTCTGTGCACTTTAACTGCCTAGTAGTCTCTGTCCCTGTTCCTAGCATTCAGCAGCACCAAAAAACAACTTCCTTGTTCTTCAGCAGAACGAGTACACACACAAGGCTGGAACTGATCCAGCGTCACTGGCTACCTGACCAGGGAGTGCCTCTCAGGAAATCTTCAGCACTGATCACAGCCACTGGGAACTAATCTATTGCTATTCACTTTCTGCTTTCAGAAAGGGGAATTAATATGCCATAATGGAAACTAGGGCCTGATTTTCGGAAGTGTTAAATAACTACAACTGCTACTGAAGTAAATGGGAGATGTGGACGCAGAGCACTTCTGAAAGTCGGGCTCTTCAATATGGAACAAAACAGTATGCAGAGCATTTACAATTCAATGACCCAACAAAGAGGCAGAAATTTAACTTACTGAGATTTCTTTTTATTTTAATATTGGATTTTTTTCCCCAATAGGCTATATCTATCAGCTTCCCTTTCTTTTTTACACAGCCAAATGTGTTTTCTTACAGCTAACTATAAGGCACATTCAAACTCAGGGCAATCAATCACATCTGAGTCTTCATTATTAAGTCTTCCAATGGCTCTCTGAAGCAATGGGTTCATTTTATCTGCCTCAACCCCTATATCCTCAAGTTGCACACTTCATGGCCTCCTCTGAACAGGATGCAAGAGGGTGTGCATCCTTGAAATAGCCTGGCGCATTCTGAAAGGAAATAAAAAAGAATTTGGCTCCAGATTTTTTTTTTTAAATTGAACCTTATGAATTTATTTTTTAATTCAGACCTCAAGTTGCTACAGTACATGAAGAAAAAAGGAAGGTAAAACTTAGCCTAGACAGTGCTTGTTATATGAATACAGGTAATATGGTTTGGAGAACTGACTCTGTTCTCAATATAGGATGGAATGGTTTCCCTCCTAAACAAGTGAGAAGGGGATCCCATTAAAAATTATGGGACAGACCTTGAAACTTTACTGTATATTGCAAACCAACTCAAAACGGGAAACATTATCCCATTACCCTGGACATTTCTTAATCATTAATCTGTCTACCTTATTCATTTCATTCACTGTCTGAGGCCCTGATCCAAGGCCCAAAGAAGTCAAGAGTAGTCTTTCCAGTCACTTTAAATGGGCCTTGACAGTCTACATTTCTTTTCCTTCAGGTTAATAAACAAAGAGAAGACCCCTAAAACATAATTCTTCGGTGCAAAAAAGGGATGGAAATGCCAAAACTACTTACGTGCATGAAAAAATCCTGCAGGAGCTAAGGATTCTGTGCTGTGACATGCCGAGCATGCTCATATGTATGAAAATTAACAGAAGTACTTCAGTTTGGGCTACATCTACCATGTACATGTCAAGCCTGCTTTTCCTTTCAACTAAAACTACCACCATGAATAAAACAACATGGACAGAAAGTATTTTTACAAGTTTGGCAGCTGCATATAGAGAGATTACAGTCACTTTCTTCTTTTGCTTGCATTTTCTGGTCGACATACCTATAACCTCAGGAAGGGTTCTATGGTATTTTCCATCAACGGCAAGGATACTTAGCCAATCAGCCTGCAGCTTTCCATACTCCTAGAAGTCAGCCAGCAAGACATGCAGAGTTCCTCCAAGGGCTTTTTTTTCTTTCCCTTCCTTCAGTTTTAGCTAAGCAAGGTCTTTATGGCTTATTGCTCCCTCCCTGAAGCAAACGTTAACAACAGACAAGGCACAGAAAACCTCACTGCTAAACATTAAGAACATCAGTACTGACCTTAGCTTGGTGTTAGGAATTCAGGAAAGTGGGCCCTCAGGAAAGTGAAAGCAGGATTTATTTTAAATGATCCTTTTATGAAAATGACTGTGGTTTCCAGCTAATCAGATATACGCAGTCGATAAATAGCCTTATTCACCTTGCAGTGTCTTTGAAGCACTTGGGAACAAAAGCGTTGTTCTCGGTGGTTGAGGCAGAAGAATTTTGCTAAACATACTTTCAAAGACTGTGCTGTTAGCATTACAGGATATTTTAAAAGGTAATTGCTCTGAGAAAGGTCCGCAGACAGTGATTTACTAATGAGATGCCAAACATGGGAAATCATGCAAAGGTCTCAAACATGTAGACTAAGATAAATAGCGCAAAAGAATATACTCAACAAGTGCCGGTGAAAACCATAAAAAATATATATATAAAATATGGTTATTAAACATTTAGAGCCAGAGAATGCAGAGTTTGGAAACTTCCTTGCTTTTCTCCCTACATATAAACCACCACGTAAAGGGAAATATCATGCAATTTACTGGAAGAAATAAATAATTCTACATTAAATATCTTGCTATAACTAAGGAACATACTTACAGAAATGTGACAACCAGCTCTATTTTAAAGTAAAAGCCAATGGACAACTATATATAATAAAATGGTTTGATAATAATACTTTGCTTTAATTGCCTATAGTGTCTATAATCTGAAAAGCACCAAACCCTCCTGCACCATATGTAGCTACATTACATATAGCAGCAAGGCAAATACTCTAAAAGCAACACATAGACCATGAGAGATGTTTAGGTTTTAAAAACATAAATAATGCTTCCTTCCCAGCAAGGCACAAAAAAAGGGGAATACCCTTTAGCTAATATTCATAACACTTAATGCTTGTTTGAGGCAGAAACTGCCATAAGGTGCTTTGGCAATACTGGTCATGAGTACAAAGGCCAAGGAGAATTCAGTGGTAAGGCAGAAGGAATAAAGTCAGTGACAAGGCACATTAAATTCACCCTAAAATGACCTCCAACTCTTTCAGGTATGGTATCCTCAGTTTTATGATTCTCCTGTCCACATTGATTTTGTGAATGACACCCCGCCCACACCTACCCAGTTCTTCCCCAACACCAACATAGCCTGAATAAAGTCTAGGATTGGGCCTAAGCATAAGGAGCATGGAATCTGACCCATTGTATGCTCTGTAAATTTTACAGCTACAAGTAGAGGACAAGTTGCAATTGAATCATATTACTAATAAAGCAATGGCCTAAAAATGCCAAGGAGAGTGGCAGAGCAACCATTTAAATGGTATTCCTTTCATGCTCCCTGAATAATTGTGATACACCAATGAAAAAGCTATTGGCCTGACAGTATGCCAGGCCTCCTTTCTCCCCACTGTCTCAGCAGGTACAGTTCCCTTCTGCATGGAAAGCCAGGAACTATAAGTAGTTGCTTGTACTACTGACCATTTCTAGCATCAGAGGGACAGTAGATGCTTTGACTTACTTAGTTGGTAGCCAGAATTTAAAACTGGATCTTTATTGTCAGTGACTGTCTTGTAATTCACCTACCCCTAAATCTAGAAAATATAGCAGCTCCTTTCTTCATCGCTAAGGTTGGGTTTACAACGTTCTATTCCTGCCCCGTCTCTTTTCATTAAGTTTTATATAAAATGTTGGGGTTAACAATAGGGTTTCTGCCTTTCTAGCCTTCCCCTCTGCCTCTCCCCCCCTCCCCCATACACACAGACCTCAATCAGTTTCAATACCTTTCTTAATTGATCTGGTTGTTTATGGAAAGTTCTTCTCTCTAACAGCCACTCAGGACACTTTCACATTGGCGACTGGAGTTTGAGGCCAAGACTTTCAATAGTGACTAGCAATTCGAGGTGTCCAGTTTGAGACACCTGAAAGGAGCCAGATTTTCAGAAAAAGTTAACCACCTCCCTTCTGAAAACGAGGCCTCATTAAGCAGTCTCAAACTGGGCACTCCCAAACAGATGAACCCCAAATCACTGGTCACTACTGAAAACCTTGGCCTGCGATTGTAGCGGAGTCTTTCTTCACTCACAGTACAGGGGAATCCAGAAGTACTACAGGAGACAAGCCTATTAAACCCCATCAGGCATTATTTGCTACAGTCATTGGCAGCTGAGTGTAATGGGACAGATTGTGGCAGCTGAAAAATGAGCCTGCAGATATAAAGGGTATAAACAGAATGGCAAGTCTTATTCAGGTGGTGGTGCAGTTCTTTCTGTCCTTGGAGACCTAGACAGCATGTTTTCCAGAAAGAGGAACTATGGTCAATGTGTCACAGAGGGTGACCTGTAACAAAGTCACCAGTAGGTTACAGATGCGCAGAAAACAGGAGACCTTTTGTGAACCCATTTAATCAAGGCTCCTAAACAGATTATTAGGCAATAGAGTTTACTGATGCATTTCCTTGTTACACAAGAAGAGTAGCAAAGTTGAAACCAACAGGAGCAAAGGGAAAGAGAAAGAAGCAGTGACACTCATTCTACTAAACAATCGAAAACTGGACAGCTGCGTTTCCAATTCATGCAGTTTTCAGTGTAAAACTCTCTCCAATGAAATATGTGGCTCTGTTCCAAGCATAGCATATGCAAAACTAGTGAGAAGAAACCTCAGAGCTATCAGTCTATGTTCTTTCTGGGGTATAAATATAGAGCATTCATAAAATTAAATGGAACAATCAACCTTCATGGCTTAGATGTCCTTTATCAGTACTGCACATACATTCCAACAATGTGATTACCCTAATCACAAGCATAAACAACAAATTAGTCCTGTTTAAAATTTAGTGGCAACAAAGCCATCAATCCAACACATGCATTCTGTAATTACAGTCCATGTAATATATTCTATAATTCTCTGTGTGCGCATGCCACATGGGCATGCACCCCTTTCCCTCCCCGCCGGAAAACAATTCAACATTTACTGTGCTGATATCTTTGATTTTGCCACAGTCATTGGCATGCAGGATCTCCTATTCTTAGTACCACAGAACAGAAAATGCTACTGGCAACCAGAGCACGTGTGTGTTTGCACATGTGATAGAGAATAGCAGCTTGCATCATTGTTGTAGCCATGTTGGTCCCAAGATATTAGAGAGACAACGAGGGTGAGGTACTATCTTTTATTGGACCAAATTCTGTTGGTGCAAAAGACAAGCTTCTGAGCATACACAGAGACCTGAAGAAGAGCTCTGTGTAAGCTTGAAAGCTTGTATTTTTCACCAACAGAGTTGATCTAATAAAACACATTACCTCACCCACCTTGTCTTTCTAGAGATTAATAGACATATATATAATACTTGCCTTATTAATGTTAAACCCATTCCTTAGCAAAATTGTGAACTATCACTTCCAGGTTATACTGTGTTATTGGAAGAGGAGAAAGGTGAACAGATAATTAAAATGTGAATTCATGGAACTATTTCAAAAAGAAAGCAGAAGATTTGATTCAATGTGAAATAACTTGATATGCCTCATGCCAAATAGCACAAGCAAACTAGCCAAGACTGCCTGCCATTTGTCTGGTAGAACGATGGTCTTTGCCTGTACACGTGAGTTCCGTCATCTTAAAAAGTCACTGATTTCTCATTTAGAAATGCGATTTTTTTTAAGAGTCTAATAAAAAGAAATTGTGCCTGCATGTCATGTTCTCTGTACTCCTTTTCCCCCTCCCTGACTTTATAAATAGTAACATACACATGAAAACAGGATAATTTGTTTCTACAAAATTCATCTGCTCTTAGTGTTTGTTCCCCACCTTAACTCTTACTGCTTGGGACATCATAATCCTCTCCACAGCAGGTAATGATGCAAATTATTGCAAAAGCTAGTAAAAAAAAAATGGGAAAACTGTTTATCAAAAAATCCTTTTTTCTTACTGAAATTCAGAATATTTCAGCCCTCTCTAATTATGACTAAGCTGTCACAATAAAACAAATTCACATGTAGTACCCCTTAATCCAGGATTCGTTACTAACTCCAAGTTCAGAGCAGGTTTGCTATAAGGCTGGTAAACCTCGTTCCATGTCAAAACGCTGACATTTATGGTTTAACAGGGGTTGGACATGAAACCAGATAGTTTGGGATGCATTTTACTTTGTGTTTTGTTGTTCAGTTGAACCAGGATCTCCAAGGAAAAATGGGGGTTCAGGCGGGGAGGAGGGGAACCAACTACACAAGGCTCAAAGTAGCAAACAAGCACATTCCTAGGAAATGAAATCCCTGCATTGCACACAACCCTAATTTTGACAACTGGTAAAAGATAAGAATCTAGAGAAACATCAAGGAATAAAGGGTGTGATTTCAGAACTGCTCAGTGTTGAGCAAATGGGAAATTTTATTATTGCCTTCAGTTGGAGCAGATTTAGATCAAAGCGAAGCCCTTTTGAAAATCCTCTCCAAAGATTCTGATTTTACATCAAAGTAGCTAGCAATAAAAAATAAAAGCAAGATAAATACAGAAGACATATGACCTGTAGGCAGAACTACAGCATGCCTAAATAGACTGATTTCCCATGTTTTCCCTATGGCATCAGTTGACATTTTAAAGAATCCAAATTAAGGACTCAACGGTCCAAAAATCTTTGTCATTTTTATCCTCCTATCAAGAGCACATGTAGAACTCTGGGCGTGCAAGCAGTATGAGCAGGACCTGCACTTTTTAGCATAATTCAAGAGCTGTCTGTTACCATATAATGGTTTTTCAGCATAATTATCTGTACACTTAAGGAAGGAACTCTTTTAAAAATGATCAACAAACCACTAGGTAATTATTTCTTCTCACTTTTATCAAAAGAGATGACTTCACCAGTTGCAACTATCCCTTATTACTGGGGACGCAAGTACTCCTTTTCTTATTTTAGACATATATTTCATCTCTGTCCCACGCAAATCCAGTATAATCTCATTTACACATCTGCAGTGCAACATGTATCTGCAATACTGATCTGTGAAAGTGGATTTAAATAACATTGTCCACAGTATGGTTGTGGTCATGTTGTCCCAGGATATTAGAGAGACAGTGGTGAGATAATATCTTTTATTGGACCAGCTTGTATTTAAACAACATGTCATTTATGCTAAATAATGATTTCCAGGTCATTTTCAACTTATTACACTCAATTTTGTCCTCCTTATTGTGTCTCATATATATGTTTTATTTGGTTTAGAGATATAGATAAAAATATAAACTTAATCCTCAAATGCTAGTGACAGACACCTGAAGCCAATGGCAAAGCTCCCATTGACTAATGGCAATTGAATTGGGCCCTTGGGTCATGAGCAAAGCTCATGGAAATCAAGGAGAGTTTTTCAGTTGACTTCAGTGGGCTTTGGGTGATTAACAGTAATTTAATAAAGCACTTTTGGCTAAATTCTGGTCTCAGACCAAACAAATGGGAGCAGCATGCATACATTCAATGGCAGCATTTAGCCTTTTGGATTTGCCTGTGAGAGTTATAGGGAAGTAGTTTTCCTCTTACTGTCTATTGTTTGGAAAAAAAAAAAAAACAACTTCAATTGTTTTTATTGGTGATTTCCTCAACGATTAGGTAACAAAAATAACATATAAACTACAAGATTTTAGTGTACTTTTTAAAAATTACCTTGAATGCTGTTATGCAATGTAAGCTGAGTAATATCATCACCACCACCAGGAGAACTGTAGCTAAATTCCTCACATCCCATATCGACTCAATTAAAGGAATACTCCCAACCTGCCAGTCATAGCACAGAGTAATTGGTGCTAGCAGAAGCCAGGAATTGAACGCCAGGAGGTACGAATAAGTTAGAAATCTGAAAGATGAAATGGAAATACAATACGTAGAATGTTCTCGATTCCATGTAAGTTTTTTCTTATGTTGAGAGCAGACTGAGTTCATGGTGATCCAGGATATAGTCAATTATTGTCCCTTATACTGGAGAAAAAATAAAAATATATGAAGACAGCAACATACCGTTCTATAAATATAAGTCTTCAACATGTGTTATTTATAAACACCATAAAACTTTAAACCAATTATCTCTATATGAGAATTGTACATCAACTTTGAGTGGCTTGACTGTTCTACATATATTATTGGAATGTTATATTTTTGAGGTGAATAATTATTTTTGTACCTGTTTTAATTCTATGTAATGTTTTATTTTTACAAAAGAGTAAATAAAAGTTAAAATTAGAGAGAGAGAGACCCACCCATCAGTCTCTTACAGCAGTATTGCTGGACTCCTGCGATGCAAAGCAGCCCTAATTCTAGCTTAACCAGCCATCTGAAGATTCCCTCTGTGCGGAGGAATTCATGTAGCTTACAGCTGCTACGCCAGCTTCTACATCAGACCCCCTGCCTGCTCTCTGGCACAGTCGGCAAGAAGCCCAGACCAAAGTTGGTGATTTCTGGCTCCCATCGTAGCCCTTGGGGGGCATGAGCAGTTGGCATAAGGGAGGCTGCAAAAGTAGAGGGGGAAAGAGACTTCTAACTTTGTAATTTGCTATTTGTAATGCAGAGGGGATTGGGAGGTGGGTGCATGGGAAACATGCTACCTTTTGGGACACGTGAAAGCTTCTGTGGACTGGAACAGGAGCAATACGAATGCATCCAAGTAAATAATTTGACCCTGAGTCATTTGGCAGCTACTTATCTGCAAACCTTAAAGCTGCTCCCTCAAACCATGTTTACAGAAGAGTTTAAATACATTTCTTTGTGAACTGCTAAAATTGGTCGAATACTCACAAAGTCCACTGAGGAGAACTGTGAGATTCACAGACTATAAACTTTCATTGTTTTTTTTTTTTAAAAAGGCAAATATATATAGAACCAGAAAGCGCACAGACTTGCATATAAATAATAAATTTATACAATATAGCACTTTTTCATCAGTCTGGCTTGGTTTTTGTATATTACACTCTGGTTGCTCAAAGATTTATTAAAGTGATCCCAAAGGACTCCCAAGACATGTACAAACATATATAAAAGATCATTTCATCCACCACTTACTGTGAAAACAGAGCAATTACTCAGCAGTATGGAGAACACTACACAGTATTTTAGGACAGGAGGTACAGGACACTGTGTCTAACAATGACTTTAGGCAGGCAGTATAGAATTACCCATATTGGAATTTGGCTAAAACACAGGGACTCACAACCCTAACTTTTTTTTTTTTTTTTTGGGGGGGGGGGGGGGGGGAGTTTAATAACAACAAGTGGTTGGGATTTTCATTTTATTTCTCATCCCAAAAACACTATCTCCAGCAGCATACTGTCCCAACACCTGAGCTGATCAAAAAGTTGTAAGGATGTTTCACTGGAAAAATTTCCTTTTCAGGATAGTTTTTGCAAAGAAGTTTTTCCAATTTTGATACAAAGACTGTAAATCCCACAATTTTTAGGTTCCCCTCCCCCATTGTTTTCCTCCTTTTTTCATTTTGCCATTGTAAAGGGAAAGAAAAGGAAAGGAAAAGAGTGTAAGGAAGGGGTTTTTTTCCCTCCCATAGGAGAAAAATATGAAAAAGTCAGTTTTTCATCTAAAAAAGTTTTGAATAAAAAATTTTGATCAGTTCTACCCCTCGTCACATTGGGCCATTGGCTCATTACTCTAAATGAAAAATACCATCTTCTAAGCCAGCAAAATCACTTCCTGCAGTACATGGGGGTTCCTCAGAGATTCACCAATTCAAAAATGATGTAGCTTAGCCTTGATGGGATTATACAGCACAATGTCGTATGGCATGACTTGCCATCTTTATAGAATCACAGAATCATAGAATCATTGAATACTAGTGTTGGAAGAGACCTCAGGAGGTCATCATCTTCCAAATGAAAGCCATTCACATCATTCAGTGAATAGTGCCAGGCTGTAACATTGTTATAAACGTGGCTAAGATTTTCAAAAGTGATGAGTAATTTTGGGTATCCAACTTGAAATGTCTTAAATTTTCAGCGGATGAGTTATCCGAGTTAATAAAAAGGCCCTTAGGGCAACTTGTGTACTGGTATGTTCAAAAAGCATCTCAACTGTCATCCCATATGGAAGATGCATCAAATTACCAGGCAATTGTGAAGCCTCATCACACTTCAACTATTTATCTTCAAGGGAGGGAGAGAGAAACAACTTAATACAGACGAGTGAAATGCTGATGGGTTTAGATAACAGACAGGTTGGTCTTCAGCATCCACTCTCCAGGATACAAGAGATGATAAAACTTTATGCAGCATGTAACAAATATGTGGAATTTGTTGTTACAGCAAATTGAATCAATTTAATGTGATTTAAAAAAGAATTCCAAATAGATATATAGGCAAGTGTAATATAAAGCTGTACACTCTGCTGGGAAGTTAGTTCAGGTTGATGATGAAAGGTTTTGTGAATGGATCTATTTCCCCCCTCACTGAAGTGTTTTTGCCTTCCCCATAAACTTCAAGCACAGTCTACTTCTGGAGGCAGGGTACCCAAGTAGGCAGACAATTATTCTGTTCAGTTATGGCAACACTCGGGTTCCTTAAATGCAATTTGCCAACAGCAGTGAACTATTTCAAAGCCTACAAAAGACATTACGTACCATGTACAGTTGGCTCTGATGCACATCGCCGTACATCAGAATAGAAAACCCTTGGCCATTTCTCCTGTTATTAGTTCTGAGAGCTCTCATTTAACTTGCTTGGTTTAGAATGCATGCACCATGTATCCCAGAATGGCAAAACTGAAAAAAAATGATTTTCCATCTGGCCTTTTCAAATTGCAAAAATTCTATCAGTGATGTTTCTTGTCACCAACAATTTGGGCAGTCTTTCAATTTTGGTAATCTTGAATGTTCTGTCAGTTGTGTACCTAAAAATGTTGGTGGTTTTCAATTTTTATGTCAAAACTGGAAAATTTACACACAGTTTTTGCAAAACTGCAGAATATCCATGAAATCCTGCATGAATATGGATGAAACCCTGCAGAATATCCAGGTCTAAAAGATTTGTTTTCCACAAATAGTGGATAACTGTTTTACCATCTATACTTCAATGTGATCTCTCAGACTGAGCTAAAGTGGTAAAAGCAAATGTTTCTGTAAAGAGCAATGCAGCATTCAAAACTTTTCTCCAATGCTTTCAGACAGACCAATGAGGTGAGAGAATTATCGAGATAGAAGGGAATGGTGTAGGGTTCTCTGTGATGTGAAGTAAATTTTTACAATGTATGAACCTGCACCCCTGCACATTGTATTGGAAGGGAGGGACTAAATATGCTACAGGTTTTAGATAAAATATAAATCTCTTGAACTGACTAAATTTTCTTAGATTTTTTGCTTCCATTATTTAAATAGATGGGGGAAGGGAGGAGCCACATTCAGGCACCCATGTGATTGCCTGTAAATCCAGCACTACATCTCTTACCTAGCATGTTTGAATAAAGAAAAAAGTTCAGTGCAGGCATAACCTTTCAAAAACATTATTTCAAAACCTGACATAGGATAGAAATAATTTGCAATTTTAAACAGAAATGAAACCACCTGGAATTATTCCAAACACTAGTTACATTTTAGGGGCCTAGATATAGTCAGCAACTAAAATATTTCCTTTTAATTAGCTGTCTGACAATAAATTAAATTTTAAATTAATCATCGCCCCTGTATTACTACTCATTTCTGCTGGAATTTCAAGAGGGGGAAAAAGTACAGTGCTTAAAACATTTCTCTCTGTCAGACCTGCTGCATTTCAGCCCAGATAACATAGGGTAACTTGTCATGGTGAGGAGACAACTGGAGGAATTAGCCTCCTAATTGGCATCACTTACTGTTAATTGACATGTCCCTCCCACCCTCACAAAGCCAGTTAACTGGGTTTGCATTGCAGTGGAGATCAATTTTTAATTGCACATTGAACATGGAAATACAAGTTTCAGCAATTGTCAAATGTGGTTTTCCCAGTCCCCCAGTCTCTGAAATATTCAGAAGTTGCAAGCTTTCTTTAGCTCTTAGACGCCGTCATGGTGACCCATACTTTCAAATCCCCTAAGGCTAGATTTAATGTCATGTGCTTTATTTGGCACATCATTTATTGCATCTGTTGCAGAAAACAGGAGCATGATTCTGCTATCTGAACTGGTTGCCTTTAGTGCAAAGAGTGTTATGTTAGGCCACTGTTTAAACTCAAACAATATAGGGCACAAATACTTGAAGAATTGTCTGTTGCCCCAGGCAGTAACTGAAAATGATTTAGAATGGAAAAGTCACAGTCTCACTATTGCCAACCCCAACCATACAGAAATCACTGAGTCTGCTAAAAAAAATCATGTCTGGGTGGGTGTGTATAATTTGCTTTTTGGACTGGTTTTTGAAACTCAAGGGTTCAGGTTTTCAGGCTTTTCTTTGCAACAATGACTTCCTTTTTTTTCTTTTCTTTTCTTTTTTTTTTTTTTTTTAAAGAGAAGGCTGATCTCCTTGCCTAGTCACATGTGCCAGGAGTGTGGCTTTAAGAAAAACACCAAATATTGTGAGAGATAATAGAATTGTGAGAGTTGGCAACACTAAATCCTGAGAAGGCCTTCTCTGCTAAGAGCCTGCTGCACTTGAATGCTCTTCTCTCCCCTACAGATGCAGGAGGATACCAAACAACACCCACGGGGTTAGGCTAGGGTTGCCAACCCTCTCGGTTTCTCCAGAAGTCTCCCGGAATTGGGCTTTATTTCCCGGAGGCTACTGAAGCCAAACCAGGAGATTTTAGGCCGCTAAAAGTCCGACGGCACAGCAGGGCTAAGGCAGGCTCCCTGCTCTGAGGTAAGTACTGCCCGGCCAGAGCCAGCACCCCAAACCCTCTGTCCCAGCCCTGAGCCCCCTCCCACAGCCAGCATCCCAAACCCCCTCCTGCACCCCAACCCCCTGCCCCAGCCCAGAGCCCCCTCCTGCACCCAAACTCCTTCCCAGAGCCCACACCCCCTCCTTCATCCCAACCCCAGCCCAAAGCCCCCTCCTGCACCCAAACTCCCTCCCAGAGCCCGCACTTCTCACCCTCTCCCCACTCCAATCCCCTACCCCAGCCCTGAGCCCCCTCCTGGAGCCCGCATCCCATCACTCTGCCCCAGCCCTGAGCCCTCTCCTGCATCCAAACTCCTTCCCAGAGCCCGCACCCCGTCCTTCACCCCAACCCCAGCCCAGAGCCCCCTCCTGCACCCAAATTCCCTCCCAGAGCCCGCACTTCTCACCCCCTCTCCACCCCAATCCCTTCCTGCCCCAGCCCCCTCCTGGAGCCTGCACCCCCTCCTGCACCCCAACCCCCTGCCCCAGCCCAGTGAAAGTGAGTGAGGGTGGGGGAGAGCGAGTGTCTGAGGGAGGAGGGATGGAGCGTGGCGGGGCCTCGGAGGAGGGGCAGGACAGGGCAGGGCAGGGCAAGAGTATTTGGGTCTGTGTGATTAGACAGTTGGCAACCCTAGGCTAGGCTCAGGATTTGTTCGGTTTGTAAATTTTGTTAATTTCTCCCCCTCTGACTTGATTCCTCTGTGAAGTTCACTCAGGCTTGTTTCTGACTGTAGGTGTCTCCATCCCTACAGCCTCGCCCACTATTACAGGCAGTGCATGAAGGCCAAGGATGATCTCTATGACTGCCGTTGGAAAGTGCAAGGACTGCCCCCTCCAGGCAACCCCTGCAAACGGTATGGGAAGAAGATAGAGCATGACCCGCCTTCTTTTTGTCACAAAGGATTATGCAGCCTATTCCCCCACTCCAGCCCCCAAAGGGATGGTGTAACAAACTGGAACATTGTTAAGTGGCACAATTTAATCCTCTGGGTTACTTTTGTTATGGCTGCCAGAAGATGTTGGGCCTGGGAGCCTAGGAATAGAAGAAAAGGAGTACTTGTGGCACCTTAGAGACTAACCAATTTATTTGAGCATAAGCTTTCGTGAGCTACAGCTCACTTCATCGGATGCATACTGTGGAAAGTGTAGAAGATCTTATTATATACACACAAAAAGCTTGAAAAAATACCTCCTCCCACCCCACTCTCCTGCTGGTAATAGCTTATCTAAAGTGATCACTCTCCTTACAATGTGTATGATAATCAAGATGGGCCATTTCCAGCACAAATCCAGGTTTTCTCACCCCTCCTTCCCCCCCACACACAAACTCACTCTCCTGCTGGTAATAGCTTGTCCAAAGTGACCATTCTCCTTATATTGTGTATGACAATCAAGGTGGGCCATTTCCAGCACAAATCCAGGGTTTAACAAGAAAGTTTGGGGGAGGGGCGGGGTAGGAAAAAACAAGGGGAAATAGGCTACCTTGCATAATGACTAAGCCACTCCCAGTCTCTATTCAAGCCTAAGTTAATTGTATCCAATTTGCAAATGAATTCCAATTCAGCAGTTTCTCGCTGGAGTCTGGATTTGAAGTTTTTTTGTTGTAAAATAGCGACTTTCATGTCTGTAATCGCGTGACCAGAGAGATTGAAGTGTTCTCCGACTGGTTTATGAATGTTATAATTCTTGACATCTGATTTGTGCCCATTTATTCTTTTATGTAGAGACTGTCCAGTTTGACCAATGTACATGGCAGAGGGGCATTGCTGGCACATGATGGCATATATCACATTGGTGGATGTGCAGGTGAACGAGCCTCTGATAGTGTGGCTGATGTTATTAGGCCCTGTGATGGTGTCCCCTGAATAGATATGTGGGCACAGTTGGCAACGGGCTTTGTTGCAAGGATAGGTTCCTGGGTTAGTGGTTCTGTTGTGTGTGGTATGTGGTTGCTGGTGAGTATTTGCTTCAGGTTGGGGGGCTGTCTGTAGGCAAGGACTGGCCTGTCTCCCAAGATTTGTGAGAGTGTTGGGTCATCCTTCAGGATAGGTTGTATAGGTTAATAATGCGTTGAGGGGTTTTAGTTGGGGGCTGAAGGTGACGGCTAGTGGCGTTCTGTTATTTTCTTTGTTAGGCCTGTCCTGTAGTAGGTGACTTCTGGGAACTCTTCTGGCTCTATCAGTCTGTTTCTTCACTTCCGCAGGTGGGTATTGCAGTTGTAAGAATGCTTGATAGAGATCTTGTAGGTGTCTGTCTCTGTCTGAGGGGTTGGAGCAAATGCGGTTGTATCGCAGAGCTTGGCTGTAGACGATGGATCGTGTGGTGTGGTCAGGGTGAAAGCTGGAGGCAAGTAGGTAGGAATAGCGGTCAGTAGGTTTCCGGTATAGGCTGGTGTTTATATGACCATTGTTTATTAGCACTGTAGTGTCCAGGAAGTGGATCTCTTGTGTGGACTGGACCAGGCTGAGGTTGATGGTGGGATGGAAATTGTTGAAATCATGGTGGAATTCCTCAAGGGCTTCTTTTCCATGGGTCCAGATGATGAAGATGTCATCAATATAGCATAAGTAGAGTAGGGGCGTTAGGGGACGAGAGCTGAGGAAGCGTTGTTCTAAATCAGCCATAAAAATGTTGGCATACTGTGGGGCCATGCGGGTACCCATAGCAGTGCCGCTGATCTGAAGGTATACATTGTCCCCAAATGTAAAATAGTTATGGGTAAGGACAAAGTCACAAAGTTCAGCCACCAGGTTAGCCGTGACATTATCAGGGATAGTGTTCTTGACGGCTTGTAGTCCATCTTTGTGTGGAATGTTGGTGTAGAGGGCTTCTACATCCATAGTGGCCAGGATGGTGTTATCAGGAAGATCACCGATGGGCCTCTCCTTCTGCCCCTCCACCCCCACGAACATGATACAGTTCTGTGGTGACCTGGAATCCTATTTTCGACGTCTCCGACTCAAGGAATATTTCCAACATACCTCTGAACAACATACTAATCCACAGAGACCTCCCTACCAACACTACAAAAAGAAGGATTCTAGGTGGACTCCTCCTGAAGGTCGAAACAGCAGACTGGACTTCTACATAGAGTGCTTCCACCAACGTGCACGGCCTGAAATTGTGGAAAAGCAGCATCACTTGCCCCATAACCTCAGCCATGCGGAACGCAATGTCATCCACAGCCTCAGAAACAACTCTGACATCATAATCAAAAAGGCTGACAAAGGAGGTGCTGTTGTCATCATGAATAGGTCAGAATATGAACAAGAGGCTGCTCGGCAGCTCTCCAGCACCACTTTCTACAAGCCATTACCCTCTGATCCCACTGAGAGTTACCAAAAGCAACTACAGCATTTGCTCAAGAAACTCCCTGAAAAAGCACAAGATCAAATCCACACAGACACACCCCTGGAACCCCGACCTGGGATATTCTATCTACTACCCAAGACCCATAAACCTGGAAATCCTGGGCGCCCCATCATCTCAGGCATTGGCACCCTGACAGCAGGATTGTCTGGCTATGGAGACTCCCTCCTCAGGCCCTACGCTACCAGCACTCCCAGCTACCTTCGAGACACCACTGACTTCCTGAGGAAACTACAATCCATCGGTGATCTTCCTGATAACACCATCCTGGCCACTATGGATGTAGAACCCTTTAGCTCATCACTCCCTTGTTTAAATAACCCAGGCGCTTTACCTGGTACGCAAGGGGGTTTTAGTTCTTTCTAATGGTGACAAGAATTCATTTACGTCCTTTATTAGGAGAAGAGTTTCTCACTCACATATTAACAGCAGAACTCATTTCATCTCTAGGCTCTTTCCACCGTTTGCAAAGCTCTAAATCAATTGTGGATGATGAGCCACTTCATGACACTGTTGTAAAACACATGCTGCTGCAATTATAACCTGGTGATGTTATTTGAGGTATTGTATTTGAGTTATATTTATTTGCATATCCTCTAGGGCACATATCTCAAGCAGCTTAACAGTCCAGTCATATCTTCTGCAGGAATTTACTTGTATCTTGTCAACCTATACCATTTTCTTACAATAATCATAAAATAATACGTTCTTTCTCTGCCCAGTACATTCTGTGTTCATAGAGTAAAATCACATTTGTTTAAATAAATAAAATGATAGATCGGTCTCACAAAGTCCGATTTCACATCATCAGTAGGAGACAAGATCCAAATGTCAGCATAAACATTAATGGAGGGGAAAAAGCCCTCTCAACTGCAAAAAATATAATGGCTCCATAGAATCCCTTTCATCATCACAGAGCTGTGGCAACTAGAAGAAAAGCTGCCTATCAATACAGTGCTGGGTACACAGAGTACAGAAATACAGAGCTATATAAGCAGCTGCAGCTTGCTGAATAGTAAGATGTACCTTCTACTACAAGGTACAACTGTGGAGGAGGATGCTGTATAAACTGTACTGATCTTTCTATTCATTAATCTAGTAGGTCTGTTTCTGAGTCTCCTCCTAAACTTTGCTGCTAACTAGTTGAAAATATCAGATTTTTAAGAATGAGGCACATTCAAATCAGACATTCAAACGAGACTGATCTTCCAATAAAACCTGAGCTCTTGGGGATCATCCTGATAATGTTGCAATATGCAAAACCCTGGGGCTGATCTTGTTCTCCCCAAACCTATAAATCCCTGAGAGTTTTGTGTTCAAATGTGATCCACTTTCCTAGCTAAAAAATGGTAGCAATGGATTCCAAGGGGCACCCTAAGCCAATCTAACAGATTGATGGCTACACACCAGGGCTTCAACCAAGGTTTACAGTAGGGGGGAAATGGTGAGTCCCCTGGGCAATGACTGACATATGGATTACTACTCCCCAGGAAGTTAAAAACATAGATCTCTTGGAAATCAGTCGAGATAGACATTTTTAAATGGTCTAAAAAGGCCATGGGACCCCAGAGAAAACAGCCTTATCTTTACCTATCCAGTGCCAACAGAAAGTGGAATGAATACCAAAAAAAAAAAAAAAAAAAGATACTGGCTATTTGCCTCAAGGGGTCAAGCTACTTTCTCCAGCCCTGTGTTGGCAATGGATTTTAAAAATGAAACACATGGCTGAGAGGAATAAATGTCTGATGCTAATGTTTAAGCTGTGCCTCTTTTCCCAAAGCTATCTTTGGGTGTTCAGGTATTTGCATTCACAGGATATTCTGTTTCACAAGCAGGGTTTGTAATTGGCTCCACAGCCCCATTATAAATGCCGGTTAACAACCAATATTTCAGGATAGCAACATTTATCAGGGTTTGCTCATTAAACCATATAAGATTAAGTAAGAGACATGTTCAACTCTTTGGCCTGGAGTAGGCAGGTTCACACTTCAGGAGAGAGACTTGTGCTTTGTCATTTTACCATGAGGGTCCCACCCCCTCCTTTTTTAAATGAAAACATATTTTAAAATTTAATATATGGACTGAGGGGGTCCCCATGTTAGTGAGCCAGGACTTCTTGCTGTCTCTGCATTTTCCTGCCTTACCCAAAAGTGAACACTGAAATAAAAAGTCTATTGTACATATTATACTGAAATGCAGATTAAATGAAACACACTGAGAAAGCAGCAAGAGCTCCTAAACTCAGAAAGTGTGGCCAAGAGTCAGAATGCTCTGGATGGCTAATTAATGGGCTGGTATATTGCAGAGGTTGGTTTTAATATTGCTTTACTAGCCTAGGGTCTAGTGCAAATCCCATAGGGGTTGTTGCCTCTGACTTCCCTTGCCTTGCCAGACAAACCTAGCTGGCGCAGGGATCTGCTTCCACAGCAGACGTTTGCTCCTTGAGCTCAATAGCTCTATTCCCTTTGAAGCCTCAACAGTCATAATTAAATGCGTCACTTAGAAAACAAACATAAATCCAAATGAAGTGTAAAAGAAGTAAACTTTGGTGGATGAGTGTTTCTTCGGGTTTCTGAATTTCCACTGTGTTGAATTCTCACATATCTGATTGAAACACTTAACACACACACAAAAGCCAAACTACGGAAAAAAAAGTAGTTTGACCACATAAAAAGTGCTATCTACCAAAGCAGTCATATTGTAAAGCAAATTAAAAGACACAGTTAGGGCTCGTTCATGGCTGCAATAGATGGATTTATGGCTGTCAGACAGCCAATGCCTGCAATGGTTACTATACAGTTACACTTGGAGAGAAACTTATTTTTTTAAATATTTTTATTTGGAACTTACTGGTAAGGTTGCTGCTGTTATCTGTCTCTTACACTATCTGTGAGACATACTGTACATTGAATATTTTTCCTCAGTCTTAACAAGGCGTTCGTAATACAATATGTACTCATCATTATTCAGAGGACTCAAATATTTTCCCTCAAGAACAGCAGAATAAAGAAACGCTGTGCAGAATGTCTGAAGCATGCCAAGCCTACTGCTGAATGCCCTGCTAAGACTCTAACTGCACTTCAGTAAAACGTTTACATCAAGCTTTGTATCGCTCAATCCCTTTATAACTATTACATCTTTCCTCCATTTCATCCTAACCCCATTAAGCATGTCACAGAGGCTTGGTTGAGGTTACATTGTGCTGCAGTTGCTTATCCATAGCAAAACTTGTGACAGCAACTTGCAGCGACTTCAACTCAAGTTTATGAATTTTATAACCAGTGGTTCATTAGACCGGGATTCCTTGTGTGGAACACAGGAGGTCCCATTTCCCATCTCTAGTGAGTCTTCAAGAAGAGTAGGATTTCCTGTACCTTTTATTTTCTGCCTTGGCTGAAAGATGGATTCAATCACGTAACAGGCCTATTCTGCCATTCTAGCATTACCTCTACTGGAGGTCATTGTTAGAGGCACAGGCCATCATAATGGAATATGCTGCAGATCTCACTGAAAGTTTAAATTCTTTTGGTGACCCTGGAAGACAGTACTGTCCAGCAGGGTCTGTCCATTAAAGCATTCATAGGACTTGTCTACACGGCAAGTTACTAAGTGGCAAGCCAGGGTGAGAACCTATTATGTACCGGCTTTCTGTGCCGTAATGTCCCAAGTGGACAGTGATACAGTGCAGTGAAAGACCCAGAGTGTGGCTTAGAGTAACAGTGCTTCAAAGTGCAGTATGGTAAGCTGCACTCCGGGACTTTCCCTGCCCTATAGCAGGCTCCACATGGCAAGTTAGTGAGCACCAAGCTGGGGCACTGTAGATTACCACATACACATGCCCACACTCTGACCTTTGAACTACTCGTTTGTATCCCTGCACATGCAACAGAATTGCAGAAACTTTATTAGGAGGTTGAACAAACAACTGATTCACTTTAAAAAGATTTCACATTGTCACAATTATAGAATACATCTACTTCCGACAGTTAAGAAATGTGGAAATATATAGTTTTACTGAGGTTAATGCACATGCTTGTGTTGTTGAAGACTGGGAAAGCCATACCAGTCACACAATAAATATTAGGCTCTGGTGAATTAGTTTATGGTCCATGTCCAGCTCACTGTGGATCACATTACAAAAATCTAGAGCTGAACAAAAATTTTCCATTGGAAAACACTGATTCAAATATTGAAATGTTCCATAAGAATGTGTTGATTGCAACAAAACTTTAGGTGGAAATCAGGCAGGCAGGCAGGCTGGCTGGCTCTCTGGGCTCCTGACTGATAGGCTGTCCAGCTGGGCAGCCAGTTTGCCAATCCAGAAATTTTCAAGAAAATTCCATTTTGGTTCTTCTAAACTTTCAAAAATTTTCATCCCACAAAAAACTGTGTATTTCTGATTTGGAATGGGGGGGGGGGAGGGATCTGAAAACACAAAATTTTCTGTAGGAATGAAATTCTGGTTCTTGCCCAGCTCTACAAACAAAACATGTTTATAGCTGGTACCCTTGTTGGCAGCTATAGCACAGGCTAAGAACAGAATGGGCACTGGACAATGAACTCTTCTTTCCTTCTAAAGATAGTTACTTCAAGTCAGGGCTGACACATATCAATGGGACAACACAGGGAAGGTCGGCCTGCTCTCTGTACCACACCTGTCCTTCAGATAAAGAGGAGCTCAGTCTGCAGTGATATCAATTAGTTGCCTTTCAGAAGCATGCCACTAAAAAAAACCCTGTGCTATTATCAGGGAAATATTCACTCTTATACCAAATAATTTAGTTTTTCTTTTAAAAGCTACCCCAGTCATTGCAGAAAATGTAAAATGTTAATTGCAAATATAATAAAACATTTTCCATTACAGAATAATAAATAACAAGTCATACTGGGTTGGTTTATATTATATAACCTTACTCTTAGTATAAACATGTTAAATAGCGGAACAAACAAGCTAAGTCTTTTATACTATGATTTAAGAAATATGTTATTATTAGACACTTTAATGTAAATTCTAAACATGTATCATATGTAACAATTTAGAGCTTTCCAGATTAGCTAGCATGTTCCCTGCAAGCAATTTTAGTATTGCTAGTAATAGGAAGCTGTTGGCACGTTATTAGAGTAGTTTCTCAAATGAGATCCAGTTCAATTTTGCTCCAGATGTTGAACAACAGTGTCTCAATCTCAGTCTGCTAGTCTCAGCTGTGTTTGAGCTTTAGTCTTTAAAAACAACAAATCAGCATTCCAGAAAAATGGTATCAAACAGGACTGCTACTCCTTTTATTTGGAATCAACGGGGACATTGGAACAAAAACTTTTCAATTACTTTCACATCCTCTCTTCAAAACAACATCCCCACAACTATGATCCTTCTTGCATTATCAAGCCAAGCATATTCTTTGTTTTATCAATTAAAGCAAAGCCCCTGAATATAAATCAGCTCCCCATCATCATCCTAAAATACTGGTTTGGTCTGACTCAGAGGGAAGAAGGTCATTTTCTGCATCATAACAATACTTCCGGAAGCTCCAGTGTGACCTCAAATCCAAGTACTGACTTAGCCCAACTTAGGTTGTGGAAAGTGACAACACCCCAGCCTTGGTTTGACTATGAGGGCAATGAAACATCATTGCTCCAATATCAGCTTCTTTATGCTATTTCACCAATGAATCTAATGATAAAAAACAAAACCTTCTGCTAACATAAATTGCAAGTGTCAGACCATTACTTTTAATTAATCCCTGGTAGCCAGGCCCAGCTAGAGATATATCTTTGTAAGAGCAAAAAGAATACCTGAGACCCCTATCTTGCCTTATATCGTCAAAGTGCTAACTGCTCATTAGCACTCCAGAGGGATTTTTAAGTATCATTTTTTCCATTTTACAGAATCTGCATCTGAGACAAAAAGGTCAAGTGATTTTCCCCACATCACAGAAAAAGTTAGCATCAGAGCTGGGATACCTGGACTCCCACTGCTATGCTCAAACCACTAGGCTACAAACCTTGCCCTTATAAAGATAAGCTTGTTGGTTTCAACAAAAAAGCATAAACAACAACAACAAACAATAACAGCATAATACCACAGGCATTGTTGCATGCTTCAGGGATTCAAATAATGCCAATTGTTTTCTAGTCTTGGGAGAGCAATAAGGAAATACAGTTAAGTGTAGAAGTTAACCAACAAAACAAAGATCTGTTTGTTCCCTGACTAAAACATTTTAGTTCAAGAAAACTACATGTAGTTAATAAGTTTGTGCAGTTATTGGTACTGTACCTTGTAAGTAAGTAAGGTGAGAATGAAGCTGGATTGTCCTGTTCTGAAAACATTGGCATGGAACCTCCCATTATCCAGAAACGGAAATATAAAACAAGAATCACCTTCAGAGAAGAACAACATCTATTGAAATGGTTACCTCCTTTTGAGCAATATTATACCATACATGGAAATCCAAATCTTTAAAATGAAGACTCAAATTTTTTTTATTTATATTTTTTTAGATGGCTCTTTAAGATTCAGCAAACACTGCAGAGAAATCAACACAAACTAGGGCTTGATATCAAATTAATTTCCAGGGCAGTTATGGAATCAATTCCTATTAGCATCAGTGGCATAGCAGGGTGTTAATCCTTGAACATCCACTAAAAAACAAACCACGTTATGAATATACATAAAAGGAATTTCACAAATATTTATCTGTATAATTTTCTACCCTTTTCTGTCATAGTGTCCCGCCACAGTGTAAGTGTGTACTACTGCCATGGACTGTATGGGATATCAAGCCTTCTCAAAACAGACAATGTTTGTGAGTATGAATGTGTCAATACCTTTTCTCATGCTGAGTAATACCTCACTCTGCACGAGTTCCACAGATTTATTTTTGAGCTGGTTTCAAGGGGATTACTTGTGTCATTAGCTACTGTTCCAGGTAAGGGAAACAGAATCTGGCATGTAGGGGGCAACAGGGAAGTTATGCTTTAAAATTAGCAAGCTTTTGATTTCTCCTTACTGCCTGTCCTGCTAGCTGGAGCAGCATGGTCACCTTCTTTCTGGAGATGGGGTTCATTCTTTACACTTGCAGTGATTACCATTGAAAAGTCAGTATTTTCCAATTAAGCCACAGTGGTATATTTTACACTGTAAATTTCCCCACTATTTAGAAAAGGATCAACTGTGGGATATTTGCAAATGTTGATTTTTTAATGATGACCTATGTAAACTAAAAGAGAATTTTAACTAACTGTCCAGCTGAAATTTTATTGGACTATCTTTCATGATTAACTGCTAGTTAACACCACCTAGTCAACCACTTAAAATAGAATTTCAGCTGCAATTTCAGCTTTCTAGTTTTGTTGGTGATACTATTCAGCAACATTAATGTTAATATTATTTAGGTGTACAATACCACATTTTTAAAATCACTCATACTTACATAACTTATTACTAAAGCAGCCCTCTTCAAAAATGGCCTTGCAGTATACAAGAAATTCTGGTTGTTACTTGCGGTCAGGTAGCTGAAATGCAAATTAACAAATACTTGCTTAAATACTTAGTAGAAAGTAGCTTGTTTTTCACACTGAAAAATCACTGGCACAATGCTCTAACCATCCTATGTCTATCAATGTGTTAACAATAAAGCTATAACGATAAGCATTTGTATCATTTTGCATTTTCAAAGCATTTTCTAATTAGAATTAGTCAACATTTTATTTCTAAATTTTAACAAAAGTTCAAATGAAAAAAATTGCAGAAATTATCACAATTGTTTCCCCAACCAGCTCTATTTACAACCATCAACTACTTAATGCTCACAAATCTCCATGTATGACTTGCCCAGCAAGGAAGAAGTCACTATCAGGCCATGATTAAAACTCAGAAGCTCCTTAACCCAATTATGTGCTCAAAAACTAGAGAAGGAGGCATAGTCTGTAAGAATTGAGCTTCTTTAAAACATCTCTCTTTTTAAGTAGAGTTCACATACTCCATTTCTATTACAAGTCACTTGACTAGCTTGTTATGATTATTAATTGAAGTGAGTCAAATGCACAGGTGGTGAAGCACTAGAATGAGTTACCTGGAGAGGTGGTGGAATCTCCTTTCTTAGAGGTTTTTAAGGTCAGGCTTGACAAAGCCCTGGCTGGGATGATTTAGTGGGATTGGTCCTGCTTTGAGCAGGGAGTTGGACTAGATGACCTCCTGAGGTCCCTTCCAACCCTGATATTCTAGGATTCTACAGGATGCCCTTCGTCTGTGGAAACCCTCCCTGCTCCACAGGCAGGTAAAATTAAAGGCTTGAGGTCAAGCCTTATAAAGCTCAAAAACTTGATCTCTCAAAATTATTCTAATACAGTAAAATGTTCTCCAAATTCTAATATGCATTTTAAAATAATTAATGACCCTCACTATGGCACTAAAGTAACTAAATACTAAATATGCTTATATAGGACCCTACAAACTTTTCGTTTTTCTGAGGAAGAAAAACAAGTAAAACATCGGCGAAGACAGTTGAGGGGGATAAGTATTTAGGGGGTGAAGAATGTTTTTAACTTAGAGAAAACAGAAGAAACATTATCTTTCAGCTTTTTGGAAAGTGTTAAAAATAAGGAATAAAAAAAATCAGTTTGTACAATCTACGAAGATTATGAAACAGGTTACAGTGCTTGTATTCAAGTGAGCACTCCAAGCAAAGAAAGAGTCATGCTTTTTCCTGCAAACATCTAGTATAGAAATTTATTTTTGATTTCCTCTCGAAATCTATCAATACACAGGATCATCTAACTACCTTTAGCCCTTCAAGTCACAGCAAAAATGAGGTCACAACACTTCCTCAAGAAAGAGAGATTCTTAATTTGTGGCTTTTTGTTCAACTTTTCGATAGCAGGAAGTTAGTGATACTAGGCACCTTTGAAATATGAAGAAAAGCTTTCACTGCTGACAAAAGCAGCAGAACCAAAACCTATATGAGAAGGAATTACAGGTTAACAACAAAAAGAAAAGAGAGTGCAGCTGGATATACTCTAAAAAATGCAATCTCTTTAAAAAACCTTCTGTAAGCATCGTTCCTAAAACATAGTAACCCAAACTATGTACTGTAGAGAAAGCTGGATAACCTCAGTCCCTTGTCGTCTACTTATTTATAAATGTTGACATTTAAGAGTAGGAGGTGACTTAAATGTCAGACTGGTCTTCAAGACCCCAATCCTGCAAGGTGAAAAGTTTTCTGAACTCCCACTGATTTTAATCAGGCCCCAACTTCCCAGAACAAGGAAACTCAGACTAGTCTTCAGGTTTTACACTTCATGAAAGGTCAGACTGGCCTTCAAGTTTTCACTATGGCCCTGATTCAAGGCCCACTGAAGCCAAGGGAAAGACTCCAAGTGACTTCAACGGGGTTTGGATCAGGCCCTGGACTTTTGTGCCAGTTGGAATGTCTCATGAAATTCAAACCTCTTATGACTTTTAGTAAGCAACAGAAGTGGTTGGTTGTATTTTGTTTACATTATTATAGGCGGGGCTTGTAGCGCAGCCTACTGTTAAGGTTGCCTAACACTTCCCATTATAATAGCCTGTTTACACTTGGTTAACATCTGTCAAATTTTCTTTTCATGCAGATTCCATTACGAAATATGTTTTTCTGACTTAAAAAGGGCTTGTGCTATGAAATCTACGAGGAAAACCATGAAAGATAATAACATCATACTCTGCTTGTTGATCCAGCTCTCCTGGCCATCCAAGCTAGAGAAGTGGCATATATGAAATACCAACCCATGGGTAACGATATGGGTAACTTAGCTCATCAAAATGCTGTTTTGCCAGAACCCTGGTGTATTCTGGATGTCTTATGGGTGGTATTACTGGTCTCAGAAAGACTAACTAGGAAGACATCTTACTTGTGGCCAATGTGAGCAAAGGACAATTCACTGTTCCTGTCGCAAATTCCACAGAGCTGCAGATCAAGCAGGAAAAGTAAGTTTTCTAAATAGCAGTCATGCACAGCTTCCAAAATACACAAGGTAAAATTGCAGCTTAGAGACACAACCTGGATCTGGTTTGTTTTTCTAGTGCAGCTTGCTTGTTTGGTTTGTAAGTTGCTAATGATTCTTATTTGGTAAGCTAACCAGGATATTTAAAATAATAAATGTAATTGTTTTGCACTTTTGCAAGATTTCATTGTTTTGTACCTTTATAAAAACAACTGCCTTTTATACCGAGTCAGTCACAGATCAGAATTCTATTCACTTGCTAGCCACACAGCCCTGTCAAACATCTAAGAGTATGTCTGTACTGCAATTAGACACCCACGGCTAGCCTATGCCAGTTGACTTAGGCTTGTGAGGCTGGGGCTAAGAGGCTGCTTAACTGGGGTGTAGATGTTCCGGCTTGGGCTGCAACCTGACCTGTGGGATCTGTCCACCTCACAAGGTCCAAGAGCCTGGGCTCCAGCCTGACCCTGAACAGCTACACCACAGTTAAACAGCTCTGCGAGCCCGAGACAGCGGGCACATGCCAGCTGTGGGTTTTTAACTGCAGTGTAGACATACCCTAATACACCTCTCTGTTCAGAAGGATCACTCCACATCATCAGCTCCATCCACATATGCACAAGAACACAGATTCCTAGTGCTCATGCACACCCCATACTGGAGTCAGGGTGGGACACAGAGAAGAAGAAAACTGTATATTACCAGTAGCTCTGTGCAACAAAAAGAATGATCTCACAAAATATTAGTGCCTCATCATAACAATACAGTAAACATTTCAAGATGTGGATCTCACTGATTTTAATGAATAGAGCAAATTGGAGCAGGAAATCCAGATTGCCATTTCTGCTAACCAAGTGTGAAAAAAGAACATTTGGACAGAGGTTTCAACTTGCCTTCATGCCAACTCTCCCACAAAGCAAAATCCACTATGTAACTGGCTACTTGCTGTCTTTTAAAAGCCTGAGAGGAATACTCCCTGAAGCAACACAAAGACACAATAAATCCAAAAATGCTTAATAACGCAAGGATTTCTCTTACCCACTTCGAACAGAGGCCAAGACAGATATTTGGCAGCTTTGATTTCCTGAAAAGTACAGCTCATCCTGAAATCAATTACATTATCACAGCATTCAGAGATTTTATAACTGAGGACAGCAGGTAGGTAGCCTAGTAAAACTCAAAACCATGCAGTTTACAGCAACGTAAAAATTCCTGGTACCAGATGGACTGTGTGTTAATCAAAACAAAGTTCTCTAAGGAACAGACCTCTTTTTTCTTTTCTTTTAACATTTGAGGCATCCCAAGTTGTCGTGACACTATGACAATTGACACCAGCTGAGGATCAGCCCCAATCCGTAAAGTAATTCTTTTCTGTATAAAACAGCAACTCCTTCTCTCCTCCTCTCCACCCTCCACCCAATCACCTTGGGCACTACAGAAATACAACAAACAGTTAAAACATTAAAAAAAATACTTTAACATCAGGGATCCCAGAAGGAATGAGGTGAGATCACATTGCTAAATACACACACGCCCCCCCTTTAGTGTCTTATTCTTCTAGAGCTGGAGAGAGGAGACTCCATCTCCAGAAGAACACAGTTTTCCATTTCCATTCCCACAGCCTCTCTGTCAAACCAAGCCCCCTCTAGCCCAGTTGCGGGGGAGGCAAAACAATCACAACACTATGAAAACCCACATATACCAAAGAGCAAAATAAGAGCATTATTAGGAAATGGGTGGGAAGCTTATATCCAGTGACAAAGCCATCCTTTGAAAATGCAGTTCTCTTGTGGGGATGGTCAATATTCCTTCAGTAAAAAAAAATTGTCTCCTTTTCTACCTACTCACATCTTCATCATAATCTGCCCAGCCAACTGAATTTTGTATTCAAGTAGTATCTTTGCACCCTAGTCAGGCTTATTTTTCCTGTATGAAGAGACACATTGTGGGACAAGCTGTCAATGACATTCCAGTGAGAAAACAAGAACCAAACACAGACACAGGGTGAAGCTGAAAAATAAACAAATATATTCCAGATGCCTGCAGGTTTTCAACTCACTTAAAATACCTGTCAGTGCTGGGAAATAAAATATCAATCACAGCTACAAACGTAATGAGGGGGAAAAGAAAGGTCTCCTGCTTTCCTCTTTAGACTTGACATTCCTTGCAGCACATGTGTTGTATCCCAGCTCCCTTACCTCTCTGGAGACTGTTAAACCCCAATCATCACCACCACACACACAGAGGCAGGTACACAGAAAAGTCGTTGTTGGCAATTTAAAGGGACATGGTCAGCTTTAAAAAAATTCACAATTATTTTTATGCCGTTGTCTTACTAACAGCTAGCACTCAATTTTCAGAAGTTAATAGTGATTCTGAGTGCCTTGGTTCTGGGGTCCTCAGGCTGAGACACCTTAAAGAGCCCTGATTTTTAGATGGTGGGTGCTCAGCACTTTCTGAAAATCAGGCCCTTTCAAGATTGAATCTTAACTCAGCTTGCAAAATGAAACTTGTCCGTTACAATTTCTGTTTAACTTTTACTGCAGACTCATTCACTAATGCAATCTTTGGAATGTCAATATTGAAAGAGAACCTTTTAAAGTTTGAAAACTTATCATTGATTTGTTTTTCATTCTTGAAAAGATTTCTATTAATATTAGATGTTGAGAGGCTTATTTGCAAAGTTAAAAAAAAACATGAAAACTAAACATATCCTGATATAAAAAGATACTGAGCACATTTAATTCCTAATGGCATCTGAGAGATTTGGGGTTTTCAGAACCTCTGGAAATCGAGCTACCAGTGCCTAAATCACCTGGAAATGTCCTGACCAGTAGGCTGCTCTTCAGCACTGCACATACTCGCTCTCCTCCAGCTACTCACATAACACAGGTTCAAACTAGAGCTCAGCAGCTAAAACAAATAGACATCCAAAACATCCCTCTCATGAGGTCTGAAAACAAACTGCATTGCCACATGGCGACTTTCCCCCTCTATCCATGGCCATTCTATGATATTTTGTATAAATTTCATTTCTTGCAAAGGCCCTCAGGGTATGTATGGAAGAACGGGAAGAAAGGATATTTGAAGGGGGGAGAGAGAGAGAGATAAGCCAAAGATGTGTGGAGAATGAATAAGACGTTCCCTTCATACCAGACATTTCATAGACATGATGAGCAGACAAGAAGGAGCATAGTTAAGAGGAAAAATAACCCCCCACCATGCAGACACTTATACTCCACTGAAGAGAGGAAATCTACTAGTATCCATTTAGAACTGGTGATCCCTTGTCACAGGACAATTAAGGGCTCTTAAAATGTGTGTTTTATAGGTGGCGCAGGTAGTGATGCCTATAGTTACGGCTGTCTGACATTTTCCATAAATAGTCCCGGTTTCCAGTTGCTTATAACTTTGTCAAACTTTGACCATTTGGGCTGAAATTTTTCCATGTTGGATGTCTGTCTCTAACTGAATTTTTATTTTAGATTTTTTTTTAATGTTTCAGCTAAAACTATTAAGCCATTTCCAAGAACAGATTTGGGAAAAATACATTGGTTTGCCTATGCTAAAATAATTCTTGGAACCATTTGGCCAAGCCCACTCCAGTATCTCCAGTTTTTGGAGCAGACTTGAAATTTGGCAGAGAGGTTGCCCAGGCATCATGGATGTGCCTTTGTGTGTTCCCAAAAAAATTCACCTAACTTTGGTCAAGTTACAAGCCTCTGACAAAATCTCAGTTCACACATGCTCAGTAGAGACTTAGAGTCTAGCAGATAAATCCTCCAAAGAGTTCTTGTGCAGCAAGCATGCTCCAACTTGGGTCTGGAGCCAGAGGATGGGGCGGGGTGTTTTGGAACTAAAAAGAGGAGGGAGGGGTCAGGAGCTGGAGGAGCGAGTGGGAAGCAGGGTCCAGGGGGTGCGGTGTAGGAGAGGAGCAGCAGGGAGCCAGGAAGGGTGGGGTCGATAGGAGGAGGAGGGCAGGAACAGAGATGGACAGAGACAAGGGAAGAAGGGCCTATAACCACTGGAGCCCACTCCCCTCCAGCACCTGGAATTGAACTCAGGAGCCCCAAGTCTCTACATTCCTCTGCTGTCAGCAAATAGCTATGCTCAATCTGTGGAGGAAGCCAGAGATTCTTTTCTCTCATGGGGCTCCCTGATTTGGTAGGGCAGGAGACCTGCATGGCCTCATCTGCCCCCTGCGGTTTCTAGCAGCTCCTGATGTGCACGTGTGCACACACTCCCTCTCCTACCCATGGATTGGGTTATTAAGGAGCCTTCCTTTGCTAGACGTATTTATTGATGGAATGTGTTACTAGTCACTCAGTCCCTACCGAAAATGGTTCTGCATGCAAGAGAAGTGCTGCCCGCACAGCACCATTTATTTGTCCATAGAAATAATCAGACTGTTGAAATAGGACAGATTTTTTTCCCTCCCATTCTTTTGTGGCACTCAATTCATATCCTGAATGGTTAAGTGCTATTAGAGGTTTAATGTATTATTTCCTATTTATACCACGATATCTTTCCTCTCTTACACTGTGCACCGGGGGGCTAACTCTAAACACAATGAAGCCTTCACAGCCACTGATTTTGGTAGCTTTATTATGCCATTTCAGACTGTTGAGGGGGGGATTCCCCCCATGCTGAAACAATCACAAGTTTCTCCATATGCTTTTTTTAAAAAAAGCTTTACCTGTTTGGATCTGAGATCGGGATAGGAAAAAATACCAAAATCATTATTTACCAAATGCCGACTACTTACTTTTAAGTCCTTGGGGTTACCTGTGCATAAAATAGGGCAGAATATGATCCAAAGGCTTGATTCAGTCACAGTACTTTGTGGCCTTTATGAAAAGCAACAAAAAACAAATGCAGTAAGCCCAGACATTTTCAGTACTATTTATCTTGTTTATAAATATTTAGTTGGAGAGTTGTCTCACAGTAGTGGCACCTACATAAATTCCATTCACAGTAATGGTAGCACTGTGCGTGACCAGAAAATATACTCCCAAATGTTTACATAAAGGAGGAGACTAGGCTAGCTGTTTGTAAATAGACTATTTTTAAATGCCTAACCACAATGGTTATTCTACAAGCTTCCCCCATTAAGTGGGAATGCACTTTCCATCAGTGTGCATTAATCCTGACCTGCAAACTCTGCATATTCCAGTCCACACATTGGACCCCTGTATGAAGCTCATCTCTGGCACAGAGAATTTCAACCCATTGCCTTGCCACTAAGTCTGAATCTCTTATGTGGCTGGGCAGGGTGGAGAGAGGAGCAGGTAGGCTGGATTTCCCGGGCAAACAGTAAGAGGGAGGTGTCTGTAAAGTGAACTTCACAAGGCTTAATAGGCAAGAGTTAAAGTTTACTTAACAATTCAAAGTTGGCAACAGGTATCATTAAAAAACCAAAAACCAGGCAGGAATTGAAAACAAGTAACAATAAAATAGTAGCCACAAACAAACCAACAAGCAACGGTTAACTAGAGAGGTAGATGAGCATTAATTTGTCTATTGTATCCCCTTCCCTCCTCCTCTGTCCTTGTAGATGGTAAGCTCTGCAGGGCAGGACTATGTCTTTCTATATTATTATTATGGCTATTAGTATTACAGTTAACAATCGTGGGCCCCAGCCAAGATTGAGGCCCCATTGTGCTAGGCACTGTACAAATACATCTGTACAGTAGCCAGTGCATTTCATAGAATCATAGAAACGTAGGACAGGAAGGAACCTCAATACGCCATCTAGTCCAGTTCCCTGCACTGACGCAGGACTAAGTATCATCTAGACCATCCCTGAAAAGTGTTTGTCTAACCTGTTCTTAAAAGCCTTCAGTGTCAGATTCCACAACCTCCCCTGGTAATTCGTTTCAGTGCTTACCTACTCTTACAGTCAGGAAGTTTTTCCTAAGGTCTAACCTAAATCTCCTTGCTGCAATTTAAGCCTATTGCTTCTTGTCCTGTTCTTGTCTCAGTGGTTAAGGAGAACAATTTATCACCCTCCTCTTTATAACAACCTTTTATGTACTTGAAGACTGTTATGTCGTGATATCATGTTGTCTCTTCTCCAGACTAACCAAACCCATTTTTTTCAATCTTTCCTCATAGGTCATGTTTTCTGGACCTTTAATCATTTTTGTTGCTCTTCTCTGGACTTTCTCCAATTTGTCCACATCTTTCCCCAACTGGGGAGCCCAGAACTGGACACAGTAATCCAACGGATGCCATAGCCGTGTCCACTCAGCACTGATAAAATAGTAATATTCATTTGTTTATTTAAAAAAAATCCAATGTGAAAAGCAGAAAAGTTTGTGTGAATTCTCCTGAACAATGTTTAAGTCAATTGAAACATTACCTCATCAAAGGAGGTCATCAGATTTACATGCAGGGGAGGGAGGGTGAAATCAGATTGTTTGGCTCCAGATATGATTGCCAAAAATGACCAACAAAAGTAGTAGTGGCCCCACATTCACTTGTATTGTTTAAAATGGAGGGCCTGCCTGTTTTCCACAAGCATTTCCTTTATCAAAATAATACCCACCTACAAGTCATTTCAAAAGTAGTTAAATGAATGCCAATAATGTTAAACCCATCAGGAAAAGTTATTTCCTCTCTGGAAAAAATCCTAATCTGACATTCTAATCTAATGTGTGCCTAGATCCCCTGTTTCTATCAGGTTAAATAAAGCAGCCCATGGACACTCCACAGCAATATCTAAATACAAAAATAAATGGTAACAAGTTTCCTCTCTCTTTTCTTGTTTGGAAGTACTGTGCTATTTTTAACGGAGTCTCAGTAATGGCTTATTCTCTTCCCAGATTGCCAACAGAATTGTAACAATTATTCTTTCTTGGTAAAGAGATCATATCTTTTCACTGCAGCTTTTCTATATTTACAATAAAATACAGCCCTGCACTAATGTTACACTGAAACAAAACAATCCAAACATTGGCCTTTTATCAGCAGCACTTCGAGTCAATTCTACTTATGCTGTTAGTTTTGGCACGAAGAACCAAACAATACATTTCCAACAACTGTTTATCTCTTTCACTCTCTCTCACATACACACAAATCCCCAAGTTCTCAGATTTAAAAGTGTACCAGTTCTTTCATCACAGTTAATCACAGTTTCATTATGACAGGGTAACTTTTAAAAATTATAAACTAGAATCTGCAACGACAGGTAAAAGATTAGAACTCGCTTTAGTTGATTTTATTTACAAAGCCATCCTCTATATAAATCACCTAAATAGATAATATATGGTAAAGACAATACCTACATCAAAAAAGAATAATTAAAAATCTGGGTTACATTTAAAAAAACCCTAAAAATAATTACACTTAATCCTGTTTTGACCACAGTTCAGTCTCATCTATTGTCAGAGAAGCAAAGCCACAAATCATCCAATATTGTCTAAAGTGAGTAAGATCTTTTTGAAATCTTCCTTTACATCATTTTGAATCTGCATATTATTTCACAGATGGGTGAATAAAAAAATTATTGTTCATGATCTCAGACTGATTCTTGGACTATACTAGAGGGAGAAAAGCCAGTGGATCATCAAGGCAGTTTTGCACCTTAGCGAATCTGAGTTTGAATTCTGACATTTAAAAGCACGACAGACATGAAGGAGCCTGCATATCTAGCCCCACAAAAGCTTACCACTCAATTTTGAAATCATACAAATCAAAAAGTATATTTTCTGGTTTGGGGATTTAGTAACAGTCTATAGGGCAGGGGGAATTCAATAGGCAGCCCCCGGGTCGAATCTGGCCTGCCAGATGCTTTTGGTCAGACCCCAAAATCTTTTTATTTTGTTATTAGCATCATTATTGTTATTGTGGTGTGAAAAATATTTCTCTGGAGTGTGGACGTTGACTATACCTTGACCAAGAAATTTGGACCTTGACAAAAAATACCTTCTGCAGGGCATTCTCTGAGGACACCAAACCATTTACGGGAAGATCACAGATAGAGGAGCTTGGATTCATTTTAGCAAACATTTTTCCACATGAACACACAACTTTGTATAACTGGCAGCCTCTTTTCTGCAGAGACCAAGCATTAGAAAGAATGTTGCCTATCTGGCGTGAGACAGATTGGCAGAGATATGTGGTTGAAGTTCGCAAAATGCTTGTCCTCATTATACTCCACTCCAGCCAGTACTATTTGTCCCGCAGTTTCATAGCAATTCAATCCAGTCAGGTTTTAAAAAAATAAATTGCACTTGTTTCTACCAAATTTAGTTGTAAAGGTATCCCTGCATGCACATATGGGTTCTACACTGTGCCCACTGTAATAGGCTAAAAAGTGAGATCCAAAGGCATTGCACATATTCCTATTAAATTTTACACAAAAGATAAACCAATTTAAAAAAAAGATGGATGATCTAAATATTTGTACTTTGCAATTTTTGATGATAGTATTAAATAAATGGGCTGACAAGACCTTGTTAACTACAAAGTACATTTGTGCATATTATTGTATTGAGTTTCTAAGCAGCCTTATTTTATGGGCCCTTGCAGGCTAAATAATGAAAGTCAACCACAGTAGATTACATGTCCAGCTAGGACTGGAAACAGACAACTGTTGAGTTACTGATGAAGTGTTATATCTGTGAAGTAGTGATCTGAGTTGCTATTCCATTAACATTCTTGGAGAAATAAAGCCTTGCTTAGGCCAAGTGCCAGCCATATATCCTGTAGTGGTTTAAATGCAATTAAACAAGAAAAGCACCCAATATACCCACAAGCCAAACAAAAATAAATTATAGCAACCTGAACTGTGGGAAGAAAGTAGAAACAATATTTCAAAATATAATTAGACATGAAAGTGTCCGTATGGGCTGCTTATTTGTAAAGCTGGTCAACATTTTTTGAATGAATATTTGCTTATAGAAAAGGCCTTTTTTTTCAAAATCAGAAATGTTTGTGAAATCTTTTCATTTTCCCCAAAATGTGATGATTTTGATTCCAACACCCCCTGCCCTCTTCAAACATTTGGTTCTTGGTTTTCTCTGTTTCAGTGGCAAAATGGAAAAAGGAGGTGTTGGTGGGTGGAGGAAAATTTTTGAACAAAAAAAATAATTTTCTGTTCAAAAACTGTGGAATGAAAATTGTTGTGAAAAATGTAGAGATTAAGAAAAATTTCAATTATTTCTACTTGTTGAGTCGTCCAACAAGAATCGTCACCAGAAATGACAGTACAGTAGATCCTCAGTTACTAATACTTTGGAAACGTTCATAACTCTGAACAAAACGTTACTGTGGGTCTTTCAAATATTTACAACTGAACACTGACTTAATACAGCTTTGAAACTTTATTACGCAGAAGAAAAATGCTTCTTTTAACCATCTTAATTTAAATGAAACGAGCACAGAAACAGTTTCCTGACCTTGTCAAATCTCTCTTTTTAAATTTCCCCTTTTTTTTAGTAGTTTATGTTTAACACAGTACTGTACACTTTTTTTTTTTGGTCTCTGCTGCTGATTGCATACTTGTGGTTCCAAATGAGGTGTATGGCTGACCGGTCAGTTTGTAACTTTGGTGTTCGTAACTGAGGTTCTACAGTACCAGCAAAAGCAGTGACTACTGCATGCTCACCAGGAAATGCCAGCATTTCTGAAAATGTCCAACCTTTGGTAGAAGCAACAGCAATACCAACTGGAACAACGTGGGACTTTTGGAAGGTAATGGTATGTAAGAGAGTGGACCCTACATACAACGGTGGGTCTGGACACCACAATCAGGCAATGTAGCATGTCCTACACCATGTACAGCAAGTTTCACCCATTAAAGAATGGAAGCCTCCGTTTTGGAAGAGGACCCACCATACACCTTCATATACAAACTGGGGTTTCAATTAAGTTTAAATTATTAATCCCTGTGGCTTTAAATGAGGAATGACTTAAAAAACAATAACAACTTCTGTTATATTTAGGTTGTCCCCTTCCTTCTGGGGTTTTTAGGGTAAAGACAGTTACTAAATGAAGCTGTTTTAGAAGCTGCTCTTGTTCAGCACTGGCAGCTTCTAAAACAAAGTTACACAGTTTGCTGATAAAGTGCCCTCAGTGCAGGGGCTAATACAACGATACTTTCTGAAGAACAGTAAAATAGTTGATAGAGTGAAAATCCACATAAGTGGCTGCTGCTCAGACAGAAGCTTCCTACAGAGAGACTGAGCTTGTGCAGGTGCAATTTACTAAGCAAGTCTACTTCCCTCTGGCATTCTCGATTCTTATTCCTTTTGCTTTTAAACTGATCACTCGGGGATATAACGGAGAGGGCAGTTTTCAGGAAGTGCACAGAAAACCCACAGACCCAGAAAGCATGTTCTGAATAGTTGCCATGCACCAAAAGAAAAATGATGGTAAACATGCTGTGCCTCAGGGAACATTAACACACTGCAAATCCTCTACACAAGCTTAAAACTCTTAATGAACCATACATGCTATATTACCCTTACAGGCTATATGCCTCAGGTAAAAAGAATCTGCCAAACTGAATGGTACCTGTCATAGTCTAGTAATCCACAATTTTTCCACCTCTAATGAGCTTATTTTAATAACATGATCAGACACAGAAGTCTCCATTTCTTGAGAGCCCTTTAAAAACAGTTCCCTGACAGCATGCCAGAGAGAGTGTCTCCAAAATAAGGATGGAGGCTTTGAAACATGCTGAGGCAAACTGATCCAATCCATCTCTGGGAGTTGGGAAACATATGGTCCTTGGAGACCTTTTTTTTTTTTCTTTTTTTTTTTTTTTCATTCTGCAATGAAAGGGGCTGGAAGAAAACTGGAGAGAACCAGTTTTACAAGTCTGGAGGTAAGCAATTAGAGAACTGTAGCAGTTGGAGGATCTTGCAGTCATTTTAAATGCTTTGGCTTTCTTACCAGCACTACCGGGCTGGGAGAAGGAGGAGGAGGGATCCTGAAGAACTGGCCATGAATGCTACAATGTATTAAGTAGAAATCCCAGTTTATTCCCAAACACATTACTTTTGGAGGGCGTATTTTATTGCATCCGTAATTAAACACTGATTAAAGGTGTGAATACAAAGCCTTTTCTGGCTATTATTTTAAGTGTCATATAACTTGTACACTGTGAAGGCGTAATTTGATCATTTAGGCCCCAATTCAGGGAACCATTCTCATTCATGAAAGCACTTCAGCATATGCTGAAGTGCTTTCCTGAATCAGGGCCTTAGGTTATATAACACACTTCCCAAACCCTCTATCATTTAAATCAGCTTCTGTATATCAGCTAATGGGATGCCAATTTTTAATAAAGGCTCCAGAGGCAATCCCTGCAATTATAGGCTGGTAAGCTTAACTTCAGTATCAAGATGGAGAGCTTGTTGAAACTATAGTAATGAACAGAATTATCAGACACGTAAATGAACATGATTTGTGGGGGGGAAAGGACAACACAGCTTTTGAAAAAAGGGAAATCATGCCTCACCAACCTATTACAATTATTTGAGGGTGTCAACAAGCAAGTGGACAAGGGTGATCCAAGGGATATAGTGTACTTGGACTTTCAGAAAGCCATTGACAAGATTCCTCACCAAAGGCTCTTAAGCAAACTAAGCTGTCATGGGATAAGAGGGATCCTCTCATGGATCAGTAACTGGTTAAAAGACAGGAAACGAAGGCTAGAAATAAATGCTTGGTTTTCAGCATGGAGAGAGATAAATACTGGTGTCCCCCAAGGATTTGTATTGGGACCAGTGCTGTTCAACATATTTGTAAATTATCTGGAAAAAAGGGGTAACCAATGAGGTGGCTAAGTTTGCAGAGGAGACAAAATTACTCAAGTTAGTTAAATGCAAATCAGAATGCCAATAGTTACAAAGGGATCTCACAAAACTGGATGATTGGGCAACAGAATGGTAGATGAAATTCAATATGGATAAATGCAAAGTAATGCATATTAGAAAACATTATCCCAAATATACATACAAAATGATGGGGTTTACATTAGCAGTTACCACTCAAGAAAGAGATCTTGGAGTCATTGTTGATAGTTCTCTGAAAACATCTGTTCTATATGCATCACCAGTCAAAAAAGCTAACAATGTTAGCAGCTATTAGGAAAGGGATACATAATAAGACAGTAACAGTCATAATGCCACTATATAAATCTATGGTGTGTCCACACCTTGAATACCATGTGCTATTCTGGTTGCCCAATCTCAAAAGATATATTAGAAATGGAAAAATTACAGAGAAAGGCAACAACAAAAAATATTAAGGGTATGAAACAGCTTTCATATGAGGAAAGATTAAAAAGACTGGGATTGTTCATCTCGGAAAAGAGACGACTAAGGCATGATAGAGATGATCGAGATCTATAAAATCATGAATGGTGTGGCAAAAGTGAATACACAACACAAGAAGCACGATTCACAAAATGAAATGAATAGGCAGCAGATTTAAAACAAACATAAAGAAGAACTTCTCCACACAATGCACAAACCGTGGAACTCACTGCCAGGGCATGCTTTGAATGCCAAAACTATAACTGTGTTCAAAAAAGAACTAGATCAGTTCATGGAGGATAGCTCTATCAATGGCTATTAGCTAAAATGGTCAGGGATGCAATGCCATCCTCTGGGTGTCCCTAACCCTCTGACTGCCAGATGTTAGAACTGGATGACAGTGGATGGATCACTTGACAATTGCCCTATTCTGTTCATTCCCTCTGAAGCACCTGTTGCTGGCCACTGTCGGCAGACAGGATACTGGGCTAGTCTGACCCAGTAGGGCCATTCTTATTTTCGTAATTTTTGTGGTCTTGGAATAGAATTGTGCTTTTCTTCATTTGTCACAGCTCTGGCTCTGCCCTTACTCCTCTGAGGAAGATGGGGAGTTTCAGAAGCTTCGTTAAAAAAGAAAAGATAAATTTCTGTTTCACCATCTAGGGCCGGATTGTAACCCTAGGATCCAGCCCCAGGAAGGGCAGCACATAGCTGCACAGCCTCAGGAGCAGAGCAGGAAGCAGACAGCAATTCTGAATGTTACAATCTGGTCCTTGTTCCCCTTTGTTCTGGGATCAGAGGGAAGTAATCTACACTAGTTCTTCGGCTGCCACAGATTACTTCCTCGTTAGCCAGATCTCATGTGCTAGTTGGCACACTGAAGGGGGACAGAACTAAGCCTCCAACCACTGCCTGGTGATCAGCGCAAGAACAAGATTAGCAGCCTGCAGAAGCAGCAACTATTGCTACAACAGTGTCGGTAGCAAGGCGGCTTCTCTACATGGGCATACAGCAAGACTCATGACTGAGTCCATAGTTTCCATCAGATAACGTGCATGTGCATGCAAACATGCATGACTGATTGGGGTCCTATAGGTGTACCTCTGTCAATATGTAGCACGAGGACAACTGTATTACCCTCAAATAATCACAGCCGGAAAGAGAACGGATGTACACAAAGACACTTTGGAACTCTAGAGTGACAGGTGTCCATTCTCTGCTTGTTTCAACTGCCTTCTTGAAACTCCCTATTCATATCAAGTAAGTTCACATCAATAAAAAAAAATAACTCGGGACATATTTTGTTCTACACCTCCTTTACTCTTTGCATATATGTTTATCACATGTATAATGAATATCTGTAAATCTGACAGATTCTCTTTCCACTTTATTAAAATAAAGAACTTGAAACCACTAGTGTCTAAGTGCCGGAATGACAAACAACTAGAAATAAGTGGGAGGAGAGTATTTCCATAGCTCCTGTCCTTAACAACTACAGCATAGGGATAAGCTTCACTGGTTATTAAAGAAAACACTGCTGGTAGCATGAAGTGCACTTCCTTCTATGTCCAGTATTTACTGGGCAGAAGGGCCTAGCAAGTACAGGACACTGTCATCCAAAAACAATCCTGATCTTCAGTATAAAGTAGTCGAGGTTAGCTTTGATTGAAAGGAGTCCTGGATGGGCTCAGGAAACAAAAGGGCTTAGCCCTTTCATTTGTTGCCCATAGGTCAAGGTGGATCCAAACTCTTCAATATAATGGATTCAGTAGTCTTACCATTGCTGTATGTGGACAGCTTGTCTCGGTCAGAAAAAGGGCACTACCAATAACGTTGCTACAGTAATACTGGTTTAAGGCCACAGAGGAGAAAGCCATGATAGAGTTAATTCAGAGACTGAATTGCCAATTGACTTAGGGCACTTAGAAAAAGGCACTCAGTGGGAAAACAAGGTAGGGACATCTGCTTTGTGACTGTCCATGTGCCTCACTCACGCGAAGCCCTGCATCAATCATCTACTCTAGCAGGAGCCCAAATACCAAGAGTTACTGTGAAGTTGAATTCAGACAGATACAGCTCATGAGGCATTGCTACATTGAGCAACTTAGGCATGAGAAGAGAGGTCCCAGCTATGGAATTTCATTAGGAGACTCATTTCTATATAAATCACTACTAAACAAAGGCTTTTCCTTGAAGACAAAAGTTTTGAGATCAGTATTTATCAGTATCCCCTAATGTATAGTCAAGCCTTGTGCCCTGCAGCAAAAGGTAATCATCAGATGGATGGATCTCTGTGGACTCACACCATGATGATACCCTTCATCAGAGGTGTCAACAACCTGGCCTCTGGACAGATTTAATCCACTCTACCAATGAATTCATAGTAACGCATCTATCTGCCCAACACATAATAATTTCACAGTGGCATCAATGCTGGGAGCGGGGAGGAAATATCTACAATGCAAACTTCCGCACACTTCTTTGCTGGTGATTAGGTTTGGTACAGTGAACCTTTTCCAACACACATTAACATTTTATTTAACTACAATATAAAGCCTTCTGTCCCAAGTGGCTTCCCCCATTTTCAAAAACCTTACACTTCACTAGATGAGTCACGGACACAAGAATATCTCTGCTGCTTCACAGCCAGTTTTTGCAGCAAATATACATCTGGGGGCAGAGCCCAATTTAGTGTCAATGGGCTATGCCAAATGACACTTATTGAGAATCTGACCCCTAATATTTGACTCCCCTAATGATTTTGCTTTCTTGCATGAGTATATTTTGTAGGCTGCAGCTCTGCCCCTAAAAATTGATTCAAGTCAAAAAAATTCAGGTGAACCTAACTTCACTAGGTAAATGAAAAGCTTCTGAAAAAAACTGCACCACAACAGATGACATTTCTCCAATATCTATCTGTCTGTACACTCATTTGCACAGAATTTTTAAGATTATTAATATTACAGAATCCTGCAACAATAGATAACTATTTACTTTTCCACCCTACTTTAGTGACATTGCTTCATCGTCCTGCACTCTCACATTACCAAGGTTATTTTTTGACTGTGGGATTGCAGCAGCCTCTGCTTTCTGAAATTCCAGGACATTCCAATCACTCACTGGTTGTGCAATTTAAACCTTTTCGTAAATCTGGATTGTTTAATCACAAAACTGGTGGTGATTTCTGGTTTTGATACAACAATTGACTACACTCACCACAGTGGTGGAATCTTTGAAGGAAAGGACTGTTTACAAAACAGTAACACATTCATGAGGGAAAAAAGATAAGGGGCCTACTCTGGATGTCTAGCCCCGTACTCTCACATGATAGTTGGGTCAATTTTTGCATCTTTTTCCCTCTTGGATTGACAGTGCTTCAGAGGCATCATGCTAGCCTGTGGAGAGAGTGCCTTTGATTACTTAAGAAAGATGACTTCTGGCCAACTAAGGAACATGACTGACAAGCTTCAAAGAAGACTCTTTTCCAGCCCTCATCCATAAAACTGAAAGGCACATTGTGGGTATGTCTACACTGCAATTAAAAACCTATGCCAGCCGACACAGGCACATGGGGTTCGGGCTGTGGGGCTGTTTAATTGTGGTGTAGACATTCCAGCTTGCAATGCAGCCCAAGCTCTGGGACCCTCTCACCTCATAGGGTCCTAGAATCTGGACTCCAGCCTGAGCCCGAATGTCTACACCACAGGCCAGCTGTGGGTGTCCAACTGCAGTGCAGACATATCCTGTCAGGCGACCAGGTCTGGGGTTGGGTGGGAGCAAAAGCCGTTCTAAAATGAGTATGGTTCTCAGGATTGCAGTAGGGATTTGGATGATTCCCAACTTTGGGGGAAAACACCCCATTTATTTAAGCAATATGGTTATGTATCTAGAGCCTCAGAGTACAGGTTTCACAGAAATTTTTTTTGTTGACAGGAAAAAAAACCCTCTTGCCCCGTTAAATACTTTTATGTCAAACCTATTATGCTCTGATGCTTGTAGACTCTATAGGGTGTCAGCCTTTCCCCTAGGAGATTGGATCGCTGTAATAAATAATAATAAAGTTTGCACTTTTATAGTGCCCTGCCTCCCAGGATCTTAACATGTTACAAAAACATTAAACAAACCTCACAACACCAAGGAGAGATAGGCAAGTGCTTATCCCCATTTTATAGCTAAGAAACCAAAAGACAAAAGGAGGTTCAGTAACTTGCCCCAAATCAGTAGCAGAGTCAGGAACAAAACCCAGTAATACCAACTCCCATTCTGTGCTATAACTACCAACACAACACACCCACTGTGCAACGCTTTTCAGGATTAGACTATCAACTCCTTAAAGCAGGGAACTAAAAGCCAGTTCTCCCAGTTCTGGGCCTACCCCAGCCCATCTACATTAGCACCACATCAAAGTGACTAAGACACATACCACCAACTTCACTCTAAACAAAGCTGTTACTAATTGCTGTAGCTTGTTATCAGGGTGTTTCATTTGTACTTCTATTTATGCTAGAATAATTATTTCCACTAGTTTCCCAGCATGGTGGGAAAGTGAAGGCAATAGTTATGGAGCTCTTAAAATGCTATTTCTAATACTGCGTATATGTGTCTACACTTACACGTGGACAGCGGCACAGCTGTACCGATACACCTGTAAGAGCGCTTGTGTAGCTGTGGTATGCCAACAGGAGAGAGCTCTCCCATGGACATTGGATAAAACCAGCTCAACGAGCGGCGGTAGCTACGTTGGTGGGATAGCGTCTCCCCCTCGACATAGTGTTTGCACATGAGTGCTTATGCCAGCAAAACTTATATCGCACAGGGGTGCAGTTTTTTTCACACTCCTGAGAGAAAAAAGTTTTGCCGACTTACTTGGTAGCGTAGACATCCATTTTTTACAATCCTTTGAGGACATTTCCTTACTTTGGGCATATCATCCACAAACATACATCCTTTTTTTTATTGGGTTTAGGAACCGGAACAGGGAACTGCATCACCAATTTAATTTCTGCTAAGTAGCAACATAAAAAGCATATCCTACCCAGGTGAACTTTTGAGACAAATCAAGTGGCAAGGCTAAAGAGTAAAGATGAGGCACTAAAATTCAGAGAGGACATGCTTACTCTTTTTATGTACAGTTACATCCATTACAAATACCAGCAACAAAACCCAACAAAAGCGTCAATCGATCAAGATTTTAGAAATGGAAAAAAAATCTGGAAAGCTCTGGCTTCAGTACTAGGAGGACACTACTTTACCGGCAGGGAGAAGAGAGAGTGACAGTATTTCAACCCATTCAACAGGGAGGCTCTTATCTTTACAAGAAGTTTTCTTTACAAAGGTGACAAATTATTTGAGGAAAGTTCGTTCTGATCTGAACAGTCTGGAGTAATACAACTGAAAGAAAGAAAGAAAGAAAGAAAGAAAGAAAGAAAGAAAGAAAGAAAGAAAGAAAGAAAGAAAGAAAGAAAGAAAGAAAAGAGCTCAGAGTAGAGAAGGAAGCATAAATCCATTGCTTGCCTTAACCCACATAAGCCCTCATCTGTCCCTCTTTCTTACCATAAAGGAAAATTGTATAATACTTCCATGGAACTGGGAAAGTAGAAAGCTAAAGAGAACAGCCTGAAAAGAGAACAGCCTGAAACCATTCACTCATGTGTTTCCAGCTTGGCTGAATCCTGACACATGAACTGGCAGGGTATTTTACCAGTAACCGCTATTCAGGACAAAATGGATCCCACCTTGAATTACTGCACAATACGCATGGAGCCCCTTATCAACTAATGCCACAGGCGCACACGGTTCTACCATATCACCTATTTTTGTTATGAAAAAAAACATTTCAAAACTCATTTTAAAGATCTAATTTACTTTCTAAAAGAGAAGTTCCTTTTACAAAAGGTTGCCAAGGAGGGAAGGGGAGGGAACGATTCAACTTCATGCCAGTCTGTCTTTGCCATACTGTTTCCCGCCATGAGGGGAGGGGAAGAAGATCACCTAATAGGCCTTTTCCACCTGTAATTTCTATAATCTACTACAAAGCAAATCACTTTCACACCAATATCAAGTCTTTAAGGCAATGGATAAAAAGCATTCCATGAATAAGCAAAGCCAAGCTCACGGCACTCTCATTAAAAGAAGAATTGTAATCTCTGAAAGGTTTGGCACTGTGGTGAATAAATACCTCTGGGGATTAGAGGTGGAAAGGGAATAAAAGCAAGTAAGTGTCTTGACTTGAAAACACAAAATAGTTGAGGAAAATCTTAGAATTCTGGAGTGAGGGTTAGAGGCCTGATTCTGGTCTCACACTGTTTTTTGCACTGGTGAGACAGAGCAGAATCCAGCCCTACAGTCTTAAAATAGCTTTACTTCAGTAGAGAAATCTAGATCTTTCCATTGATAGAACTTAAAAACATTGAACTGGGTCATTTTTAACTGTTATATAATTAAGATTGCGGCTATTTTTAGATTCCAGTCTTCACTACTTTCTATAAAGGCTCTGGGTCAGAAGGCAAAGCATAGAAGTTATTGGAGATGCTGTAATTCTTGTGGTATTATTTGGCAAAAAAAGCAAAAATTCTTCAAACAATACCCTTCCTGCTGGTAAACTGCAAAGAACCTTCTCTTGAGAGGCTCCGCCCTTCTTAAATGAGATGCAGTCTGGCCTTTAATGAAATGGTAACAAAAAGAAGATTAGAGAATTGCCATTACCAGTCACTGAATTATTTATTTTTACAATACGTATGTGAGAAAATATCACAAAGACTTACTGCTAGATTCTGATGCTTTAACATAAGTTTTACATCTGGCTTGATTCTCTTACCAAGAGTATGTTTATTTACACACACACACACACACACACGAAAGAAAAGAATGAGACAGAGATGCACATGCTCGGCCATGGGGACAGAAACACTACTTTTAAAAGTCACCACTGTAGCTTATTTTTCAAATATATTACATTATAATTTGGACACTATAAATCTGCTCTTGTTCATGCACATAAACTCTCATTGCATGAGCTGAGGAAGAGGATATACCTCAAATGCACTGAAAAACAATGTTTACATCAATGTTTAATAATATAAAAATCAAAACAACAATTAAAAAAAGTTAAATAAAAAATTACATTGTTGTCAGCCTTTACCTGCTGAATAATCCCAATCAGATTAAGCATGGAGGGATCCAGATAATGAATAATTAAAACTTTAGTATTATCCTTCCTTTTCCCATAAGTTTGCAAGTGACTGTCTCATGGAGGTAGATCCTTACAGCTGCATTGATTTCAATGGAACTATGACAATTCACACCAGCTGAGGATCTGATCCCTGCTCTGTTGCAATGCATCATGATGGTGTGTCCCTGTTACTATGGAACTCTGCTAGAGCCGGATCATGATCATCAGGTTAGCCCTGCTCCAAGGTCATTAAAAAATTAGCCTCTAATGTTCAGAAGAATCCATTATTTTGGGGCACTTGGATTTTTAAGTGCCCAAGTTAAGATATACAGGGCCTGGTTTTCAGAGGTGCTGAGCACCCACAACTCCACACAGCTTTAATGAGCGGTGCTGGCACTCAGCACCTCTGAACATCAGCCACTTGGTTGAGCATAAAAACTAAAACCAAAAACCTGAGTCACCCCAAATCATTGGACTTTTTTGGCACTATTCTAAAGTAACTGGGGGGTGGGGGGCGGGAGAGAGAGAATACAATAAACTAAAAACGCTGGACTTACTGAACTGGACTTCCTGGATTTCCCTGAAGCCTGCTCCATACCCTAAGCAAGACTACCTGACAGTTGATGACATAACAATGGTATAATGAGAGCAGGTGCTAATGACACCCCACATTGATTGGTGATGGCGATGACAAGTTTTTTGTGGTTTATGGTGCTGAATAACTATCTCAGGTTTGAAAAACACACCAATCACCTTTAAGACTTAATTTTGTTTTCTTGCCCTACATTTTTAAACACGGCACTAGCAGTAAGATTCACCATCTATTAAATATAAATTTAAAGTCACATGTACTCCTTTTGTAATTATTCTGAGATTCTCACTGCACTTTATCATATTTGGATTTATAATTCTGTCCACAAACATGTACACTTCATTAGTTGGTAATGGAACAACAATTGCTCTCCTCAGTTTTGCAAATTGCACCTCAAATTTTATGAGGGGTTTATGAGGAGGTAATGATATAAAAAGAAATGTAATTAAGTGAAACCTGTTACATGAAATATTACGCTGCTGACAAAGTAGTCTGGTAATTGGGCCAGATCCCTAGCTGATGTAAATCAGCTTCATTTGAGTTATGCCAATTTACACCAGCTGAGGATCTGGCCCAGGATGTCCAAAAACATACTAAAAAAAAAAAAAAAAGCTTAATTAAAGCTGTAACTAAAGTTACAGACATACTTCCTTGTGCTATGATCCAGTAGAGCTCACACAACTAAGCAAGGCTGAGTTAAGGCAATATTTGGATGAGAGACTCTCAAGGACCATTGAGATATTCTAGTGAGTGCTGCTGGTGATTCAGGACAAGACTTTCTTTCCTCTGAGACAGTACTTCCTAATAAGGAGATATATTGCAGTGTGAAAATATAAGCTACAAAGCCACATCCATCACTGTTTTTAAAACTCGGCTGATGACAACCTAGAAAATGTACCATGGGAAACAATCCTATATTGGAAAGGAAATGGACTAGACGATCGAGCAGAACTTTTCCATCCCTATCTTCTCAGGCTCTATTTCAGTGAACAAGGGTCAAGTAAGATGTTAGGAAGCACTGTGCAGGCGAAGGTGCAGTCTTTCAGATGAAAAATCAAATGGAGGCTCTGAACACTTGCAGTCATTAAAGATTCCATGACAGTGTTCAGAGGAACAGGGATAGTGTTCTATCCAAACACTGTCTTTGAAAGCTAGATTCTGCCTTCTCAAATTTCCCCTCATATTTGACTCTATTATTTCTAATCAGGACATACACCTCGAAGAACCATCGTTACTACACAAGATGAGTAACTTCCTCTTCTTCTTCTTCAAGTAGTGTCCCTACGGGTGGCTCCACTATAGGTGTCTCCCGACTTCGGAGTGGAGTCTGTTACTACAGCGAGTACTGTGGAGTCAAAGAGAACGTTGGGGGCCAAATCTTCAGTGATTGCATAATATTCTTCAAAAATATGGGCTGAGGCCCAAGTTGTTGCTCTACAGATTCCTTAAAGATATCCCAATCTCAGTAATGTGACCAAGGTAGAAATTGACCTCATTAAGTGCTTATGGACTCTGGATGGAAGCAGATTGCGCCCTTTATAACAGTAATTAATGCAACCAGAGACCCATTTGGATAGTCTTTGAGCCGATATCACAGAGTTTTTGGATCTTTCTGTGGATGAAAGGAAGAGTTTAGGGGATTTCCTAAAGTCCTTATTCCTGTCCAAGTAGAATGCTAGTGTCCTTCTAAACATCTAGCATATGCAGAATCATCTCCCTGTGGTTTTGGGAAAAAACAGGAAGATGGATCCGTTGATTCACATGGAAAGTGCAGAGAAAGTAGGGAGAAACTTGGGATATGGCTTTAGAGTTACTTTGTCTTTTAAAAAAAAAAGGGGGGGACTGCGAATGGTGGGTGTCCCATCAGGGCCGCTATTTCTCCTATGTGCTGAGGTGATGGCAATTAGAAATGCTGTCTTCATGGACAGGTGTAAGAGAGAGCAAGATGCCATAGACACGAGAGGAGGTCTAGTCAAAGCCCTGAGAACTAGATTTAGGTCTCAGGCTGGGCAGGTGGTGTCAGGCTGGGCAGGTGGTGTCACATGTGGGAAGAGATTCCCGATGCCCTTAAGGCATCTATGCATCAGCGGGTGAGCAAACACCGAGCATTTGTCTACCTGGCAGTGGAAAGCAGTTTTCACCGCGAGATGTACCTTAAGGGAGCCGAGTGAGAGTTTTGACCTCTTGCAGTCTGAAACTGTTCCTTTTGGCTCTCGAGTAAAAGTTCTAAAAATGCACGGAGTTTCCCCATAATTAATAAAATTTTATTTGTTGCTTGCTTTGTGCATTAACCACATTCACTATGATGGAGTTGGGTTGCAGATGTTGAAACAAAGTCTGCCTCTTTGGAAGGGATGTCGTATTTTTATTTATTTATTTTTATTTTTGGCTCTGTTGCTGGTTGGTGTGATGGAGGCTGGTGTCTGCCAGATGACTTTGGTAGGATCTAGAATTGCCTCATTAATTGGGAGGGCAATTCTGGATGAGGAGGAGGTGCGCAGAATACCCACCAACTTATGATGCGCATCTGCCACCTCCTGTAGGGGAATCTGCAGCTCATCTGCCACCCTCTTGGTAAGATCCAGAACGTTCTTAAAATCATCACCTAGTGATGGGGGGACAACAGCTCGCTCCGTTCGAGGCCAAAAGGCGGTAGAGAAGGAAGTGAGGGGGGTTCGCCTGCACAGTGCTAGATAGCCTCAAGGCAGACCACGAGGGAGGGAGAGCACATGCACAGGCTCAACGGACACTGCTACCAAAAATCTCCGATTGAAGGCGCAGGAGCGCACATACACCTACAGTGGAGCACCCATAGGGACACTACTCCAAAAAGAAACTTTAAAATGTGGTCATTTTTAATTTAAGGTTGAATATTGTCATGTAACAATGGCAGAGAGCAGGAGGACTATTAGGCAATAATCTTGTTTATGGATCAGCAAGCTCAGAAAACTGCCATATTCTGTACTCATACCTCATCACTGACTACCATACAGAGACAGGATGATGCAGTATTAATTTTTTCTTTATTATTAGAAAACTGTTCATGTGGTCCTAGGTGGCTGAGGGTTCTTATTGGAATCTGGCATTTTACAGCCATCAGAATTGTAATAAAATGGATTTCCAAAGGGGCAAGAAAGGTACAGAGTATCTCTGGACTATTTTAAAAGTAAAATTTTCAAGAAAAATATCTCCTCTTTCAAATGCTAGAGTGCTACATGGGAATTTTTTTTAAAGGGTACCTAAATGTGCAGTTAAAGGAAGAACACACTGTTCTTTTAACTAATTCACATTGAAAAGCTGTTTTTTCCCCTGGAGTGAAGAGATCAAGTCAGATCACAGTCAATAATGTAACCAGCTATCATATGAAAGACCTGGGATAAAGAAGGAGCTAAAGATTATCATGGCTTGGGTTGTCTGTGGGGAAACACTCAGCTTCCAGGGCAAGATACAGCATGCACTGGGTTTCTGCATTTCTAGCAGCTGTTTTGGGAGGAATATTGCAGCCAGTGCCTCTTCTGAGATCCTAAGGATGGTCCAGTGGTTAAGCACACTAGCTAGGGCTTGGAAATCTGAGTTCAAATCCCTGCTCCATGACAGACTTCCTGTATTACCTTGGGTAAATCCCTTGGTCTCTCTATGCTTCTTCAGTTCTTTGTCTGTAAATGGGGATAATAGCACTTCCTTATCTCACAGACATGTTCTGAGGATAAATAGAATCATAGACTTTACGGTCAGAAGGGACCATTATGACCGTCTAGTCTGACCTCCTGCACAACGCAGGCCACAGAATCTCACCCACCCACTCCTGTAACAAACACCTAACCTATGTCTGAGCTACTGAAGTCCTCAAACCGTGGTTTAAAGACTTCAAGGTGCAGAGAATCTTCCAGCAAGTGACCCATGCCCCATATACATTCACAACTGTTTAATACTATGGTAATGGGGTCATATAAGTATGATGGAGAGAGCACAAGGTGACCACAGCAATCATAGCTGCTTTTAGAGAATAGGTCCATCAATGGCTATTAGCCAGGATGGGCAGGGATGGTGTCCCTAGCCTCTGTTTGCCAGAAGCTGGGAATGGGCAACAGGGAATGGATCACTTGATGATTACCTGTTCTGTTCATTCCCTCTGGGACACCTGGCATTGGCCACTGTTGGAAGACAGGATACTGGGCTAGATGGACCTTTGGTCTGACCCAGTATGGCCGTTCTTATGTTAACGAAGAGGGTGGCATTTTGCCGGGGAAGAAGAGCAACCTAACAAAACAGTGAGCAAAAGCCTCTGGACTCCATTCTTACTGGTCAGGGTCTTGCATTAAGCTAACAGACTGCCTCAGCATAGGAACACTTACCACCAATCTGGCTATTTTAAGAAGGGTGTAGAATCCTTCTCCACGTATTTGTTTAAAGGCCCACAGGCACCAGGTACAATATCAGCTCAATGATTCTCTTTCGCTCTACTAATATCAGCCTTGCAGTGCACATTTCAAGGTAGGTCAGCCTCCCTGAAGCTGAGGCCCAAGAGACTAGCCAGCCCAAATGGCATTCTTCAGCCAAAGCCAGCACCCACATGCCAAAGAAACAAATAAACCCCCACGACCACCACCTTCCATCCAGTTTTTACTGTCTCTCTCCTTTCTACATGTTCAGAGCATACTTGCATTCAGGACCAAAAAAGAAAAAAAATGCAGGGGCAAATTCTCAAGTGATGTAAAACTGGCATAGCTCCATGGAAAATTAAATGAAAGATCACTGATAATGGAACTATGCCAACACATACCAGTTAACAATCTGGCCTGTTATATTTGTGTGAAAATATTTAATGGCCAAATCTTATTGCAAAGAAAAAAGATGAAGCATGCATTAAAATGGATTATCCAAAACGACCATTCAATGATCACATGACTAAAAAATTTTTGGAAGAGCCCTTTATACTGCAGTAGTGGCATGCAAAAATTCCTGCGTTCGGGCATGCCACTAGACCACATGCCTGAGCAAATGCAAATTTGAGTGTGCAATTACCTGATCTGCTTAAGCAAATGCAGGGGTTTATATGTGCAGTGGATATGGCCTTCAGTGTTCCACATAGCCATGAAGGAGACACAATTTATGTTCCTTGAAGGGGACTGGTAGGAAATCTGCAGGAAGTCATCAGGGCCCAAGGACGAAAAAACTGTTAATCTATAATTGACTAGAAAGACTTCAGAGGGGTAGCTGTGTTAGTCTGTATCAGCAAAAACGAGGAGTCCTTGTAGCATCTTAGCCCTGGTCTACACTAGGACTTTAGATCGAATTTAGCAGCGTTAAATCGATTTAAACCTGCACCCGTCCACACAATGAAGCCCTTTATTTCGACTTAAAGGGCTCTTAAAATCGATTTCCTTACTCCACCCCTGACAAGTGGATTAGCGCTTAAATCGACGTTGCCGGCTCGAATTTGGGGTACTGTGGACACAATTCGATGGTATTGGCCTCCGGGAGCTATCCCAGAGTGCTCCATTCTGACCGCTCTGGACAGCGCTCTCAACTCAGATGCACTGGCCAGGTAGACAGGAAAAGAACCGCGAACTTTTGAATCTCATTTCCTGTTTGGCCAGCGTGGCAAGCTGCAGGTGACCATGCAGAGCTCATCAGCAGAGGTGACCATGATGGAGTCCCAGAATCGCAAAAGAGCTCCAGCATGGACTGAACGGGAGGTACGGGATCTGATCGCTGTTTGGGGAGAGGAATCCGTGCTATCAGAACTCCGTTCCAGTTTTCGAAATGCCAAAACCTTTCTGAAAATCTCCCAGGGCATGAAGGACAGAGGCCATAACAGGGACCCGAAGCAGTGCCGCGTGAAACTGAAGGAGCTGAGGCAAGCCTACCAGAAAACCAGAGAGGCGAACGGCCGCTCTGGGTCAGAGCCCCAAACATGCCGCTTCTATGATGAGCTGCATGCCATTTTAGGGGGTTCAGCCACCACTACCCCAGCCGTGTTGTTTGACTCCTTCAATGGAGATGGAGGCAATACAGAAGTAGGTTTTGGGGACGAAGAAGATGATGATGAGGAGGTTGTAGATAGCTCACAGCAAGCAAGCGGAGAAACCGGTTTTCCCGACAGCCAGGAACTGTTTCTCACCCTAGACCTGGAGCCAGTACCCCCCGAACCCACCCAAGGCTGCCTCCTGGACTCAGCAGGCGGAGAAGGGACCTCTGGTGAGTGTACCTTTTAAAATGCTATACATGGTTTAAAAGCAAGCATGTGAAAGGATTACTTTGCCCTGGCATTTGCGGTTCTGCCTTTGCAAAAGGTTTCTGGGGAGGGCAGCCTTATTTCGTCCTTCATGGTAGGACACTTTACCACTCCAGGCCAGCAACACGTACTGGGGAATCACTGTAGAACAAAGCATTGCAGTGTATGTTTGCTGGCATTCAACCAAAATCCGTTCACGCGGTGGGAGGAGGCAAAATGCGACCTTGTAACGAAAGCACATGTGCTATGTATGTAATGTTAACTTTCAAGGTTTACCCTGAAAGAGTGTAGCCACTGTTTTATAAAATGTGTCTTTTTAAATACCGCTGTCCCTTTTTTTTTCTCCACCAGCTGCATGTGTTTCAATGATCACAGGATCTTCTCCTTCCCAGAGGCTAGTGAAGCTTAGAAAGAAAAAAAAACGCACTCGCGATGAAATGTTCTCCGAGCTCATGCTGTCCTCCCACACTGACAGAGCACAGACGAATGCGTGGAGGCAAATAATGTCAGAGTGCAGGAAAGCACAAAATGACCGGGAGGAGAGGTGGAGGGCTGAAGAGAGTAAGTGGCGGGCTGAAGAGAGTAAGTGGCGGGCTGAAGACAGGGCTGAAGCTCAAATGTGGCGGCAGCGTGATGAGAGGAGGCAGGATTCAATGCTGAGGCTGCTGCAGGACCAAACCAGTATGCTCCAGTGTATGGTTGAGCTGCAGCAAAGGCAGCTGGAGCACAGACTGCCACTGCAGCCCCTCTGTAACCAACCGCCCTCCTCCCCAAGTTCCATAGCCTCCACACCCAGACGCCCAAGAACACGGTGGGGAGGCCTCCGGCCAACCAGCCATTCCCCCACAGAGGATTGCCCAAAAAAAAGAAGGCTGTCATTCAATAAATTTTAAAGTTGTAAACTTTTAAAGTGCTGTGCTTAAAGTGCTGTGTGGCATTTTCCTTCCCTCCTCCACCACCCCTCCTGGGATACCTTGGTAGTCATCCCCCTATTTGTGTGATGAATGAATAACGAATGCATGACTGTGAAGCAGCAATGACTTTATTGGCTCTGCAAGCAATGATTAAAGGGAGGAGGGGAGGGTGGTTAGCTTACAGGGAAGTAGAGTGAACCAAGGGGCGGGGGGGTTCATCAAGGAGAAACAAACAGAACTTTCACACTGTAGCCTGGCCAGTCATGAAACTGTTTTTCAAAGCTTCTCTGATGCGTACCGCGCCCTCCTGTGCTCTTCTAACCGCCCTGGTGTCTGGCTGCGCGTAACCAGCAGCCAGGCGATTTGCCTCAACCTCCCACCCCGCCATAAACGTCTCCCCCTTACTCTCACAGATATTGTGGAGCACACAGCAAGCAGTAATAACAGTGGGAATATTGGTTTCGCTGAGGTCTAAGCGAGTCAATAAACTGCGCCAGCGCGCCTTTAAACGTCCAAATGCACATTCTACCACCATTCTGCACTTGCTCAGCCTGTAGTTGAACAGCTCCTGACCACTGTCCAGGCTGCCTGTGTACGGCTTCATGAGCCATGGCATTAAGGGGTAGGCTGGGTCCCCAAGGATACATATAGGCATTTCAACATCCCCAACAGTTATTTTCTGGTCTGGGAATAAAGTCCCTTCCTGCAGCTTTTGAAACAGACCAGAGTTCCTGAAGATGCGAGCATCATGCACCTTTCCCGGCCATCCCACGTTGATGTTGGTGAAACGTCCCTTGTGATCCACCAGAGCTTGCAGCACTATCGAAAAGTACCCCTTGCGGTTTATGTACTCGGCGGCTTGGTGCTCCGGTGCCAAGATAGGGATATGGGTTCCATCTATAGCCCCACCACAGTTAGGGAATCCCATTGCAGCAAAGCCATCCACTATGACCTGCACATTTCCCAGGGTCACTACCCTTGATATCAGCAGATCTTTGATTGCGTGGGCTACTTGCATCACAGCAGCCCCCACAGTAGATTTGCCCACTCCAAATTGATTCCCAACTGACCGGTAGCTGTCTGGCGTTGCAAGCTTCCACAGGGCTATCGCCACTCGCTTCTCAACTGTGAGGGCTGCTCTCATCTTGGTATTCATGCGCTTCAGGACAGGGGAAAGCAAGTCACAAAGTTCCATGAAAGTGCCCTTACGCATGCGAAAGTTTCGTAGCCACTGGGAATCGTCCCAGACCTGCAACACTATGCGGTCCCACCAGTCTGTGCTTGTTTCCCGAGCCCAGAATCGGCGTTCCACAGCATGAACCTGCCCCATTAGCACCATGATGCATGCATTGTCAGGGCCCATGCTTTCAGAGAAATCTGTGTCCATGTCCTGATCACTCACGGGACCGCGCTGACGTCGCCTCCTCGCCCGGTATCGCGTTGCCATGTTCTGGTGCTGCATATACTGCTGAATAATGCGTGTGGTGGTTAATGTGCTCCTAATTGCCAAAGTGAGCTGAGCGGGCTCCATGCTTGCCGTGGTATGGCGTCCGCACAGAAAAAAGGCGCGGAACGATTGTCTGCCGTTGCTCTGACGGAGGGAGGGGCGACTGACAACACGGCTTACAGGGTTGGCTTCAGGGAGCTAAAATCAACAAAGGGGGTGCCTGTACATCAAGGAGTATTTCAGGCAGGACTGCACGGAGGGTTCCAATAAGAAATGGTGCACCTAAGTTATCGTTGTTATTGGAACAAGGAGGTTAGCCTGGCCTCTGATTGATACATGGCTAGATTTACCTCGCTGCACCTTCTCTGTGAGTGACTGCAGTGTGACCTAGAGGAATGAGTCCCCTAGACAGGGGAGGAGGCAAATGAGTACAAAACAAATCTGGTCTATTTCTTGTTTTGACCCACTCCATCTATCTTTTACATCTTTGGCTGGCAGCAGACGGTGCAGAAGGACTGCATGCCATCCACATCTCATGGCTGCTCGGCAGAAGATGGTACAGTACGCCTGCTAGCCATCCCCATCTCTTGCCTGCCTGGCAGAAGATGGTGCAATACGACTGCTAGCAATCCTCATCTCTTGCCTGCCTGGCAGAAGATGGTACAGTACGACTGCTAGCAGTCCGTATCGCCTGCCTGCTCACCATAAGACGGTTCAATAGGACTGACTGCAGGACTAAAGAGAATGACCTGGTCAAGTCACTCCAAATGTAGTCCCTGCGCCCATGTCTGCCCAGGCGCTCCCAGCCGACGCGGCCAGGAGCACCTCGGACACGATGAGGACGACTACCAGTCGTATTGCACCGTCTGCTGCCAGAAGGCAAGGGGTTACTGCTACTGTGCAGCAAAGCCGTACCGCGTCTGCCAGCACCCAGGAGACATAGGGTGACGGTTACCTGAGCGGGCTCCATGCTTGCTGTGGTATGGCGTCTGCACAGGTAACTCAGGAAAAAAGGCGCGAAATGATTGTCTGCCCTTGCTTTCACGGGGGGAGGGAGGGAACGGGAGGCTGACGATATGTACCCAGAACCACCCGCGACAATGTTTTAGCCCCATCAGGCATTGGGATCTCAACCCAGAATTCCAATGGGCAGCGGAGACTGCGGGAACTGTGGGATAGCTACCCACAGTGCAACGCTCCGGAAGTCGACGCTTGCCTCGGTACTGTGGAAGCGCTCCGCCGAGTTAATGCACTTAATGCACTTAGAGCATTTTCTGTGGGGACACACACACTCGAATTTATAAAACCGATTTCTAAAAAACCGACTTCTATAAATTCGACCTTATTCCGTAGTGTAGACATACCCTTAGAGACTAACAAATTTATTTGGGCATAAGCTTTTGTGGGCTATAACCTACTGCATCAGATGTGTGGGTTATAGCCCACAAAAGCTTATTTGTTAGCCTTTAAGGTGTCACAAGGACTCCTTGTTTTGACTAGAAAGACTGGCACTGAAAGCCATTTAAGAAATCACAGGCCAGATAAAAAGCTTTCTAAAAGATGAAAATCCCTTCTCCTCCTATCAAATAAAATTTGCTCTTTACACCGATTTATCTTGTAGAAGAATCTACATGACTTGTAATTAGCACTGAAAAGGGGATTGGTGTGGAAAGGAGACAACAATATTGAACTGAACTTGTTAACAAAATACAGAAGAAACAACTCAATTTCACAACATTCCGAATGTATCACTGGGCACAGCAGAGATGTGCTGCCATGCACAGATTAGGCAGCAATTAGTGTTAAATGCAATTAAATCAAACAGTGTCAAAATATGGTAAGGGAACCATAGGACATAACAGCAACTCTGTCTTTGCAGAAATTCCTTGCATAGTTTACCAAGTACAATATATGTAGTGGTGTTGCCTGATCAAAGCAATACTGAATGGGAAAAAAAATGCCAACATTTTGTTCCCCACTGACGAGTAATTATTCTCTCCCTGTATTTTATGTTCCTGTTTAAAAAAAAGAAAGAAAGAAAAAGAAAAAATAAACAGATCTGCTCCTTCCTTATGTTCTCTTTCCAAAGCCAGTGCCTGAGAGGTTTGTTGGCATCTTTTAAAGAATAGAGGGAATTGTTTTTTTCATATATTTTGTACTAGGGCAATTAATGGACAATCCCATTTCATTAGAGAATACAGTCAAGGTTTAATATGCCCTTACTCCACAGCTGGTTTGCAAAGACAGGGAATTAACAGCTCATAAAAGGAGAGATTTTAGTAGATTTTAGCATACAGCCACAGAATGGAGGCTCTATAGCAAACATCATAAAATGACCTTATAGTGGAAGCTGTATACAGAGGGAACTCTGTATTGTTCAGATAGTAAGTGATGCTGCTTTTCTGAAACTGTTTAACCTAGCATAAAAGGGGAGATTAAAAATTAATTACAATGTATTTTAATACTCGCCTTTTTTTAAGCTGTCTGGTGAACAGTTGTGACAGGTAATGAGAATTCATAAGGCAAAGCAAAGTGTTGCCAGATGCTAGGAGACCTGTCAGACTTGGAGAGCAAACAATTGATAGTAGTGTTCCAACAGCATGAGCCCAAATGTCATCTTTCAAGGCTCACTTGGGTCATTATCTGAATTTCCATGCAGATGTTTGGGAATGTGGAATGCATTTACCAGATTCCCTTCTTCACTCCAGCCTTCTGGACATTCACAGTCTCAAAAGCTTCATTTCAAGTGTCTGCTATTGAGAGTTAAATTTTGTCTTCCAACATTTTCAAAGACCACATAAGATTAAGGCTTTTAACGTATTAGCTGGAAGAGGATATTGGGGCAACTGAATTAGAAATCTGAAATTAGCTTCCTTTATTGTTCTTCCTCCTTAAATCAAGATGCAAATTAAATGTCTAGCCAAAGGCAGAATCTATGTACCTTGTAAAAACTATACATAAAAGATGGGAGAGGCATTAGGCACACTAATAGATTTTGCCTTTGTAAAATAAATTTGAAGTCTCAGGCCATGTCTACACTTACCGGGCATCAACGCTGCTGTGACAAATGCAGCAGAGATAAATTTAGCAGGTCTAGTGAAGACCTACTGAATCGATTGAAGAGCGCTCTCTGGTCGACTGCGGTACTCCACCAGAGTGAGAAGAGTAAAGTAAGTCGATGGGAGAGTGGCTCCCATCGACGCGGCATGGTGTAGCCACCGCAGTAAGTCGACCTAAGCTATGTCGACTCCAGCTATGTTATTCATGGTAGTGTAGACAAGGCCTCAGTTGCTGCATTACAGTAAAACCCTAAATTTTTCATGTAATGTGACTCCAGCCGTCTGTCTAAAGACATGGTTGATGAGATTGATGCCCTTCTGGTTTTGCGGGGGGGGGGGAGGGCGGGTTACTTAAATCATCCAGATGAAACCCAAACCTATGCTGCTTAGCCCTCAGAGTCCATCATTCTCCACCCGAAACAACCCTATGGCTATTAGGCACACAACAGATTTATTAAACAGTTTCCAGAACAACAGCCATCAATGAAGTCGGAAGCCATACCTGGATTCTTCCACTAGTGAGCGCAGTGCCAATGTTTTTGCCTGGTCTCCCAAAGCTTTAACAAAAAGGTAGCTAAAAAAGTGTGGAAAGGTAAAGTTGGACAACTTGAATAGAAACAGATGTAGCCCATAATAATTTGGGTGCCACTTATCACTGTTGGGTCTTTATTTTCTGAAAGATGGGGACAGTGCTCTCCAATCCTTACTTTAACCCAGAGGTGGGCAAACTACGGCCTGCGGGACCGGCCTGCCCGGCCCTTGAGCTCCTGGCCAGGAAGGCTCGCCCCCGGCCCCTCCCCTGCTGTCCCCCTTCCCTCGCAGCCTCAGCGCGCTGCACCGCCAGCGCGGGAGGGGGCTGCACTGTGGGGGCAGGGGAAAGCAGGAAGGGAGGCTCACCTGCAGCCTCAGGGGAGCAGGCGGGCAGTGCAGGTGGTGGGAGCGCAGCGAACACGGGCAGAGGACTCAGGAGGAGCACCAGGCGGCCGCGCAGCCAGACAGAGAGAAGCGGCGCTTTGAAGGGGAAACTGCAGCTTCTCTCCGGCTGCTTCTCCTGAGTCCTTCGCCCATGTTCACAGGGCCGCATTCTGAAAGGGGCTTTAGGGGGGGTTGGATGGGGGTGGGGCCCCGGGGGGCCTGTCAGGGGGTGGGGGTCTGGATAGGGGTCAGGGCAGTCAGAGAGCAGGGGGGGTTGGATATGTGGGTGGGGTCGCGGGGGGGCGGTTAGGGGCAGAGGGTCCCAGGAGGGGGCAGTCAGGGGACAAGGAGTGGGGGGGGTTAGATGGGTTGGTAGTTCTGAGGGGGGCAGTCAGGGGGTGAGAAGTGGGACGGGGCGGATAGGGTTAGGGTTTGGGAAAGCACAGCTTTTCCTACCCAACCCTCCACACAGTTTTGGAACCCCGATGTGGCTCTTAGGCAAAAAGTTTGCCCACCCTGCTTTAACCCCTACACAAAACTGGCCTGGTTCACTCAAAAAATAACTCCTCTGTCCATGCTATTCAAGCATTTATATTTCTCAGACACCATTCATTCCGTGACACTGAATTTAAGTGCTTCTAAGGAAGCCCAATGACAATGGACATTGAATCTATTTCCATATCAATTTAATGAGACTGTCATGTACAGTGAAAAGGCAGGCAGTACTGTGAAGTGGATGGAATACATACAGCCTCCCACAAATCAACACTGGAACACACAGACTGCACTTACAAGTTAGAGATTTTCATTTAGTAACATTGTATGGTAAATGCCTGCAACTCAAGATTTTAAGTGGGACTTCAGTGGCATACAGGACTTGCATTCGTCCTCTGGATGGAGTTAATTTTACCCTAGGTGATCAACATCCTTTGTGAGAAAAAATTCCCTACACTTGACTACCTTTGCCTCCTCATGCCATTTTGTTCAATGTGAGGCTTTTCCCTAGATTTTGTTTCTTTGACTGTATTGATATTTTAAAAGTTAGCTAATGAACCATGAACAGGTAGGTAAACTAATACCAGTCCCAGTGCTGCCCTGCTATCCTGGCATGTACACCTGTGTGAGGCCTAACTGATTAGTTCACTTGCTGCTATTTGGAAAAAAAACAGGGCCCCTGGACCCTGTCACACACGGCTGACCAATGAATATGTTATTTACTTTCCATCTCTTCCTGAAAAAAAATAAAAATGTTTTAATCTCTGTAAATAAAGATAAAATAATTATCCTAAAAGCCAATGCAAATTACCTAGTACTAGAGGGGCACCTTTTCACTGAATCTCTTATGCTGGTACATTTGCATGCACAAGTTCTTGGGTTTGTGCATGCAAATAGGCCAGTGGTGTTCGCAATGCAAATCCAAATGTGCAATTACTATAAACTGCCTGAGCAAATGCATGGCCAAGAGAAGCAGAAGTAGAAGAGATAATTCCATCAGCAACAGATTTTGGCTGTTGATGTTAATATTATTATAGCTGTCATGCTTAGGGGAGGATTTACCTGCTCTGTTTCTAATTAAAATAAACTGCCAGTATTAAAAATAGCCAATAAAACAGTGAAATAAAACTGCAGTTATGCTGGTCTCTTTTAAAACGGTTATATTGATATAGCTCCCATTCCTTAAGGGCACAGTTTTTATACCCTACTGATATTACATCAACATAAAAACAGTGTAAGAGAGTGAAGAATCAAGCCTCAGATTGTAAAATCTTTACTAAGGCCCTGATTCAGTCAGAGACTTAGCACATGCCCTTTTCCCTGCAATTGTATCTCCGGGCTGCTATGCACCAGGCTGGGGACAAGCATCAGAACTGAGAGCAAAGCGTCTGTCCTGGGCTCTCAATAAACACCCCTCCCCCTATACCCAGGCAGCTTGGAGGAGGAAGCTGCCTGATTCAAACGCAGGAGGGACAAGAGACTGGCCTGGGGGAACAGATTGGGACAAAGAGCCTGGGGAAAGCAGGGGAGTGAGAATCTAAGAATGGGGCTGGCTGTGCAAAGAGATTAGAACTAGGAGTGAAACCAGGGTGGGGACAGACAGAGCAGATGAAGAACAAGGGGAGAGACTGGGAATGGCTGGGACCAGAAACCGGGGGGGGGGGGGGGGGGGGGAGGGAGAAGGAAGACAGATCTGATGATGAGCCAAGTGCAAGAAAAGAATTGGGACTGGCTTGGCAAAGAGCCAGAGACAAAAGAGGCAGGGGGCACACAAATTGTAGTAGAAGAAGCTCAGGGAGAGAGACTGGGACTGACAGCCAGTGGGGATGGGGAACATGTCTGAGGCATAGAAACGACTGAAGAGTAGGAGCGTGAAGAGAGACAAATCAGAGGAGGAGCTGGGCTGTCTGGGCAAGGAGACTGAGACTGGGGGAGTCGGGGGAACGAACGAATGGGTGGGAAGTCTGAAGGGATAAGACGAGGACTTGCTGGGCAGGGCAGTTAAGCCTGAAATGAAAAATCTTGAGAAGGGGAGAATGGGAATGGGATGGGGATTCTGGCATGAGGAATAGACAAGTGTAGGCCAGGGCAGAACAGCCTGTGTCCATTAGAGAACACGCCCCTCCTGAGCCTGGAATGGAAGCCAATGCTCCTAAGTCTCACTATTCCCCTGCTTAATACCTGTGAAACCTACTAGCAAACTGTCTCATCCCCCCTAGTGCTGGTCCCCCTAGAGAATGTTGTTGTCAGTAGCTACCGATGCGGTGCTCTGCTCTTGTTCGATGATGATAACAGTTGGCTGCGTGTGTTCCCTCTGTGCCCTGCCCCAGCTCTGCGCAGACTCCGCAGCAGACTCCAAGAGAACCCCCAAAAACCAGACTCTTGTAAGGTACAAAGGAACCCGAGTCAGGTTTATTGTCAAACGAAGCACAGTAATAGTTCCCTATAGACTCTACAGGGCATCCTACAAATTTGTGCTCCCTGCAAATGGACACAGCTCAGTCAGTGGCGGGACACTCCACTGCCCCCTAGGCTGGACAAAGATGTGCACTCCCGGACCTACTTTTATACAGTTGCAGGACAGATTACTCATCATAGTTCAAATGAATCTATTCGTCATGTTGTCCTTTTGACCCTGTCTTTAAGATGCACTTGCCTGTTCCTTGTTATGTCTGTGGAGTGTTCTGATGCCATCTTGGTGCAAGTTCCTCTCCTTAGCACTTACGTGTGTGTGTGCACGTGTTTCTAACAACCTTTTCTTGCCAACTTCTGTGAGTGGGACCTGCCTCTGGCTCACAGCCCAGCTTTGCTTAACACTGCCTGGAAGTACTTTGGTTCAGGCTTCAGGCCTCAGACTGGGCCTCTGATACAAGAATTTATGTTTCAGGGCCTCCTCTTACTACAAATGTCAACACTAGAAGTGAAATTCAATCTCTATAAAATGCCTCTCACTGAGGGAGGTTGAACCTAACTCAGAGCATGGCAAGCCAGGGTATAGATCACCAATGCACTAAGTCACCGTGTGGACTCTGTTACTGCACACTAAAAGTTCTGCAGTGCTCTTTCGCCTCCTGCTATTTCAAACAGTAGTAGGTCAAAGCACAGAACGTTTAGTGAGTGGTAGCGGGGTCCGCACCGCCAGTTAGCGTGTAGAAAGCTAGTGCACTCTAGATTTACCCCCCAGTTTGCCATGCACTGTATCTCCACGTAGGCAAGACCTCAGCAGTCACTAAAATGGAAAGACGAGCAGTGCTACTGCAACCTAGCTACTGTGAGAGGATCACATAACACAATAGGGAAAACATGTCACGATTTCAAGGCTAACTGCACTTCTAACCTCTCCTGATCTCTGAGGGCATCTCCCCTCTGGTCTTAGCTCTCAAGCCATCACCTCTCCTGGGCTGGAATCATGCGATTCTCCCACTCTCAGACAGGATCCAGGTCTGCAGTCCCCTATGATCAAATGTGATCACCTAAGCAGGCCTGACATACCTTCAGCGCCTGCAGTTCTGCTCCACCTGGGAGCAATAACAGTGGTAAACAGTAACCAAACAGCCTTTGTTAAGCAAAGTATTATTTATTTAGAACCAAACCATCCAGGAGAAAACAGATCTCAAAATACTAAGCCAGTGTATATGTATGGTTTCAGAGTAACAGCCGTGTTAGTCTGTATTCGCAAAAAGAAAAGGAGTACTTGTGGCACCTTAGAGACGAACATGATACAGTTCTGTGGTGACCTAGAATCCTATTTTCGACGTCTCCAACTCAAGGAATATTTCCAAAATACCTCTGAACAACATACTAATCCACAGAGGCCTCCCTACCAACACTACAGAAAGAAGGATTCTAGGTGGACTCCTTTTTAAATTGGTTAGTCTCTAAGGTGCCACAAGTACTCCTTTTCTTTTTGTATATGTATGGTTGCCTCTCCCGGAGGTTTACCATTCCCTGGGTCCCGCGAAGGGAGACAAACTCTCTCTCTCTCTGCAGAGCCTCTCTCTGAGTCAAACTGTCCCACCTGGACAGCTCCTGACAGCTGACTCCCCTTTTTCTCCATGGTTGTGGCTTTTTAAGTGTTGAATGTTCTTTTGATCGCTTGGCTCCTAGCCTGGCAAAACAGCTGTGTCACTTTGGGCTGGGGCCTGGAAATAAGGCATTGTTCTCGTAATTGACCCCTCCCCCCAACTCTCCCAAGTGTTTGCTCAGATGTGTTTTATCTAGATCCATCATGTTGCCTTTCTTCTCGTTTTTCATGCAGCCCCCTATTAAACTGGAGCAATATATTTCATACAATAACTTCACCTCACTGACCAGGTCATATACAGTATTCATAAAATTATCTCATTACCCTTAGATGATTACATAGCAGCTCCATGTCCATCACAATGCATAAACTTGTTGAAGCCAAGTATAGGGCAGAGGCACAATTTACTTTTATACAGCTGTCCCTGAGCCCCACATAACTTTACAGACAGTGGGCTAAAAAGAACAGCAGCCATTGTACGCTATGACCCTGCTCCTGCAAAGCATTTAACACGTGCAAAACTTGGCTCACATGAATAATCCAATTGACTTCAGTTGGGCTACTGACAGGAGCGAAGTTATGAGTGTTCATAAGTGTCTGACAGGTTCAATACCTATGTTGTTTTTTCAGATTTATTTTCTTATATAAAATGTCCTGTATTAAGACATAAATCAGTTACTGAGATAGGCCTCACTCCCAGAATTTGATCCACACGGACTAGGAAAACAGCTGTCATCTGGGCCTATAAGAAGTTAAAATTTGCACCCAACAACCTTGACAGGGTCTCTTTAAACTGTCTAGGTATTTTTGTAGTTAAACATCCACAAAAATATCATATAACCTAGTGCCCTTGCTACAGTTATCATGAATAACATTCTGGCAACACCTCTCCCAAATGTATTCACTTAAGAGCGAGGACCTTTCCTTCATACAAGGTTGTTATTATTCCCATAACTTAAAAAGTTATGGCAGATAGGCATTTCACAAGAAATGCTGAATCTTGAAGCCTCAATTATAGAAAAATATGCAGCTACATACTTTCCATATCATTTTCAATTTCCTCCTCTGCTATTTTGTTGTTGCATGGACATGGGCAAAGACCCAAAATGCTTCGGAGGGCAGAGTCACACATTTGAGTTTTTCTTTTTAGTTGTATGCTGGGCACTAAAAACAATGAACATTTTAAATAAAAAAGCACAGTGTATAGTGCATCTCATCATGTAAACTAAAATAACCAAATCCCATTTGCTCCCATTGAACTCAATGGAATCTGGGGCCGGGGAGAGGAGAACTATAAAACAGATATAATGTTATATAAAAGGGAGCCTAGCAGTAATTATATTCCAAGCACTTTCATAATCACTATTCGTTGATCAATATGGGCTATTTTATGTTTGTGCTAAAACATGACAGTCAGACATTCTAATCCAAACCTGGCTATAAAATTGCTTTCTGACATACAAAAGGAATTTCATTTTTAAGGAAATTTTAAAAATTACAAGAGCAGTTTCCTGTCTCCAGGTAAAAAAAATGCCTCGAAATAAAATATTTCATTTTGTTCAGTCTGAAACAAAATTTTCCCAACTTTTTCAATTCATGAAAAATTCAGAAAAGTCTTAGTTTTGGTTCAGTCTGAACCATCCCCTCCCCCCAAATTTTTGGAATGGTCAGCAAACTGAAAAATCACTTATTCTCACAGCTCTAATTGCAACACTGCTTTTCAATGCAAGTAATAAAATACTGAACAGTAAGTAGGTTTCTATTTTTCAAAATGAACATAAGAAAGAATTTTATGTTTAAGTAGAAACATGTTATAGAGTCTACCATCAAATGCATCCCATAATGCTTTCAGCTACTAGGCTGGCTGTACCACGAGCAGCAGACAACTGGCCATCCTTAGTGGTCAAAACTGTGCGTCAGCTCCTGAGAGCTTTACATGCAGCCAGCTAAAAAGGGAAGCTGGCAAGGGTCATGCAATCATAGCTGTTTTTCCATTAAAAATGGTTATGTACGTATAGCTTGATTCATTATGCACAGAAACACTTTAAACACTCAAAAGAGCAGCTGAGGGAAACTGATGCTAAATAATGACAGGTTTCAGAGGAATAGCCGTGTTAGTCTGTATTCGCAAAAAGAAAAGGAGTACTTGTGGCACCTTAGAGACTAACCAATTTATTTGAGCATGAGCTTTCGTGAGCTACAGCTCACTTCATCAGATGTTTACCGTGGAAACTGCAGCAGACTTTAAAGTCTAAACTCTAAAGTCTGCTGCAGTTTCCACGGTAAACATCTGATGAAGTGAGCTGTAGCTCACGAAAGCTCATGCTCAAATAAATTGGTTAGTCTCTAAGGTGCCACAAGTACTCCTTTTCTTGATGCTAAATAGTATACTGGACAGATTCCCTCGGCATCCATTCTCTGTGTAGAGCACCGCCACTTGACTTTTGCAGCTACCCCTGCAAAGAAAGAGAAAAATGGACGCTTCCCCCACATGGAAAGGGGAAATGCTCCAAAAAGGATGTTTTGTGGGAGGGGAGAGGTAGCTGGAGTTCAAGAAAGGTTGAAGCAAAAGAGAAAGACAGAACACAGGGAATAAAGAAATGAGGAAAGAGAGCAAAACAGAAGAGAGAGAGAGAGAGGAAATAAATCTATCTGGTTGCTTATACTGGTGGGTTTCACCATAGTATTTGACAGAGAAAGGATGAAATACAGACAAACACAGATGAAGAAGACAGACCAAAAAAAAAAAAGGAGAAAACAGAGGACAAAGAGTGGAGGTCTCAAGACAAGATATCGGACTGTGCATTTGGGCAGCCCATCAGCCTGCCATATCATAAGACATTATGGTCACCTGTGCTTACTAGTTGTTCAAGACCTCCTGGGATGCAGCAAAAAACCTAAATTTATAAGCCAATTTTGTAGGCAGTTTCCCACCACTACCACTCTCTATCCCTTAAAGCACCTGGCACTTGGCCAATATTTACCCTTATCTTTACCAAAAATCCTGGAGTCTTCCTCACAGTTCTATTTTCCTGCAACTCCTCTGCTCTAGTGATGACCAGATCAGAAATAGCAGAGACTGGCCAACTGCACTAATTTATTTTGTGGTTTTATCACATGAAAGATCAATGCTAAGCGAAACCAGGATTCAGTGCATTTCCACTTGAGACAAGGAAGAAATTAACTAGTTTCCATAAATGCAAGATTACCAAACCCTCACCCCCTTTAAAGCAAAACACAACCACAGGCAAATTCACATTGTCAAGGTAGAACATGAGGACTCTGTATCAACTTGAATCCTACAAGTTCTCTAGTATCTGGGACCATTTACCCTATTGATTAGTGACACAGAGGACTATCATGTTAATGATTTGCATATAATAGCCTGTATTTACAGTGGATATTGACACAACACTCAAGAAAAAAAAGTCAATGCTGCTTAATGAACTGGCTAATAAGAGATGCCCAACGAGAGGCACCATGAACAGTATCCTCTCTTACAGGCTTCAGAAACCTCTGTATGGAATCAGTTCTGCCCTAAACACAGACCGCTTGCCAGTGGCAGCAAACTGTTTAGTGACTGAAGGGCTGGGGGAGAGAATTTCTAGCTGGTTTAGGGTGGCAAAACATATAAAAGCCAGCAGTGACTCCAAAAAACTCTCTCCAACAAATGGTTCGCATAGGACTTCCATCCCAACCCATCATCACTTCTAGTTGGCAGGGTTTCACATTCCTGGCGTATCACACAGGGATATTTGTTGCAAGACTCCTTTAATAATTCATCTTCATTCTGCTCTTGTCCTTCACAAAACACTATCAATTATTTAATTTCAGGTACACAAGCTTTCTCCTGCAAGTGAATCAGTCAGGTGGCTGAATGTGTGTGTTAGGTCATGATTCTTCACATGTACTTAGGGGCTAAATTCAAAGGGTCAGATCCTCAGCCAGGGAAAAATCAGCATCGCATCATTGACTTCAGTGGAGCTAACTCAATTTATCCCAGTTGACGATAATCTGGATCAGCGTAGGGTACAAATTAAAGTGACCTGTAATTTTGTTAATGTGGACAAAATATATTTGTATTGAATTCTCCAAGCAGGAAAGGATTAAAGGGGCATCCCATACAAAAATTATTTTAAAATGTATCCTCCTCCCCAAAAGGCCAGATATGCGAGTTGTGGCTCTATCGTAATATCTCTGAGTGTAAACTAGGGAGCCTGGACATTTTGGGCAACCTGGGGGCAAATGGAGCAGAAAGGTACATTTCAAAATAATGTATTTGTTGAATGCACCTTTAGTTCTTTCCATCTGTAGCATGAAACAAATGGAAAAATACATTAATTAATGTTATCCATGAATTAAAATCACATATACATTAATTAAAAATTAATTAATTGTAGGCTCTTTGCAGCACAGATTGTATCTTACTAAGTGTTTACCTCATCGGGATTCCTGATTCTGACTGGGGTCTCTAGGCACTATTACACCAGAAACATATATAATACCAAAACAATAAAACACTCTAGTAATCCAGGCAGAATATTTTGGGGCAATTATAGCTGGCCATAAATGGGATTATAGGGCACAAGATCAAAGGCAAAGACTGGTCACCTGACCTGACAATACTTCCCCCGCCCCGCTTATGGTCACATACCCTGGAGTCCCTTTTTGCTATTAAGAAATGGAATTTGCAAATAAATAGAAACAACATAGTTGTGGACTATACAATTAATGAGCACTGATATGATTACCATGTTGCTGACAGCCAAACATAAACCTCCGTTGGTGTCCTATTTTCTGGAGCGATTTCATAATTATGAAATATTGCTTGCACACAAGCTGCCGAAAGGATTTAGGTGGCATATGATCTGACGTAGGGACTGTCTGCTGGAAGAGTCTGGCTGGCCCTTGCTGGCCTAAGTACTACCAAAAAGTCTTACCTGTGTCTCAAGCCTTTGGGTACTATTTCAAAAACAGCCTAACTCCCATTGACTTCGGATAGCACTCAGGTCGCTAGGTCGCAGAGTCTCTTTTGAAAATTTTATCCTTTGTTTAAACAGCATAAATTGCTAATTATTTTTCCTCTTATTTTAAAACCCAGAGAATATTTTGCAATTAAAAGCAAGAATCACAACATACTGCTTCTAAAAGCAGCTGCTTTTTATAGCAGACTTTTTAAAAAAGTCATTCTGCCTTAGAAGATTGCAATTAAAAGGTACTGCAGAAGTCGTCATCTGTTCAGGTTTTGGGTTTTTTTGTTTGGTTTTTTTTTTTGATGGGGGGGACCCACACTTCAAACAACTGTATTCAGGAAAAAACTCCTTTAAAAAGTAAACCACTGCCTGGCTCTCTAATTATTCAGATTTTCAGCTTTGGAGTTTCATGTGCCTGAAAATAAACACTACCACATTACCTAATCTGCATTATTCTTAAAACCAGTGATGCAGCATGTAAAAACATCAGAAAAAACTATGGGTAGGCAGTATCAGTATCCTACTAAGGAGGAAAAGCCATGAAACAAGCTTCTAGATGCTATTAGAGACTGAGACATTTAGAAAATGACACGTTTAAGTATTTAAGAGAGGACGTTGAGATGCACCTTGCTATACTGACTAACTGCCATTCAAAGGATGTCAGACTCTGGCCCTAGTTCAGAGTGTGGTTCAGCCTTAAAGGGTGCTGCTTGGCTTGCAGAGGAGTTCCATGGGGAGTGCACTGACCACCTCACTTAGTGCTGGATATAAAATTGTTCCATCATCCATCACCCCAGCTTTCTCCATGTATCATTAGGCTTGGAGGGATTAGATTTTTAATTGTTAAATGTCTGTAAAGGTTGATTTCACCATACACAGACACAAACCAATGAAAAAATATTTCAGTTGGTAATGATCAAAATTTACAGACAGGCTAAGAAAGAAAAATGCTGCTTGAGAACTTATTAGTCTTTGATTTAAGGATATTTTGTATATTATGACATGTAACGCTGACAATTTGTGTTTTAATAGTTATAAAGCTTTAACTATTTGAATCTCAACATCTACTGGTCGTTACATAATTATTGTCTGACTCCCATCCCCATAATTTCCCCAAACTGTGAAAATTTAAGTAGATAATTTTTTTAATGCTTACAAATAAAACTGATACTATTTTTTTGAAATTATAAAAAATAAAAATAGAATTCTGCCAAGCCTATATATAATCAAATTCTTGGGCACAAGGCAGGGCAAAAATTAGCAGTTAATATTTAGATTGTTTCTATATGGCAGCTCTGCTCCAAACTATGCACCAGTGCTCACTACCAGGTTTTAGAGGTAAAAGGATCTGTGCCTCCCCTCTCAAACCAACATCATATCCCCATCCTCTTCCTCTGGAAGAGAAAGGGGAGGATAAGAAACACAAGGAAGCACTCCATCCCACCAGATAAGATGGGGGGGGGGGACAAAGCCCTCTCTCTAATGACTCGTCTTCTCTAAAAATACCTATTCTTCTCAGCTGTCAAGTGACATCAGTCCTTTCTTCTTCTCAAGCAGCAGAAATGTACTCATTTACTCCTCCCCGTCCCTTTCCCCCGCCCCTGTTTTTTCTCACTCAACAATTATAATCGTGGGTGTTTTTTTATAAATAGTTATAAAAGTGAAAGAAAGTAAAGTGATTCTTGTCATTAAAAATATACAAAGATATAAAACAACCTGTTGAGAAAAAAAGAAAAAAAAATCAGAACCACTTGTGGTTGTATAGTACCTAAGAATAGCCCACATCGCTTTGTTTGAGACAGAAAGGCTGCTGCTCCGTTGCTCTTCAGGTGATGCAGGGTGGCAAGAGTTCCAGGTCCCTTTGTGAGCAAACCGGTGCTTCCCATTCTCCCTGCTGGATGGAGGAATCTGCAGCGAAGCAGATGGAGAAGACGCAGGCTGCCGTGCGAACCTCTGATGCACCCCTCCATTTCTCCTAATTACTCATTGAATTGAGAAGCACAAAAGGGGGGGGTAGGAAGGGGGAAAGAGGCCTTTTAAGAGATGGTTCTTTTGTTTCATGTTTACTTCATTAAAAGAGGGAGTATTGGAAAGTTATCCCAAACTACTATCTTAATACAATACATGACATTTCCTTGAGGTCTATATGCAAAGATCTGGCATTTACTTCACCGCTACTGGGCATGATGGAGGGCAGGATAACTGGATTCTCAGCTATTGTACAAACTTCTACAAACTACAATATTAAAAAAATGTAAAAGAACCTTGCAGTATATTATCAGTCTAACCTTTCTTAAAGACCTCAGAGGGCTTACAGCGGTGAGTGTGATGGGGAGTGAGGAGGGAGAAATTGCACAGTATATTTCATTAGACAATTATCCTTTGTGGCAGCTCACTTGCTAAAAAAAAGAAAGCAGGCCTGGTTCAAACAAACGGGGGGTGCGGGAAGGAGTCTCTGCAACATTTCGCTACAGGTTCTCTCCTACCCCTTAAAATCAAGGAAACACACAGACAAAATTCTGGGCACCATAAAGTGCTACACTAGTGCACAATAAATTAGAATGAATATTAAAATGCATCACATCTGGGCCACAGAGCCTCTCATTCTTGTAAGGTCTCTGGCCCTGGCATGACCATTATTTAATGTCACAGAAGCAAGGAAACAGAATGTTCAGAGACCACTGGAACATGACCCCAAGGAAAAGGAGGGATATAAAATAAGTTCATGGGTTTTCCCCTGAATAATTAAAGATTTCTGCCATTCTTAGCCACAGAGTTCCTGCAACTCCACACAATCCACTGTAAATGTACGCACTACAAGCATTCTGTCTGCCAACCCCAAAGAAGTCCATAACTTGCCACTTGCAGACCATTTGTGAAGTTATGTAATAGAATCAAGACAGAAGAAATACTCTAGTGATGTATCATAGCTTACCACTGATTAGTACTACTTGTGTGTGGGGGGGTGAGAAATCTTGTCATAGGGCCATACCTAAGTCCAGTTAAAGTCAATGGAAAGAGATAAAACATGAGAGAGGGGACAAGGATGTAGAAAGTTTAAAAACACTGAATGTTTGGGGGAGAGATGGACGCAACAGGCTCTACATCAAAAAGAGAAGAACTTAACACTATAAATAAGGAGCCATACAGTTACTGGCAGAACTAAGACTGTGATAAGTCACCTTGAATGGATTTGAATTTTCTTAACTAAGTGTTGATAACTGCTTAATCCTCCAGCTGTGGAATTCTTGAGCCACCCAAAAACAGATGAAAAAAATATTTCCATATTTAACAAATTGAGATTTACAGAGGGGGGAAAAAAGAAAACATTTAAAGATATTGCTTGAGGGCTCATAAGAGTTCCGATTTAAGCATCATTCATGTTACAAAAAAGTATTAAGAAATTAATGAACAAATCTGATTTTATTACTAAATCTGATATCAAACTTAACTTCACGTTATCACATTTTGAACAAAAAGTTACAGGGTTTTAATTTGTTGCTACTGCAGAAATTAAGCCAATAAACTTTAAAAACTTTTGATACTACCAGTCAAAATTCACACAAAAATAAAAATCAAACCCTTTCAAAGTTAGCTATAACTGAGTTGTGTGTTTCTGTAGATCATTTCTTCACCCTTTGCTAGCTACCCATCCAGCAACAGTACTGTACCAAGCAAAACATAAAATAAAATATAGGATGAAATCCTAGCTCTGCTGGAGTCAACAGGAGTTTCCCATTAACTTCAATGGGGACAGAATTTCATCTATCATACTGTATATAATCATATATTTATATATATTATGCACATAAAAGGTGTCAAGGTTTGAAGAATATATTAAGTTACTTACAGTCTAAGTCTATTGTAGGACAGGAAAAGCAAGTCATAAACCAAGCACACACCAAACACAGTGACTCCAGTTTCTTTCACCAGCATTGCACAGGTCCCAAGAAATAAACTAAGCAGCAAGAAGAATGGAGAGGCAGTGGGAGGGAAATGTTCCCCAACATAAAAATGATCCACACTCCTGCAAAACAGATTTGATATAGATATTTTAATTTGTTATTTTCATATTTATTAATTAGTTCATTAAACATTTTCCAAGTGCATTTCCATAATTTTTAAAACACTAAAATATTCTCAATAACCATGAACCCAATGCTGCGAACACATACTTGCGTCAGCACTCCCATTAATTTCAGTTAAATTATTGAGAGTAAGGGTCTGCAGCAACTGGCTACATATATTTATTAATATCACTGCAAGTTGAGTGCATGACTGAAAGAAGGGTCCAAAAGCACTTTTACATACAGAGTGAGTGACTTAAACAGCATGGGTTGACAGGACTTGCTTTGTCAATTTTAAATAAAATACAATAGTTAGGATTTTATATGGATTCTCCCCCCACAAAAAAAAGCCTCACGTCTCACAACATCTCATAACATTTAATATTAAAGATCCATACCTATTATAGGAGAGAAAAGCCAACAGAAACAGTAGACAGGCTAAGACATCTGCTCTGCCTACAATACCTGTTACCTAAGAGGAGAAAAAAAAAAAGACAGGAAAATTGTACTTTAAAAAAAACTTTAGAGACTGTTTCAATGAGCCATACCAATTGCCTTTGCTTTATGGGTTTTTTCCCCCTCCTTTCTTTCTGTCTCTCTCTTCTTTCCTACATCCTGGCACCCTAATCAGTAGGAATTTTGGTATTTTTTTTTATTATATAGAGTAATTAAGCTATTTTGTGTAACAACAACAATATACAGACAGACTAAAACTAAGTTAAATTCTTTTAAAAAGCATTTATAGAAACGATTCAGATAATAAGAACATAATTGTGGTTGGGATTATTATGAAATAATTAAAATGCGGATCAAAAAGAGAAATGTATGCCTGATTCACTAAACTGTGACGTTTAATCATATTCTTTAATACTGTGAGAACTGATTTTAGATCAAAATCCTCCCCAAAGACTAAAATACTCACTCCTACATAATAAGAAAGCTTATTACTCAAATGTTAGTTAATAATCAGTTCAGACAGACAATAAATTGCAACTAACTTGGTACGTATGAGAGTTTTTTAAACTCTAATTGGCAAGTTTCTTTATAATTATTCAAATTACAAAATATTTCAGCATTCCACTTCATAAAGATTCAGAAACTGCACATAAAGGAAATTAAAAGGTCCTTTGAAGCTTTTGCTGTTTTAAGGTCACTTAATTATGTAATCTTCAATGCTTTGGCATTTGCTTTAAACTCCCCAAATTCTGATCTAGACAAGAGTAAATTCAAAGCTGGCCTCATCTAAAACCTCGCTTATATTATAAAGCAGCATTATCTAAAGGAGCCTGGCTGATTAGCTCACAGAGACAACACAAGAGGTAACTGTAAAGCTCATGGCTCTTTTGTTATTAAGGCACTCTTTCCTCAAAAGTTCTCAGCACTGGCAGTCATTTCACTCTCGCTAGTTTACAATAGTTCATAATAACAAAATACGATCCTGACAATATCTTAACTAGACATACACTTGTCTACCTGGAAACAGAAGAAACTGCATCCCCATTTGAAAGAAAAGACCCAACCATTTTATCTACATGGAAATTAAAATAGCGGTCATTTTAAAACAAGTTATCTGTATATTTTGATATCTTGCATTTTTCTGTGATTAGTAGAAAAGCAACATAAGCTTATATACTGCAACTTTGCCATGAAGTTTACTCAAAGAAGCTGTTTTCCTAAGATTAAAAAAAAAATCCATAGTTTCTAATTAACAGTTGTGTGAGAAAATTCATGGGTCAATATAGACCTACGACCTGTATCAGCATTTTCCTATTATCTTGTTCAGAACACACACCAAGTTACATTATGAATTACAGGGGCCCTTTTCTGTTTAGAAATTGAAGACTCTGGAAAAAAGATTTAAGGAACAAACAAGGTCTCAGCAGGACAGATGCCTCACAAAGTTTTCTGGTTTTGAGAGATGGTGGGGATCCATATTTTCTCACAACTGCAACATTGTGTATTTATTTTTAGCATTGCTGGTTAGGATGGTTAATTGGAATTGCAGCTAGTATTAAGTGGAAAGACAGCAAGTATGAAGTTTATTCTTAATGTATGTTATTGATTATTTTGAATGCAACAGGTTTGGGGGTTTGTTTGTTTTGGGGGGAAAAAAGGGGTTGGGGTTTTTTGGGGGTTTGTTTGGGTTTTTTTTGTTTTTTTTACTGTTTACTCTACAAAGCAAGTACCACACTGAGTCACAGTAAACGGTATGTTTTGTATTAAAGGTTTGGTTTTTTTAGAAAGTTATAAACATGTATTTCTTTTAGGTACTATCTCAGTTTTACATATATACTTACAGCCTCACTGTGAATAGGATGCACAGCAAAGAAGAGAGCCGTGACAAAAGCCAGTCGACTGTCCTTGAATACAGCTTTGTCACAAGTATACATCAGGACAAGAGTCACTAGACAGTGTAAAGTTACATTTACTGCATGGAAATAGAATGGGTTCATACCAGCCAACAATATGTTTAGCCTGTAAGAAAACAAAACAGAACCATAATAAATATAATTAGGCCATAGAATCCTTGCAATGGCACAACATCATTCACACACATTAAAACCAGACGAAATACGTAATTTAGAGTACAGGCTGTTAAATTAATTAGGATAAAATTGCTCAGAACATCTGGTTAATCTCGATAAAAAGAAACCACTGCCTGCTGCAGCCTCCTCCCCCCACTGCCTTTTAAAACGTGTGGTTGAATTTGGCTAGTTTCGCTGCAAATGATGTAAGAGGCTAACAACACAGACTTGAGCTAAGCATCTCATAGATAGGTGCTTTACATACTTACCCCAGGATAAATCATGCACTTCAACATGAAAGCTGTAACATTTGTGCCCTTTCAACACTGGCACTTTCCACAGAAATCTAAGCTATGTGGTAGTTTTATGATATGGATCCATTAAGATTGATTTTTTTGAAAAACTGATTGATATCTTCACATGTGACCAATTAAAGCCATGATTCAGCAGTTTCCTGTTTCACTTTAGATCATGTGAGTAATATCACTGAAGTCAAACAGGAATACCAGTGTTTAACTTTAAGCCTGAGTTTATGAGCTTTGCTGAATCAGGGTCTACACCAGGAATCCAGATGCAACAGGAACCCCTCTACCATCAGAAATTGTTTTTGCAGAATGTTCAGTGACAGGACACATTAGTTGCTATGCCATCAGGTTCTCTCCTGATGAGAGAGCAGCACTACTCATTATCTGTGGCTGCCACAAAAGGAAAGAGTGACTAACTGCTAAGAATTTATTTTCACAAGATATTCATAAACTTGTCTCCTCACTGCACTTACCGCCAACTTATTTAACAGTTGTTAACAGGGTTGTTTTACATACAGTTGAAAATAGAATCAAAATGATTAATTCTAATTAAATTTGTCCATTTGGTTATGTCTTCTAGATCAGTGTTTCAACGACTGGTTCATGGACCGGCGCCTGTCCCTGAGATCTCCCTGACACAGTTTAGGAAGACAGCAAGCCAGTCCCTGGTATCCAAAAGGTTAAGAAACACTGACCTAGACATCACATACAAACAAGAAAGAGTTGGAATTAAAAAAACAACAAAAGAAATGACACCCAATAAAATCAGTTCAAATATTTTGCATGTAGACTAAACCACACATTAAGGGGCAACAATCCCTATATTTGCTTTTACTAAGGGTCAGACTGCAGTTCCCCATGGTTTACATGGCTTGAGAGCAATGCACTTGACTTGTTATTACTATGTAAACACCTTGGTTTTTCTAAATCAGCTGAGAATTGGCATGTTTGTAAAGCCCAGACAACATATGTTTTTTATAAATACTTTCTATATGCACAGCTTACAACTGACAGAACTTGATCTACCCTAGGCTGCATTTTGACCAGTCAATCTAACTTTAAGAGGGAAGGAGTCTTACTTGTGTATTCCATTTTTGTTCCCTCGGGAACACTTTGGAGGTAATCACTGAGCTAAAGGAGTTTGGGAAAAATACAACTTTGGCATAACCTAACCCTGGACTTTGAAGTAATGCTTTATGCAGCTATATTTTGACAGGACTTCAATTCACGTGAATGATCTAGAACTCTTGAATAAAGCCTTTCCCTCTCCCCCCCCCCGTGAGATATGTCAGCCCTGAGCTTCGCCTGTGGTACAAGCTGCCCTCCCACCCCCAGTCCCACCATCACAAAATGAGAAAAAAAGTAAACAATACATTCAAACCAAATTTCAGTCTAAAATATACAGCAGCAGCATGCTCCCGCAGGGCTAAATGGTACTCGTCATGCACAGAGCAGAGCAAGGGGGCAGTCCTGCCCTGCCCCAAGAGAGCATTCTATTGTAGAGTGGCAGTCTTCTTGAAATCCCCAAGCCTGCTTTGCGTGCCTTCATGGGGAGGTATTTGTCTCCCACCGCCATCTGTCATTCCCACTCAATGAGACAGTGCTGGTGATGGGAGCCATGTGCCCCCAAGGGAGTAGGTAATGTAGTCTTTGCACTCTCTTCAGTGAAGGTACACCAGCACCTGACCGTTAGGCAGAGCACACACTGGGGAGGGAATGCTCCTTGTATCCATTCCACTGAATGCCCAGCAAAGGGCCAAGCATTAACTGGCCTACAATAGGAGAGATTTACCTCATGTTGTTTCCTTAGAGTAGCTGCTACGTATGAAAAAGCAGTAACCTAATAATTTTCAGAGTAGCAGCCGTGTTAGTCTGTATTTGCAAAAAGAAAAGGAGTACTTGTGGCACCTTAGCGACTAACCAATTTATTTGAGCATAAGCTTTCGTGAGCTACAGCTCACTTCATTGGATGCATTCAATGAAGTGAGCTGTAGCTCACGAAAGCTTATGCTCAAATAAATTGGTTAGTCTCTAAGGTGCCACAAGTACTCCTTTTCTTTTAACCTAATAGTCTGGCTTTTCCTTTTTAAAAAACAAAACACTACAAGGATAGGCCTTCCATTAAACTGTAAAATCCGAGTAGGAGTATGGGGGTGTGTGCGCGTGCGCACGTGCATTATCATCTATAATTTGCCATCTTTGGTGGTCCATGAACATTGAATGTGAAAATGTGCAGGTACTGTTTCATTCCTGCTAAGGTTATTATTTGTCATAACAAATTAGGCCAAATGGTGAAGGAAACATTCTTTTGTCCTGAAACAATCTCACAAGAAAGCTTTTGAAATGCTGATAGTGGTTGTGATTGTTATACACACTATGTGTGCACAAATATAGCACTTCAATCCGCTAAAAATCCATCCATGGTCTTCCAAGCCATGCAAGCTTCACAAGGCTACACAGTAGGGTCACCTACTGGCCACGGGTAAGGGCAACCTCCTACGTAAAGCCAAAAAACTCCACAGCAGAGTGCTGCAGAGTAGGAATGGGGAAATTAACAAAAGTGCCTCCCCTCACAACCCACCAGACCCTAGCCTCTGTCCAGTCCTCTCTTCACTTTTGGCATTAGGCATTACTATACTATTAAGTATCCACTGTGCATAGCTCAACAAGTGGGAGAGAAAAGTGAGGGAGGGTTAAAAGACAGATCCTTGGAGTCCTCTGAAATTAACTTCCAGTTGAAATTAGGGGCTCTCCACCCCCAGCTTAATGGAAAGAAGCACCTGGAAACCCCCAATCAACAGTAGCATACAGGTGTCTGAGGGTTTCTCTCTGACTTAGCCAATTGTAGACTGGCCTTCAACTGAGAAACCTTTGATTTCATGTCATACTTCCATAGATTTTTTTTAAGCTAGGAAAGAACATTAGGGTCTAAGAGTCTGACCATCCTGCACATCACAAGCCAGAGAACCTGACTCAGCAGAATTCCTACATCAAGACTATAACTTCTATGGTTGAGCTAAAGCATATATTTTAGAAAGATAGCTCCCCAACCCTGGCTTCTCCTTGGCTGAGCTCTGTAAGGGGACTCCAATAAGGAAGCGGTGTCTTCGGGCCAACCAGATCCTCTCCATTTTTCCTCATCAGCCAAGGAACGTGTCCCCTAATGGCATTCCAATGATGATAAACTGCATGGAGTAAGTGACCCCCACCCCCAGGGAAGGGAACAGGCATTATACAACCACCACCAAAGGAAAATAGCCCTTTTCAGATTAGGCTATTTAGCTGTATAGAACCTATAGGTAAATTTAAGATGATAAAAAACAAGGGTCCCCCAGGCTGCTGCCACATGCAGAAGGGAACACATCTGGAGAGAGGATACACAGAAAGAGTACCACAACCATGGTATCATCCCTCCCACCCTGCAGAAGACCCTGTATAGGATCTCTGTGATCACCTGTTCCTGGGGCTCTGGAGTAGAGCAGCTCATCTGCCAAAGCTCTGACTAATTCTTCTCCCCTCTTGAAGAAATACATAGGAGAACTCACTGGAAGTTACTGACAATATACGGCTTGATCCTTCACCACTGAAGTCAATGGGTGCTTTGCCAGTCTACTAAATGGAAGCAGAATCACAGCTAAAGACTGCAATAGTTTACATGGCTACCCATTCTGCAATTCGAAGGAGGTTCAAAGGTGACTGTCAGGTGGGGGATTATGCCATCCAGGTACTGGTGAACAGCAGTTGAAGAACAAAGGGCCTCCAGGAGATTGGGGGTGGGGGGTCAATCCACAAGTATGAGGAGGTGTAACTGCTAGAATCTTCTATGGGGGAAATGGCCACCCACCCCATCCCTAATGGGAGAACTCACTGGAAAATTCATGAGTAGGAACTCTCCAGTGTGGGTATTCCCTCACCAAGGAGACCTGAGCTCCAAGATAATTCCATGCTGAAGCAGAGACTCTGGCCTCAACTCATCCCTTTGTGTCTAAGTATTGCATCATATATAGTTCATAGCGTCACACACTGCTCAGAAACCATGGCCAAACCCATGTACAGAAGGAAAAGAAAAAAGCATTTAATTTTGAAATTCCTTGATTTGTTAGTGTAATAAGATCTGTTCAAGAACATCATTAGAGAGGGTGTATCCCTTTGGTTTGGGGACAGTTTCAAAAGGATCCCTTATCATGTAAGTGAGCCTTGTAAGTTACAGCTCACCATGTTACTGTATGGTGTAGGATGGACCTTTGTCCTTATGGCCCTGTCGAGCTGAATAGGTAAGAGCACAGTCTAGCCCTCAGGAAAAGGTATCTTTCCCATGCAGAATGATGAAGGCACATGAATCCTACTGTTCATCTCCTTCCTTCATGGGGAAAAACAGAAAAATCTGCATAGCCCTCTACTTGCTCATAACTTTTGACCTCAGTGTTCAGCCTTGATCGCCATGAAACATTCCAAAGTTAAATAGAATTCAGCAGATTAGCTTTTTTTGACACAGAACTAATAGGACTAATCATGCCATGAGAGTGACTTAAAAATGGAATTTGTTTGAGAAAACTCAAAGTTAGTTTTGTCATATATAAGCACTAACACCACTTGGCACTTACATAGTGCTTTTTAATCCATTTAGACACACAAATACCCACTCCACTTTTTCTTTTTTATAAAACTCTCATGATTTAAAGATATTGTAAACCATAATTGGAGAGTGTGTGTTTTTATGGACCTTGTTATTTTCCCTGGACAGCTTGTGTTTAGTTTAATCTGTTTTATTATTTTCAACAGACTGACAAAAATACAACACTGTATGAAGTAGAAATGCATAGCAGAATGATGATCATTTGTTACAGCAAATAATTCCTAATGAAAATTCTCAGTTATAGGATCCCAAAGTTCATTACAAATCTTGGAGAGACGGAGATTTAGATGCAGGCTTTTATATATTTCTACAAATTAATGTAACAGGAGGCCAACTGAGCAATTAAGCTTTTTCTGGTTTTCCATTTTCTTTACATTTTCACATAAATCATGAAATTATATCTGAAAATGCCAACGAGGCATGCTACTGCAAGATTTCACTATACTATAAAGTGGAACCTGTTGAGTGAACTCTATGAATGCATCTACCATATACTAAAAAAAAGTGTGCACCTGTATGCCAACAGTGGTCCAGCTGCACCAATGCTAACAACTGTTAAAAAGTGTTAACTAGACAGGGTTCAAATATTTTCCTCCAGCATGCCATGAAAACCCACAGTAACCAAAAAATGCCCAAGCCCTACTAGCATATACACTGTGGCCAGCACTGATGCAGTTGCACTATTGTTGGAAGACAGATATCCTTTTTCTAGTGTAGAACACTCTGTACTAGTAATTCCTTAGTGCTATTCTACTTTGAGTGTAGTGGAGTGTAAGCCCCAAAGGGCTTCTTCACCACCACATTTTCAGCCTTTTATAACTGGAGGCCGCCACTGATCCTCTTTGAATGTAACACCTACCATATACCAGACAGGTACTGAAATTTGTACTCCAATGGAAACAACACTTTCCCCTTCACCTCTGCTCTGTTTTAGGGAAGAAGAACAGAAGTTTCTACTAAGCTATGGAGGTATGGTTCATCAGGAGTGACAAATATGAATGTGCAAACATTTCTGGGTCTTCACAGACAAAAACAACAGAAACTTTGGACGGTTTTTGACATTCACCAAACTAATGCAACCAACATTCACATGGTTTCAAGTTTTGACTTCACATAGTGGCCTAGCAATTAAAAAAACTGACCCGTTGTGGCAATGTACAAATTGACAATACAGTAGAATACTTTATAGAAGTGTTGAACTATGAAGAAGGCGGCAACACCACACATCATCAGAAGCTACCTCTAAATTTTTTCTTAAATAAGATCAAAACCACAACAAATGGCTGTGGACATTTATGTATAGCAAAGTAGATGCTTTCCAGCCCCATCAGGCTACTTGTCTACTCACTTGAAAGAAGATCAGGATCAAAACTTGTTCAAAGGACACAATCACAGAGATCAGTCATCAGCAACAGCACTAGTGAAGATTACACTGGAGTTATTCTGCATGATCAGTGGTAGACTTCAAACCAGATTAATGTTAGAATTTTTAATTGAATTTGAAATAACTTATTACATAATCTTTCAGCTCTGACGTCCAGTCTCAGCTTGGTGGTGACAGTGTAACAAGTGAGAGCCAGACAAACTAAAAGGGGGGAAAAGAAGCCTTGGCATAACAGTCCAAAACACAGGAGGCCGAATGCAAAGAAATGCCATTAGACAATCACGCCACCAATCATAATTCATTTTAATGTACTCAGAAAGCATTGACAGGGCTCCTCCAGCTGGGAGGAAAGATTGGTCCAAAGCTGAGCCTCCTAAGGAAAGGAAGGAAGAAGGAAATAAATGAAGACAGCACCAAATATCTGCTACTAAATATTAAACACTCCACTCTGGTTCACTTTCCTCTCATAACACAAGAGCTAGGGGTCACCAACTTAGTTCCCTTTAAGCTGTGTGGTCATGCAGCAGCCTGAACCCACCCAGACGGGACCTGCTGTGGCTGGGGAAGGGGTGACCCTCCCACATCCCCAACTCAGCCCCGGACCTGCCACAGCCAGGGGAAGGGCACCTATCCCACGGCCCCAACCCCAGAGCTGCCACTGCGGGGAAAGGCACCTCTCCCCGCCAGTCCAGGTGCTGTTGTGAGGAGAAAGATCTGGGGGGAATCCTCTTTCCCCAGAGCACCCTCCTGCATCTCAAACCCCTCATCCTCAGCCCTGCCCCAGAGCCTGTACCCCCAGCCAGAGCCCTCACCCCCCACACACACACTCCGAACCCCTTAGCCCCACCCCCACCACATGAATTTTGTTATGTGCACTGATATGAAGGTAATGTGTCACACATCACCTACATATTGGTGCACATAACAAAATTCATTCCGCACATGGGTGAGAAAAATTAGAGGGAACACTAGTCACCAAATTAGATTAAAAGGCAGCAGGTTTAAAACAAACAAAGGGAAGTATTTCTTCACACAATGCACAGTCAATCTGTGGAACTCTTTAACAAAGGATTTTATGAAGGCCAAGATTATAACAAAGTTCAAAAAAGAACTAGATAAATAATGGAGGATAGGTCCATCAATGGCTATTAGCCAGGATGGACAGGGATGGTGTCCCTAGCCTCTGTTTGCCAGAAGCTGGGAATGAGTGACAGGGGATGGATCATAGAATCATAGAATATAAGGGTTGGAAGGGACCCCAGAAGGTCATCTAGTCCAACCCCCTGCTCGAAGCAGGACCAATTCCCAGTTAAATCATCCCAGCCAGGGCTTTGTCAAGCCTGACCTTAAAAACCTCTAAAGGAAGGAGATTCTACCACCTCCCTAGGTAACGCATTCCAGTGTTTCACCACCCTCTTAGTGAAAAAGTTTTTCCTAATATTCAATCTAAACCTCCCCCACTGCAGCTTGAGACCATTACTCCTCGTTCTGTCATCCTCTTTGGAACCCCCTTTCAGGTAGTTGAAAGCAGCTATCAAATCCCCCCTCATTCTTCTCTTCTGCAGGCTAAACAATCCCAGCTCCTTCAGCCTCTCCTCATAACTCATGTGTTCCAGACCCCTAATCATTTTTGTTGCCCTTCGCTGGACTCTCTCCAATTTATCCACATCCTTCTTGAAGTGTGGGGCCCAAAACTGGACACAGTACTCCAGATGAGGCCTCACCAATGTCGAATAGAGGGGAACGATCACGTCCCTCGATCTGCTCGCTATGCCCCTACTTATACATCCCAAAATGCCATTGGCCTTCTTGGCAACAAGGGCACACTGCTGACTCATATCCAGCTTCTCGTCCACTGTCACCCCTAGGTCCTTTTCCGCAGAACTGCTGCCTAGCCATTCGGTCCCTAGTCTGTAGCTGTGCATTGGGTTCTTCCGTCCTAAGTGCAGGACCCTGCACTTATCCTTATTGAACCTCATCAGATTTCTTTTGGCCCAATCCTCCAATTTGTCTAGGTCCTTCTGTATCCTATCCCTCCCCTCCAGCGTATCTACCACTCCTCCCAGTTTAGTATCATCCGCAAATTTGCTGAGAGTGCAATCCACACCATCCTCCAGATCGTTTATGAAGATATTGAACAAAACCGGCCCCAGGACCGACCCTTGGGGCACTCCACTTGATACCGGCTGCCAACTAGACATGGAGCCATTGATAACTACCCGTTGAGCCCGACAATCTAGCCAGCTTTCTACCCACCTTATAGTGCATTCTTCCAGCCCATACTTCCTTAACTTGCTGACAAGAATACTGTGGGAGACCGTGTCAAAAGCTTTGCTAAAGTCAAGAAACAATACATCCACTGCTTTCCCTTCATCCACAGAACCAGTAATCTCATCATAAAAGGCGATTAGATTAGTCAGGCATGACCTTCCCTTGGTGAATCCATGCTGGCTGTTCCTGATCACTTTCCTCTCATGCAAGTGCTTCAGGATTGATTCTTTGAGGACCTGCTCCATGATTTTTCCAGGAACTGAGGTGAGGCTGACTGGCCTGTAGTTCCCAGGATCCTCCTTCTTCCCTTTTTTAAAGATTGGCACTACATTAGCCTTTTTCCAGTCATCCGGGACTTCCCCCGTTCGCCACGAGTTTTCAAAGATAATGGCCAATGGCTCTGCAATCACAGCCGCCAATTCCTTCAGCACTCTCGGATGCAGCTCGTCCGGCCCCATGGACTTGTGCACGTCCAGCTTTTCTAAATAGTCCCTAACCACCTCTATCTCCACAGAGGGCTGGCCATCTCTTCCCCATTTTGCGATGCCCAGCGCAGCAGTCTGTGAGCTGACCTTGTTAGTGAAAACAGAGGCAAAAAAAGCATTGAGTACATTAGCTTTTTCCACATCCTCTGTCACTAGGTTGCCTCCCTCATTCAGTAAGGGGCCCACACTTTCCTTGGCTTTCTTCTTGTTGCCAACATACCTGAAGAAACCCTTCTTGATGATCACTTGATGATTACCTGTTCTGTTCATTCCCTCTGGGATCCTGGCATCGACCATGATCGGAAGACAGGATACTGGGCTAGATGGACCTTTGGGCTGACTCAGAATGGACGTTCTTAAATATATATGTATTTGGTGAACAACAGTTTAAAATGTGCATCCATTTCAGGTCTTGTATAATAAGTTTCAGTTCAGAAACTGATTTTTATGGTCAAATTAAAAACATCCGAAATAGGATGTGTAAAGAGAACACGGACATAATCCTAAGTGTAGTAGCACTGCTATGAAATGATTGTATAGCAAGACGTCATATCTGGGAGCCTGAGTATTTAGTGTTATAAATTACAGCTCACTGTGTGGTGTCAAACTGTAACACAATAATACATTGTTACAAAGGTAAAACAAAATCAAATCAAATCTGGGGACTCCATTTTTATTTTATTTTTAACTCCTTAACCTTAAAGTCCACCCCACTGCCATTGTCCCCACCTATCCACCTGGAAAACAGAAGGGTTTACTTGTAGATGACTGGACAGTGGCAGGGGCTGATAATGGATTATTGAACATCTTACCTCTTGGCTGTTGTTTAAATCTAACCCAGAGGTTCATAGTTGCTAAAGGTCTGATCCAAAGGAAATTTTAGTCAATGGGAATCTTTCCATTGACTTCAGTGGGCCTTGGATCACACCTTCCTAGCTGTTGCTGACAGCAAATACAGTTCTCTTTGTGAAAAGAGATGATGTTCTCAGTCTAACTCCCAAGTGTCCATGTCCCAAAAGCCACCACTACTAGCCTTTTTGTTGGTGCATCTCAGCAGAAAGACCAGTGAATGAATGAGCAAAGATTTAACTGCTCTTCTAAGGAAGTGATCACTCTAAGTCAGGGTAAAGGAACATTGGTGTGAAGGAAGCATGCACTGCTGCCTTCTTCTACACCAGTTCTGTGGGAAGAAAATGTCAGTCTCCAAGGCTGTCCATCTCCTCATCCATGGATCCAGAAAGTCCCATGACTTCCTTGTCTATCTCCTCCTGGCATTAGCCAAGATGGCCAGGAAGAAGAAGCAGGACAGGGGGTTGTCTGCAATTGCAGGGCCCTTTTCTGTTCCCTTCATGCATCTAAGAAGAGTTCCGCTAACTCCTAAGAGAAATGGGTGTTTTGAGGTTTCTCTGCTGAGTGTCCCCCTCTGGAACCTTTTTTTTTTTGACCCTGTGAATGCACCTCCAATCTCTTTTTTTCCCCCGATCTTTTGTCCCAAATAATGTGATTTCTGTGTCCCTCTCCATCTTGTGACAGGGTGAGCCTTTCGTTGGTTTAATAGGATTTCAAATGGACTTTAGGGGCATGCCTTTCATTTTCCTTACAGGCTGTGTTCACCAAACCAAAGTTAAAACAGGATGACATCTGTTTAATGTCCTTTGAAACTTGTTTTATCATCTCTTGAATTTAGAAGAGACTTCTTTCCAAGCCTGTTAGTGCTGCTCCTTAAAGAACAGTTCTACTCTGACGACTATATAAAAGTGTTACCTTATTACTCCACAGATTTGCTGTCTCAGTCATAAGCCATCTGAGTGACAAAAGCAAGTTTTTACTGGATTTTTTTTGGTTACTGGCCTTGCAGAACAAACAGTTGAGAGAGTGAGCTGAGGATTTTATTTTGTCTTTCACATCCAACAGTATTGTTTACGAAGTTCCAAATCAGCAACATTGTGCAAATACATGAGAAGCAAGGGTGTAACCTAAGTGTCAGTGAGGACATAACTGGTCTACAGAACCTCTGTTACCAGTGACAAGGCATAACATATTTAAGCTGGGTGCTTTCTAAGAGCCCAGGATGAATTGAAGGACTGGCTGTTAGGAAATTATACACACCCACACACACTTATTTGAACACATTATACTGTTTTGGTTGTTTATTTGTTTTTAAGGCAGGAAAGAGAGGGAGAGAATGAACTATAGTATATTTCAGCTAAGTAACCTCTTTTAAAAAAAAAAAAAAGCCAAGAACTTACATTCCGGATGGGGTGGGCTGCAGGCGGGCTTGGTTGTTGTTTTTTTTTTTCTTGTGGGGGTTGTGGGTTTTTTGGCTTGCTCATGTCCAGACACAAAAAAATGCACCCAGAGTGTGAATATTTTACTTTTAGCTCAAGGTTCTAATAATCTAGGCCATTCAACTTTCCTCTCATTGTTCATATTGAGAGCACACACAGAATAAATTATATCCATATGTATTTATTAATCTGTAACTTAACTGTATTCTGAAATTAAAGATTTTTATTTTAAAATCTTTTATTTTAGTCTTTCTGAACTCATTTGACATTTTTAACTGCTTGGTTTTGTGTTAAGGACTCTCCTTTTAAAATTCTTCTAATGGATGCGGGGGGGGGGGGTTTCAAGCAAAATCATTTTCAGAACATGGCAGTCGCTGTCATAGACTTCATTCCAGTGTCAATTCAAAGTCTATAGGGCATCCTGAATTGTTCCTCTTGATTTCATAGCTACAAAAAGGCATGGCTATTAAAGGATGAAAAAGAGAGAGAATAAAATGTCCTTGGTATATTATGATAAGAGTTGCAGATATAATCCCAAAAAATTTCTTTTGAATCTTGCTATAACATAATCCAAAATCCATAGGGTCTCTGAATTGTGTGCACAGAACAAATAGAACAAATTCCATGGTTGGAAATATAACTTTATTCCAGAGGAGAATAACGAATGGTGCCTCACACAGGGTCTGGCTACTGTTAAAACCCCTTGATCTTCACTTAGACAACATAGTGTGGCTGAATAGATAGCTCAGCCATTACATTCCAACTTCAATCTAATCTGCAAATATTCACAATGCACCATTTTCTTAAGCATCCTAAGTGCTCTCATCTCTGGAAAGTGTATTAGGATGCTGTTTTCATTTCCATTTTGCTAAAAAGGTCCATTTCTATCAAGCATTTTATTGCCAGTAGGGCAAATCCACCCCTTGCTCCAGAGGGAAAGTGTGCCTCTACGCAGTGGAACCAGTGATGTTCTGCAGAGCAAGGGGGAGACTGGATGTTTATGCAGGGAGCATGCATTCCACACTTGGAGTGGAGTACCACTTGGTGAGAGTCCTGTATGCACAGTTTTCAGGAAGTGGGGCCAGATGACCCACTTCTGCTCAGATCCCGTCAACCTCCTCTTCCCCTACTGCTGGCAATGGTGGGGGGGAGGGGGACCACAAAGGTCCCACAGAGGCTACTTAGGCCTTTGAGTTGAATTAGTCTTCACTCTGCAGTCAGAGTATCAAAGAAGTAAAATGATTCCTTCCCAATCCAACAACCAGCCCAGGTACCGATCAAATTAAAACTGTATAGTAAACACTTTGAAATGAATATACTTCAGTATCAAATCCTGCAAACAAAACTAGTCCAACTAACTGCCAAAAGAACTACCTGCATAGCTAAATCAAGCATGATTTCATCCTAAATATGTTTTAAATTAAACAGTATAAGCAAATGCTGGTTCAGATTCAAAGAAAAAAATGCATACTGAAACATTTCATTTCAGGTACTTTGTTAAAGTTCAAAAGCACTTCACTAATTATCTCATATAATTTAGGCCCTATGCTGCCATCAGATCCTTGTATGCTGATCCTGCCACCAAAGAAGTCAATGGGGATCCATGTAGAAATGGTTTTGCCTATGCAAAGCCAGTGCGCCTCTTCAAGGCAGGGTTCTTATCTTCAGACCTGCCTGTAAAACACCAAGAACACTCCCAGCTTTTTATAAATAAAAATAAGAAATTTTGTATTCATTAATGGGTCTCACTTTATATTAAGGTTCCATTTTCAGCCAATTCATGCAGATTTTTTATAAATGATTATTTGATCCTGTAATTATTTTTTAGAGTCCAACAGGTCAACAAATTGATTATAACCATGTATAATACCTTCCACTTATGTGCTTATAGCCATCGATAGCACATACTGCTTATGTCTGAACATGCTTATAAATTATTTATAAACAAAACCTTAAAGTGTGACCCATAAGTCTTCTCATAGCAATACTGAAAGTTCATGACCCTCAATTTTAAAATGCGTTTTATTTACTACAATATATCAAATATTTTATATTATCAAGGGTTTCATCAAAACACAGTAAAAAAAGGAGTAAGATAACCAGAAGGACATGAATTGCATGCACTATACTAACTCCATCTGCTATCCTTTTTAAAAAGTGGGGCAGCTTTCCCTTCCAGATTAGCGGGGCACAACTGTCAGTTACTTTCCAGCTGCTGCCCAACTTGTCTTCTTTCTTTTGTAACAGAAAACGTTCTCTGCCTATTCTGCATGTCATGCATAAGGGCCATCTAATGCAGAATAGCTGTCTGAGTCTGAAGTCAGTGACTGAGGTGAGAGCTGCAGCTGTCAGACAGTAAGAAATGTAGTAGTATATTTAAGGCAGACCCTAGAAGTATGGTTCTTTTAAAAAGTGTTGCTAATATATTTCTCTCAGAAGTGTAGCTGAAAGTGATCATTAGACAAATGTTAAGCCCCTCTTCTTACTGCAGAAAAGGAGATTTCAAAAAGGCACTAGAGTTGGCGTGGTTTCTTTAAAGGGAGGGTTGAACAGGAATTAGAACATTTAAATGACAGGTTTCAGAGTAGCAGCCGTGTTAGTCCACATTCGCAAAAAGGAAAGGAGTACTTGTGCGCACCTTAGAGACTAACGAATTTGTGCCACAAGTACTCCTTTTCTTTTAACATTTAAATGATCATTTCAGAGACAAAGCACTTCCTAAACGTTTTTCTTCTATCCTTCTTGAATGATCACAAAGCCAACCAACAAGGAATAACCGGTGGGGGTTTGCAGATGCTGTGGACCCAGCAAGCCACATAGCTTTTGCAGGAACTTCAGGGTTTCTTGGCAGGTGCACCAGACAGCTGTTCCCCTAGAGCTGCCTGCCTTTCGGAGAGAACGAGTCCCCTCCCCACAGACAGATTCTGATGCCAACCCAGCGTTTCCCCTTCTCAGCGCTCCCCAGTCGGACTGGAGAAGCCAGAGCCCCGGGCACAACCTGAGGCAGCGGCCCCGGTGCTGACGCGAAGGCAGCCCGCTAGGCTCCTCTCTCCCCACCCCACCGGGGTCTGCACTGCTCGCGAGTTCCCTTCAGAAACGCTGACTCACGAAGCTCGCCTCCCAGCCCCAAACATGCCCGGGCCAGGGCGGGCAGCTCTGGTGCCCCAGAACCTCGCCTCGCCCAGAACCCCGCCTCGCTCGCTAGGGTGCAAGCCCCGAAAAGCCCTTCGCTTCCTCCTCCACCACCCAGTGCGGACCCACAGGCGCCCCCGCGCTGGCCCACCCGCCAAGTAACCTCCCCTTCCCCCTATATACCCCCTTCCCCCCCACACACACACGGGGAAACCCGCCAGCTGGGTGCAGCCCCAGCCCTCCCTCCACTCGGGGCGCCCTGGCGGCTGCACCCCGCGAGTCGCCGGGGGATGCGCGGCTAACCCGCCTGCTCCCATCCCCGCTGGCGCCGCCAGGGCTAAGGCCGCCGCACTCCGCATTCTCAAAGCCCCCAGGGTTAACCCCGGGCGCGCCTCTGCCCACCCCCTAGCCCGGGGCTGGCCGGGAGCGGGGCCACGGCTCCACAGGGCTCCCTCGCGCGCCCCGGGAGCCAGCAGGAGGCGCCAGGCTGCAGCTGGGCACGGGCGCGCCGGGAGGGCGCAGTGGCCGCCCGGCCGGGCCGGGGCACTTACTTGAAGGTGAGGACGCAGAGGGGGCGGTAGGACTTGTGGCTGGTGTTCTCGGCCATGCCCTTGCCCCAGAAGTCGTTGGCGAAGACGCCCGCCCAGGGGGCCGCCGCCCGCACGTCCGGGTTGTTGACGATCGCCCACACGTCGTCGTGCACGAACTCGCCCCGCAGAGAGCTGCCGTAGCACAGGGCGCACAGCCCGGCCAGCAGCAGCGCCGCGGCCAGGGAGCTGCCGGAGCCGGGCCGGGCTGGAGCAGCGGCGGCGGCGGCAGCAGCCGCCCCGGCTGCGGGGACAGGAGAAGAAGGCGGGGACGGCGGCTGCAGCGGCGCTCGGTCCCGGCTCCTGCCGCTGGCGGAGGCTGTCACCATCCTGCTGGGCTGGCTCCTCGCGGGCGCGGGGCATCCTCCTCCTCCTGCCGGGCGCGGGCGGACAGCGCCGCTAGCATGGTGCCGCCGGGGCAGGCAGGAGCCCGAGCCGCTGCTGGCTGCTCGCGCTCTGCCGCGGCTCCGCCTGCCCCGCTGCAAATAAACAGCCGCCGCCTCCCCCCTCCCCCCGTCCCAGCACGCATGCTCCTTGCTGCGCTCCCCCCAGCCCGCCACCTGAGTTCTCCGGGGAGCGGCTGCCGGGGAGGGGCCCCGGCCTCAGCTGCCCGCTGGATGCCCCCCTCTCCGGGGCGGGGGGAAAGCAGCGGCAGCCTGCCAAGGAAAAGCAGCAGCCGCCTCAGCCCGCCTGCCCTGCGTGGGGAGGGAGACAACGTTTGAGCTCCCCAAACAGTGCTCTGTACAGCACCTTCCTATCCTTACCCCCATTTTATTGATGGGGAAACGGAGACACGGCCCGGGGCAGGCACCATGGTCACGCAGCAAATCAGCGGAACTGGGACTAGAACCTGCCTCAGATACGTCCCGGTCCCATCCCCTAACCTTCAGATATATGCTGCCCCCTTCTTGATCTTTTTACCACTTTACCCAGCTCTATAAGGACCTTCTCCCGTGCCCCTCCCTGGGCAGAGCACAGCACTGTCCGGATATCAGCTTCCGCAGCTGGCCTGTTCCTGCCTCCCTTAAACCAAACAGGCTGGAAGATACATGAGAGGGTGGAGGTATCAAAAGGCAAGGCATGCTTCAGTTATCTAACCTTTTCAGCACCTGGGACAAGAACAGAGCCCAGGAGATTGAAACCTGTAAGGTAACATGTCAAATGTCAGATCCCACCATTCTCCCTCCCTATTGGCTATCATAAAATATTAGGTTCTTCTGTATAATTACACAAGCCAGCTCAGCAACACAGTAACTGGTACAATGAGATAGGGTCAATGAGTTTTGTGTTTCAACATCCATCATTTTTAAAGGCCCACTTACATTGGGGCATACTTGAATTCACACTTTTCAATATCAGGAGCCTCTTCCTCCTCTGCTGCTGAGGTCCTTTCTTTCTGTCATGACTATGCCATGTTGTATCCCAGCCTGGGATAAGCCTCATTTTCTGTGAATTGGATTTCTTCTAATTTCTCCTGACTAAAGAATAACAACATACAAAAGCTCCTCCTAGACAGGTATTTGCATTGTGACATCATCTGCCTTTTAAGGAATTCCACCATAGTTTCTTGTGGGCAGATGGATGATCTTCTGTTGTGATGGCTTCTAGCATATGGAACTTGCTTTCTCTGGACATCTGCTTCAGCCCATCCCTCTGAACATAAGAATTGTCATACTGGGTCAGACCAGTGGTCCATCGAGCCCAGTATCCTGTCTTCTGACAGTGGCCAGTAGATGGTTCAGAGGGAATGAACAAAACAGAACAATTACTGAGTGATCCATCCCCTGTTGTTCAGTCCCAACTTCTGCAACTTTAAACTTGTAGGTTTAGAGACATCCAGAGCATAGGGTTGCATCCCTGACCATCCCAGCTCATAGCCATTGATGGATTTATCCTTCATGAACTTAGCTAATTCTTTGTCAAACCCAGTTACACTTTTGGCCTTCACAACATCCCATGGCAACAATTCCACAGATTGAATGTGTGTTGTGTGAAAGAGTACTTCCTTATGTGTGTTTTAAATCTGATGCCTATTTATTTCATTGTGACCCCAGTTCTTGTGGTACGTAACGGGATGAATCATACTTCCTTATTCATTCCTCTACACCATTCATAATTTTATAGACTTCTATATCCTTCCCCTCTCCCCTACTTAGTCATATCTTTCTAAGATGAACAGTCCCAGCCTTCTTAACCTCTCCTCCTATAGAAGTTGTTCCATACCTTTAATCGTTGTTACCCTTCTCTGTGCTTTTGCCAGTTCTAATATATCTTTCTTTGAGATAGCGTGACTAGCGCTGCATTCAAATTATAGATATACCCTCAATTTATATAGTGGCATTATGAAATTTTCTGTCTTATCTATCCCTTTCTAAAGGTCCTAAGATTGTTAGCTTCTTTGACTGTTGGTGCACATTGATGTTTTCAGAGAACTATCCCCACTGACTCCAAGATCTCTTTGCGTGGTAACAGCTAAATTAGACCACATCATTCTGTATGTATAGTTGGGATTATGTTTTCCAACATGTATTGCTTTGCTCTTATCAACATTGAATTTCATTTACCATTTGTTGCCCAGTCACCCACTTTTGTAACTCTTTGCAGTCAGCTTTGTACTTAGAATATCAGGGTTGGAAGGGACCTCAGGAGGTCATCTAGTCCAACCTCCTGCTCAAAGCAGGACCAATCCCCAAGTAAATCATCCCAGCCAGGGCTGTCAAGCCTGACCTTAAAAAACTTCTAAGGAAGAAAAATTATCTTGAGTAATTTTCTATCTGCAGATTTTGCCATCTCACTCTTAACCCCCTTTTCCAGATCATTTATGAATACATTATACAGATCCTTAGGGACCCCACTATTTACTTCTCTCCACTGTAAGCTGACCATTTATTCCTACCCTTTGTTGCCTATCTTTTAACCAGTTACTGATCCCACGACTGCTTACTTTCCTTAAGAGCCTTTGATGTGGGACCTTGTGAAAGACTTTGTGAAAGTCTATGTACATGCTATCAACTGGATCACCCTTGTCCATATGCTTGTTGACACCCCCAAATAATTCTAGTAGATTGGTGAGGCATACATTCCCTTTACAAAAGCCATGTTGATTCTTCCCCAACTTATTGTGTTTATCTAGGTCTCTGATAATTCTGTTATTTACTGCCATTTTTGCCAATTTGCTTGGGACTGAAGTTAGGCTTATGGGCCTGTGATTGGCAGAATGGCCTCTGGACTCTCTTAAAAAAATCAGCATTATATTAGCTATCCTCCAGGCATCCGGTACAGAGGCTGATTTAAGCAACACGTTGCAGAATTATTAACTGTGGTATGTCATTTCATATTTGAGTTCCTTCAGAACACTTGGGTGAATGCCATCTGGTCACAGTGACATATTACTATTTATCAGTTTGTTCCAAAGCCACCTCTCTTGACAAAATCTCATCTATTTCAAAAATCATCTAAAAACACTCCTGCCATATTTTTTTAATTGTCATCCTATAGAACATATGCACTCTTTCAATAGACCAGTGATATGCTGACAATATTTTAAGATGGGGTCCTATTAAAATTCTCCCACTTAGCCTCGGAGACAGACACACACAAGGCAAAAGACTAAGTAATATATTAATTTGTTTTCTGATTTAACCAAAAGCACCTTTCCTATCGCCAAACAATCAGGGAATACCAAGTGGCAAAACAAAGTTAAATATGTCCATTGCATGCATTTAATTTAAGTTTTGGCTATTGAAAAACATACGACTATACCACAGCATTCAATCTATATTATTTGAAATGTGTGTGGACGAGGAATGAAGAGATTTTGTTGAGCCATCCAGAACTACCCTCCTGCAGGATTCATTTATTTATTTTTGCACTAATACTTGACATTTGGTGCTATCTGGTTGTAACAGGGTGCTCCCTACATTTCCGCCATCCTCTGTATACACAGACTACTTATGGACTCTACTCATAAACACCACATGTGGTTTATTTACAGTGTTCCCCCAATTACCTTTACACCACTGTGCAGCACCTTAGGTACAATAAATGCAAGTCTTCAACCCCTTGGAGCAGTGATAGATGAGGGAGAAGATCTCTCACTCCCAGATTTCTCTTGCCTCTGGCTCTCAAACTCTGCCCTCCCCCCCATATTCTATTCTACTTGCTGCTACACATTTGCTTGCTCTTGTTTAAAGTCCTGCAGACTCTTCGGCTACTCCGCCTGCCCGCTGAGTGATGCCTGCCTCTCCAGATGGTGTGACTGCTGGAAGCTATAGGTCTTCTCCATCTCCTTTTATTGTTCCAACAACCATTGCAGGGTCTTTACCATCTGCAAAGTTCTTCCTCTGCATGGATCAAGGCAAGACCCCAGACAGGAACCTAAGTGAACTTGGCACCCCCTCTGCTCCAACTATCTTCTGTGCACGCAGTCTGCTTGGAGACTCTCTGCTTGTATGGTTTATTTACAGTGTGTCTCCCCCTGCCACTCCTCATCTTTACACCATCATACAGCACCTTAGCTATAACATAGAATTCCTCAGCCACTTAGACCAATGAGAGGAGAGGTAGGAGAGCTTTCCCTCCAAGTTCTGTCTTGGCTCTAACTCTCAAAGCCTGCCTCATCCTCTCTCTCCCCCCATCTTCCACTTCCTTCCTGTATGGTCTTCTACTCCCTGAGCTAATGTGCTGATTAGCACTTGAACTCTCCCCAGACCATTCCAGTCTGTCAATTAGGGAGAGATTTGCCTGTCAGGTTTACACTGGGGCAATTTAATTGGTGATACACTGATCAGGTACTGCTACAGCTGCTGTTGCCCAGCACTCTGTCTCACTGGTGCATTCCAAATGCAAAAAAGTATTTTTATGGGCCTGAGGAACAATAACCACTCTAACCAGTGATGAGCTGCCAAAATCTTAACAACCCGTTCCCTCCTCACTCCACGAGGGGGTTGTAGCCCACCCCCGGCCCCCAGGACTCCTGCCCCATCCAACCCCCCATGTTCCTTGACACCCCCCCAGGACCCCTGCCCCATCCATCCCCGTCCTCTGTCCCCTGACTGCCCTCAGAACCAGACAGGAGGGTCTCGTGGGCCACCGTAGTGGGTGCCCACCCTGCCCCGCCCCTAAGAGCCAGAGGGACCGGCCGGGGGCGAGGTGGGGAGTCCCAGCAGTGCTTACCTGGGGCGGCTCCCAGGAAGCATCTGGCAGGTCTCTTTGGCTCCTAGGGGCGGGGTAGCATAGCTGGGGGGGAGCAGGGGGAGCAGCTGCTCCCCCACTGATCACATGAAAAGTGGCACCTTAGGCACCAACTCCATGGGTGCTCCGGGGCTGGAGCCTCCACGGGGAAAATTTGGTAGGTGCAGGGCCACCACCGGCAGCTCCCTGCCCCATGCCCGGCCCCAGCTCACCTCTGCTCCACTGAACCTCTGCTCCGCCCCTGAACGCGCCGCCCTGCTTTGCTTCTCTGCCCCCCCACCTCCGGCTTCCTGCAAATCAACTGTTCGCACGGGAAGCCTGGGCGGGCTGAGAAGCAGGTGGTGGCTTCGTGCTCAGGCCCAGGGAGGCGGAGGCAAGCTGGGGCGGGCAGCGGTTCCCTTGCGTGCCCCCTCCTGGGTTACCTGCTGCAGCGTGGACGGCCCTCCTCGCGTCCCGCCCCAGCTCATCTCTGCTTCGCCTCCGCCTCCCTGGACCTGAGCGTGAAGCCGCTGCCTGCTTCTCAGCCCGCCCAGGCTTCCCGCGCGAACAGCTGATTCGCAGGAAGCCGGGGGGGAGGGGCGGAGAAGCAGGGCAGAGTGGCCGTTCTAAAAGGGCTGCTAAATTTAACAACCGGTTCCCACGAACCGGCTCCAGCTCACCACTGACTCTAACTCCATGCAGCACAGAGGAAAACACCATCAGAAAGAGGGGCATCGTCCAAACCTTCCCTTCAATTTGGTGATGGAATTTTAACAAACGGCTCCCTGGAGCTCCTGGCAGCACCTCAGCCTGTTTATCTGTTATAGCTTATTGGTATTTATTATGCTCAAAACCATTGAGACTGGGTACCTACACTTAGCCTCCTAAATCCATATATCAGCATCTAAGTAAAAATGGTCAAATTGTCAGAAAGTGCAGAACTATTTAAATCAATGGGTGCTCAGCATCTCAGGAAACTATTTATTGAGATGCCTAAAAATGAATTTAGGACCTTTTACACCAGAGTTAATAGAGTTACATTTTTGACACTTATTAAGAAACAAATAGGAAGATTCAATAGAAAATTGTTCTGGATAGGTTTTTATCCACTGTTTCACTGGCTGAGAGTGGTGTCACTCAGTATCTGCAGAATAATTGTGTGGGTGGAGATGAGAAGTAAGCCAGAGGCTAGCCCTGTCAGCTTGCTTGCGTAGTTTAATTAAACACATAGTAAAACAGTTGCTTTTTCTAATTTGCCTCAAGATTATTTTTATAAATTCTTTAGTACAATCACATCTCCCATTTCCTTAGGCCTTATCTAGACTACAGGGGAAAGGTTTTTTTTGGTCTGTGTTTTTGGTATATGACAAGGCCTTACTGGAGCTCAAAATATTATTACTTCCCTCCCACTTGCAACCACTTTCTTATTGAGATTTTACACCAGAGTTAATAGAGTTACATTTTTGACACTTATTAAATATCAAATAGGAAGATTCACAAAGATATTGTTTAAAAAAGAATTAAGACTGAAAGTGTGTTCCAGTGGAGTCCAGCTTAACACTAAAATACCCTAACTTTAAAAAGTTAAAGTCCAGTCTTCTCACTCACTGTCTCCATGCCACTCACCCAGAGGCTAGTCAGGGAACCCGAACCTGCCCTCTTCTTCAGGTTCCAGCCCAAGGCCCCTCAGAGTAGTAATCTGGGCCCTCTCTCTCTGGCCTCATTTCTCTGTTCCTGGGCTGCTTCCTACAACTGGTTTCCCTTGTCTTCCTGGACCTACCACTTCCCAAAGCCTCTTCCCAGGGGGTGGCTACAGCCTCTACTTACTCCTCTCTTTCTCCTGAGAATATTTACCTTTTCCCAGCAGCCTCTTCTGCTTTTAGCTTCTGGCTTTTTAGGCTCCACCTATTTCTGCCCAGCTGGACCTCCTTAATTAGCTGCCTATCTGGACTGCATTAAACACTGCAGGGTCAGTGTGGGGTAGACTCCCCATCACACTTGCATATGACATGAAAATTGGGACCTTCCAAAGGGGAACCACTTCTTCTACCACCTTGGATACCCTCTGTCCTGTTTTCTGATTGGATTCTCAAATTTGGATTCAACAAAGGATGCCCTCTACGTTGTCTCCTATAAAAGAACCTTGTCAAATCAAAGGAAGCATCACTCCTCAGCTCTGAATAAAAGTGCCTATCTGGCCTTAAAACCTGCACTTTCTTTTCTTAAATAACCCCTGGAGAGATCGAGTAACTAAAGTCAGCCACAAATGAAGCCCTCTTGTGGGTAACACCAAGACCTGTGGAAAATAGTCACATCCTTCAGTACTCTCTGTCTCTCTCTCTTTCAGTCCATGGGGAGAGAAAACCACTTGCATTACAACACATCTGTAGCCTTCATGACATCTTGAACTGAAGAGTCTGTCAATTTCTCAAAATCCCAAATGTCTGTCAACAAAGCAGGAGATTTCATAGAGTTAAGGAATGTTCATCTGTGACATACCAGGGTACAATCCAGAACAGTGAGCTGCTGTGTCACCCCAGTCCTGTAACCTGGAGTGCCTTGCTTCTGTAGCCTCTGTCAAACAGCCACTAACATCCCAGTGCACCCAGATGCTTGTGTGTGTACTGCAGCCTGCCAGCCACACCTTGGCTCTCCCCAGTTTTGATTACTACTACAGGGTGACCCCAACACACTCCCAAACACAGACTTTCCCCAGAAATGTATGTTCTGCACTGTTCAGCCCTCTCAAAGACAGTCCAGAAATATTAAGTTTGTTATTCCTTTGAGGGAATAATATACCCCAGGTCATCATGATAAATGAAGTTACCCAGACACTTTAAACACACTGGATTAGATGAAACAATAAAACAAGTTTATTAACTTCAAAGAGAGAGGTTTTAAGTGAGTACAAGTAATGGGGCATAAAAGTCAGAAATGGTTACAAGAAAAACAAGGTAAGACGCTTTCTAGTGCCTAACTTAACAAACTATATTCGATTTAAAGCAAAGTTTCTCACCACCTAGTTCCAACTGCATTACTGACCAAACTCTTTAGGTTAAGACCTCTTCCCCCAAAGTCCAGCAGCTGTTTTCCTTTGTCTTCTTAGGTGTGATGCCAGAGACAGGGAGAGAGAGCTGTGTCTTGGAGTGTTTACCCCTTCTTTTTATAGTTTTTAGTTCCTCTTTGAAAAGTATTTCCAGCTGAGAATGAGGAGACGGGCAGTCTGCTGGAGGAAGGAGACTCCATGCTGTTTCTTTCCTAAGATACAGATCTCTTTGGCCATACTCCCCTTTTTTGCCAAAGAATGGCCACTTGGTAGATAATGGCCCGTCAGTTTTGTTTACACCTGGCTGAGGCATCAGCTTGCCCTTTGTCTTTGAAAAACTAGTTTAACCGCTCCCCAGACTTATCTGGGAAACATTCTTCAGTCATGATTTCAGCTTATGTTCATAACTTTACATATAATATTGCTATGTGTACTTTACCACAATCAGCAAGTTATGAGGTCAAATGATACCTCACAAGACATACCTTGAGCAAAGATTATTACAATAGTCTGTACGGTGTAAACACAGGGGTGTATTCTGTCACACCATCTAACACCAGTTTTAAACTGTTGAGTATGAAAACTTTTATAGATGTATTTTATATAGTTATCCCTGCAATGATCTGTGAAATTTAAAGCTAAATTATTTCTCAAAAAATGTACCTGAGTTACAGAATCACGTATGTAGCTTAAGCACTAAGGGGGAGGCATAGCTCAGTGATTTGAGCATTGGCCTGCTAAACCCAGGGTTGTGAGCTCAATCCTTGAGGAGGCCATTTAGGGATCTGGGGCAAAAATTGGGGATTGGTCCTGCTTTGAGCAGGGGGTTGGATTAGATGACCTCTTGAGGTCCCTTCCAACCCTGATAGTCTATGATTCTATGACTGTCTGTTTACCTGTGTTTGAACAAGTTTCATCCAGCTACATTATACATAGTGTTAAATCAGTAAGTGAATGTTAAGAGTTCACATGTCAATTTGACTATGGCCTCTCTGTGTCTAGAAAAATATTTTTGCATTGAATTGACATTTAAATAAACTACTGATTCACCTTACTTCTGTTCCAATTTAAGTCATTGGGTGTTTTGCAATTCATTTCAATGGCATCAGCCCTATATGTCTCATATGTGTAATCTTTTGATTAACAGATCATGCAGCACTTTAGCTGCATAACAGCCAGCTACCGAACTCCCTTGGCTATTAAAGAATAGGAGGAGGAAGGTTGTAAAACCTAGATCTGAATTTTGAGGGTTTGTCTTTACCCAGGGTGCTCCTGTGAACTTTTCTTCTACATTGGAAGATACATGGAAAGACACTGAGTGTACTATGTGTTCTCCAGCTCAACTAAGTAGATCAGGGCCAATTTCATCAATCTAGCGGAGCAGGACTTAGACTGTGGAGTTAACAAGAGTCCTGAATAAGGGAAAAAGAAACTGAGTACTTGTAGCACCTTAGAGACTAACTGTAGCTCACGAAAGCTTATGCTCAAATAAATGTGTTAGTCTCTAAGGTGCCACAAGTACTCCTGTTCTTTTTGCAGATACAGAATAACACGGCTGCTATTCTGGAACCTGAATAAGGGACAGAACATAGCTGTCCTTCTCCATTCAACATTTCACTGGACAAGGATAAAGAAATCCTAGTCACGATCTGTTTTTTGCCATCAGCCAGGATTGTGTCTAGGTCTGTTTTAAGCCACAGAAGGTTTCTCTTTGTCAAAGTCTAATTCAAGCTGTGTGAAAGTTCATATTTTCTTGGTTTTTCTTTCAGTTGTTGCCAAGTTACCAGCAAAATTACAAGAGGAGAAAACAACTTCTCAGCATCATCAACCTTGTGACCGTTTCTCTGATCCTGTAATCCTTAGGAGACATCACTCCTATAGAAAAATGAAAAGCACAAATGGTAGTTAGGTGCTTAATTCTTACTGCAAGTGAATGAGAGATAGGCTTCTCACTGCATTTTGTGCTTTTGAAAATATGCCCCTTATATGTTTGCCCAAGAACAAATTTAGTTGCTCTAAAATTTAAAATTAAATTTAGAGCTCTAAAGTCAAACCTTGGACTGTGAAGGACATTTTGTCGAAAGCGCAGTAAAAAACAGATATGGTTGAGGTAGAGTATGTCCACATCTGATCAATATCTAATGGGTTGTTGGAACTCTCTGTTTGGAGAACATCAGCAATTAGATTCGCAAGAATAATGTGATTCTTTTAGACAAAGGGAGACTTTTTTCAGCTGAGACTGGTTCTGGATCTGTTTAACTTTCCTTGATATTTAAGCTTCAGAGCAGGCTATACTTTCCCCAACACAGCATCCGCTTGTAAATGTGTCCCTTGAATTAAGTAGGAAGGCAAAAACCCTGATCTTATCTACTTGGACTTAGTTGGTTTTGTTGTGCAGGCATCTTTGACCTGGAACTTGGTAACAGTTTTCTCTTCAGAAGTTGTTTTGAATTACGCAGAAGATCTTGCATCATCCATAGCGGCTATTGAACTGAAGCCTACAGAGATGGTGTACATTTATTCTCTGGTTATCAAGGAAGCACAATGTTATCACAGTAAAATATATCACTCAATCAACTATCAATGATGCAAGTTTCAACAAAATATATATTTGTATGTCATAAAGTTATTAATGCACAAATCAGCACCAAATGCAGTCAGGTCTTTCTGCCATACACTTTTCAATGTAATAAAGTTATTCACATCTCTGTGATTAAGAACAGCTGGAGTAAATTTTAGTAAAAATACTACAACTCACAGTGCAGAATAAGCTATAAAGTATCATTGCAATATGAGTAAAACTTTCCTTACAAGCTACTGAGCAAGGAACTTGGTATATTTCTTTTCATATTCCTTTTTTTTTGTTTTGTTTTGTTTTTTGTTTAGCTTTTATTTTTGCAAGCATACATGGTCTTCCTTTACAATACTCAGTCTCCACTGTTTATGTTGCACAAACGTCCCAGGTACACCAGATCAGCCAGCCTCCCTGCTTCACCGTATGATCCTTGCTGCAAGTCCTCTGACACCAACATGCACGGACTGAATCAATCATAGCCAAAACAAAGATTTTTAAAAAGTTTTCAGGCACAGTTACAACAGCTGAACCCAATTCCAATGCTACATTAGTTGGAGAGCTCTACTTGTGTCTGCTTTCCCTCTGCAAACATTACCATGTGCTGCTGCTTGTTTTCACTAAGTATTTGAGAGATTTGCTGGAAGCCAACAGATCAGTTAAAATTAAAGCAATAAAGTTTTTCACACAGCATCTAAAGTAAACAAACTATAATGTATCAAAACTGCAACCCAACCACTGTATGCAGCTGTGCATGTAATTTATCTGGGCAGTTGCACATTGGGCCAAAATGAAAGTAGCAACATATAAGCAATCAATTTTATTCAGCACAACCTGTTCCAGTTCAGTGGATTAGGGAGTGTAGGAGCAGAAGGAAGAAGTTGGATGTCTTCTGAGAGCCCTACAATTTTCTCTCTACCTAGGCCCCACAGGCCATACATCATAGTGACCCTCTTTCTGGCTGAGCCAAGATAAGTGGGGCCAGGGGCAGCAGGTCTGTAGAAATTTTGGTGAGCAGAACACCCAGAACCCTCCCCCGCCCCCCCACAAACTCCCCTCTGCTCCAGACCTGCCTAAGGCTCTGGGAAGGAGTTTGGGTGGGGGAGGGCGTCTGGAGTGCAGGAGGTGGGAGTGGAGGAGGGGGTGAGGGGTACAGGCTCTGGGAGGGAGTTTGGGGGGTGGGGGTGCAGGAGGAAATTTGGGGGCCAGAGGGGGTGTGTGGGGAGGAGGTGTGGGTGCAGGCTCTGGAAGTGGATGGAGGGGGGTTCGATGCTTACCTGAGGCACCCCCTCCGGCAGCAGCTCCTAGGCGTGGCAGGCTAGTGGTCTCCACATGCTGCTGTCCCCAGGCACCGCCCCTGCAGCTTCCCATTGGCTGCAGGGGCAGGGACAGCCTGCAGGGCGGGGGTGGGCAGGTGGGAAACTTTACTGGAGCCGGACCCCTGGGTCAGGAATATTCCTGGTCCCTGGGCACCACGGGCCCATAGAACTCGCCACCCATGAGTGGGGCTCCCTCCACAGTTCAGTGATGCTGGTCCTTCAAGGCTTATCCATACTCCCATAGGGTTTACGTTGACCAGAAAATTATAATACAATTTGCTCTGTGGGTATACTAGAGCTAGAAATAGCCTTGACTAACACTGTCTTATAACCTTTTATCCTCATACGGACAAGCACTCATTTGGCCTGAGAGGGTACTTCTTCTACACAGCAAAAAAATAACCAACCAAACACCCTGCAGCAGCAAGTCTCAGAGCCTTGGTCAACTGACTTGGGCTCAAACTGCCAAGCAAAAGAGAGAGGTGTAGACTTTTAGGCTTAGCCTGGATCACAGGATCTGAAACCTGGTAAGGAGGGAGGATCTTGGAGCCCAGGCTCCAGCCTAAGCCCAAACATCTACACTGCTCTTTGGAGCCCCACAGCTCGAGCCCACGTCAGTTCACCAGGGCTCTAAGACTTGCTGCCATGGTTTTGTTTTTGTTGTTCCAGTGTAAATGTACCCAGAGATACATAAGGTCTTTCACAAGTTTTTTCTCCAGGGCTGAGTACATGCTTAGGAGTTCAGCATTTTGACTCTCCCTGCTAATAGGGACTGAGTGACCAAGGTTGGTTCTGGTCTTGGAGACACAATCACTAGACAAGTTGGTCAGTCTCCCACATCTACTCTGTCTGACCCTCCTCCATTCAGGTATCTCACCCCACTTCATTTCCTGTCTGTTTCCAAACCAATTTTCCCCAGATTCAGTCTGTAAGACTTCACACCCTCTGAATTTCATCCTGAGTTCAAACAAAATTAAACCTCAAAATTACTAAGATTTGTCTGGTTTCAGGCCCATAAAACTTCATACACCTTGTGCCCCAAACCAAAAATCAGCCAAGGTTCACCTGAAAAATATCCTCAGGGCACACACAAGTCATTAGGGTAGGGACCCGGAAGATCTCTGGAGAACTAAAGAACATAAGTGGTCAGTTCAGTCCATAGTTTAGCAGTGCTCCAAGGTTCCTCGTGGACACTAAGCTCTCATGTAGCAGCATCTATAAATAATACTTTCTACCATCTCTGGTTGGTTAGGAGACACCATCCCATCCTGGTAGATGATGACCTCGTCTTGATTATACGCATTACCTCGCTTTTGGACTGTGGCAATGCACTATACCTGGGCATGAAGTCATCAGTGCTTAGGAAACTCCAGCTAGTACAGAACACTGCAGCACATTTCTTCCACAACATGGGCTACAAAGCAGATCAGACCCATCTTCTGCTCTCTACTCTGGCTTCCCATACAATGTCAAATCAAGGGCAAGGTCTTGGTCCTTATCTTCAAGGTTCTCAATGGCCTGGGCCCAGGATACCTAAAAGGCCATCTAAAGCTCCAGGATAAGGACCATGGTCGACAACTCCACTCCTCAAGCACAACAGAACTTTCTACCACAAGGGTAAAGCTCATCTGTGTGCATGAGACAGAGCTTTCTTGGGAGCATCCCGACTGAGGAACGAATTCCAACACAAACAAAGGACCAAAACAAACCTCGCCACCTTCCATCCCAAGTGCAAGGTGCACCTCTTTGACCTGCCATCTTTAATAGAAACACAGTACAACATGTACACAGAAAAATAAAATAACTCTTCCAAACCAAGACACACCACTGAACACAATTCTCTCCCAGGGGAGAGAATGAGAGAAAGAATGAACCACATGTGAGAGATGTTATTGACCCACTTAATGCGCTATTGGAAGGTGTTTGGATACAACAGTGATGAGCACAGTATAAGAGCCTTTACAGAATAACATAGGGTCTCTCTCAAATTATTGCATATGTGTTAGTGCTAGAGATGGGTTTAACAAAAAACAATTCAAACATCCTCAATCTTTAGGGAAGTTCAGATCCAGATCTGTGCTTTGCAGGATGGATCCATCTCTCCTTAACTCCATATTTAGGAAGTCTAACCATTACCAGGAACATGAAATTGTAAAGACTGGGTTAGTCTTCATGGCATGAGGCTGGTGTCTGCCATGGGAAATTAATCCATTCTCAATTGTAGTAAACTGAACTGCCGAGTTTGTATTCATGTAACTGAGACTGTTTATGTTCACTACCAGTCCATAAACTGTTATTAGTCAGACTTGACAGGGGATTATGTCTTGGGAAAAGAATAGTCCATCCATCAAGACCCGTTAGATACAGATAAATAAATGAGAGATTAAATGAGACATTTTTCGTAAAATCACATCCCAATATATTTTGGGGAAATAAATAAAGCAATAGCAGGAGGATTTGGAGAAGGGCGGGTCAGAAGACTCCATGGCACTGTCTCACTGAAATAACTACATCTGTCAGCTAAATTGGCAGTGTTATTATATTTATATATGTAGTTTCCAGAGAGTTATTCAGCTGTGAAGGCCTTGGATACTTTCCAAATGATTTACTTTCTGGACAGATGAACTGAAATGTAGTTAGCAAGGGACCCAAAAACACCCTAGTGTATTGCCATAGCTAGCATTTTAATTCTTCAGTGTGTCACATGGTCTCAAATGCTGTGGCAAAAAGAATGGCTTATGGAAAGTGACCTGACAGGAGCTGTGTTTTAATTTCCTCTGTAAAATCTTGTGATCCACATTTCTCCCGCATTGCCTTTCTGCGGGCCTCGCACCATTCCCTTCAACAGGCATTCTGAGAACTGACTTAGAGAATTCTGTTAAAATTTTCAATGTGTTTAAATTGCTTTTAATGTCTCAGACGGTTATCATGCTGTAAAACTAACTGATGGATGGATGACAATATGGTTCCAGATTTGTCCTGGGGTAATATGAACCTCCAGTGGCTAGAAACAATAAAATGGAAATTTTCCAAGAGCTTGCTGCTAGGAAAAGCCAAGGTTTTATAAGATACATGTTAGCCCTGTCTCTAGCATATTTTGTAATTTTGTTAGCTTTGTGAATGCCATAGTTTAGCAAATTAACACTGAATTCTGTTGCTGTTTCTATCATTAAGAGAATTCCCATGTGCAAGTAGAAGAGATAGCATAAGATCAATTAGGAAGAATGTGGATGACTGCCACTCAGCTGACTTGCTGTGTGTGTGAATGCACATAGGCTGCATATGGGCACAGTCAAGGCTCAGACAGGGACTCTTATGGCATATAAGAAGCAGCTATTTCAGATTAATCAAAAGAGGCTTCCCCCCTTAAATAATCCATCTGGAGCAGCACTGAGCTTTTTCCTGCTGGAAGTTGTTCTGTATCTTCAAGCAATATGTTCTCAAAGCACTGTGGGTTGAAGAAAACAAAGTAAGCCTGCCATTATTGTCAGGCTTTCTGCTATTATTGTCCCATTTGGAAACTAACTAAAGAGGAGGTAATGTCATCATATTTCATCTCGCTGCCATTCATTGTATCCAGACTGCCCTGAAAGAAGGCTTCTTCAAAACTCAAAATGTTATTTCTCTGGCTTTCCAGGTAAAACTGACCCAGATCATGGCTCCTTACAAAACCATCATCCTGCAGATCCACATCTAAATACTTTCAGACTGATGTGCTTTCTCAAGAGGATTCATAGTAGCAACCTACTGATTGGCTGATTGGCTCAGCAACCTGAGATTTTTGTCACATCGAAATTCATGAAGAACAGATCCATCCAGCGGAAAATGAGATACTGGAATATCAGTATACATGAATCATTGTCAACCTTTTCTGGCAACTATGCCAGTTCACCAGACTAAGACCTCAGCTGTACCAACCAGTCCTGTTGCCTCCTTTTCAATGGTGCACATGCTAAGTTACAATGGAACTTGGGGTGCACCAGGCCCCAATCTTATCCTTATTAATTGTATTCCTGAAGCATGTAGAGGCCCGCACTGATATTAGAGTCCCATTGTGCTAGACATTATAGCTACACATAGCAAGACAGAATCCCTTGCCCCCAAAAGCTTAGTTTAAATGGACACCACAGACAAGGTGGGAGAAAGGAAGGATTATTATCTCCATTTTACTGATGGGGACCTGAGCCACAGAGATATTAAGTGACTTGCCATGGGAAATCTGTGGGACAGCTAGAAATTGAAACGAGATTTCCTGAGTCCTTTTCCCGAACCACGAGGCCATCCTTCCTCAGAGCATACACAGCTGGGCTGGTGAGGGACAGCAGTGAGCACACCACAGAAGTTATCCATTATGAATTCCTTTGTGGCTTTTAAGTCACAGTCCGCACTGGGGAAAGTGGGGGGTGCATGTGCCCACAGGTGTGCAGCCCTGGTGACGGTCTCTGGAGGCAATGTGCCAGGGGTAGGCGCAGTGCTTGTGGGAGTGCATTCAGCAGTGGGCACTGTTACACCCTTTCACTGGAGGCAGCATACTTTTCTACAGTGATTGAGCTTCACGAGGTGGTGCCGGAGGAGAGCGGGCCCATGACTTTCCCCCATCAATTTGGAGTTTCTAGCAATGCTAGGCTCTCCCAGTCTTTGTGGCTAATCTCGGTGCAGGGGCACAAGAAGGAAGGGGTGGGAATAACCTTTATACCTTTCCTCCCTCTATGGAGCACAAGATAGGACTGTCCCCAGACAAGCCCTAAAATAAGATCCCTAAACGGGAAGACTAGACGGTTAAAACACTAAAGCATCTCGCAACACAACTGGTGCTGCACATACCAGTGTTTGAGAAGCAGATATTAATGCCCTTATGGTGACAGCATAATGACAGGTTTCAGAGTAGCAGCTGTGTTAGTCTGTATTCACAAAAAGAAAAGGAGGACTTGTGGCACCTTAGAGACTAACCAATTTATTTGAGCATGTAGCTCACGAAAGCTTATGCTCAAGTAAATTGATTAGTCTCTAAGGTGCCACAAGTCCTCCTTTGCTTTTTTTGTGACAGCATAGGAGATCTTGTTTGGTTTTTATATAAATGATTGATCATCTAAAAGCAGCTGGAAGAATTATTAGTGCAAATCCAGCTACTGAAAAATACAGGCCCAGTATTCATCTTGCTTTATCAGTTGCTAATAGAGTAATGTTTAGCAATAGCTTATGTGTTGTAAGGCATAAGGTTATCAGCAAAGTGACTGCAGAGAAGCTATTTAGAATTCATCCTGCATCTGTAGCTATAACCTGACAATTTAAACACATTGGGAGTACAAGATTATACATGTGACTCCATATATGTTTATAAACATACAATAATAACAAACCACAGTGTGTGTGTATGTGTATATATGTATAATAAAACCTAACTATAATTTCCAGACGAGCAGCTACAGTACATTTGATTTTCTCAGTGCTCTCTCTCAAATTATCTAATGAATTCTCAGATTATGACTCTTGTAAAACTGCAGTTTTCTTACAATTGCAACTATTCATCTGACCATAAAAATGTGGCTTCCCCCAAAATATTAATTTTTCTTATATAAAAATAATAAAAAAGTAAAGCCATTTTGGCTGTTTAACTGAAAGAGGAATGCGTGAACTGCACATCTCAAGGATTCTGTCCACGCACTGGTGACATGTATTTGATACAAGGAGCTCTCTAGTGTCCAGTTTTAACATTGCACTTCAGGAATAAGGTAACACATATGTACAACTCATCAAGATAAATATTTATATTTATATTTACCAACAGAAGAACCAGGTTGCATCCTGTATTAACCCACTTTTAATGTGGAACGTGCAAAGGGTTAATTATACATTAAATCCTAAACCAACACTGTACTCACAGGTTTTAAAAGAATGGAGTGGGGTTCCATTCATTTCCACTTATCTTTCTGAATATGCTTTTTAAAATGACTTTCTCTGCATTTATAAAGTGGCTCCTGCTTTGCACACATGATAACATATCTGCACTTTGCCACTAAAATCCTTGGAAAAAAATGAGAACTAACAATTACACTGAATACAGCTCCAAGGAGAATCACAACATCTGGGTCATCCTGAAACAACCCAACCCAGCCATGCAATATTTGGTCAAATGAACAGCAAGTTACAGCTGCTACTATTTTACCCATGTACCTTCTTTTTCTTCCCCTTATCCCATCACAAAAAATGGGGCAAAAAATGGGGATTGGTCCTGCTTTGAGCAGGGGGTTGAACTAGATGACCTCCTGAGGTCCCTTCCAACCCTTGATATTCTATGATTCTATGATCACCTTGGGTTGGGTTATCGTATAACCATCACCCATCTCTGTCTGTCAAGGGCAGTACTGTCTTCTTAGATGCAATCCATCCATCACTTCCTTGGCTTTCCTTGGGATCCCTTTCCTACCGCCTTCTCCTACCATGCTGTCTTCACCAAGTCCTCTTAGTTCCTCCTCTGTATGTGTCCAAACCAATGAAACTGGGCTTCCTAGATTTTGTCACCAACATCACAAACTTTGTGAAATGAAAAGCATTAGAAGGAAAGTCAATCTGTCCCTTTGTGATGGATGGATTTTTATTGCATGAAGACATCTCATTTCAAACACCCACAGATGTTGAACCTGCTATTTCTTCTCAAACTATCTCATGCCAGACAAAATAAGCCCCTGCTCAGTAATGCTAAAGAACAGATAATTCATAAATGCATACATACAAAGTGAGTGATATACAAAGGCAGACAGAACTCCTTTCTTCTAAAATGGGGACCATAACATTTTAATTAACAGTTATTATGTAGCTTTGATTGTGGCCCTGGAATACTACTACATTATTTTTGCATAGCTTTGTACTGGTGATTTATTTTTTCAACGTTAGTAATGAGTTCACTAAGGTTAGTGCAAACAAATTAAAGATTCTGCTCAGTTCTCGTTGGATGTCATAGATGGAAAACGATGATTTAATAAATGGGAAACTGAGATTACATGAAAATATTCAAGAGACCATTAGGAATCCTTATAAAATGCACTGTAGTCTGTAATGGTGTTTTGCTATTACGGTATATCTCTTGTGGACATTGAGCTTTAACATTGCAAGTAATGCAAACAATGCTATGGTTGAAACCTAACCACCACAAAGCTCTTCATTTTCCAGGCTGGCTTCCTGCAGAGTCATTGTACTGGCAGAAAATTAATGAAGATGGAATAAGTATCTGAATGTGTTTTAAAAGGCAAGGGATCCCACACCAGGCAAGGCTGCCCACCTTTAATGATGGCAGGTTTTTGGTGTTGAACTTCTTGCAAAAGCTAACAAGACCAAGGTTTAAATATGTTGCTTTTAGGTGTAACCTCAGCAGATTTTTCTCCTCCTACTACTGTCCTTCATCCTGTGGACGCCAACTGTTGGGATGCCATGTTTTTAGTAACTGGCAATAATTACAAGAAGAGAAGGACGTAAGCTGCAAGCAACAGGAATACTGTTTCAATTAGCAAAAAGAACCGGAGTACTTGTGGCACTTTAGAGACTAACAAATTTATTTGAGCATAAGCTGATCTGTAGCTCACGAAAGCTTATGCTCAAATAAATTTGTTAGTCTCTAAGGTGCCACAAGTCCTCCTGTTCTTTTTGCGGATATAGACTAACACGGCTGCTACTCTGAAATCTGTTTCAATTAGGTCAATCATGAAGAAATTAATTGGTCTTTTATTTTATATTATAGTAGCATTTCAGCTGAAAAATAAAGCAATCATTCTTGGTAAAAGCAAAAATATCAGGCATGTAATTATTGCCTACACAGCTCGGGCTACATTTATAGAAATATCAGCTATTTTTCAATAAAAAAATACAACATTTTCTCCCCCTTTTCCCTTTATTTTTGCTATTGAAACAAATTGGTGGCAATGGATTCATAATTGGTCATTTTTTCCAACATAACATAAAATTCAGGATCTGTATGTTGGTTATCTAGGAACAAGAACCTAAAGCAGAAGTGTTGTTTCTTTAAAACAAGTAATTCCACTTTAAAACAAGTAATTCTTTAAAACAAGTAATTCCACTTCTTGATCTGAAATACTTAGCTAGCTATGTATCTGGGCTTTTCATAGATGCATAGATTTTAAGGTCATTATGATCATCTAGCCTGACTTCCTGCATAACCCAGGCCTCAGCATTTCACCAAGTGATTCCTACATCAAGCCCATAACTAACTTGTTATCATCATTATTATACCAGATCACTACCCTTTGTACAGGTACAATCCAACTTTACCGAAATCAGTGGAAAGCCTCCCATAGATTTCAGTGGGAACTAGATCAGGCACTTACAGAAGAAGAGCAGTTCCTGGTATCCCCTTCTTATGTTTCTGGGAGAAACTGCCAATACAAGATGTCTAGTACTCTTGACAAAACAATACAAGAGGCCCCATCAAAATAAAGCTGTGTTGACAACTAATTACAAACCCCAGGACACGATGGCAAGCACCTGGTTTCAGGTGTCACTATAAATTTTAAACATAAACAAGGCTCACGGAAATGTTTGCTAAACTTTTGAGTGAACTTGGGCCAGTTTGTGATTGATTACACATCAAAACCAGGTCAAATTTATAACATGAAATCTGGTAAAACTCAACAGCTTTGATTCAGTTTCACTTTAAACCCAAAACTCTAAGCCAGGTTTGGGGCATTGAGAGAAAGAGGCAAACCTTCATTCAGATTAAAACTGGGGGCAGGGAGGGAAGCTTTCACAACCCCCTGCAAAATGAGACTGCTGAGCATCTCATAGCTCTGGTTAAGAAAATACAGCAAATCCATCCATTCCTCTTTTTTGCTTTTCATTTCCATTTTTTCTCTCCACATTTATGGAAATATAAATCCATTCTGGTAGAATATTGAACTAAAGGGAATTAGATTGCTTAGGATATTACCGGTACCGTAGAGAACCTGTTAGTGGTTTGAATCTAGCTAGGTAAGTATTTATTATCTGAAGAACCTGCCACCACTGTACCGTCTCACTGTACGTGGATTACAGAAACATCAATCATCATCAAACGTGTAGTCTACTAAAGACCATTGCACCAGCCAGAGTGATCACAGTTGATGGCATCACAGCAGATGTGTAGTGAAGTTCCCAGATCGTGCTCACTCCTGTGAATCCACCAGTCTCTGGGGTGGCCCCACAGGTGGCCCCAGATAGATGTGCACCCCTTTGTGTATCAATAGAGAGTTTGAAAGCATGGTGTGCTGTGGTATTTTTGTCCATCTTAGCAACATGGCCAGAGAACATTCAATGCTGCTTTTGAATATAAAACATTGAGAACTGTCAATTCTTTCTCCTGCTCTTGGTTTAATCATAGGTTTTACCTCTGAGTGTAGTGCAATGTCTACTTCTGGGCTGGTTATCTGGTGAATGCTCTGTTGAAAAGATGAGTCCTACAGTTCCACCTGAGTGTGGTATGAATGGAACTCTTACTGATTTGCAATAGTGATCAGGGATCACCAATGTCTGATGACCGTGTGTTAGTCTGTGTGAGATGAGTTGGTGGTCTCAACGCAGTTGTTCATAAATAGATGCCCACATCACAAAATCCACCACCATCACTGTCACCCTTGTTGGCAACCAGCAGAAAGACTAAGGACTGAATAGGAGCCTAACCTAATACCAGTTACTCCAAATCAATACACATGTGCAATGACAAGGTAGTGCAGAGGAACCTGGCACTGCTTCTTTCTTGGCCAGTGGTGGTGAACAGAAGACTTAAGGACCTGGAGTAAAACACCAAAGTGATGTAAGAGCCTAAATCCTCTGTTCAAAAGGACCTAAATCACTTAAACCCTAAACCTCATTGAAGGGGCCTGTGTGTCTTAGGTCCTTTTGAAAATAGGATTTCAGCACTTCTCATTTGCACTAAGGCCTCTTTACCTCATTCTGGCAATAAAACAGGCCTTAAAGTAGGGTACATGTAATGTAATTTATACCAACTATAAGGCCACTTTATGGAGCCAGAACAGCGTAAAGGGGCCTTTGTGTAAATGACAATCAGTCTTGTCAAGCTAGCACCTTGCAAAAACATTACATTTACATAACTTCGGAGTGTTTCCACCTCCAAGGAACCAGACATACCAGTATGCTATTCACAGCAATGCTCTGTTTCCAACAGATGCCATTACCCTGCAAGCATGCAAACCCTGAGAAGTGTCCCATAGACTTTAAGACCAGAAGAGACCATCATAATCATCTAGTCTGACCTCCTGCACATTGCAGGCCACAGAACCTCACCTACCCATTCCTGTAATAGACCCATAACCTCTGCCTGAGTTACTGAAGTCCTCAAATCATGGTTTAAAGATTTCAAGTTAAGAGAATTCACCATTTACGCTAGTTTAAATCTGCAACTGACCCGTGCCCCATGCTACAAAGGAAGGCAACCCCCTCCCACCCCCAGGTCTCTACAATGTGACCCAAGGGAAAATTCCTTCCCAACCCCAAATATGGAGATCAGTTAGACCCTGAGCACGTGGGCAAGACCCACCAGCCAGACACCTGGGAAAGAATTCTCTGTAGTAACTCGGAGCCCTCCACATCTACTGTCCCATCACCAGCCATTGGGGATATTTGCTAATAGCAGTCAGAAATCTGCCACATGCCATTGTAGGCAGTCCCATCATACCATCCCCTCCACCAACTTATCAAGCTCAGTCTTGAAGCCAGTTAGGTTTTTTGCCCCCACTGCTCCCCTTGGAAGGCTGTTACAGAACTTCACTCCTCTGATAGTTAGAAACCTTCACCTAATTTGAGCCTAAACTTGCTGATAGCCAGTTTATAGTCATTTGGTCTTGTTTCCACATTGGTGTTTAACTTAAGTAACTCTCTCTCCATGATAATGATCTCTCTGATCTATTTATAGACAGCAATCGTATCTCCCCTCAGCCTTCTTTTGGTTGGGCTAAACAAGCCAAGACAAGGTGTCTAGAGCTTCTTCTGCTCCTGTTTTGAGGTGATAAGTTTGGTCACAGCATCTCATCTGAATCCCTCCAGCCATCAGCATTCCTGCCACCTCCCCCCAGGCTAAGTACAGAATTAGGCACTTCACTGGCAGTGCAGATTTCCTGCATTAGCATCAAGTGTGACTCCAAGTGGCAAAGGAGCTGGCCTTGCTGCCAATATGAGTGTTGACTCCAAGCCATGCAGTGGCCTCTGTTTACGGGAATTTGTTTTCCCTCCAGTCCTTATGAATATTGATGAAGTTCCCAGCACAACAAGGCATTAAAGCAGGACAGCTGTTCAAGGAGCTAACATTTCATTCCTGGACTATTTGTAAATCAAATAACAGAGAAAACCAGGTGGAGGGGTTGTTATGAGCCAAGGCAGTTTCCTCCCTCATTTGCCAATATTTTATTTACACATATACATAAACACACACACACAGTTCACCCCCAAGTGGCTGCCAGTACCCACATACTGTATGTCCTCAAATATCTCTTTACTAATTGGACAGGCAATATGTGAGCTGCCTCATTTATAAAAAGCTACTCAGAACTGGGATTCTGCCCAGATCCTGTAAATAAATCATGCCTGGAATGAAATTATTTTGCTACACATTTCTGCAATAAAGTCTGCATCATTCCATTAGTAGCCTTCTTCACTGGGTAGCCATTGTTTTATTTAGTTGTTAAAATAATCTTCCTTGTCTGTCAGCCTGATCATATTCCCCCCATTTTGAATCCCTCTTTTAGCTCCCCATTTTTAACCTTGTCAAGGTCTCCTTTCTTGTCCCCATCTTCAAATCCCTTAATAACTCTGCCTATTCCTACTTATTCACTCTTGCCTCATTATGTATCCCTCAGCTTGCTAGTGCTGCCAGCCTCAATCAGCTTTTTTTGTTCTCAGCAAATGTCTCTGCACCATCTTCAATCTCGCCCCTTCCCTCATGTGACTAGTAAGGTCACCACCCTCTCTTCTTTCATATCCCTCCTCAAGATTCAGTTGTACCATGATGCTGGCAATAAATTAGCTCATTGGCTCAGTAGAGGTCCCTCTGGCAATAGTTGATATTTATTTAAATGCCTCCTTGATGTAGTGTTTAGTCTTTTCCCTTCCTTCATCACTTGTCTCTTCCAGCTGTGAACTCTTTGGGACCGGGTCTGTATCTCTTTCTATGTTATGGCAGTGCCAAGCACATTGGAGGTCCTATCACAAAACACAACAACCTAGTCCATGGGCACAAAACCCTCTTTTCCCTAAACTCAGAGCCAACTCAGGCTAAACTGTAGCTTTGCCAGAAGCCCTGAGCAAGGTGCAGCATGTAGTTGTGTTGCCCCAGGAACTACCAGGCTGTTCAAGGGGACAATATTTCATTCATAGATTCATAGATTTTTAGGTCTGAAGGGACCATTATGATCATCTAGTCCGACCTCCTGCACAAAGCAGGCCACAGAATTTCACCCACCCACTCCTGCGAAAAACCTCTCACCTATGTCTGAGCTATTGAAGTCCTCAAATCATGGTTTAAAAAGACTTCAAGGAGCAGAGAATCCTCCAGCAAGTGACCCATGCCCCATGCGACAGAGGAAGGCGAAAAACCTGCAGGGCCTCTTCCAATCTGCCCTGGAGGAAAATTCCTTCCCGACCCCAAATATGGCGATCAGCTAAACCCTGAGCATATGGGCAAGATTCACCAGCCAGATACTACAGAAAATTCTTTCCTGGGTAACTCAGATCCCACCACATCTAATATCCCATCACAGGCCATTGGGCCTATTTACCATGAATATTTAATTATCAATACCATGTTATCTCATCATACCATCTCTTCCATAAACTTATCAAGTTTAATCTTAAAGCCAGATAGATCTTTTGCCCCTACCACTTCCCTTGGAAGGCTATTCCAAAACTTCACTCCTCTGATGGTTAGAAACCTTCGTCTAATTTCAAGTCTAAACTTTCCAATGACCAGTTTATATCCATTTGTTCTTCTGTCCACATTGGTACTGAGCTTAAATAATTCCTCTCCCTCTCCGGTATTTATCCCTCTGATATATTTATAGAGAGCAATCATATCTCCCCTCAACCTTCTTTTAGTTAGGCTAAACAAGCCAAGCTCCTTGAGTCTCCTTTCATAAGACAAGTTTTCCATTCCTCGGATCATCCTAGTAGCCCTTCTCTGTACCTGTTCCAGTTTGAAGTCATCCTTCTTAAACATGGGAGACTAGAACTGCACACAGTATTCCAGGTGAGGTCTCACCAGTGCCTTGTATAACAGTACTAAAACCTCCTTATCCCTACTGGAAATACCTCTCCTGATGCATCCCAAGACCGCATTAGCTTTTTTTACGGCCATATCACATTGGCGGCTCATAGTCATCCTATGATCAACCAATACTCCAAGGTCCTTCTCCTCCTCCGTTACTTCTAATTGATGCATCCCCAGCTTATAACTAAAAGTCTTGTTATTAATCCCTAAATGCATGACCTTACACTTCTCACTATTAAATTTCATCCTATTACTATTACTCCAGTTTACAAGGTCATCCAGATCCTCCTGTAGGATATCCCTGTCCTTCTCTAAATTGGCAGTACCTCCCAGCTTTGTATCATCTGCAAACTTTATTAGCACACTCCCACTTTTTGTGCCAAGGTCAGTAATAAAAAGATTAAATAAGATTGGTCCCAAAACCGTTCCTTGAGGAACTCCACTGGTAACCTCCCTCCAGCCTGACAGCTCACCATTCAGTAGGACCCATTGTAGTCTACCCTTTAACCAATTCCTTATCCATCTTTCAATTTTCCTATTGATCCCCATCTTTTCCAATTTAACTAATAACTCCCCATGTGGCACGGTATCAAACACCTTACTGAAATCTAGGTAAATTAGATCCACTGCATTTCCTTTGTCTAAAAAAATCTGTTTCTTTCTCAAAGAAGGAGATCAGGTTGGTTTGGCACAATCTACCTTTTGTAAAACCATGTTGTATTTTGTCCCATTTACCATTGACTTCATTGTCCATAACTACCTTCTCCTTCAAAATTTTTTCCAAGACCTTGCATACTACAGATGTCAAACTAACAGGCCTATAGTTACCTGGGTCACTTTTTTTCCCCTTTCTTAAAAATAGGAACTATGTTAGCAATTCTCCAATCATACTGTACAACCCCTGAGTTTACAGATTCATTAAAATTTCTTGCTAATGGGCTTGCAATTTCATGTGCCAATTCCTTTAATATTCTTGGATGAAGATTATCTGGGCCCCCCGATTTAGTCCCATTAAGCTGTTTGAGTTTCGCTTCTACCTCAGATATGGTAATATCCTCATTCCCATTTGTCATGCTACCATTATCCCTAAGATCCTCTTTAGTCTTATTAAAGACTGAGGCAAAGTATTTGTTTAGATATTGGGCCATGCCTAGATTATCCTTGACCTCCACTCCATCCTCAGTGTTTAGCGGTCCCACTTCTTCTTTCTTTGTTTTCTTCATATTTATATGGCTGTAGAACCTTTTACTATTGGTTTTAATTCCCTTTGCAAGGTCCAACTCTACTTGACTTTTAGCCTGTCTCACTTTATCCCTACATGTTCTGACCTCAATAAGGTAGCTTTCCTTGCTGATCCCTCCCTTCTTCCACTCCCTGTATGCTTTCTGCTTTTCCTTAATCATCTCTCTGAGATGCTCGCTCATCCAACTTGGTCTACAACTCCTGCCTATGAATTTTTTCCCCTTTCTTGGATGCAGGCTTCCGATAGCTTCTGCAGCTTTGATTTAAAATAATCCCAGGCCTCCTCTACCTTTAGATCCATAAATTCTTCAGTCCAATCCACTTCCCTAACTAATTTCCTTAATTTTTGAAAGTCAGCCTTTTTTAAATCAAAACCCTAGTTGCAGATTTATTTTTGTTAATCCTTCCGTTCAGTCTGAACTGAATTAGCTCATGATCACTTGAGCCAAGATTATCCCCTACAACCATTTCTTCTATGAGGTCCTCACTACTCACCAAAACCAAATCTAAAATGGCATCCCCTCTAGTCGGTTCAGCAACTACTTGATGAAGGAATCCATCAGCTATCGCATCTAGGAAAATCTGAGCCCTATTATTATTACTAGCACTCATCCTCCAGTCTATTTCTGGGAAGTTAAAGTCTCCCATGATCACACAGTTTCCATTAGTATTTACTTTATTAAAAACATTAAAAAGGGCTCTATCCATATCCAAATTAGATCAGCGGTCTATAGCACACCCCAAGCACTATCCCAGGGGAGGCTCTAATAGTTTTCTTCCCCAATGTAATTTTTGCCCAGACGGACTCTGTCTTAGCCATTCCATCGCTTCTTATTTCTTTACATTCTACCTCATCATTTATATACAATGCTACTCCACCACCTTTACCTTTATTTCGGTCTTTCCTAAAAAGCACATACCCTTCAATACTTGTAGTCCAGTCATGACTACTATTCCACCATGTTTCTGTTATCCCTATTATATCTGGTTTTACTTCCTGCACCAGTAGCTCTAGTTCCTCCATTTTGTTACCTAGGCTCCTCGCATTGGTGTACAAACATCTTAATTTTTGCTGTTTGGCTTCACTCACATTCTGTACCCTATTGGGCACGGTCATTCTACAGCCAGTATGACCTATTAGACTGGTATCTACACTGCCCTTCCTCCTTATATACATTCTCCTACCCACGGCTGTATCCTCTCTTACTTCATTTTCTTCCCTCTCAATGCTAAAATCCGGCGTGGAGATTACCTGGACATCTCCCAACCATCTCCCCCAAATTCCTAGTTTAAAGCTCTCTTAATCAGTTGTGCCAGCCTCCATCCTAGAAGTCTATTTCCTTCCCTACTCAGATGAAGTCCATCCCGAGAGAACTGTCCTCTGTCCATGAATGCCTCCCAGTGGCCATACATCCCAAAGCCCTCCTTATAGCACCACTGCCTAAGCCATCTGTTGATAGTCATAATCTTGTCACATCTTTGTTGCCCTTCTCTAGGAACAGGCAGAATCCCACTAAAGATCACCTGAGCCTCGATTTCCTTAAGCGTCTTCCCCAGCCTAGCATAGTCTCCCTTAATACTTTCCAGCGAGAATCTAGTCATATCATTTGTTCCCACATGAAGGATAATTAGGGGATTCTTTCCCACTCCCTTTAGGATCCTTTTCAACCTCAGGTCTACGTCCCATATCCTAGCACCTGGAAGACAGCACACCCTCCTATTCTCTGGATCAGCTCTGGTTACAGGCCTGTCTATTCTTCTCAGTAAAGAGTCCCCGATCATAGACCTGCCTTTTCCTGGTGAAAGTGCTATTCTCCAGTCTATCCCCTGTTCCCTCTGGCTGCAAGTTCTTTCAATTCCTATTCTCCCTTGTAAACCTCTTCAACCCATCCTGTATCCTCCTGGGGCTCATATTTGGTGTAGTCTCCATTAACTCTTCCCCTTTTCCTATAGGACTAGCTGGTCTTCTCTTCTTCCTTGCCCTTCCATCTTCAGTGATTACCTGCTGAGCCCCTTCTTCATTTTCCAACTCTGCAAACCTATTCTTGAGCTCTATTTCTCCTTCACTAGCCCGTCTTTTCCTCTGCCTGGTTCTTTTAGTCACATGCTTCCACTGCCCACTTTCCTCACCCAGTCTCCCCTCAGAATTTCCCAGTCCTGCTTCCATCTGCAAGTCTGAGCTTTTCCCTTCAGATGCCTCATGTCTTTGCTCCATCATCTGCTCAAACCCCTTCCTAAACTCAACCAGACTTTCCACCTGCATCTCCAAACCTCGGATCTTTTCCTCCATCAGCTCTATCAGAAGGCATTTCATGCAGACAAAACTCTTACCAGGTGCCCCCTCCAGGATCATGTACATACCGCAGCTTCCACATCCAGTCATCTTCATTGTGTCTTCCACTACATGAGTCACTCCCACTGCAGCCTCTGTATCTGTCATCGCCTTCCCACCTAAACCCTGTTAATCTGGGAAACACAAACCACACCCAAACACCACCCCCCACAGCAAAAACAAACCCCAAACAAGCACCACAAGACAAACTCCCCTTTCAAACTCCCCTGTTTAAAGCTCTGTTTGCTGGCTCCTGTGCCGCGGCAGCTGTCTGTGCCGCGGCCTGACTGGCTGCTGCCTTTTAGGCCCCCTAGTCAGAGAAGCCCCGCCCCCTAATCAGGGCTCAGCTTCTCTCCCAGCACAAAGCTCCTACAAGCCTCTCCACATACAGATACTACCAATACAAAACCAAACACAAATACCTTCTCCTCCAGCAGAGCTCCCACTCACACTCCCCTGTTTACAGCTCGGTTTGCTGGCTCCTGTGCAGCGGCAGCTGTCTGGACCATCCATAAATCAAACAGAGAAAAAACAGGTGGAGGGGTTGTTATGAGCCATGGCAGTTTCCTCCCTCATTTGCCAATATTTTATTTACGCATATACATAAACACACACACAATTCACCTCCAAGTGGCTGCCAGTACCCACATATCAAATTTTTCTTTACTAATTGGACAGGAAATATGTGAGCTGCCTTATTTATAAAAAGCTTCTCAGAACTGGGACTCTGGCCAGATTCTTTGAGTCCTGTAGAGGATGGAGCTTGGAGGGGCTCAGAGCCTGGACTTTTCCAAAGCCCAGCCCCTGTAAGTCCATCCTGGCTGCTACTGCTCTGACTTACAGGCAGAGGGAGGGGGGCAGGCTGTTGGATCAGATGCCCTAGGCAGGTCCCTCTGGATTCGGGGGGAGAGGCAGGGGTCAATGGCTGGGGGCTAGAAGGCCTCAACTCACTACTTGCACTCTTGGCTGGAGTTGCCTCAAAGTATTTAACTAGGCCTCAACTGATGTGGGTCAAAAAAATTTCTGTCAATTGTTCTTCAATGAAAAATTGGCATTTTGACTAAACTAATTTGTTTTCCAACGTTCCTGCATTTGACAAATTATTTCAACTTTTGGTGAAAAACTGAACACCTGGAAACTCAAAAGTCTTCAGCCATCTGCCAAAAAAACAAAAACTGTTGATTTTCAAATGCCACCACAGAGCCTCATGGGAGATATAGTTTGGCTGCCTGATATGCACAGCTGGGTCCTCATTGGACTACATCTCCCATGATGCACTGTGACAGCTCTGCAAGGGGGAGAACATGGTGCAACATGGGAGATGCAGTCCAGTGAGAGAGTCCAGCCCATAGAGGAAAACAGTGACTCAAGGCAACTGAACTACAGCTACCCTGAGGCACCACAGTAGCATTTCCAAATATATTTTTTTCAGTTTTCAGCCAACAGCTTTTGGCCAAAAGATGTTGGGGTTTGGCTGAATTTTTTCAGACTTTTTTTTGACAAAGTCAAAACTTTCTGCAAGAAATAAAAAAAAATTCTAACCGATTCTACTCACAAACATGAGGCACATTTTATGCCCATTTGATATCTGAGTAAACTGAGGCACAGATGGGTTAAGTGACTTGGCTGATAGCCATATAGGAAATAGATGACACAACCAGGAACAGAACCCCAGGAGTCCTCACTCCTAGTTTTAACCACTGGAGTTTAATTTTGTATTGTATCGCTTAGCCTAGTTACATTAAATAAAATCCCAGTAAATCTTAATGTTTTGAAATCATGGGATTGCTCCAAGGAATATAGTATCAAACAAAATGCCAAGGGGAAAATGAAAGAGTAGACAAATTGGACAGCGGTGAAGGGGCTGAGAAAGTGGAACAAACCTTATATCTTTAAGAACAGGCCATTTCAGCTTTCTCATCTGAAGAAGGGTCCCACGCCGTGAGTGGCTCTAAGAAGCTCTTCTTTAAAAAGGGAAGAGGACTCTTCCTCTTCACTTCAAAAGCATCAGATGGTAATGGGAAGGGCAATCTTTAAATTGACCTCCAATATTGACCTCCGATTCAAAATGAATTGAGACGTGGACCTATTTTGCATTGCTCTGTGCGCTCATCTTTAGACATGCAAGTGGGAAAATTAACATGAAAATTAATCTTTAAACTGAAATTACTTGAAATATATAGTACATACAGTACAGCATTCAAATGGCTTGCACTCCGGGATCCAGACTACAGTTAAAATATACAGATTAATAATATTGCTAGTTAGTTGTCCACATTTATGAGACTGGGGGTGGAGTAGGGTTAAGGGCACTATACACTGGTGCCCTATACTTTACCTTTCATTTTATTAAAACTTTCCCTCGACTAAACAAATAGGTATCTTGAATCCATGTTTCATTTCCCTGAAGCTATGAAGTGCCAGTGTACCTCTCGCTTAGAATTATGTGGGGGCCAAAAAAAATAGATGAGATTTAGAGGAGTGTCAGTGTGTCCAGGTATCATGTTACTCTTAGGCATCAAAGACACTTCTATGCAACAGCTGCTCAGCAGAAGGATAAAATTATGATTTAGAATATCAAGTTAAATATAAAAGTGCCATAGTGTTTCATTCATATCATGCAATTACAGCTTTGTCACAAATGTCTTCAGTTAAAGTAATATCTAAATTACAAGAATACCAAAGAATTAGAAGTCTATTTTTTAATGTTCTCAATTTACTGGAAAATGCTTTCTTTAAATACTTCATCTCAATACTCAATGAAAGGAGACTGGAGTACTGTGTCCAGTTTTGGGCCCCACACTACAAGAAGGATGTGGAAAAATTGGAAAGAGTCCAGCGAAGGGCAACAAAAATGATTAGGGGTCTGGAACACATGACTTATGAGGAGAGGCTGAGGGAATTGGGATTGTTTAGTCTGCGGAAGAGAAGAACAAGGGGGGATTTGATAGCTGCTTTCAACTACCTGTGAGGTGGTTCCAGAGAGGATGGTTCTAGACTATTCTCAGTGGTGGAAGAGGACAGGACAAGGAGTAATGGTCTCAAGTTGCAGTGGGGGAGGTTTAGGTTGGATATTAGGAAAAACTTTTTCACTAGGAGGGTGGTGAAACACTGGAATGCGTTGCCTAGGGAGGTGGTGGAATCTCCTTCCTTAGAAGTTTTTAAGGTCAGGCTTGACAAAGCCCTGGCTGGGATGATTTAATTGGGGATGGGTCCTGCTTTTGAGCAGGGGGTTGGACTAGATGACCTCCTGAGGTCCCTTCCAACCCTGATATTCTATGATTCTATGATTCTATGATTCAAGGAGCTTGGCTTGTTTAGCCTAACTAAAAGAAGGTTGAGGGGAGATATGATTGCTCTCTATAAATATATCAGAGGGATAAATACCGGAGAGGGAGAGGAATTATTTAAGCTCAGTACCAATGTGGACAGAAGAACAAATGGATATAAACTGGTCATTGGAAAGTTTAGACTTGAAATTAGACGAAGGTTTCTAACCATCAGAGGAGTGAAGTTTTGGAATAGCCTTCCAAGGGAAGCAGTGGGGGCAAAAGATCTATCTGGCTTTAAGATTAAACTCGATAAGTTTATGGAGGAGATGGTATGATGGGATAACATGATTTTGGTAATTAATTGATCTTTAAATATTCATGGTAAATAGGCCCAATGGCCTGTGATGGGACGTTAGATGGGGTGGGATCTGAGTTACCCAGGAAAGAATTTTCTGTAGTATCTGGCTGGTGAATCTTGCCCATATGCTCAGGGTTTAGCTGATCGCCATATATGGGTTCGGGAAGGAATTTTCCTCCAGGGCAGATTGGAAGAGGCCCTGCAGGTTTTTCGCCTTCCTCTGCAGCATGGGGCACGGGTCATTTGCTGGAGGATTCTCTGCTCCTTGAAGTCTTTAAACCACAATTTGAGGACTTCAATAGCTCAGACATAGGTGAGAGGTTTTTCGCAGGAGTGGGTGGGTGAGATTCTGTGGCCTGCGTTGTGCAGGAGGTCAGACTAGATGGTCATAATGGTCCCTTCTGACCTCAGTATCTATGAATCTATGAATACTTGGAGCTAGTAGAAAATTCATGTGCAGTGTGAGTATAAAATCTTTGTCTTTTTTCTGCAAATGAGCAGCAGAGCAAGTACAATTAGTATGACAGATTATTCCTAACTTCACCCTATGTCTTTCTTTCTCAAAGGCATTAAAAGACATCAAAGTTGGTCCTGTCCACTCTTCAGTGACTTCATTCAACCCTGTAAAGAAAAGAAAAAGTAGCGGAGTCCATACACTTTCTATTCCTTATTCTGTTCCTTTGCTTCCCACTGAAGAACCTTGTTATCTGTAAGGTAAGGACCAGGACTGAGGGAAACCTCAAGCAACACCCACCATGGATCATCAATTAGGATAGCACGGGGAATGTCAGCATCAAACATACCAAGCACCTACTACTGCTACCAGTTAATGGAGTTACTCCGTTAGTTCTATGTCCACTAGCTGCTATAGAGGGACCCAAAAAACTGAGCACAAACTCTCTCTTTCTCAGCATGGTAGTGTGCCTCACAGGCTATGCTTCCATTTGTTTGGTTTGTTAGCCCAAAGAAAACCGATGAAGTTGTCTCCAGCATGCCCATTCACATATTGCACCCCGCTGAACTTCCGCTGACAAAAGCGGCCTGATGTTCTACTGCATCATTGCACCTGCTATTCTGGTGGCACCATGAGAACAAATGCTAGCATTCCGAACAGCTCGTGGTGTTGCTTATTTTCAGCTGCCTGCACTGGATTTTCTTTCACTTTCAGGGAAATGGGCTTTGGTGAAGCCCTTTTTTAAAAAATTGCATTTGTAAAATTTTGTAGGTGATGGATTTATCCGATATGGACCATGTACTGAGCACTGGCTAGAACAGCAAGATAGAGTGTCGCTCTCAAGGTCCTTACATACATACATACCTAACTTTATACACGGTGGGTAGTCCCCACTGAAATAAATGGAACTACTCAAGGGGTGAAATCCTGACTGCCAAAGTCAATGGCAGTTTTGCCACTGACTGAAGTGGGGTCAGGATTGCACCTACAGTGTTTAAGTGAAGCGCGTGCTTAAGTGTTTGGAGGATGAAGGCCTACACTGAGACTGCAAATGTTTTGGGTCAGGAATATTGCTGTGTGCCATGCACACCCACATTGCTATATAAATAATAATGGTAAATTATTAAAGAGACAGAAATATGATGGGCAAGTGAAGACCTTAGAAATGAAGATCACAGAAGAAAGCAATTGAAACCAACATTATAAAAGATGTAAGTATTAAGCCAAGTTCTGTTTAGAATATCTAGAAGAACATATTAAGGCTGAATATCCATGTGGTAAACATCCCTGCTGATACTGTGTACCCCAACTTGCCATCCTTCATGGAGTAGTCAATAATCTTATTTATGAAGCTGAATATGAAGGATGATCTTGCATAATGCAGACATAGCTTACAGAATTCCTATAAGAAGAATTAGCAAGGACTATTAGAGTGAAGATACTTTTTCCCCCCTTCAAAGTTCTCCTTCCCTGATGCTGAGATCAAGATGGAGCATTACAAGCAGCCCAGAACATTAGACATATCTAGGTTTGGGGAAAAGGATGGACTTTCCCATGACCTTAGCCCAGCCTCAGAGGTCAAGACAATGTGGGGAGGTAGGGGGGCAATGAAGGGGCATCTTAAAATAAAATCCAGGAATAAAAGGCCTGAGCCTCCATGGCTCTCCTCCCAGGCCCAAGTTAAATCCCAGACTGGTCTCAGCTTAGATGATCAGCTTTGGCAGTGCTAATAGAGTCTGTCTGCCAGGATTGGTTGTAAACAATTGTAAACACAATCAACATCTGATTATAATAAAAAATAAAAAGTAAATGTTACCGTGCTCCATGCCCATGGGGATTTCTCATTTTTGCTTAGGCTTCAGGATGATGAGGCTGTTTAGATCAGCAGCTTCATTCCAGCCACTGTTTCTGACAAACTTGTCATCATGTTTCTCTCCAGTAACTATTATACACCATATAGAAGTCATTTTTACATGACGCACAAGCAGCTTGTTTTTCCTCAGTTCACGACTAGTCTTATTTATACACACACACAACACACACAACACACACACACACAGGGCCCGACTCTCCACCATGTTCCATCAGATTTATACTGTTGTAATTCCATTTACTCCAGAGAGTTATACCAGAATAAACTGGGGTAATGAAGAGAGGATACATTATAAACACACACACACACCTGGTAGTAACAACTATAATTAAGGATACCTAACACTTTCCATCGTAAGCAGGCTTGGAAGGATTTGATTTTTATTAGGGCTGCAAGTGATTAAAAAAATGAATCGTAATTAATAGCACTGTTAAACAATAATAGAATACCATTTATTTAAATAGTTTTGGATGTTTTCTACATTTTCAAATATATTGATTTCAATTACAACACAGAATTTAAAGTGTACAGTGCTCACTTTATATTTATTTTTTAGTACAAATATTTTTTATTACAATCCAAAGCAGTGCAGATCGACGCATGTTCATTTTCATTATCTGAGTCAGATGCCACCAGCAGAAGGTTGATTTTCTTCTTTGGTGATTCGGGTTCTGTAGTTTCCGCATCGGAGTGTTTCGCCCTTAAGACATCTGAAATCATGCTCCACACCTCGTCCCTCTCAGATTTTGGATGGCACTTCAGATTCTTAAACCTTGGGTCAAGTGCTGTAGCTATCTCTAGAAATCTCATAGTGGTACCTTCTTTGTGTTTTGTGAAATCGGCAGCAAAAGTGTTCTTAAAATGAACAACATGTGCTGGGTCATCATCTGAGACTGCTATAACATGAAATATATGGCAGAATGCAGGTAAACCAGAAGAGGGCAGCATTATCTCCTGTAATTGTAATCAAACTTGTTTGTCTTAGCTACTGGCTGAACAAGAAGTAGGACTGAGGCTCTGAAGTTTTATATTGTTTTGGTTTTGAGTGCAGTTATGTAACAAAAAAAAATTCTACATTTGTAAGTTGCACTTTCAAGACAGAGATTGCACTACAGTACTTGTATGAGGTAAATTGAAAAATACTATTTCTTTTGTTTATCATTTTTACAGTGCAAATATTTGTAATAATAAATAATATACACTTTGGTTTCAATTACAACACAGAATACAATATATATGAAATGTAGAAAAACATCCAAAATGTTTAATGAATTTTAATTGGTATTCTATTGTTTATAACAGTGCAATTAAAACTGATTAATAGCAATGAATTATTTTAATCACTATTAAATTTTTCGAGTTAATCGCATGAGTTAGCTGTGATTAATCGACAGCCCTAATTTTTATTGGTAAATGTAGATAAACACTGAACATGACTGTACCCACATAAACTGATGAAACATATATTTCCATTAATAATAACAAACTAACAGATAGGCAAAGTAAGACAAATGCTGCTTGAGAACTCAGAGTTTGATTTAAGGATATTTACTCTGTATATTTTGACATGTGATGTTAACAGTTTGTTTTAACGGTTATAAAGCTTTAGTTTTTTGAAGTTGCCTACTGTCATTAAACGATTACTAACTAATGCACCCACCATTTTGTACAACTGTGGAAATGTAACTTGAAAAAAAATTAAAAAGTTTCAAAATAAATATCAATATTATGTGGCAAAATTATAAAAAAATAAAAATTGAATTCAGCCAAGCCTAATAATAAGACTTTGTTTTCAGTTGCTTATAACTTTTCCAATTGAACTGTCTGGGCTGAAATTTTCCACAGCTACTTCCTACCATATCCCTTGTAGTTGTGCTCCGGGGTCTCCAGTCTCTTAGGTGTGGATGGCTCCTGATGACCCTGGGTTCTCCCAGGCCTCCGCTGGCATCTGAGTCTCCGCCTGGGTCAGCATCCCTGGTTTCTGTTGTCGGAGCCTCTGGCACCTCCTGGGCTAGAGCCTGCAGCGAGCATCCTTCTTCCTCGGCTGTCAGCCCAGACGGAGTTGAGCTGCTCCCGTTTATACTAATGCCCAGTAGGTATGAGGGGGCATGGCTTCCTCAGCCCACAATGTGGAGATAACCCTTCCCCATCCAGTGCAGGATGAATCCACTGCACCACCCCATCCCATATCATCCATACCCCTTATTTTTCATGCCTTTTCTTAAAAGTCCAGGGAACCAGCATAGCCCTTTTTATGGTCCTGTCAGAAGCATCTCTGTCAGAAGTATGGACCCTGTAGAATTCTGCACTATTGACGTGAGTGTTGCAAGCACAGGATGAATGATCCACTGGTATTTGCAGCGCCCCAAGAATGACTGCATCTGCAAGGAACGTGTCAATTTTGTGGAGAACAGATTGCTGTGCGATATTGTAAAAAAACAATTCAAGGGTGTTGGTAGCAGGAGCAGCTACAGAAGGGGGAGTGCTGCTTCTGTGACCACGAAACAAGCACTGACTGGAGAGCTCGCATTGTAATAAAGTTTTGGGACAAAGAGCAGCGACTGTAGAATTTTTGGATGTGACAGGACACAATCCTGTATTTGCCAAGCTCACCCCAGCCATCCAGAATAGGGGACACCAGAATGAGAGCTGCACTGACAGTAGAGAAGCAAGTGGTGATCAAACTGTGGAAACTTGCAATGCCAGATTGCTACCAGTCAATGGGAAAACATTTCAGAGTTGGCAAATCCACTGGAGGGTTGAGGGGGGCATTGTCATGCAAGTGTGCAGAGCCATTAATCGTCTCCTGCTACACAGGACTGACTCCTGGCCACATGCAGGACATAGTGGATGGATTTGCAGCAACAGGATTTCTGATCTGCAGTGAAGTGATAGACAGCATGAATACCCTATATTGGCATCAGCCCATGTTGCCCTGGAGTATATCAACAGAAAGGGCTACTTTTCTATGGTTATGCAAGTGTTGGTGGATTACTGGTGATGCTTCACCAACAGCGTTGGTTGGTCAGGGAAGGTGCAGGACACCTGTAATCTTTAAGAACACAGCAGTGTTCTGAAAGCTGCAAGCAGGGACTTGCTTTCCCGACCGGCAGATTACGATTGGCAATGTTGAAATGCCAACAGTGACCCTGGGGGACCCCTCCTATCCCTTTCCTCCCAGCTCACGAAGCTGCACACCAGCCACCTTGACAGCACCAAAGAAAGATTCAACTACCAGCTCAGCAGGTGCAGAATGACAGTTGAATGTGGTTTTGATCGATTGAAGGGGTGATGGTACTATTTACTCATGCTCCTCTTTTCCTTCTGGGATTCCTGGATCTGCCTCCTATCGGCTCTTTTCTTCTACCCAGTCTGAAATATCAACACTCCAGATCCTCTGCTCACACTCCGATGCAGCACTGGCTTACAGGATCTCACTGAATATGTAATCCCAAGTCCTCTTCTTTCTCCTCCTTATCTGTCTTAGATGTTCTGCTGATGTGGAGAGGGAACCGCCAGAGTGGCAGATACTGAGAAAACACAGATACACTGCTGTCAGTATAGCCACACAAGAAAGCAAAAGTTACGGTTCATAAAATCATAGAATATCAGGGTTGGAAGGGACCTCAGGAGGTCATCTAGTCCAACCCCCTGCTCAAAGCAGGACCAATCCCAGGTCACAACCCTCTTCTTTGCTCCCCTAAAGTTTTAAGCAAGACATGCTTATTGACACTTCTGCTTCAGAGTGCTTGTGTACGGCACCACTCACAGCTCCAGCCATGGTGAATAAGACCCACCAGGGATACGGGAAATGAGAAAGGAATTGCTCAGTTACATTAAGCTATGAGTACAGGGCACTGGCACTAAACACTGGCACCATTTTCCACAGGCAGTGGTGATTTTAGCTGATATCTTACTCCTGAGGGTAACAAAGGCACAGAGCACAGCTGCTGCTGACATCCTGAAACTGCCCAGGCCCATATGCCACTAGCCTATGTACTGCAAATGGTGCTTGCCAAAGTTATCGCTGACTGGCATGGGAAAGTGTCCTACTCCAGAGGAAGAAATAAAGCTGCCATCCCTAGAAACCTTTGGCAGGGGACTGCAGATACCTCCATGAAAGTTCCATCAAGATCTCTCAGGAAAATTCAAGAGACATCCCTGGGTATATAAACAAACTGCTCTGCATGCCTCTCCCCTTCCCCCAACTCTACAGAGGAATGAAAAGTTACCTCTCTTTGTTGTACTGCTACTTCTCCTAGTATGTGTAATTTAATGAAAAGTCGATAGCAGTGTCTGGCTAAGTTAGGAGTGCCATCAGTACATTGTTTTAATGGGAAATACATTATAGACTCAGCCTTTAAAGCCTGAAGGGACCTTCATGATCATGTAGTCTGACCTCCTGCACATTGCAGGCCACAGAATCTCACCCACCCACCATAATCACTGGCTGAGTTACTGAAGTCCTCAAATCATGATGTAAAGACTTCAAGCTACAGAGAATCCACCACTTACCATAATTTATACCGGCAAGTGACCCAGGCCCCATGCTGCAGAGGAAGACAAAATGACTCTAGGGTCTCTGCCAATCTGACCTGGGGGAAAATTCCTTCCCAACCCCAAATATGGAGCTCAGTTAGACCCTGAGAATGTGGGCAATACCCACCAGCCAGACACTCCGTAGTAACTCAGAGCCCTCCCCATCTAGTGTCCCATCATCAACCATTGGGGATATTTGCTACTAGCAGATGCAGATACTACATGCCATCATCATTCCAGCCCCTCCATAAACTTATCAAGCTCAGTCTTGAAGCCAGTTGGGTTTTTTGGCCCCACTGCTCCCCTTGGAAGGCTCTTCCAGAACTTCACTCCTCTGGGAGTTCGAAACCTTCATCTAATATCAAGCCTAAACTTGTTGATGGCCAGTTTATATCCATTTGTTCTTGTGTCAACACTGGCACTCGGCTTAAATACCACCTCTCCCTCCCTGGTGTTTAGCCCTCTGATGTATTTATGAAGAGCAGTCATATCTCCCCTCTGTCTTCATTTAGTTCTGCTAAACAAGCCAAGCTCTTTGAGTCTCCTCTCATAAGGTAGGTTTTCCATTCCTCTGATCTTAGTAGCCCTTTTCTGCATCTGTTCCAGTTTGAATTCATCTTTCTTAAACATGGGAGACCAGAATTGCACACAGTATTCCAGGTGAGGTCTCACCAGTGCCTTGTAGAATGGTACTAATACTTCCCTGTCTCTACTGGAAATACCTCGCCTGATGCATCCTAGGACTACATTAGCCTTTTTCACAGCCGCATCACATTCACAGCTCAGTCATCCTGTAGGCAGATCTATATTAACTGTTAAGTTGATACTTAGAGAAAGACACCCTCCTGAGCAACACGTTACAGCAACCTAAGCATTGGTCGGCGTCGGCATATAATGTCTTCACCAGATGTGCTACATTGGCACAGCTGCATTGGTGCAGCTGCACCGATGTAGCTCTTCTAGTGTAGACCTTCCACCTGGGTCTCTCTCTTCTTCTGTCTCTTCCTCTGTTACTTCCAACTGATAAGTCCCCAGCTTACAGCAAAAATTCTTGTTGTTAGTCCGTAAGTGCATGACTTTGCAGTTTGCACTATTAAATTTCATCCCATTTCTATTACTCAAGTTTTCAAGGTCATCCAGATCTTCTTGTATGATATTCTGGTCCTCCTCCATGTTGGCAACACCTTCCAACTTTGTGTCATCCACAGATTTTATTAGCATACTCCCACTTTATGTGCAAGGTCATTAATGAAAATGTTAAATAAGACTGGTCCCAAGACCAATCCCTAAGGAACTCCACTAGTAAGCTCCCTCCAGCCAGCTTGAGAGTTCATCTTTCAGCATGACCCACTGTAGTCTCCCCTTCAACCAGTTCCTTATCCACCTTTCAGTTCTCATAGTAATCCCCATCTTCTCCAATTTAACTAATAATTTCCCATGTGGAACTGTATCAGGAAAGATAATGAAGCAAATAATCAAGCAATCAATTTGCAAACTTCTACATGCATAGAATCAGAGAAGGGACCGCAAGGGTCATCTAGTCTGATACCCAGCCTCCTTTTGAAAGTCTCCAGTGAAGGAGCTTCCACAACCTCCCTAGGCAGCCTGTTCCATTGTCCTACATTTGTTACACTTAGGAAGTTTTTCCTGACATTTACTAAAAATACCCAGTTCCTTCAGTCTTTGCTCATATGGCTTGCATTCCATCCCTTTGATCATTTTTGTGGCTCATCTCTGGATCCTTTCCAGTTTCTCCACATCTTTTTGATACATTGGTGACTAAAACTGGACACAGTACTCCAGCTGAGGCCTACCCAGCACTGAGTACAGTGGTACTATCACCACCTGTGACTTGCATGCTATGCCTCTGCTGATGCAACTAAAATTGCATTTGTTTTTTTTGTAACAGCATTGCGTTGCTGATTCATGTTGAAATTGTAATCCACAACTCCCAGATCCTTCTTCAGCGGTGCTGCCGCTGCCAAGCCAGTTTTCCCCCATTTCTGTATTTGTGCATTTGGTTTTTCTTCCCTAAGTGTAGCACCTTATATTTGTCCTTGTTGAATTTCATTTTGTTGACTGTAGCCCAGTTCTCCAATTTAATCAAGATTCCTCAGAATTTTAGCTGTATCCTCCAAAGTGTTGGCAATCTCTCTTAGCTTTGTATCATTTGCAAATTTGATCAGTGTACTCTCAATTCCTACATCCAGGTTATTAATAAAGATGCTAAACAACAACAGGCCCAGAACAGATCCCTGTGGAACCCCACTTGAGACCTCTCTCCAATCTGACATTCCATTAATAGCTACTCTTTGTTTGTGGTTGTTTAACTACTTATGTATCCACTTAGTGGTAGTTCCGCTGAGCCCACAGTTTTCCAACTTACTTATGAAAATGTCACAGTGGGACTGTGCCAAAAGCCTTGCTGAAGTCCAGGTATATTACATCCACTGTATTCCCCCATCCACCAAACCATCAGCCTGTTAAAAACACAAATGTATCAAAATGCATTAATACAAAGACTCCATTCAGTGTTTACATACTGAATAACGCAAATCATATCCCAGTTCATTATCCCTAAATTAACTGCTCAATTTTTCAACAAAGAAAATGAATAGGGCTAGATATTATCTATAGCATTACACAAAGGTGTTCACTGCTAATCTGGACAACACTGGTGTTACAGAAACCAATCATTCACTGTCAACAAGTGGTTCTTTCATCTCCCCCAACAAACCGGACCCTTACACATTTTTTCCCACCTGTTGATCCTATTACCAGTCCAATTTTTCTACAAGGGAAGCAAAGATGTCTGAAAGACGACAGTCACAATTCCAGAAAGTAATTTAATTAAAAGAAATAATCCTAACCGGAGGTAAAATTACTGTATTAAGAACTTTAAGTTTCAGTCAATGGTGAGAACTGTTTTAAAACAAAGTTTGCAATTGATCACATAAGCTATGGGGGAAAAAATGTAGAAAGAACCTGATGTGTGCCAAAGTGACTCTTTTGGCTTTCTGCCAAAGACAATTCATGTCAAACTATGAGTAAATTCACATTTTTCTAATTCAGTTTTAAGACTATTTCAGCTAATAGAGCGGGTTGCGGGCTTCTCCCCCTTGAGCTGGACAACCTAGAGTTTCCCCCCTACGTTGGCTCCTTATGTGCTTGTGAGGGTTGCATTTCCCTGGGGGGGCTGCCCCCGTGGGTTGAAGTAGCGGGGATTTCCCTGGCTCCCCTGACTGCAGGGAGCTCCCCATCCCAGTGCCCCCCCTTTACCGTCTACATTCTCCCAGTTGCTGAGGTGCTGCAGGTTGCAGCCCATGTCCTCGCAAATTAAATGTTTTATACATTGCTCCAGTAGCTTCCTATGTATCGAAGTCAGGCTGACTGGTCTATAGTTTCCAGGTTCCTCCTTTTTAAAAATGGGCACTGTCTTAACCTTTCTCCTGTCATCCATGAGTTTGTAAATATTATTGCCAGTGGCTCTGAGATTTCCAATCCTAATTCCTTTAGAACCCTGGGGTGAACAGCGTCAAGCCCCACTGATCTGAATTCATTCACATTGGTCAGAAGATCTCTGAGCTGTTCTTTACTTATTCCGACCTATATCCCTACCCCTTTGGTCCATGGTAACTTCGCTCGTCGTCGAGTCACATGTTATTTTTTGTGAGAAAACTGAAGCAAAGTAGGCATAGAGCAGCTCTGCCTTCCTGTCACCTTCCATTCCAGCTCACCTTCTCCATTGAGCAGTGGAACCACACCGTCTCTGGTCTTTGTCTGACATATCTGAAGAAGCTCTTGTTGTCTCTAACATTCCTTGCCAGCTGTAACTCCTTCTTTGCCTTGGCTTTCCTGATTTTGTCCCTATGCGCTCAAGCTATTCCCTTGTATACTTCCTTAGTGACATACAAGGGATGGGAGGCATGTATCCCTTCTGGTTTTTAGGTAGCTAAAAAGCTCTTTGCGCAGCCACATTGGCCTTCTGTGGCTCTTATCTTTCCTCTGCATCGGAATAGCTTGAGGTTGAGCCTCCGGTATCACATCTTTTAGGAACTGCCAAGCCCCTTTGATTCCTTTTCTTCCTAATCGGTCTTTCCATTGGACCTTGCCTACTATTTCTCGAAGTTGGTTGAAGTCCGCCTCCCTGAAATCCAGTGTCTTTGTTTTGCTGCTGTCATGTTTCCCTTTCCATGAGTTTGCCGGAGAGGCAAAAACCCTTTGGGTTCTCTCCCAGGCAAACTCCCTCTGTTTGCTTCTCTTCGGGTTGCTGCTCATTTGGTTGGTTGATTGATGTGTGAACCAGGTGAAGCTTTTTAGAAGGCTGCTGGCTTGAAGCAGTTGCCCCAGCTCAAAGCCTCACCAGGTTCATACTTCAATCAACTACTCAAGGCCCAGCTGGAACAAAGCTCTCCCAATTCACACTTTTCAAACAAACACTTAGCCCTGGTCTACACTAGGACTTTAGGTCGAATTTAGCAGCGTTAAATCGATGTAAACCTGCACCCGTCCACACGATGAAGCCCTTTATTTCGACTTAAAGGGCTCTTAAAATCGATTTCCTTACTCCACCCCTGACAAGTGGATTAGCGCTTAAATCGGCCTTGCCGGCTCGAATTTGGGGTACTGTGAACACAATTCGACGATATTGGCCTCCGGGAGCTATCCCAGAGTGCTCCATTGTGACCGCTCTGGACAGCACTCTCAACTCAGATGCACTGGCCAGGTAGACAGGAAAAGAACTGTGAACTTTTGAATCTCGTTTCCTGTTTGGCCAGCGTGGCAAGCTGCAGGTGACCATGCAGAGCTCATCAGCACAGGTGACCATGATGGAGTCCCAGAATCGCAAAAGAGCTCCAGCATTGACCGATCGGGAGGTACGGGATCTGATCGCTGTTTGGGGAGAGGAATCCGTGCTATCAGAACTCCGCTCCAGTTTTCGAAATGCCAAAACCTTTGTCAAAATCTCCCAGGGCATGAAGGACAGAGGCCATAACAGGGACCCAAAGCAGTGCTGCGTGAAACTTAAGGAGCTGAGGCAAGCCTACCAGAAAACCAGAGAGGCGAACGGCCGCTCTGGGTCAGAGCCCCAAACATGCCGCTTCTATGATGAGGGGGTTCAGCCACCACTACCCCAGCCATGTTATTTGACTCCTTCAATGGAGATGGAGGCAACACGGAAGCAGGTTTTGGGGAAGAAGAAGAAGAAGAAGATGATCATTGATGATGATGATGAGGAGGTTGTAGATAGCTCACAGCAAGCAAACGGAGAAACCAGTTTTCCCAACAGCCAGGAACTGTTTCTCACCCTGGACCTGGAGCCAGTACCCCCTGAACCCACCCAAGGCTGCTTCCTGGACCCGGCAGGTGGAGAAGGGACCTCCGGTGAGTGTACATTTTAAAATACTATACATGGTTTAAAAGCAAGCATGTGAAAGGATTACTTTGCCCTGGCATTCGCGGCTCTCCTGGATGTACTCCCAAAGCCTTTGCAAAAGGTTTCTGGGGAGGGCAGCCTTATTGCGTCCTTCATGGTAGGACACTTTACCACTCCAGGCCAGTAACACATACTCGGGAATCATTGTACAACAAAGCATTGCAGTGTATGTTTGCTGGCGTTCAAACAACATCCGTTCTTTATCTCTCTCTGTTATCCTCAGGAGAGTGAGATATAATTCATGGTCACCTGGTTGAAATAGAGTGCTTTTCTTCAGGGGACACTCAGAGGAGCCCGTTCCTGCTGGGCTGTTTGCCTGTGGCTAAACAGAAATGTTCCCCGCTGTTAGCCACGGGGAGGGGGGAGGGTTGAGGGGGTAGCCACGCAGTGGGGGGAGGCAAAATGCGACCTTGTAACGAAAGCACATGTGCTATGTATGTAATGTTAACAGCAAGGATTACCCTGAAAGAGTGTAGCCACTGTTTTATAAAATGTGTCTTTTTAAATACCGCTGTCCCTTTTTTTTCCTCCACCAGCTGCATGTATTTCAATGATCACAGGATCTTCTCCTTCCCAGAGGCTAGTGAAGATTAGAAAGAAAAAAAAACGCACTCGAGATGAAATGTTCTCCGAGCTCATGCTGTCCTCCTGCACTGACAGAGCACAGACGAATGCGTGGAGGCAAATAATGTCAGAGTGCAGGAAAGCACAAAATGACTGGGAGGAGAGGTGGCAGGCAGAAGAGAGTAAGTGGCGGGCTGAAGAGAGGGCTGAAGTTCAAATGTGGCGGCAGCGTGATGAGAGGAGGCAGGATTCAATGCTGAGGCTGCTGGAGGACCAAACCAGTATGCTCTAGTGTATGGTTGAGCTGCAGCAAAGGCAGCTGGAGCACAGACTGCCACTACAGCCCCTGTGTAACCAACCACCCTCCTCCCCAAGTTCCATAGCCTCCTCACCCAGACGCCCAAGAACGCGGTGGGGGGGCCACTGGCCAACCAGCCACTCCACCACAGAGGATTGCCCAAAAAAAAAGAAGGCTGGCATTCAATAAATTTTAAAGTTGTAACTTTTAAAGTGCTGTGTGACATTTTCCTTCCCTCCTCCACCACCCCTCCTGGGCTACCTTGGTAGTCATCCCCCTATTTGTGTGATGAATGAATAAAGAATGCATGAATGTGAAGCAACAATGACTTTATTGCCTCTGCAAGCGGTGATCGAAGGGAGGAGGGGCGGGTGGTTAGCTTACAGGGAAGTAGAGTGAACCAAGGGGCGGTGGGTTTCATCAAGGAGAAACAAACAGAACTTTCACACCGTAGCCTGGCCAGTCATGCAACTGGTTTTCAAAGCTTCTCTGATGCGTACCGCGCCCTCCTGTGCTCTTCTAACCGCCCTGGTGTCTGGCTGCGCGTAACCAGCAGCCAGGCGATTTGCCTCAACCTCCCACCCCGCCATAAACGTCTCCCCCTTACTCTTACAGATATTGTGGAGCACACAGCAAGCAGTAATAACAGTGGGAATATTGGTTTCGCTGAGGTCTAAGCGAGTCAGTAAACTGCGCCAGCGCGCCTGTAAACGTCCAAATGCACATTCTACCACCGTTCTGCACTTGCTCAGCCTGTAGTTGAACAGCTCCTGACTGCTGTCCAGGCTGCCTGTGTACGGCTTCATGAGCCATGGCATTAAGGGGTAGGCTGGGTCCCCAAGGATACATATAGGCATTTCAACATCCCCAACAGTTATTTTCTGGTCTGGGAATAAAGTCCCTTCCTGCAGCTTTTGAAACAGACCAGAGTTCCTGAAGATGCGAGCGTCATGTACCTTTCCCGGCCATCCCATGTTGATGTTGGTGAAACGTCCCTTGTGATCCACCAGAGCTTGCAGCACTATCGAAAAGTACCCCTTGCGGTTTATGTACTCGGCGGCTTGGAGCTCCGGTGCCAAGATAGGGATATGGGTTCCGTCTATGGCCCCACCACAGTTAGGGAATCCCATTGCAGTAAAGCCATCCACTATGACCTGCACATTTCCCAGGGTCACTACCCTTGATATTAGCAGATCTTTGATTGTGTGGGCTACTTGCATCACAGCAGCCCCAACAGTAGATTTGCCCACTCCAAATTGATTCCCAACTGACCGGTAGCTGTCTGGCGTTGCAAGCTTCCACAGGGCTATCGCCCCTCGCTTCTCAACTGTGAGGGCTGCTCTCATCTTGGTATTCATGCGCTTCAGGGCAGGGGAAAGCAAGTCACAAAGTTCCATGAAAGTGCCCTTACGCATGCGAAAGTTTCGCAGCCACTGGGAATCGTCCCAGACCTGCAACACGATGCGGTCCCACCAGTCTGTGCTTGTTTCCCGAGCCCAGAATCGGCGTTCCACAGCATGAACCTGCCCATTAGCACCATGATGCATGCATTGGCAGGGCCCATGCTTTCAGAGAAATGTGTGTCCATGTCCTGATCACTCACGTGACTGCGCTGACGTCGCCTCCTCGCCCGGTATCGCTTTGCCAGGTTCTGGTGCTGCATATACTGCTGGATAATGCGTGTGGTGTTGAATGTGCTCCTAATTGCCAAAGTGAGCTGAGCAGCCTCCATGCTTGCCTTGGTATGGCGTCCGCACAGAAAAAAGGGGAGGAAGGATTGTCTGCTGTTGCTCTGATGGAGGGAGGGGCGACTGATGACACGGCTTACAGGGTTGGCTTCAGGGAGCTAAAATCAACAAAGGGGGTGGCTTTACATCAAGGAGTATTTCAGGCAGGACTTCACGGAGGGTTCCAATAAGAAATGGTGCACCTAAGTTATTGTTCTTATTGGAACAAGGAGGTTAGCCTGGCCTCTGATTGATACATGACTAGATTTACCTCGCTGCACCTTCCCTGTGAGTGACTGCAGTGTGACCTAGAGGAATGAGTCCCCTAGACGGGGGAGGAGGCAAATGAGTACAAAACAAATCTGGTCTATTTCTTGTTTTGATCGGGCAGGACGATGACGGCTACCAGTCGTATTGCACCGTCTGCTGCCACAAGGCAAGGGGTTGCTGCTACTGTGTAGCAATGCTGTACCGCGTCTGCCAGCACCCAGGAGACATACAGTGACGGTTACCTGAGCAGGCTCCATGCTTGCCGTGGTATGGCATCTGCACAGGTAACTCAGGAAAAAAGGCGCGAAATGGTTGTCTGCCCTTGCTTTCACGGAGGGAGGGAGGGAATGGGGGCCTGACGATATGTACCCAGAACCACCCGCGACAATGTTTTAGCCCCATCAGGCATTGGGATCTCAACCCAGAATTCCAATGGGCAGCGGAGACTGCGGGAACTGTGGGATAGCTATCCACAGTGCAACGCTCCGGAAGTCGACTCTAGCCTCGGTACTGTGGAAGCACTCCGCCGAGTTAATGCACTTAATTCACTTAGAGCATTTTCTGTGGGGACACACACAAATTCGACCTTATTCCGTAGCGTAGACATACCCATACACAAGAACAGTCCCTGCAATGAGCACCAGTCCAACAGTAGTCAAACAATGGTCTCAGAGACAGACACTCAGATAATCACCCCGCCAGCTCACAACACAGCCCCGCTAATGCAGAATGAAAGAGTTTGGCTTGGAGACAAAAGAACATACAAGAGAATATAAGGAACCGAGCAGACAGATTCAAAAGGCAGACTAGACAAGATAAGAGCAAATATATAAAGGCAAAATGTATGGAACTTGAGAGTTCTAAAGACTAATAATATAAAACACAATAGTCAGACTTCTTACAAAAAGCTTTCCCCCACAATCAAACATAATAAAAGAATGAAATGGGCTGACTTAAATGCAAAAGTATGAGGAGCACAGGAGACAGGACCTGATGAGGTTTGGAAAGTAGGGAGGCACAGAGACTGGCTGTGGTGACAGGAGCAGAAGGGTCTATAACCAGAAGAGCAGCACGCTTCTCTACAGAACCTGGAACTGAACTTTGGATTCCTGAGTCTCCATAGTCGCTGGGTGTCTAGCAAATAGCGGTGAATTCTACCACAGAGTATATGGCGTATCCTTCTCTACTGGCTGGTCCACATAGAGGAGAACCCAAGCTACTACCACGACTGTTAGTTCAGTGGTAGAGGACTCTGCTGTGGATCAAAAGCTCTCAACCCTGCTGATGACCTATGTGGAACCATATTGACTCCCACATGATGGAAAAATCTGTTTTTTTTTTCCCCTTCTGTTTGTTTTTTGCAACAAGAAGTAGGAAGTTACACACAAAAAAGTCTGCACTACAAGAAGATTAAGATTTCACAGTCATAGATTAAAAGATTAGGGAATGCCAGGATTAAGGTTGCCTATGCACTCTTATTTGTTCCCCTTGTGATACAGGCTTTAGTTACATGATCACCTTTTTTCCCCACAGGACCCTGGCCTCATTCTGTGCACTGGACTGATGATGCCCAAGGAATAACTTATTCACTGCATAACCTGACTTATCTGCAAGCCCCCTGCCTCATTTGTTGAGGAAGTTGGAAGATGTGTAGTGAATGAAGCAGGGGACTGCAGGAAGAGAAAGGACAGTCTCATGGTTAAGCAGTGGAATGCTGCTCTGGATAACTGAATTCTATCCCTGCCTCTGCCACAGAGATCCTGTGTGATGCTGGGCAAGTCACTTAACCCCACCCCCACCCCAAACTTGCCACCAGTGGTTACAGTATGTTCTAACTACCCAATTTAAGACACGTGGGGCCCAATTTAATGAATCGCATTAATGAAACTGAAGTTAATTGAAGCCCTGCTTTGAACATACAATGTGCTATAAAAATGCTAACAACTTTAATAATCAAACACTAGATATCTCCAGCTGGGCACCCAAAATTAGTGGATATTATTGATGATTTTATCTTTAATCTTTCTGTGCCTAACTTCAACATCTCCAAAATGGGGATATTGAGACCACCTCCCCATCAGGTAAATTGTAAAAATAAATGTAATAATGTTTGTGAAACAATCAGTTGCTACAACGAGAAGTGCCATAAAAAGCTCCTGAGAAAAAGCCCATGTGTTCAGTGCATGGTTTGGCTGGTGTGCAGTAAATAATGGATGACGCACATTTAAAATGAAGAAACCTAATCAATGGAGCGCCATCGATCCAGCACGCTGAACGAGGAAAGGGTCCTGTAGAAAGAAATAGTATGCAATCATATAACTATAGAGTGTATCACAATGCATATGCACAAGGGGCCCAAACTCCGGTTGCTTAGGGGTGTGTGTGTGTTATATATATATATACACTCACCCACATTGTATATGCTGTACATTAAAGTGTCCACATATCAGCAAAACAAGTAATCCAAAATACTTTGTGTTTGTGTTTAATGTGAATGAGTTAAATTTCTTAAGTAACACGTTCTTATTACCTGAAATTTTTAAAAATTTAAAATTAAATAATAGTTAAAGAATAATAAAATTTAAAATTAACTGGCTTTTGCAATTCATTGCCTTAAAAGGAAATAAAAGAAAAAGGGAAATGTACAAAGCAGAACTGTACCACTCCATACCTCAGCACTGAGGGATCAACTAGATGACCTCGGAGTCCCTCCCAGCCCTATATTTCTAGGATACTATGAACTGCAGGACTCAAAACACCCAATCTTTGGGACTCTTGGGTCAAACTATTTCGATCTGTGCACAATGCTATAGGTTTTGAAGTTCACACTGTAGGGGAGAAAAAAAACAAAAGACTTCATTTCACAACTAGCACCGCTGGCAATAATCCAGCTAAAAACGTTGGTGATGAAGCATTTTAACTACTCATGCATAAAAGCCAAATTTTATTTATTTTGTAAATACCAACATTACCAAATGACTACTCCTCAGTGAGGACTAGACACACATGAACTTTTAGAGTAGGGTTTTTAATATAAAATATTCACCCGTTTTTTCACGTGTGCAATTTTAATCCCCTAGCCATTAAAGTTGAGCAGTTTGAGTGATGTTCACAAGAAGGCATAAATTATTTTTATAGACCATGCTAGGCAAGTACAAACAAAAGGTTTCTGTCTCAAGGAGCTTGCAATCTAAATAAAAAGAAATACTTTGCCCTTCCTGGCTTAACTTTAACAAATCTTAATTTTGAATTTTATTCCAAATTTCAGAAAAGATTAATCTCTGTGCTGGAGAAGTATTACAAATTTTGGCTGGAAATGAGATTTTTTTTGGAGATGGTTGTGAATAATTGAACAGTGTTATACTGTAAATTGGAATATTAGCTTTTGTGTTTGCCACCTTACTGCACTATATTATAAAATTCTGACTTTATTTTTTTCTTCAGAGGAATCATTCAAATTTATCCCTGATGTAATTCCACTGAAGTTACTGAAGATACACTCAACAAAATGTGGGTACCTGATTTTTCCCCAAGCTTCCTTGACACCAATGACATTTTATAATCACAATCTACCATTGACTCACTGCAGATAGGCACACTTGTAATTTATGGTACAGGACAAGCATCTTTTATAAAACTATAGGAGTGCACTCTGCCCCCAGAAGGGAAACCTCACGCACATCAAGTGATATCTATCTGTTGGCTGATTGGGCACAGTGAATCAACGCCAAAGGGAGCTTTGCTAAGTTCTCCTGTTCTGAGGCTGGCAATACTCCTGGTGATTTGAGGCCTGAATAGGGAAAGGTTGGAGGTCATACAGGAGGAGATGATGGTCTCCATATAGGTTCAGAAGACATCAAATCCTAGCCTTCAGGAGACTGTCACTGAGAGGCTTTGGCAGATGGTAGCTCTGTATATGCTGGAGAGACCAAGAATTAGAGATTGGAGGCATAAACAAGAAGGAAAAATGATAATACTTCCCCTGTCCCCAACGAAAGTGCACTAACATGGTGTTCTAGACTCATTTCCCCCAAAGTGTTCTAATTGCATAGCAGTTTCACTCTCTTACACAAGAGAGGGTTGGATTTGGGCCTTTGCAGCAGGTCAGTGTCCTGCTACAGGAGGGCGTATGAAGTGGAACAAGACTCAGAGGTCTGAAGATGTCCGTGCAAGCAGATCATGTTGCCAAGTGGCTCCTGTAGCTTTCTGGGGCTCTCGGTCTTGTCCCCCAGACAGACCCATTCAACCTTTAGTGTCTGATCATCATAGAATCATAGAATATCAGGGTTGGAAGGGACCCCAGAAGGTCATCTAGTCCAACCCCCTGCTCGAAGCAGGACCAATTCCCAGTTAAATCATCCCAGCCAGGGCTTTGTCAAGCCTGACCTTAAAAACCTCTAAGGAAGGAGATTCTACCACCTCCCTAGGTAACACATTCCAGTGTTTCACCACCCTCTTAGTGAAAAAGTTTTTCCTAATATCCAATCTAAACCTCCCCCACTGCAGCTTGAGACCATTACTCCTTGTCCTGTCATCTGCTACCATTGAGAACAGTCTAGAGCCATCCTCTTTGGAACCCCCTTTCAGGTAGTTGAAAGCAGCTATCAAATCCCCCCTCATTCTTCTCTTCTGCAGGCTAAACAATCCCAGCTCCCTCAGCCTCTCCTCATAACTCATGTGTTCTAGACCCCTAATCATTTTTGTTGCCCTTCGCTGGACTCTCTCCAATTTATCCACATCCTTCTTGAAGTGTGGGGCCCAAAACTGGACACAGTACTCCAGATGAGGCCTCACCAATGTCGAATAGAGGGGAACGATCACGTCCCTCGATCTGCTCGCTATGCCCCTACTTATACATCCCAAAATGCCATTGGCCTTCTTGGCAACAAGGGCACACTGCTGACTCATATCCAGCTTCTCGTCCACTGTCACCCCTAGGTCCTTTTCCGCAGAACTGCTGCCTAGCCATTCGGTCCCTAGTCTGTAGCTGTGCATTGGATTCTTCCGTCCTAAGTGCAGGACTCTGCACTTATCCTTATTGAACCTCATCAGATTTCTTTTGGCCCAATCCTCCAATTTGTCTAGGTCCTTCTGTATCCTATCCCTCCCCTCCAGCGTATCTACCACTCCTCCCAGTTTAGTATCAAGTGGAGACTATTACAGCATAGACTGCAAAAGCCTAGGATTTTGGGACTGAATGAGAGTATTGCTCCCAGCTTGAGGCAGAGGGCATAAACGAGGGGAAGGAGATCAGAATTAAAAAGGCAGTTCTGAAACGAAGCGACCTCACTTCATTATTTCTACGTGTGAAGCCCTGTATTTCATTCATATCGCTATATTTTTAAATTAGTATTTTTATTGGACCCTAAGACCTGCAGACATCAGTGGAGGCAAGATGATAGCTCTGGCGTGAGGCCAATGCAGTAGACAGGCCCTTGTTGGGAAGCCAAAGTAATACTGACAAGCAGAGAGCTAGAATTTATGAGGTCCTGATTGCTAAAAGCATATGTTTGGGATATAAAAAAAAGTAACAATTATGCCACCCACACTGTTTATTCTTTTCTTATGTGTGGAGCTCGGAGCTTGTGTGTTCAAACATAAAACCATCGGAACTATTTTTAGTTGGATTTATAGCATCTCTGGATTGACACTTAGTAGCATAGTTTGCAGTGGAGCTTGTCCATTATCCAGCAAGCCCCTGACCCCCATTTGATCTCAGACATGGTTATTTATAATTCAAAAGGTCTCTTAGTTACTGTACATTCACAGGGAGGTTTCTATGTGCACAGCTGTGAAAGAGTCAATCGGTTTAATTTTTTTTAGTGTGATTTAATCTCTTTGGAGACATCAGTGAAGAGCTGTGAGAGTCTGTGTTCTGGGGAAGATGAGAGAAATGTTTCAGAGAGCCAGCCTTGGGGTTTGCAGTTAGCTCCTTGCCTCTGAACATCTCAGAGAAGCCCAATTTAAAGTTAATGGTAATAGCTAAAGGCCTAGGTGGCAGAATGCTTAGACCTTCGCATCTGGAGACCTGGCAAGGAAATCTTATCCCCGTTCTTGCCCCTTGATATCAGGTAAAACGTCTGGAACAGCATAAAGGATCTCAAAGCCCCATATTCGGCAGGAAGAGTATTCCCTTGGTGAAGGCTCTATGGAAGACAGTCCTTCGGGGGGTGAGGCGGAGGGTGGGAGGGGTATGTCAAGACAGGGATGCGTGCGTGCAGCACTGTGGAGATTCCAGGAAGCTCAGCATCCCATAGGGCTGTCCAGGGAGGGTGTTGTAACTTAGACAGACCCCCTCCAGAACTGCAAGTTCTGTGTAGGTTATGGCTACACCGGAGCAGGAGGTGTAATTTCCAGCTCAAGGAGATATGCCAATGCTTGCTCGGATTGAGCAAAGACATCAAAAGTGGAGTGTAGCAGTGGGAGCCCAAGCAGCAGGAGGAATAGTTGTCCCAGTATGTAACTATGGTCCCAGACAGAACCATACTCAGGACAGCTAACAGCTCCCACCGCTTTGGGCCACCGTGGCTACACTTCTATTGTTAGCATGCTAACTCAATCAGTGCAGTGATGGATTAAAAATTCTCCAGGTCCTGAGCACCGAATATCCAGAAACAACCCACCCGCCACCTCCAGTTAAAAGAAATACTTAAAACTTTCCCAATATGATTAAAAACCATGCCATTTAAATAATTAACTGAATAAGGGAATACCTCACGCATATGCGCGCACACACACCATAGCCAGACATTAAGAATTAGGTTTAGCGAGCAATTAATATTTACAACTAATAGGGTTCCACAGAAACACTGCCCACTCGATACAGTGTGTCAGCTTAGGCACTAGATACCTTAGTAATTCCAAGCAAGCACTGATAAAGGAGGGGGAATGAATATGTTACAGCAGAGCAGAAAGAGAGTTACCTTTTTTTTGTAATTGGTGTTCTTCGAGATGTGTTGCTCCTGTCCATTCCATTGTAGGTGTGTGCGCTCGCCACATGCACCGGTGCTGGAAGTTTTTCCCTCATTGGTATCCGTAGGGGACTGGGTCTGGCACCCTCTGGAGTGATGGGTGTATACCACGGTACAAGGGGCGTTGCCGGCTCCCCCCACCCTCAGTTCCTTCTTGCCGGAAATTCCAACAGTGGGGAAGGAGGGCGGGTCATGGAATGGACGTGAGCAACACATCTCGAAGAACACCAGTTACAAAAAAAGGTAACTGTCTTTTCTTCTTTGAGTGCTTGTTCATCTCCATTCCATTGTAGGTTTCAGAGTAACAGCCGTGTTAGTCTGCATTCGCAAAAAGAAAAGGAGGACTTGTGGCACCTTAGAGACTAACCAATTTATTTGAGCATAAGCTTTCGTGAGCTACAGCTCACTTCATCGGATGCATACAGTGGAAACTGCAGAAGACATTATATACACAGAGACCATGAAACAATACCTCTTCCCACCCCACTCTCCTGCTGGTAATAGCTTATCTAAAGTGTTCACTCTCCTTACAATGTGCATGATAATCAAGGTGGGCCATTTCCAGCACAAATCCAGGTTTTCTCACCCCCCCCCTTTTTTCCAAAAATCACACACACAAACTCACTCTCCTGCTGGGAATAGTTCATCCAAAGTGACCACTCTCCCTACAATGTGCATGATAATCAAGGTGGGCCATTTCCAGCACAAATCCAAGTTTAACCGGAACGTCTGGGAGTGGGGGGAGGGGTAGGAAAAAACAAGGGGAAATAGGCTACCTTGCATAACGACTTAGCCACTCCCAGTCTCTATTTAAGCCTAAATTAATAGTATCCAATTTGCAAATGAATTCCAATTCAGCAGTTTCTCGCTGGAGTCTGGATTTGAAGTTTTTTTGTTTTAAGATAGCGACCTTCATGTCTGTAATTGCGTGACCAGAGAGATTGAAATGTTCTCCGACTGGTTTATGAATGTTATAATTCTTGACATCTGATTTGTGTCCATTTATTCTTTTACGTAGAGACTGTCCAGTTTGACCAATGTACATGGCTGAGGGGCATTGCTGGCACATGATGGCATATATCACATTGGTGGATGTGCAGGTCAACGACCCCTCGCCCCAGACGTTCTGGTTAAACTTGTATTTGTGCTGGAAATGGCCCACCTCGATTATCATGCACATTGTAGGGAGAGTGGTCACTTTGGATGAACTATTACCAGCAGGAGAGTGAGTTTGTGTGTGTGGTTTTTGGAAAAAGGGGGCGGGGGGTGTGAGAAAACCTGGATTTGTTCTGGAAATGGCCCACCTTGATTATCATGCACATTGTAAGGAGAGTGATCACTTTAGATACCAGCAGGAGAGTGGGGTGGGAGGAGGTATTGTTTCATGGTCTCTGTGTATATAATGTCTTCTGCAGTTTCCACAGTATGCATCCGATGAAGTGAGCTGTAGCTCACGAAAGCTTATGCTCAAATAAATTGGTTAGTCTCTAAGGTGCCACAAGTACTCCTTTTCTTTTTGCGAATACAGACTAACACGGCTGTTACTCTGAAACTTGTCATTATGCAAGGCACTGTATTTAGCCGTATGGAGTGGAAATCTATCAACTGCATGAAAAAACTTGTACAGATACAGACAGACATCATCTTCCTTTCCAAATGCAAACAGATGGACATCGTACCAAAAGGACTGAAGGTAAAAAAATCCATTACAATCTACATACCACACAGACTATGCTGACAGCTTGTGCCACATGCTCTCAAAGAAACTGCGAAATCACCTGATCAACATCCTCTACAGCAAACAGGGAAAGATTAAGAATCCATCGGTGATCTTCCTGATAACACCATCCTGGCCACTATGGATGTAGAAGCCCTCTACACCAACATTCCACACAAAGATGGACTACAAGCCGTCAAGAACACTATCCCCGATAATGTCACGACTAACCTGGTGGCTGAACTTTGTGACTTTGTCCTTACCCATAACTATTTTACATTTGGGGACAATGTATACCTTCAGATCAGCGGCACTGCTATGGGTACCCGCAAGGCCCCACAGTAAGCCAACATTTTTATGGCTGAATTAGAACAACGCTTCCTCAGCTCTCGTCCCCTAACGCCCCTACTCTACTTGTGCTACATTGATGAGATTATCATCTGGACCCATGGAAAAGAAGCCCTTGAGGAATTCCACCATGATTTCAACAATTTTCATCCCACCATCAACCTCAGCCTGGTCCAGTCCACACAAGACATCCACTTCCTGGACACTACAGTGCTAATAAACAATGGTCACATAAACACCACCCTATACTGGAAACCTACTGACCGCTATTCCTACCTACATGCCTCCAGCTTTCACCCTGACCACACCACACGATCCATCGTCTACAGCCAAGCTCTGCGATACAACCGCATTTGCTCCAACCCCTCAGACAGAGACAAACACCTACAAGATCTCTGTCAAGCATTCTTACAACTGCAATACCCACCTGCGGAAGTGAAGAAACAGACTGATAGAGCCAGAAGAGTTCCCAGAAGTCACCTACTACAGGACAGGCCTAACAAAGAAAATAACAGAATGCCACTGGCTGCTACCTTCAGCCCCCAACTAAAACCCCTCCAACGCATTATTAAGGATCTACAACCTATCCTGAAGGATGACCCAACACTCTCACAAATCTTGGGAGACAGGCCAGTCCTTGCCTACAGACAGCCCCCCAACCTGAAGCAAATACTCACCAACAACCACATACCACACAACAGAACCACTAACCCAGGAACCTATCCTTGCAACAAAGCCCGTTGCCAACTGTGCCCACATATCTATTCAGGGGACACCATCACAGGGCCTAATAACATCAGCCACACTATCAGAGGCTCGTTCACCTGCACATCCACCAATGTGATATATGCCATCATGTGCCAGCAATGCCCCTCAGCCATGTACATTGGTCAAACTGGGCTGTCTCTACGTAAAAGAATAAATGGACACAAATCAGATGTCAAGAATTATAACATTCATAAACCAGTCGGAGAACATTTCAGTCTCTCTGGTCACGCAATTACAGACATGAAGGTTGCTATCTTAAAACAAAAAAACTTCAAATCCAGACTCCAGCGAGAAACTGCTGAATTGGAATTCATTTGCAAATTGGATACTATTAATTTAGGCTTAAATAGAGACTGGGAGTGGCTAAGTCATTATGCAAGGTAGCCTATTTCCCCTTGTTTTTTCCTACCCCCACCCCCACCCCAGATGTTCTGGTTAAACTTGGATTTGTGCTGGAAATGGCCCACCTTGATTTTCATACACATTGTAAGGAGAGTGGTCACTTTGGATAAGCTATTACCAGCAGGAGAGTGAGTTTGTGTGTGTGGTTTTTGGAAAAAAGGGGGGGGGGAGGGTGAGAAAACCTGGATTTGTGCTGGAAATGGCCCAACTTAATTATCATACGCATTGTAAGGAGAGTGAACACTTTAGATAAGCTATTACCAGCAGGAGAGTGGGGTGGGAAGAGGTATTGTTTCATGGTCTCTGTGTATATAATGTCTTCTGCAGTTTCCACTGTATGCATCCGATGAAGTGAGCTGTAGCTCACGAAAGCTTATGCTCAAATAAATTGGTTAGTCTCTAAGGTGCCACAAGTCCTCCTTTTCTTTTTCCATTATAGGTGACTCCCAAGCTGTACCATTTGAGGCGGGTAGGAGTTCGTGGACGTGTCGATTGCAACACAGCTCTGCCAAACACAGCGTCATCTCTTGCTTGCTGGGTGATGGCGTAGTGCGTCGTGAATGTGTGTACTGAAGACCACGTCGCGGCCCTGCAGATGTCCTAGATAGGGACATGTGCCAAGAATGCCACCGAGGATGCTTGAGGCCTAGTCAAGTGGGCCTTCACTGTAGGTGGCAGCTCGGCCTGAGCTAGCTCATAGCAGGTCCGGATGCAAGTGATGATCCGCCTTGATGGGGACCGTTGGAAGGGTCCCAAGGCAGGTTTTCCCCTAGTGTGAGGCACCTGCATGGCTGGTATGAGCAGCACTGGTAGGGACAGAACGTCCTTTGCTGCCTCTGGTGTGGACGGCACTGCTAGGTGCTGAATGCCTCTGCCACTTTCCAGGGTAGCAGGCAGGTCCTGGAGTGGGCTAGCCTGCTCAGCAGGAGCTGGGGCCCGACCTCCGTCCGGAGGTGAAGAGCTGCCCCTCATGGGTCTTTGTTCTCCTCCAGCCCTCTCCTTCCCTTTATGGGACGCAGGAGAATGGCCCCTCCTGGCCTTTCTTTGATTTCTAATTGGTACAGAGAAGGGGGTTTGACGCTGGTCCATCTCAGCAAATAAATAGACACATAGATCATAGAATATCAAGGTTGGAAGGGACCTCAGGAGGTCATCTAGTCTAACCCCCTGCTCAAAGCCAGGAATTACATTTTTCACAAATCCCCAATTTTTGCCCCAGATCCTAAACGGCCCCCTCAAGGATTGAACTCACAACCCTGGGTTTAAGCAGGCCAATGCTCAAACCACTGAGCTATCCCTCCCCCGCTATTGCTACATCAGTGTGAAAGAAAGTATTAACTCTGAATTTGTGAAAAATGTAATTCTTGGCTATTTTTGCAAGTAGATTTTTTTAAAGCAATATGAAAAGAGACTACAAATGAGATTAATGTGGCATGTGCCATAAGAGGGGGAAAAAAAAAAACCCTAACCAATAACATTAATATTGAAAATGATTTAGGAGTTTAAAAGTATACAGTACCACATTCCGCATGTTCGGAAAAGCTTCTGCTTGTCATTTCTCCAAATATATAGAACTGTTCCTTGGTTATATATCTAGCAGAGCTAACCAAAATTAAGAACCGTGTATATGATCTAAAACATGATGAGAAATTGATCTCATTATTTCAAATGGACACTTTCTTAATGCCCATATCACCACATATTTAAATTCCATGGGGGATTTTCTGAATTGCTGTTCCCAAAATCTGGTCAGGTAATGGCTGGTCAGTTGGCTGCGATCCTTGGAACACTAAATAGGGTTAAGGACCCCTACTGCAGACACCCACAGACAATCTTGAAGAAAGGATACAATAGGATTGAATACCCTTTGCAAACACTAGTGCTAATAGTTCAGCTACAGTCTAGAGTAAGTTTGTTAAATGTTTTTGAGGAAAGAGTCACATCTATTACCTAGTAGACAGTGTGTGACCGGGAGGAGTGTACGGAAAGGGGAACCCAATTAGGAGGCTGAGTCAAGAAGAGGCTGGAGCACCTCCTGAAGTGACAGAGGGGCTCCAGAGAGAGAGATGGAGCACAAAGGCAGGAAGGGGAATCAACCATGCAGAGCTAATACCCAAAACAACCAGGAGGAGGCGACATCTCTGGTAAGTAGAGCCCCTCTCTCACTCCAGGAGCTGCTCCAGCCTCTTCTTGACTCAGCCCTCTAATTGGGTTCCCCTTCGCCCGTGGCTTCTGTCTTTTCTGTCCACATGTCACCAGGCAGTCCACATGCCCACTGCCCTGATCCTGGCACTCCAACAAGTAACTCAGGAAGTCTGCCCCTCAAACAGTACCACTCTGCAATGGTTGGTAGGAGAACCCAGGCCCACCCTCTACTCTGGGTTCCAGTCTAGGGCCCTTTAGTGAACAGGTAAGGTGTGCATCTCCACAACCTTATTGCTCTCCCCCATGACTCCTTCCTACGAGGCTTCTTCTCCCTTGCCTCATGGAGGGGGACTGCAGGCTTCCTTCCTGCTGCCTTCATACTGTTGCCAACCTCCTGGCTTTGTAGAAGCACCACCTGTTCCCTCACAGGAGAGCCCCCTTCTAATTATATTCCTCCAGCTTAAGTCTCCCCCTTTGCAGCCTAATTGGTTGATTGGGCCCAATTCAGCCCTCTCAGAGTCAGCTTGCAGAGTACACCCCAACACAGCCAGTCAAATTTTGACTTGCTCTCTCACTTGTCAGGCTGTCAAATTCAGTCTCCAGAGCAAGACTGCACATTGACTCAGCTGATCCTGTCTTAAAAGGCAAATGAGTATGACTGCAGACAGCATCCCAATTAGATGCATGGACCAGGGATGTCTCTGCCAGTCCAAAGCAAAAGATATATTTAGATCTACCTTCCTTTATAAATTATTTTGTTTTCACCAGTAATGGCATTAGAGGATAATATATATATTAAGCAGGCAACTTGCCCACATGCTCAGGGTTTAGCTGATTGCCATATTTGGAGTTGGGAACAAATTTTCCCCCAGGGCAGATTGGCAGAGGCCCTGTGGTTTTTTGCCTTCCTCTGCAGCGTGGGGCACGGGTCACTTGCTCGAAGATTCTCTGCACCTTGAAGTCTTTAAACCACGATTTGAGGACTTCAATAGTTCAGACATAGTTTAGGGGTTTGTTACAGGAGTTGGTGGGTGAGATTCCATGGCCTGCGTTGTGCAGGAGGTCAGACTAGACGATCATAATGGTCCCTTCTGATCTTAAAGTCTATGATTCTAACTGAACCAGTCTATATATTCTCTCTATATCTAAGGCTTTCTGATCTTTTCCTGGAATAGGGTCTCCGGACCTTTGCTGTTTTTGTAAATGACAACACCCCACTTGCTTTGATCACATGTAACATTTCAAGGAGAGAGTGTTGTCTACACCTGTATAAAGTGCTTTTCTGCTCAATCAAGCAGCTGTTAAGGTACCTGCATTATGTGCTTTGCTGGAATTGGGGAAATATGATTCTCTGCCCACCTGAAGAGCAACAAAGCCTCCTGGACTGAGAACAATTGAAGAAGCAGAGTCATGGGGAGTTGCCCACAGTACTGGCTGACATTAACAAGAGATGGCACAGAACTTTAACTAGAACGTGTAACTTTTTCCTTCTTTCTGATAAAGATCAAGTTCTATGCACCAACCATTCATCTATGTTAGCGCCACATTTGGCAAGACTGGCCTCTTTCACAATCAGGACTCTGCGTATTCTGACCTACCTGTGTCATGGATAGCACCCTACCAAATTCATGGTCCATTTTTATAAATGTCATGGTCATAGCATTTTTAAAATCTTGAATTTCATGGTTTCAAATATTTAAATCTTCAATTTCATAGTGTTGTAACGAAGTATGAATATTGTGACAAAATGACCGATGTTGGAACGGTGGGTCCCGCACTTCTCATGGTGGGGGGGCTAGGATGCAACTCCCTTGCCCCTGCTCTTGGGGAGTGAGGGCCCTGTTACTGGTAAAGGAGGGAAGCGGGGAAGGGGTCTGGATTCGCTCCTCACTCTGAGCCCCAGCCCCTCTCATCCCCTGTGGGTTTCTTACCCTCTTCCCTCTTGGGTAGGGTTACCCTCGGTCATTGATGCTCAGGGAGGGAGTCTCCCTGCCCTGCTGGGACAGGTTCTCCCTTTCTCTGGCCTTTCAATTCTCAGCAACACACCTCCAAACTCCAGTCCTCTCTCCACCCTGTCTGCCTAAAGCAGGATTGTTGTTTTTTATATGGTTCCTGACAGGACCTTAATTGGCTACAGGTGATCAAATTAACCTGTAGTAACCTTCCCTAGTCTACAGGAAATCATGCCTTAATTAGCCTAGGGCTTATATATCTCCCCTTGGCCACTCTCCCACTGCTCCTTGGCCTGCTCTATCACAATATGTATTTTAAAATGGCAAAATATAAACGTGAAAAGTCCTTAAATCAGAGTTTATCAAACCGGGGGTTCTAACACAAAAGGGGGTCATCAAGCTATTGTCTGCACTGCCTACAGAGCTGGGTGGCCAGAGAGCAGCAGCAGCTAGCCGGCTGTCCAGCTCTGAAGGCAGCCGTGCAGAAATCAGGCTGGCATGGTATAGTGTTGCCTGATGGGCTCCAAAATCCTACAGTTCCGATGGCTGCTCTTGTCTACTAACGTGTGATGTAATCTAACACTCAGTAGAGACTAAATTTCTCCACCTGGACAAATGGCAGATTCTGAAGTAGTAAATCACTTATTTCCATACCTCCTCTCTCACAGCCCCCACCCTCAAAACACCCTCTTCCCACTGAAGCAAAGAATCTTACTAGGACACTCTACAGAACATGGTTTACATATTTTGACCCAGACTCTGCCAAAGCATGTCAACTGTAATCACTGTACATTTTCTTCAGTTTGGTATCCTGCTTTCTTCCTGGAGCTAGTCATTTTGGTTGTAGAGTTTGCTTTGTTGCAAAAACAGACTGTACTCTTCCCCCTTCAAAAAAAGACTCCACCAAAGCAAAAAGAGGAAACCAAAAGAATAATAAGAATAACCAGAAGTTTAAGAATGACAAAACAGCATTTGAAATGTCACACCCAGGACCGGTTAATTTATCTGAAAAACATCTTTTACCACATCAGTTAACACTTGCTATAATTATAACCTACACAAATCTAATGTCATACTTAAGCACCCATAGCATCCATACAGTCACCTTCACACGGCGTGAATGCTGGCACAGGGCAGCAAAGGTTACTTTTATCAACCTTTGTTTTATTTGACAGTACATTCATAGGTCTCTGCATTTCTAAGGGCAACTACATCTTGCTCAGTTCAATGTTGCTGGTATCTGATGTTCCATGATTACCCTGGCTTCAACATGAGACAGCAATGCACATTTGTACTAAATGTAGTACATGCTGGACACATCTCAAGAAGAAATCCCTACAATCCCTTACCTATTATGATTGTGTATGAATGCACATTTATCACATTAAAAGAGAACCACATGTAAAAGGGGAGTCTGGAGCCCAATAAATCTTGGACTATTTCTTTAATTGATACCTTGTCAAAAAGGGTATAAATTTATGTTTGTTTTTTTGCCAGTAGAAACATTTACTCAATCTCCTGGGAAGGAGAAAGCTAGTTACCCTTTTGTGCACCATATCCTAAAATCTCCCCTCTGACCACAACTGTGAGATTCCAAATAGCAATTCAAGTCCATTGTAAGAAACATCTGGATGAAATCTTCTTGGCAGTTCATTTGAAAAGTATACAAGCAGCAGCGTTAAGGGAACAACCAAGACTCAGAGGGGTGGACACAAGGACAGCGCTATACAGTGGTAGATTTCTGCTGGAACATGTTAACTTCTGAAAACTACCTTTTGATTACGCAATGCCCTTTATTAGTGGAAGAAAAAAAAATCCCTTTTGTTCTTCGTTCTGGAGGGAGGAGAGGCTTTGAAGGAAATCCCACTGACTGACCATCAACATTTTATACATAAATGAACACAGGGCTTAAAAATTCCATTTGCCAGATGCCCAATGGCGAAAAGGAAGCTTCCACTGCCAAATATGTGTGGAGAAATCAATGCCACCGACTTCTGAATAATTTTTGTTTAGAATTGAGAACAAGTTTCTAGCTTTTTATGGTTGTAAAGAAACCCCCAACTGTGAACTGAATGTAAAGTGATGTAGTATGAAGTGTTGTCTCCCTCACATGCTAGATGGATATCTCCAGACCTAATTCTTGGCAAGTGACCAATGACTTTTTCAAAAAGTACCAAGCCTCTGCCCTCTTTGAAGAGTCTGATATTGGACATCCAAAAATCACCACTCACTTTATTAGCAAAGGCACTGGGGCCTGAATTTTCAAGTGTTCAAAGTGTTCTCAGGCTTTAGTGGAATGAAAGCAGATCTAAGCGACATGATAGTTTTTCACTGCTGCACCCAGGGTTTTGAATAGCAGCAGTGAAAACTATCAAGAACCAAGTTTCAGAGTAGCAGCCGTGTTAGTCTGTATTCACAAGAAGAAAAGGACTACTTGTGGCACCTTCGAGACTAACAAATCGGATGAAGTGAGCTGTAGCTCACGAAAGCTTATGCTCAAATAAATGTGTTAGTCTCAAAGGTGCCACAAGTCCTCCTTTTCTTTTTATCAAGAACCAAGTCAATTTCATTCTGGGGCTGCTTTGAAAAAAACTTTAAGCAGTGACAGAGAAGGCCATTGGAGAGGACCTAACAATGAGGCTGAGGGAGGGGTAAAGTAGCAGACACATGACTCCCACAGCAGTAGGCAGGAAGGCTGAAGAGGGCTAAAGCAGCAGAGGACCTCTCTCCACCCAGCAGTTCTAGCAGGCAGAAGATTCTGGGGCAGGAGGAGGGAAAAACAGGAGAGGTGTATTTTCACAGCTGGGCAGTGGGAGAGACAGGTTAGTATAAAAGATGAGAGCCCTGAGCAGGGTCCAAGGACAGCACCCTTCCCCGTAGCTGAAGAAGTGATGGGAAGGGAAGGAAGAGTTGAGCTTTTAATTGGGTACCACCCCAGGCAAAGAGCTTTTCACCTTTCATGTCAGTCTTGGGGTAACAGTTGCCTAGTAAACACTTTCAAGCCCTGAACAAGTGATCAGACACAAAAAAGACATGAAACATGGATTAAAGATTCTACCTTCAATCTTCATTTTAAAATATTTAACCATTTTAATGTATCCCCATCATTTCCACTATAACTTTAACCTCTTAGTTATAGAAGAAGGGTTTCCGTGCACATCAGTATTTAGCTGGGTGTCTGCTTAAGACAAGTTTCACTGTACGAACACACACACAATTAGGTATTTGTGTATATTTGAGTATAAGAGACTGATGTTTTAAACGTGGGAAAAATTAAACATGGCTAAGTTACAGCATTGGGAGAGGAGCCAGATGGGATGCAGAGTAGAAATTCAGACATAAAAAAAAGCAAGATTTGGATCTGCTTTCCCCTCCACTAAGATAAATTATTGCTCTAAAATGGTATGGATCCCAGTTGTTCAGTACAATAGCTGGAATGATAATGAATCACTAAAGGAAAAGAATTTACAGGGTCCCAAAATAAAACCCAATATTCAGCAATAAAGGAGACAAGTTGTCATGTAGCTCATCTACTCGCAAGGGCCAGAGATTGATCACTCACACACTTATGGAGATGGAAACTATTTGGTATCAGCATCTGTTTTGATCTGAACCTGCCAGGGCATGAGTGCCATTACAACTCAAGTAGGCGGTCTTAATGGAGAGATCTCAAGGACGTGGGCTGAGGTGACTGTTGCCTCAAGGGAAAAACCTGCTTTTTGGTAAGAACCCTTGAAAGCCCCAGAGTATGCTTTACAATTCCAAAAGAATGCCCAACATACAAAGGTCTACACCAAGGAGGGAAGTTGAGATGATGTTTCTGAAACCAGCAATGTATATACAATTAACAAACAACTAAGTCATGTAGTACAAGACAGATAGTAGGAAAACATGGAACCAAGGCTTACAGTGCATCTAGAAGAATCCTTACACTTAAAAAAATTACGATACACTCAAATTCATTTGTTCAGATAATCCATATACAACAGAAGGCACTGTTATCCATATGAATCCATCAGTTCTGCACAGCAAAAACCTGAGAAGTGCAACTCAACTAGATTCAACCTAGCCCCTCCCAGTCATTCAGTTTCCTTGAGAGCAGATGTTTTCTTTTCAGTCCATCAAATTATAAAAACACCACAAGAATTTGAACATTACAGTAGCTGGCTAGAAAGAGCAGTCTGGGGGGAGAAAACACACTGCTGTCTCCAAGGGAAACCATCTGGAGCATCAGATTACCCTCCCCCTCACACTCAAAAGTCATGACTGTTTTATAATAAAATGTAATGATGAAACCATTCCCAGAGTCCTTTGCAGTTTCTCCTTCAGTTGCCTCCAGGAGCATTTCCACCAAAGTTAAATGCTGTGATCAGTCCTTTGTTGTCAAACGTGTAGCCACTTTGTTGTTCTATCGTTTTAGTCTCTAGAATTCACAGAAGAGAAAGAAAAGGGGTATAAAAAAGTAGAGAGCAATTGCGTCTGATCTACATAGTCCTGTGCGGAATAGGAAGCTTGTGGAACAAACTCTATTGACCAAGACTTCATTCTCAGATCTGCCACGGCAGGGATAAATTGCAGATTAGATTTTTTTTTTTAAAGTAACATTTCACACCCCTCTCTAGGGCAGAAGTTGAAAGATTAATTTATTATGAAATAATTATACATGACATTGCTCTGCATGCTCCTCGGTTTAATGACCTTATTTCCATCAATGCAGTAATCGACCTACTCACCACGGTGTCTTCACTGCAGTGAGTCGATTGCTGCCGCTCCCCCGTCGACTCCGCCTGCATCTCTCACAGTGGTGGAGTACAGGAGTCGACAGGAGAGCACTCGGGGGTCAATTTATCATGTCTAGACTAGATGCAATAAATCAACCCCCGCTGGATCGATCGCTACTCGCCGATCCGGTAGGTAGTATAGACATACCCTTAATCTACTTTTTATGTGAAAAATCCATCTGAAAATCTAGCTCAGTCCCTATTTAAACAACTATATCTGGCAGATAGGAGTCTACAAATTAGAGGCAATGTTAATCTCTACGTGAGATTCATCTCAGTGCAGAGACAGCATAAGCCTCCGCAAACCTCCTCTAAGACAAGTAGTGCACAGGGATTCACGTTGGCCTACTGCACCCTATCTAATTGTTACAGAGGCACATTCTGTTCCAGAGTCCCTACAACACATAACAGCCCAAGAGAAATGACTGACCTGCAGCACTTCGCCGGTGTTCTGCTAATGTGTAAATTTCCTGTAATTGTTTCTTCTGATCATCGCTCAGTGGTGCTGTCAGTGAGTGGTACCAGACTGCATCCCGGATCTGAACCGCTGTCAAAACAAGGAGTGGATGCAAAGTGATTATCAACCTGTGTTTTAAGACTATTTCAGAAGGACAAGATGAAAAAGATATAGAGATAAAAAGAGATCTGTGAGTGTGGTTAAAAACACAGACCTCACACCTCAACACTGGCTTGGCACCTCTGTCAGCTTCTCAGACCACAGATGAAGTTGGCCTATTTCCAAAAGGTCTGGGGTTTGAGGAGCTTAAAATTAAGCATGTGCTTGAGAGCTTTCTGGAAACAGGGACTTAATGATGTTTCAAAGTGTGCCCAATATTCACAGCCATGTTCAATTTCACGGTCAAAATGCATCTGTTATGCTGAAAATTAGACTCATTTCAAAGTTAAAAATAAAACTATAGTTGTTAAAACTTCTGGACAGGAGAAAAAAGCTTTTTCCTTTAGGGTTTTGACAGTTTAGAAAATGACAAATCCTTCTATCTGAGCACTCAAAAGACGCTGAAGTAGTTTAGGCCCTATAATTTAGGTTTTGTCTGAAAAATTGCAATAGAGATAGTATGAACAGAAATTATTTCAGGACTTTTTCAGTTAGAACACCTGTTCAGCTATAGATGTATCCACGAGTGTGTGCTAGCCAAAGATTTCATGGTTATGTTAGAACAGGAGAATCAGAAAGTGAAACTCATTAGAAGAAAGGGGGGAAATTTTCAAAAATCCAAGTTCAGGTAAATCAGCATAAATGGTGAAGCAAACATACAAAAAAGATCTTAGGTTATTTTTTCAGTTTTAATAGTGCAAGAGGTTACTAACACCGCAGATAAGGATTTTAAACAATTATTAACATAAGTGTCTCTGAATGATCATATTACAGAATTATGCATACAGGCATGTACGTACTTAACAGTGCTTGTGTAAAAAACTGATATTCATCTACACCATCTTCAAGGTCAAGAGGAGTGCTAAATCCTTCTAGAGCGGTTTCTTCCAATGCATCTTCATCCCAGTCATCATCGTCGTCGTCATCCTCATCTTCATCTTCTCCACCACCACCTCCTCCATGATTCTCTTGCATTGCCTGACCCACTTCGTTTGTCTCCTCTTCGTCACTTGGGATCTCTTCTGCAAATGTATCAACATTTTTCTTTTTAAAGTCATCATATGCTTTCAGTAATTATAAATATTAAGGGACAAAACACGTATATGTACATTTTTGGCCAGAAAAGGGACAATTTTTAAAAAAACCAAAACCTAGAAGATGTGAAAAAGGAAGCCACCAAAATATTTCATATATTTCAGAGCACAGTTATGCTTTGTTTCTAATAACACCTTGGAAGTGTGAAACTGAAATTTGTTCTCACATGTACCCAATTAGTTTGTGAGTAAAAGACTGAGCAAAACAGCAACGTTTCTCTTTTAAATTAATATAAATGGCCTGTCATTTTGCTTTTTAATAAAATACAGCAAATAAAGACTTACTTGGACTTTACAAACATATACACTTAATTTTGTCAAATTTATTGCATACCAACCTTTAGAGCGCTCTCTTAACTGCACACACTTAAAACAACTTCCCTTGGCTGTTTTACCCAGCTTCGTATTTATGAAACAGCAATCATACCCTGAACCAAAAACCTGAAATCGAAGTTCCAAACATCGCTATTTCTGACTTAAGCAAGGTCTCGAGTTACTATGCCAAAATATCTAAGAAATATTTTCAAGAACAGAACGGGGGGCTAAAAACAGCGTTTCAAGTTTTTCTTTTGTCAGCTGGAGGAAGTAAGTGGAATTGGTCATATCTGCTACGGGCTTATGGAGAGCAATCTGGAATGGGTGGGACTGGGGGTTTTAGGCAAATCACAGTCCAGAGATCTGAGTAGCACATGGCTACTGGACTGATTGTGCTGCTACTGTACCACATTCTTATGCTCAATAAGCAGAGGCAACTCAATTTAATTACAGTTATGTCTGAAACTTGCACCTCTTAAAAGCATTTCATTTGTACCCATCTTAAGCATTAGAGCCTACAATGGTTTTATCTCATACTGCAAATTAGATATATTCGGACAATAAAATAATCTGTCATTAATGCTGTGTAATATACACTCTCCCGTTCAGCAAATTCTCTGGATTTTTTTTTCCTTTTCGCCTGATAGATTAGGAGGAGGCCTCTCTGCCACAGGAATCTTGATCATCGCAATTCCTGCTTTGTAAACCTGTCCTGAAGGCTCTTTGTGCCAGGGTGGATTGATTTAAACCAAGCAATTTACATCACTGAGTCTGATCACGATTTAAACAGTAAGCAGGAAACTTGGATATAAATAATTGATTTTAATCTCATTTTGCATTTATTTATTTTCCTAAAGAAAGACTGATTCTCATTGGTTGGTAGCATGTTGATTTGCAACAAAATATAGCCTTTCCATTAAATTTGGTACATTTTGCTAACCAGGAGTATATACTATCTATACACAGTTATTTAAGCAATTTGTGATAAACTCAGGACAGACAGCTGCAAGGGGCGGGGGAGGGGAGGTGTAGAAAACAGTCCCAGAAGGTTAAAAGGCCCTTCTCCCTATCAACTGAGGAGGGGTAACCACAGGTCAATCAGGTTCAGCTGAGAAGGGAGTTATCTGAGATCAATTAGGATCAGCTGATTCAAACTAAGGGCTACCTGAGACCTTTTTTAAACCCTCCCTTGTTGGGAGAAAGGTGGGGGAGTCAAGTGGCCAGTAGTAGCAAGCCTCACCAGGAGGGAAGGCTGCATTCCCTCCCATAAGGGAGAAAACAACCTAAAAGACTAGCTGAGAGAAGGAGCGGACTGCCCCTGTGCAGCCAAGATGGACTGTTTTACCCCAAGCCCATCTCACCAGGGCTAAAAACAGCTGAGTTTGGTCAGACCAAGAAGGTGCCTTGCCACAAATTATATAGATTAATTTACATTCATTCACATTCTTAATTTTTATATTTTATGATGTTAGAAAATGGTAAATGATGCATTTACTAGAGGATTTTCTTTTTTACTCAAGATTTGTGTCAATCTCTATTAAGATTGGAACTTGGAATTCAATTAAAAGTGCACAAAAAGAGCACTTTAAAGTTGTTTTATTAAACAAAACTACCTCAAATATGTTGGGTACAATAGAATGAAGTTGATCAAAACACGGTTTTCCATGTAAAATGGATTTATCAAACAAAGGAAGCATTATTTGTAGCTAGTTAATTAAATTGATTGTTTCCGCCCTTCAAGTTTTTAGAACTAGTAGATCTCATCTTCTCACACCTAGTTTTTATTCATAGATTATCAGAGGAAAACAAGCTTTTATGCTTTTTTCAGCTCACAATTGGTTTCTTAACTTTGAATGAACTAATCATTGAACTGAACTAGTTGATTAAACTAAAATGAAGAAAATATTTTCTGCTCCTGCAGAAGAAGCTACTACTATCAAAAGCTGGTTTAGCACGTCAACCAACTCTGGTTCTAGATGCCAAGCCAATGACTTCACTAGTTCAGTGGTTTGACTTTCCTTACAACTTAAAATTAATTGTAAATAAATTTTCATTTAAAAATAAACCTATATTATTTAAATCAAAAACTCCCATTTAAATTAAAATATCAGGTTTTTTCAAAAAGTCATTTTTTAATCCACCTTTCCTTTTGCCACCCTTCATCTGGGAAAAGATGACTTTCCAGAGATCTCTTCCAAGCCCATTATCATTGCTTTTTAAATTAGTGGAAGAGGTAGCTACTAGGGACATTTTTTTCCCAGGGACCAAGAATGCTGCCTCCACAGCACTGCCAAATTTCTGTTGGCCTATTAGTCAGGAGTCTCCTGCATGCTGGTTTACAGAGCACATTTGTGATCAGGCACCTAGATTTGCAGCTTTTATTATTTTCAAACAAAACTGCCCTTGCAGGAAGAGTGACATAGATACACCCAAAAGGGCTTTAGCATTAATTTTAAGAGGAATGACCAGTTCACAAAAGCATCTTTCCAAGCATCCAATAAACCAGACCAATTCAGCAGACTGGCTGAAGAGTCTTAAAATGAACAGTCATTTCATACACATTTAAAATTAAATCCAGACAAAATCCACAATGTGGAAATGGGAGATTTTACCATTATCTTCTGCATCGTGTTTTTCGTCTTTAGCCTGGTCTTCATGTTCCGTAAATTCTCGAGTAGCACACACTTGTTTTAATCCCAGAAACAGGAGCAGGATTGAAGGAACAATCTGGGCAGCCACAGCATCTACCGCAGGAGGTCGGTTTTGCAATTCCATTAGAATGCTCAGTCCTATTATACACATCTTTCTGTCATGAAGTCTAAAACAATGCAAATATATTACATGAGGAACGGGTCCCTTTGTATAGACTACAGAGGACTCAGGAGCAGAGTTACAATACTAAACAACAGCTCTAAATATATTATTCCGCTAGGCTTTTAAATGCAAAATTCCCAGTAGCAAGTACGGCATGTAATAACTGATTGCTCACCTATCACATACGGGCTAACTTCCTAGAGCTGTTGATTGGGATTCTCAGATACAAAGAAATGTAATGCTAAATAAACATGGTTAATGATGTAATTGATCTGATTTTCAGTAAAGCGTTGGATGCAGTACATCACTAAACTGGACTGGAAAATCTATCTGAACTGGTTTAAATAGGAGTACTGTCATATGGATTGAAAACTGGTAAAAAAAAAAAAAAGGACCATAAGCAAAGAGCAATGACCTACAGTAATATACTGAATTGGGGGGGGAGGGGGGCAGGTGAGCTGATGGAGTGCCACAGGGGCTGGTTTTATTTAAACCAGAGGTTCTCAAACTGTGGGTCAGGACCCCAATGTGGGTCACGACCCCCTTTAAATGCGGTCGCCAGGACTGGCTTAGACTTGCTGGGGCTTGGAGCTGAAGCCTGAGCCACACTGCCCAGGGCCAAAGCCAAAGCCCGAGGGCTTCAGCAGGACTCAGGTTACAGGACTCCTGTCTGGGGCTCAGGCTTTGGCCCCCCCACCTGGGGCAGTGGGGCTTGGGCAGGCTCAGGCTTTGGTCCCCCCTCTGGGGGTCGCGAAGTAATTTTTGTTGTCAGAAGTGGGTTGCAGTGCAATGAAGTTTGAGAACCCCTGATTTAAACAGTCCAAATTGTACATTACATTTGGAGATTACACTTAATTGAGAGACGTTGCAAATATCAATGAGATGAAAGAAATAATTCAAAGGCATCCAGAATAATGGACCAGGAGACTCAATCAGGAAAAATGCAAATTAACACACCTGGGGAAAAGTAATCCAAAGATATTCTATGGGACGTAGTTGGTTGGAAAGTGGCAGCTGAAAGATCCCCAATATTGACCGTATGCAGGAAATTAGGTAAGAGCTTATAACACAATCACTTTTTTTTTAAGTGCTTTTGGGCTGCATAAGCAAAAGCATCACAATTGCCATCAGAACAGGGGTAAATCCTTATCTACTGTCTGACACTCTTTAGTCTGCACTTAGAATACTGGGTAGTACTAGAAACACTGTTCAACTGTGTTTCTGACTATAAGGCATTTCGCTATTAAAGGAACTCTGTTTTTAAAAATTCTCAGTGACTGACAGCTTTGTGCAGAACTCCAGATAGGACAAGAAATATCCTGCAGGAAAGATAATTTTCCCTGAGCTACCTTAAAAGATGTTCTGCCAACCTGGCTGGCAGGTTCTCATTCCCTTGCTCCTCCATGCAACACAGCAGTCCTATCCAGTTTCCTGGATCCACTCCAGAATGTTATTGCTAACAAAACTGTAACGGGGTGGGAAAGAGGAAAGGATAAAAGGGGTAGAAATCCCTTTTTAGTTGTCTGATCATAAGATGTTTTCAGCTGGTAACAAACTGGCCATTTTCCATAGTCTCAACATGGTTACATTTCTCATATGGTGTGGCCATGCAAGTTATGACAGCTAACAAAACAAAGGCTCTTGGGAGACACTTTTGTTGCATAGTTAGTATTTCTTAGAACTAGAAGGATGGGTCAATGCATGTAGAGACTGGGAAACTAACAGGATGCACATTTAAAACAATATTGTAATAGCAAGGTCTGCAATAAAACTTACAGGGAGACAGCCATTTTACCCATTTTAAAAAGCTCCTACAATTCCATTCCTAGTCAAAGGCCACACATACCATGGTATTAAGTCATAGAATCATAGAATATCAGGGTTGGAAGGGACCTCAGGAGGTCATCTAGTCCAACCCCCTGCTCAAAGCATGACCAATCCCCAACTATATCATCCCAGCCAGGGCTTTGTCAAGCCTGACCTTAAAAACTTCTGAGGAAGGAGATTCCACCACCTCCCTAGGTAACGCATTCCAGTGTTTCACCACACTCCTAGTGAAAAAGCTTTTCCTAATATCCAACCTAAACCTCCCCCGCTGCAACTTGAGACCATTACTCCTTGTTCTGTCATCTGCTACCACTGAGAACAGTCTAGAGCCATCCCCTTTGGAACCCCCTTTCAGGTAGTTGAAAGCAGCTATCAAATCCCCCCTCATTCTTCTCTTCCGCAGATTAAACAATCCCATTTCCCTCAGCCTCTCCTCATAAGTCATGTGTTCCAGTCCCCTAATCATTTTTGTTGCCCTCCGCTGGACTCTTTCCAATTTTTCCACATCCTTCTTGTAGTGTGGGGCCCAAAACTGGACACAGTATCCAGATGAGGCCTCACCAGTGTCGAATAGAGGGGAACGATCACATCCCTCGATCTGCTGGCAATGCCCCTACGTATACAGCCCAAAATGCCATTGGCCTTCTTGGCAACAAGGGCACACTGTTGACTCATATCCAGCTTCTTGTCCACTGTAATCCCTAGGTCCTTTTCTGCAGAACTGCTGCCGAGCCACTCGGTCCCTAGTCTGTAGCGGTGCATGGGATTCTTCCGTCCTAGGTGCAGGACTCTGCACTTATCCTTATTGAACCTCATCAGATTTCTTTTGGCCCAATCCTCTAATTTGTCTAGGGCCTTCTGTATCCTATCCCTACCCTCCAGCTATCTACCTCTCCTCCCAGTTTAGTCATAAGATTTCATAAGTCATAAGAAATCTACACAATTTATACATTCTCTGTATGTATCTTTACCAAGCTGCAAACTCCATTCTGAATATGCAGTACTTTGCTCTCTCCATTACCTCCATTTTGGACCTAAATTCCAACAGGAGTAGTGGCAAAAGCTTAATAAGACTTGACTAAATAAGTCAATAAGCCAATAAGACTTGACTAAATAAGTCTAATAAGACTTGACTTAAAGTGCTCTCCCGTTGAAGTTAAACAGTTCTCAACAACAGACTAGCTCCCAGCCGGAAGAACAGTTTATCATGGGACAGGACATCCAACAACGAAGTCACCTGTAAGTGTCCATGATCATCCTCCTGATGCAGGGGTCATCTGACAGAGGGACTAGAAGGTTTTGAAAGACAGAAGCTGATCTTTTGGCTCTTTTTGGCAATTTTCACCATCTTAAGATGAGGGAAACTGCTGCAGGAGCTGGATGAGCCAAGGGAGAAGAACCCTGCCTACCTGAATACAGATGGTCCCGCAAAGAAAGGGTGAGCCAGAGGGAGGGGAAATTATTATAGGGTTTATTACTTTTGTGTAGATTTGTGTAATTCTACTTCTATTAAAGAACAATGCTATGTGCAAAGTCTGCTTGTGTTATGTGTACGCCTTCCACGTTGTCCTTTGGAGAGCTACCAGAAGATTTACACTTTTGGGTGGAGTTCTGGATAAGGCTGTTACCAAAATTATTTAGCTAATATTATAAATCTTTAATAGAATCCATACTTATGCTAAAGCGAACCACTTTTCAAAGCACCCTCATTCCTGAAATACAGTAAAAAGTGTGTGTAAGCTTTTGGTTTTGGAGTGCACAGTGAAAGTAGTATTTTGCCAAAGTTTCTGACAATAATAAGCAACTGATATAATTGTTGCTAGAAACTAGGCACAAAATTTCCAACAACCTTGGATAGCAAATGCATGGCAATGGAAATATTAGGGTAAGAATGACACAAACTACTGAAACTGGGAGTTTGCATTGATGGTAACAACCTAAGGTATATATACTATTCAGCAGCAAGTTATATTTCTGTGCCAGTCCATGTTGCTGGTTGTACCCCCAGATCAATGGAAGGGTAAATATTTAACCCGTATCTTTCTGTATTTGTGCTGACTGATCCCTAACGCTCATAATAAATTTGGTTAACTGTGATTACTTGTCATCTTATTAATTAAAAAAACTCCAAACCTTTAAGTAAACAGTGCATTTAAGCTTCCAGAGGAATTTGAGCAGTCGGCACTGAGCCCAGGGACTAGGCAGCTGGACTGTGGATTCCAGATCTCAGGAATGGGCACTAGACAAAGGGTCTAGGCCCCAAGACTGGGGCAGTGACTGAGCTCTGTTCAGACACCAGAGGCTTAAAACACCCAGAGATCCAGAGACTCCCTTTTCAGCAGTCTGGCTAGTGGCAGACAGGAGTGCCCAACCAGATCTGAGACAGGCATCAAGCAAAACAAATGGTTACAAAGATGTAATAAATAAGGGCTTACTCTAAAATAAGGAATGGGGATTTTTCGGGATTTCATTAGGCGTCTTAGTATGTTAGTCCCATTTGGGCTTAGCAAAGCAGTTCTGTTTTCTGAGTGATGCACAGTAGCAATAAGCTACTTAAAAAGAGCAAGCACACCCTTCTGGCTACAATAGTCCATCCAAGGGAAGGCAAAGTCAACCAGCATATCAAGCTGTGTGTTTTGCCTGCGTGTTTTGTTTGCCATCTCCCTCATTAATTGCCTTGAGAAATTTATCAACTGCAACTGAGCATGAACGATATCCTCTCTCTCTCTCTCACACACTCTCACACACACACACACACACACACAAAAGGGAAGGCAGGCTAGGAGCTGAAATCAGGAGGGTGATAGGATTCCTGAATTCTATTTTCAGTTTTGCAATCGGGGGAAAAAATGTAATTGCTCAGTGCCTCAGTTTACCCATCAATAATATGGGCTTACAACCACCAGTTACGCACACCATGGTGTTGTAATGCTTGATATTTGTAAAGTCCCTTGATATTATTAGATTAAAGGTGCTGTATATGTGCAAAGCACAACTGTACAAGATCACCAAGATGAATTTTGTATGACCAGAGAGAAAAAAACCTGAATTTTGATCCTTGCACACCCATCTCCTGCAGCTCCTTTCTATGATAGCAGCCCCTTATAGTCCCAAAATCCACACACATTCTGTAGCTTGACACTGGAAGCCTTGAAATTTCTTCAAGTCCCTACAGTGCAATGAACTAATTTTACTATACGTGCACCAGAACAGTGAATGTCATGTGATCATCTTATAATATGAATATAATATATATAATTATATATATTTATATAATATACAATATACTTATAATATATATACTTCTAATATAATATGTGAAGCATCTTATAATATGCTTCAATGCTTCACAGGCACGTAATGCCAACTCCAAAATGGAACACAGCAAAAAGTCAAGAAGACACAGTAATAAGTGCCTTCGCTTCCTAGTAAATTCCCCTTCTTGGACAATAAGGGAGACTAGAGGACTCAAGTATTACCATTTAAAATGGATTTATTCTTAGGAGCTAACCCAAATAGTTTCACAAATATAGAATATTTCTCTCCCTATGTTTTCAAGCATCTAAATGAGCAGTTGCAAGAATGAATGTGTGCTCTTGAAATATAGTGTGGTGTTAGAGGTCCCAGAAGGAAAGGTGAAACTCAGGCACCAGGCCAATTTTAATTAACTTGAGACAAAAGAAGAACTGCTTCTTCTGCCTGTCAACCACAGATGAATAGCAGACCTAGCAATCATCTTACTCAAAGACTCAGCATAACACACTCCTGAACTGTATCAAGTACCAAGAAGATTTAACAAACCAAATAGGATATTTTTGTAGTGGGGACAGATGCTCTAGCATCCATCTATTCTCTCCCCACCATAGGCCCAGACTGAAGCAACCCTTCCACCTGCATGAGGTGGCCTGGACACAATTCCCTGGGGTGTTCGCTAGTGTTGATCCTGAGTCAGTTGGTCAGCAGCACTCTTTCACCACACATGCACTTTCCTTGCTACCTCAACAGCACTGTCAGCCTGGAGTGCTAAGGATCCAGATTGTTCCCCAAATGGAAGCGCAGCATACTACCATAAGGCAAGTCTATTTTTAACATGTTGTGTGCAGTCTTCATAATCTGCAAGCCCTTCTGTAGCCCACAAATGCTTGTTTCAGTAATTGACAGAAGGAGCTAAAGGATCTTTTCTACTTTAAATTGAATCTTAGGAAATTCAAAGGGAAACCAGCAAGATTTTCTTATACTAATTAGCTGCCCCTTTTGTGTCAAGAATCAATTTTCTTTCAGCCACATCAATGCATTTCCTTTCTGAGTTGCAGATAATTAGCCATTTCCTTTAGGTTACAGAGTTTGGACCAGCCTTAATTTCCTATATCAGATCTTGTGCTTAAATAAATACAAATCATCAGTTTTTAAAAAATTATGAGTGAAATCCTGGCTCTTTTGAAGTCAAATGATTCCTATTCATCAACTAAACCTTCTTATTCAGCTACTGATTTCTCACATGTTCAAACCAAAATTAAGTTTTCCTTTTGACTTTAGTTTCTGTAGAAGAATCTTTACTAGGAAGAGTAAACACTGACCATGCAAAAAATGGCTCATTCAAATTTCAGGCCATCGAGGAAAAGATGACAAATAATACACATGATGGGTTTTACCGGTCTCTTCATCACCCTCACTCTAATTCAATCTTAAATAACTACACAATACACATTTCAGCCTTCATTAAACAATCCAAACAAAGCACATTATATACGTACAGATGTGCACCACAAATGTACAGTATCCAGGGGATACACTCTATTTATGCTTCACCTATACAGGGCAGTCTAATCCAGCTCAACTTCCCCTACCCCCATGGATTAGTTCTAGCACTCCAAGTCGCTGAGCAGCTCCACATTTTTAAATAAACCTAAAAGAACAGTTACTTTCTTTACAGTAAATACACCAAGTCCAAAGCCGATCAGTTTTCTGACAGAGTGGAGATGACTTGCTCCACCCTCTGTGATGTTGTCTGTCAGCACTTGGACTGCAGATCCCTGAAGAGAGGAAAGGAATGCTCTGCACGCCAGGCAGATGGCTCCAAGTTCCAGAACAGTTACGTATAGACAAGCTTCTTGCTGAGACCACATGCCCAGAGTCTGCAAGTGCTCTAAATGAGCTGCTCATGCCTGAGCGGAGTCTTGGTTGGCAGAAGGGAGGAGAAGGGTACTCCCTTAAACACCCGTAATGCGTCTTTCCTCCAGTTTAATGAGGACACAACTTCTTGTAGGATTGTCTCCTGCATGCCCATGTGATGTTTGCTTGGCAAATACACTGATTTCAACCATCCTTGCATGGAGCATAGTTGAAGTCTAGCAAACTACATCATGTAGACACAGAAAGTCATATGACTCAGAAGCATGAGCCATACTCTTACTAATGTCTTTGAATAAGCCTGCAGGTGGTTGACAAGGTCCACTGTGGTCTGGAATCTTTCTTACAGCAGACAAGCCTTCGATGACTTGGAATCTAACATGGCTAATAGGAGCACTCAGGGATGAAACCTATTTGAGCCTTTTTCCTCCAGTTCTAAGGAGGCTCCCATTGAATGATCTAGGAGGAATAGTTTAAGGCTCTTTTGCCTTCTGAATTCTTTTCAAAAAGAAATGATAAAATTCAACATCCATTGAGCTACACACTTCCTCAAGGCAAAAGAGGCATTTCATATGACCATCCTTCAATGGAATAAGAGCATCACAAGGAAAGGCAAGTTTTGAACCCCACAGACTTTGCTTCAGCCACAGAAGCTAGATCCAGTACTGGGGAAGTCCCTAATATTAACAAGTTATGCTTTAGGGTTTTTTAAGCCAAGAGGCATAAAAATAATCAGAAAAACTAACCATTATGTTATCTAGACTAATATACTAACGATATATACAAAAGAGATTTAAGTTGTATAAAGCACAATAAAAGAAGACAAAGCATGAGCTGTTTGAAGGAACAGAGGGATGGTTGGAGCTGCTCTGCCCCTTATGCCCTTGGTTAAGGAAGGGGAGCGAGAGCATCCAGGGTGCTGGCGTTGCCACAATGGACACTGCTGGCCAGAAGAACCCAATCTCATTCATGAATCCAGGACATGTGCAAACCAGAAATGGGATCCATGTGGACAATTATGTGAAAAAGAGACATATTCATCTTTTCTCTTGAAGTATGGACTTCACTCTCCATCCCTCCCCTTGGTATTCAAGGCTTTAGACCAGTGATAGGCTTCAGCTCCAATGCCTTGTAATCCAGCATAACAAGAAACTGGAGCTTTATACCATTGGACAGAGGAGATTCTCAGCTTTCCGAACAGACATACAGAAGTGTATGGCCATGTACATGTTATAAGAAATGTACATGAATTCCTTAATATGAGATTGCCGACACTGTCACAAAATATCCTCCCTACTTTTCAATCATCAATTCAAGTAACCTTTGTGACACACTTCACATTTCTTTAAGCTATATTATCTTCCCCAACCAATCCTTACTAAACCATTACCTAAAAGACAATACTAGGATGAGATTTTCCATTGGGCATCTGTCTATAGCCAAATTATACTGCAGCAACTGGCCTCTCTGCCACACTGCTATGTGCAACTCTCTGGCAGTGTTGGTCCAACTGGCAGAATGTGCACACAGGACCTGGAAGTTCACCAAAACCTCTGAGAAATGTTGGGTTTCCCTGCTTTGCTGAAGCCTACAAACTGTTCCCCTTCCCACTGTGTCATCTAAGTAATACATTTTAAAAAGTAAAGAGAAGGAAGAGAGAAACTTCCTACTCTACGCATATGGCATATGCCTTTCAAGCACCTGGCATGTCATGAGACATTTTACCTTTCAGTTGTTTTCTGGTTATGCCCCACCTGCCTCTACCAAAGTAACCCAAGCGCAAAATGCATTGGCTTAATTAAAACTGTGTTTGTGTTGTTTGCACCCTGCACTAATTCAACCACTGCAGCCAATAACGTACACATTCTCTGGCTGAAGCTGATAGCCATGCGAAAGGGTTTCAGATAGGAGGGAGGGTCAAAGCAATGCAAGGACCTTTGGGGAAAAACTACAAGTAAAAGGAGGAAGAATGGGTGTGGGATCCTAGAGGACACCCCCAAAACTAAGTATTTTTTCCAGACTACATATGGTAGTAAGACATTACAACAGTGTTGTAATGAATTGGCTCAGAAAGCTAGTTACAGCTCCAATTTTGGATCAGAATGACTTTCATGGTTAGATGCTGCCCAACGTTTAGCCAATAACTGCCTAAGAAAAACAAACAGCTTTAGAAAACCACTGCTTCAACAAACCAGTGCCCCAACAAACTTTACAAAAACATTAGCTTTCAAAAATATTATGTGCCAAATGTCCTGAATTAAGGGCACAAGCCATTCAGCATGTAAAGGATGTTAGACTTCTTTGCTTTTTGGGGTCACAAATGATTGCAGATGCCTACATCTTGCTGAGATGACCCAGTATGCACTATGCAGGCAATGTCAACCGTGGAGCCCCTTATGATTCATGCAGCCAGCCTCTTTTCTGGGGGGGGGGACTGAGGCGGAGGAGGCGACTAGGAACAGAGTAGAGGATATTTTTGGTTGGGGATGGTTTAGGTTATTTTTTTTTTTTTTTTAATAAAAAAACCTCACACTACATCCAGCACATTTTAAAAATTTAGAATAGAAAAAAGTTGTATAAACACTCCACATACTCAATTATTTCCCTAAAATCCTGCTGGGTTGGTTCCCTATTTCAGCGATTGAGATCCCCAGCCAAGTGTATACTGGGCCATCTCATGCAGAGGCAGATGTTCTGTAACCTCAGGGCACCTGAGAGGCTAAAATTCAGTACGTGCTCAATGCCATCTTATACTTGCTATGCAGGATAGTCAGCATGTAACAGAAAAGAAAAACTTAATACGTGCAGGTCACCTTTAACTGCACTACAGCACTTAGATTTTTTTGGTGTGGGTTACTGTTATTTAAACTTAGCTTTGGAATTTAATTTCTTCAATCAATGTGACTAGGGATTCAAAACAAGCTCGGAAGTCTGCTGCCAAGAAATGATAAACAAGGATTTTAAGAGAAAGACTTAATACTTGCCCAAGAAAACAATCTGTGTCATTCATCCATTGGTTTATGAACTGCGCTGTGATGGGCTCAGGGTTGTGTGGAAATCTGATGTTCTCTAATGTGTGCAGAAGTAGGTCAGGATTGTAGTAAAGGGCAGCTATGGCAACCTGAAGACACATGGTACGAAGCTCACTTGTTTTAACTCCTCGAGTTAATCGCTCTAGCACAGCTTCTACAAAGAGTGGGATACACTGGGGACACAGGAGGGGAAAAAATTAAATGTTAAAAATACTGCCAGTTTGCATGACAATTTAAAAGCATTTATCAGTCTCAAACCTGCTGAAGACAAAGAGTCAACTGGAATTCTGCTTGTAGCTTATAATAGTACAGTATATTCATTTCCCAATATAAAAGCAAGAGTGTACCTTCACCTTAAGACTCTGTTTGCATGCTGCTAAAGCTTTCTTTGGACTAAAAGTTATGGCTAGTCTCAACACAAAGGTAAATATTTTGGGGAAATTTGGTAGGATTTGTTTTAGTGCGTATAAACGGCATTTTCCAGCTTTGGGAAAAGAGCTCAAATATTTTCTTGTCTTAAGCTAAATCAAAAACATCTTAGTTTTAAAGCTTCACAAGACATATACATAATCCTCAGCAAGAAATATATATTCTGCCAAATTGTAACAAAGTATGGTGAAAAACTTCTTACAAAAGTCTGCAAAGAGTATAGTTATACAGGTATTTGCATTGCACAAGTTTCTATGTCTAGATTATGAAATAAATAGTTCCCTATAAGAAGGTGCAGGCATATCCCAAGTGCATATTTGGGAATGTGTTTGAATATTTATGAGCATGGGAGAAAATTTTTCTTTCCATGTGCAATCATTTCATTAAACACAGATGTGGCGCTTTTACACATTAATTTCATTGAAATTTTATGTGATTTAATTCCACCTCTTTCAGATTTCTCATTAAAAAAAAAAAGAGCAAAATTTTCCCTTCAATTACTCCAGATTTACATGAGTGGAATTCTACTGATTTCAATTAAATTAACTTCAGAATTATCCAGTAAATGTAAGGGTCCAGGAACAAATGGACACAATCTGTTCTTGCTGTGCAGAGCAGGGGCTTTACACAGGAATAACAAAGAAGAATTTAGCCCTTAATGTGAAAAAGTACACTAATCCAAATAGTGGTTGAAAATGTATATACAAAGATCCAGGAAATTTGTAGTTATGGTATTCACAGCAACCATAATACAGCCATACTGCAAATATTAAGTTATGCATTTTACAGCATACACAGCAATTCAAAATACAGCACTAATCATAAAAAAAGTCTGAGTTCATATTGCTGTGGGAAACAACTCCAGTAGTTTGACTTGCATGATTAAATTCTAAATCATAGCAATGTATTAAAATTTCTCCTTCAATTCAGAACAAGCAATGCTATCAGGAGAAAATTTAGGAAACAGAAAGAGAATCCTACCCAAGGTACCAGTCTTTTACTGTTCAGTTTTAATCCCATTTTCTTGCTTTTTCAAGATGCCATGTCCTTTAATCTCCTCCACGAGAAACAAATCCAAAAAATCTCTTGAACTCATTTACATCCTTTGCACAGTCAGTGTGCTGGAGAACAATTCCATTTAGAACATCTGATTTCCTACATTTGTTCCTTAAATCTACATTTTTCATCTACTAAACTCCTAGGAATGTGGTTGTATTTATATAGAAGTGTACACACAGCATCAAATCTATAAAAAGTTATTGGTAATACATTACCTGGTCAATACACCGCCCTTTGCACTGAAGAACAATTACTTCTAAAAGTTTGGCTGCATGACACTCTGCATCTTCTCCTGCATCTCCAGTTAATACCTAACAAGAAGAATGATAATTCAGCCCAACATCGTATGCAATCTGCTGTGGAAGTACACACACACACACACACACACACGAGAGAGAGAGCATGTGTATGGAGAGATGTATATATAAGAAACCATGGTGAAGGAGCACAAGACTGGAGAATTCAAATTGTGACCTTAGGGTCTGCAAAATCCATAAAATTCTTCACAAATATTAACATTTTTCCATGACGTTATTTCAGTGCTTGTCCTTTTCTTGTGGAAAAATTATTTTAAAAGTTATTATGAGTATCCTTGATAATTGGTATTTTCTGCCACGTGATTGCAGTTTTGCTGAATAATGGCAGATTAACAGCCTGACAAAGTGAAGTCCTGTTTTCCACAGAACAGGTACAACATGAGCAACAGAATGGCAAGTTTCTTCCACAATGGTCTATCCACATGCTTCATGGATGAAAGGGGAATTCAGTTCCTATGTCCATTTAAACTGTGGCCTCTCTGATGAGGAAATCAGTTACAACTGCGGAAGTGGTTTCTGTCATGCGTCCACTGGGAACCGAGCTAAGGCTTATCATTTCATCTTGACCAATCAACAACACCAAATGGCAAGCTTTGGTCACTCTTATCTTGAATATTTGATGCTCAAACATCAAGGATGAGGACTATGACAAGAAATACAAGTCTTACCTTTTTACACATAGTGTAAATGATTTCTAAATGTTTTGGATTAGACAGTAAAGTATCAGTGTCGATGGTCACATAATTGTGCATGAGAGGCATCATATCTAAAAAAAACAAGAAAAGATTTTACATAAAACCAACACCCCCAAAACTCTAACCATTAAGGCCCTGACCCTGCAATGGGATCTACTAGCTTGGACACCTGAGCGTGACAGGAGTCCTAACGCTTCTGCATACAGCTATCTGCGCTAGCAGATGCCTTTGCAAGGTGGGATTTTTAAATGTAGACAGAGAAAAAGAATTAGCACAGACATAACTACATTTTAGCTAACGAATTGATAGTTTCATAATTTTTAGGATTTTCCTTTGAGCTCTGGACGTAGTACAATGTATAAGACTGACTTATTCAGCCAAATTTCTCCAAGCAAAGAACAGTGGCATGAGCTCACTGTTGTACTGGGGTGTTCACAACAAGGCCCAAGCACATGTGCTCTTTTCACTAATACGGACTAAAAGAAAGTAACTCCACAAGACAGCTTTTTGAAGCTGCATCCACAAACAGTTACAATACACTACAGCTGGGGAACAGCCATACCTGCAAAGTATTCAAAGCAATCCTGTTGGAAAACTTCATATAGAACACCTAAAAGCTGCCACATTTGGGGGGAAATCATCTGGCACGTCAAACTGTATGCCAAGGAGAGAATTTCTTCATAAAACTCTGAAGAGAAGAAAATTTGAGGTAGGGGTCTGTAAAAGAGAAGTTTTGCTTGCAAATACCATAATCTTTCAAACACATGCCCTCAGGCCATACAGCAAAGAGCAGACAGCTTTGGAAAGGCAAAATGTTATATAGTAAGAGACTGAAGAATATGGACTGAAAAATTCCAAAAAAGAGGAATCACACTATATTTTGTTTCTTATAAGCACTGAAAAAATACATTACCAGTAAACTAAAGAAATTGTTTCTAAAACATTTTTGCACTTTTTCCCATTCTCTAAGGATTTGTTTTAATTTACAGGCTTTGCCATAAAACGCCGAAGCTTTTTAATAAAGGGAACTGCCAAGAGCGTAGATGTAATCAAAGGTCACTTCCCCTTAATTTCAAATCAAGTTAAAATGTTATAGGGAACTGAGTTTGATGCTTTTCAGTGCTTCAATGCACAGAAGCTAATGTAATTTACTGTAATAGTTTTAGTGACATGAAAATAGGAGATCAGGATACCCAAATCAGAACTAAAAATGAACTTCCTTTAGACCTGAGAGAAGTGGCTTATTCGAGCCTGAGCTGAAGTCCTGACAAAGTACTTGGCAGGAAGAGAGTACTATTTGCTCTCTTAGATTTAAAAATATTGTATTAGTAACTTTTTTCTGCCATATAAAACAAATTGGACACTTCAAAAAGCCAGCTTCTGCATATACCTATTACGTGTTTCTGCAAAACGAGGCCAATGATCTGTAAACAAATGCTCTCCAACTGTTGAGTTATCTGAAATAAAAATAAGACAGTTTATTTAAAAAGCTACAATCAGAGTAACTTGATCCATCCACTTGACTAATTCAGTTTGACTAAGCAGTTCTTTCAAGAAAAAGAGTTTCCATTCTGGTTTAAACACTTTCAATCATCATCAGAATGTTACAGGGACACACTCAGTTATAAGTACTAAGCTATTTTAAAACTTAGTTTTCCCAAATATCCTCCTTAGAACTGTTTACTTAACAGATTGATCATCATTTTAATACCTCCTAACTAATGGTTGCTACCCATACACTAGCCGAGAGCTCCATCACACTGGAAGAGCACCCCCTTGCTCCAGCTGCTGCATCCAAATGGTCTGAGGACAGACCTGAGCACAGAAACCTGATAGGGCTGAGGAGGGAAGAAAAGGAATGGGGTGAGGGGAAAGAGAGCAAGAAAAAATGTTCCTGCCTGTGGCCCATACCGATCTTCCCAGAAGACAGTATATGATTGTATTGAGGTCGGGGGAAAGGGTGCCATTTGCTGGAATGAGCAGGTTTTACTGTGAGTAGCTATTTTATTGTTGTTGGGCAGGGAGATTGTATTTAAGGGTGAAAACTGTCAGAGTCACAAAAGAGAAGTGTAGGTCCGCATTAGAAGCCCACATAAAACCAACAAACAAGGACATTTAATTTTATTATCAGTGACATTCATTAAGGGCTCACTCCTGCAAGGTGTGGAGCACTCTGCCCCCAGTCTAGCAAAGCTCTTGAGCATATGCTCAGCTTTAAGCACAGGTACTCCCATGGAGCTCCTTGTGCTTTTGGAAGTCAGGCCACTTGTTTAGATGCCTAAATACAGATTTAGGAGTCTAATTTTAGGTTCTTTTTCAAATCTTGACCATAGTCTATTTCCATAAGAAGGCAGTAAATTGAGGTGTTCATGTATGTGTAAAAGATCCTGAGATAAAGTGTTAAGCATTATCTTGTGTTGCATACTACAAAACAGTGAACTGCTAAGTTCTCACAAAAAGACTAACTTAACATAGATGCCCACTAGACTAAAACCTGAACAAACCCCAAAGAACAGTATTTCAAGCTAACAGTGCTAAAGCTCATTTTAGATCCTAGTTTCCATTCTAAATTTCGAAAAAGATCTTTTATGAAAAATTGAAGATACTTTGAAATCTTAGACAAAATGCAGTGGTCACCAAGAAAATCTTTTCAAACATTTGTTGTCAGATGACTGATATGGCTCAAAAATAGGTTTCTTCTTTTGATGAGAACTTGTATAACCAAGGAAGCAGCACGAAGGAGAAAACATCTTCGTACTGTAATACCAGCTAAGCTCAGAACTACCCAATGACTGTGTGACATTGGGGCAAGTCAATTGACCTCCTTTGTACCTCAATCAACACAGTTATAAAATCAGAAAAAAGCAGAAGACAACCCTAAGCTGAGCTTTACCGAGTAATGAAATTAGGAAAAAATCATGAATACATAAAGTCAAGAACTCATCCTGCAGTACAATAATATGTAGATCAAACTCCATCAATTCCATCCAGGTAACTGCTGAGTTAAACATCAAAATCTAAGTTGCGATTACCAATAGTTATCTATTGGTTGTTACTGTGAATTATAGCAAACATTCTCAGGGGAGAATTTAGCTTAAAATGTATTCGTAACAATCTGCAACACTTTCTAGTAATATATTTGCTGTAGTAAAGGCTAAAGTGTTATTTCCTCAAAAATGTTAATTATCTCTTAAAGATGAGAACTGTACAACTGAAAATTAGCATTTTACATTGAGCTTTAAATTCACTTTTACTAAGAGGAATCACTTGATCCTAATACACCAAGCTACATAACTATTACATGCTCTTTTCAACTCAAGCAATTTAATATATACATAAAATTGCTTGTAATGAAAAAAAGGAGAGAAGACTAGATATGTAACTGAGAGACATCTCACCTCTTTGTGATCTTCCACAACTGTTAGAATAGTATCAATGGTGTGTAAGATTCCCATTGCCATCACTGTCTTGTCCTCCACTTCCTCATATTCTTCACTCTGAAGAACTTTACCAAATATCTCAGCCTTAAAAAGAAAGAAAAGAAAAAGAAAAAAAGCAGACAGTTCTTCTAGAGGCAACTCATACTTCCAGCTTGCCTTGTAGGAAACGAGGGATTGCCCTTTGACGGATAATGAAGTGGCTGCAGTGTCCTCAAATTATTAAATAATTAATTCACTGTGATGAAGCCACGAGTGGTGAGAGGCATGCCTGATACTTCTGTAAGGGAACTGGGAAGTTTGGGAAATGGAAAAACCTTCTCCTCCCTCCGCTGATAAACCTAACTGTGGCAAGTCGCTTAAGTTAAATAATCAAAGCTATTAAACATCCTGGCTTGTTTAGAACAGCAATAGCTATCAAAACAGCCAAAACTACTGTAATTTTAAGGACTTTTTGAAGAGAAACTGTCAGGTAGTTTAGCCCCCAAATTTACATTTGGGGATGGTTTACAAGAGCTACTATTGATAGATAGGTTTTCAGTAAAGTGTTTTAAAAACATCAGTGAAAACAGCTTATTTTGGAGCTAACACATGCAGTGTATGCAGACCAGAATTTGAGGCCATCATGCTACTGCATGAATAGGCAAAGGGTGAAAGACTAGAATTGAAACAGAACAAACTAGATGACTCATCTATTTCCTCATCCAAGCTGAAATCCAAAAGGAAACAGAACAAACAGTGAAAAGCAAATCAGATTTTAAAAGATTATTTATTTTAAATAATCAAAGAAGCTGTAAGCAATATAGATAGCAATTTTTTAAAGTTATGATTTTAAACCTGACAGTGTCCTTTTAAAAAAAGGCTCATTTCAAACAAGCTTGCAGCAATGTTTAATAAGCTAGGCCTATGACTGTGACTACAATGTTGTTCTACTGAACATCTTACCAGATGTTGTGTCATGTCAACAGCGATGGTAGCTACTTCTTGATTGTACTCGCAGATCATCTTCTGGATAACATTCGTAAGATCATCATTTTCTGTCTCTCTAACTATGTGTAACAGCTCCTGCATAACTGGCCTGACGTACGGCTTCACATATTCCTTTGCTAATAAGACAACAAAATTAGGAAAGATCAATTTTCCATAAAAACAAATATACAATCTGTCTCAGTTATTAGGAACCTTACTGTTCTCTTAAGCAAAAACACTTAAAACAATTCATTTCCAGTAAAAGTTGAGTCAGTCTAACAAGAGTGTACTTTTTAGATGCAAGCATATTACATAATATATATACACTCAGACATCCCCCACCACTTAGAATTCTGTCCACATAAATGATCTACTTCCATGAGAGACATGCACATCTAGTATCTGGCCCTAAACATACCCATTGTTTCAATTCAATGTTAAGAAATAAGATACCATTCGATTTGTCAATTGAATTGTATTGACTCAGAAACCTGTCAGAAAAATCTGTAACCAATGTTCCATGATGTATATTGTAGCTAATGAGCAAATGAACTTGTCTAAATGTGATTACGTGTTCCAGGGATCTATATTTCTAAATGCAAGAACTGTTTATATACATCCACAGCAAATTATAGCAACATGTCATCTAGGCAGGGAAAATTATCAGTATATACTTAAATGAAACATTGTAGCGTACCTTGCTCCTGATTGCTTATTAATGCCTGAAGAGCTATGGCAGCTTCTACTTTGACAGGCATTTCTTTGTCATCAATCAAGCTCTTCTTTGCCAGCTCTACTGCATTCCTTAGGTTGAGTTCATTGTGGAATTTCAAAGTGCTGAATGAATGAAGAACCCAACAGGACTGTCGTACAAGAAGAAAGCAAGTCAGGAGCTACTGCAGTAATAGAATTCTTCAAAGAATTTCAGTCACATGCTAACAGTTCTTTATCTGTTTTAAATCGTTGCTCTTTTGTTTGCACATTTATAGAGTAAATACTACATACTGTGCAGGTTTTACACTACAGTGGCTCTTCTGCTCCTTTCCCCAAACATCTATAGATTCAATATACAACTGTAATTGTTATACTAAACTTCTATCAGGAACAAGAGAGCTTGGGATTTATTTTTTTTAAATTTTCTTCCTAGGCAATGAGATGTACACTTAGCAGGAAAATTAATCACTCATTACTGATTGATGTGGGCACAGGGGGGAAGAGTTTAGGGATTAAATCCCGCTCACCCTCAAAGTGGCATTAACTGCTCTCTGAAAACTGGATTTGGCTTTAGCTCAAACTACTGAGTTTTGCTACTGAATAATCATATAACCATAGAAAAGTAGGGCTAAAAGGAACCTCAAGAGGTCATCTAGTCCATCACCCTGTGCTGAGACAAGATCAAGTATGCTTAGACCATCCCTGACATGCATGTTTAACCTGTTCTTAAATGCCTCTAGTGATGGAGATTCCACAACCTCACTTGGTAACCTATTCCAGTTCTTAACTGTCCCTATAGTTAGGAAGATTTTCCTAATAGCTAACCTAAATCTCCCTTGCTGTGGATTAAGCCCATTACTTCTTGTCAGACCTTCAGTGGATTTAGAGAACAACTGGTCTTTATAACAGCCCTTAACATATATGAAGACTTAACAGTTGCCCCCTCACACTTCTCTTCTCAAGACTAAACATGCCCAGTTTTTAACCTATCCTCATAGGTCAGGTTTGCTAAACCTTTTATTATTTTAGTTGCTCTCCTCTGGACTCTCTCCACTTTATCCACATCCTTCTTAAAAGTATTGTGCCCGAAACTGGACATAATGATCAGATAAGGACCTCCACAGGTTACCATATATCCAGTGCTCAAGTTTCCCAATTTGATCAAAACAGTGAGTTGAAAGTGAGCTATACAGAAATGGATCACCTAGAATTTCAAACATCTATAAATAAATTTTATTTCAGATCAAAATGCTGAAAAGGTTTCTGTACAATGGAGTTGCTGAGAAGTAAATTATTGTTTGTGAAACGTGGGAACTGCTACATTTCAGTCTGTTATCAGAGTGAAATAAACCTGTAAAGAAAATAATCAGACACATATTGCAGTCTATAAACTTTGGTGAACTTACTCTTGCTCTGAGATATCCCAAGTTAGACATGAACAATGGAAATACGTGATTCTGTAGCATCAGCTCCATTTGATCCTTGAATACACTCTTCTGTTGAAATAAACAAAAAATTAAGTTGGAGTCGTTTGGATATACGGTATTATTCAGTAACCCACATTAACTGTCAAATTCAGACTAATAAAACCATTCTCTGCCTTCAAATGAATTATTTCTATCCCATTAATACATGTAGAATAATTTCTAGATGGCATTTTGATGTGAGAGCAAGAGGCACATATTGAAGAATGGGAGGCTGGCAGGCTACACAACATATTGCTGGAACACTTTAAATATTATTAACAGAATCTAGAAGACCAGTAGCTGCTTTTTGCTATGGACAGGTGGCATGGTAATCAGTGTATCCAAGGTTCCAATTGTGGCTGGAACGTATTTTGTAACTTGGTCCCATTTCATCAGTAAAGCAGGACAGCACAAGGAACTGTTCTGTAACAAGGCGGGTAGTCTGACAAACAGGGCTGATTGTAAAATGGGAAGAGAAAGAAGTGGTTGAAGTAATTTTCATTTTTTTTTTTTTTAAGAAGAAGAACTTCATATTGGTATTTCACAGCAAAAATCACTTCACAGACTTCATAAGTGTGCTTCAGGGCTAGCCACACTTTAAAAATTAATGTTTTAAATTAGAAAGGACAGTTGATAACAGATTCTGATCATACACATACTATATCCCCTCATCCATTTACCTTCAGTAAAATATCTGCTAGAGATCCCATCACGTGCAATGCTCCATCTTTCTTCCTAGGGTCAATGTTTGGTTCTGTGAGGATCTGATAGCAAAATGCCATCATCTTTGGTAATACCTAAACATAGTAAGACACAAACAAAATGGAGGATAATCTGCATGTGGCATCAGTGAACTATTTAAATCTGTTTATTAGCATCTTTCCTTTAAAGTTTGGAAACTCAAGAACTTAAAGCTTTCATATAGTACCAATGTGAACTAACCCACATTGCCCATAATGTATTATGGGAACATGGCAGTCTCTTTCCAGTTAATGTGGAAAGCCCTATTATAAGCCTCTTTTTAATCACAATCCTCACATTTATCAAGAATAGATGCATCTGCCTGAAATTTCACATTAGTGATCATAAGTGAGGCACAATTTTTTTTGAAACTTCAAAGCAAATTAGAAGACGTGATCTGGAGATACAGGGGTTCAAACAAGGCAGTAATCTCACTTATTAAATTTATTCCTAACTTCTTTTCTGACTCGTTCTATATAAATTCCAGAACAGTGAGGTCTAGAAACTCCAGATTACAACCAATCTATTGGTCTTTACCAGACTTGGAAAGGTCTCTTGGCAGAATCATTTATTTAATGTGATTTCACATACATTATATGCTTTACAGACTTCATGAAATAAAGACCCCAATGCAGACTACTACAATGGGGCTGGCGGCAGGCAAGGAACCACGTTGGGGTAGGTGAGGGGAAAGATCATAGTATATAAGAAAGTAGATTTTTAAGTGTTCAGAGCTGCAGACTTGGTTCTACTCTGAAAAGTTACTCTAGAAACAGCAGCCTGAGGCTTCATATTTATTTTGTCTCAAATTACTTCCAATATCAAATGTGTTTTGTTCTAACTACTAACCTTTGCAACCCCTTCACTTTCAATTGTTCAGAACTTAGTAAATAATTCTAACAAACATGCAAACGAAGGAATCAAATTGAGCTCACTCCATCTTAGCTGTTTACTTTACTAGCTAAAATCAGAAGAGATAATTCTGAATACACAAAGCGAGCAGGTCCATGGGAAGGTGCCATTTTCACTGACACTTTTCAAAGCAAAAGTGTACACTGAAGTATATATCAAAAAACTCAAATTGTTTGATCTTACACAAAAAGGTAGGTCAGAGAAAGGGGCAGAGACAAAGTTGCTTGGCTATCCTTAATACTGCATCTTTAAACTTTTTAATTCTTGATTTTTTGCAGTCTAACCTGAACAGACTTTTCAGGATAATGTCTGTGTTCTTTAAGAAAACTACAACATTGTCTCAAAGGCTTTTTCATTACCTAGCTGACAGATATTTAAAACCTTAACTGAAACTTAGTGAAGTTTTTTGCCTGGTAATGTATTAAGATATATATTTAACAAATTAACTAACAATGAAAAATGCATCTGTGCAACATGAGAAAGTATACCTGTCTCTGAGATGCTTAGCATTTGAATTTCTTGATTTGTGTTTAAAGCTTTTAGTCTTGATGTTGCCTTACAAGGTGGTTTTTTTTGTTTGTTTGTTTTTTAAAATAGGTTTTGAGCAAAGGAAAGTTTCATATCCATTTCCAGCCAACTGCTCTAGAAAGATAATAAGAGCTTGAAAAATTTACTCATATACCTATCAGCCTGAACCACCAGGGTACTTAGCCAGGAAAACCATAACCCTTGCCATTTAAGGGAATATAAATAGTAATATACTGTTTATCACGCACCATAGTTAACATCACTGCCGATCAACTTAATACACTTTAAAATGCAACTTTCTCATTGCTTTCCTCATAACTTCTATCCTTTCCAGATTTCGTGCTATTTTTCCATCTCCCCCTACCCCACACCCAACTCTATAAAAATTCATGGTCTATCCTTTCTTGGCTGTTTTCAGTATTTTTTTCCATATACTGTGTTTCCTACCTTCTCTTCTATAAATTGTTAGATCTCCCATCAACTTTCTAAATATTGCATTTCTTTTTTTAATACATCATCAAGCTCTCTTCTATCCAACCCCTTCATCTCCTGCTACCCCACTCACTCACACAGTGTTGAGAACATTACCACATATCTTGTAGCCAAAAGACTAAACCTATTAGCCAAAGACTGATATGAAAATAGGGGGACACCCTTGCTGTTCAGAAGCAACATTTAGGTGAGAAATCAACCCTCCACCCAGATATTGGGAAGGGGAGGATGTTGGGATTCCTGCCAAGGTGCTATCTGTAAGCAAGCTCTAAGAACAATCTGACTTATTTACCTCCGGCTAGTAGTAAAAAGTACATTTAAATCTCTCAATTTTGGCTGCTGGAAGGGAGAAGTATTCTCTCTTGCTACCCAAGAGCCTTCCTGGCTGCTGCACGATGATGGTCTATAGGGGTCTCTCCTACTGTTTAGGGTCTTCCTCCCCAGTGAGTAGTTCTCATGCATGTTTCTTCTACACCTGTCCACAGCTTTCCCAAGAAACAGCAGACTGAAACCAACTTGATTCTCATCAGTTTCACTGCTCCCCACGGGATTCTAAATAGCAACAGTGAAGACTAATGTGAATCGGGTCCACTTTGGAAGCTCTGGGCCTCAGAGACTTTGAGGCTGTCTGCCTGCGGACTTGGGAAGACATTAACTGCATCTGTTCACACTCAGTTCACATCTCGAAGGTGAATCTTTGCAACCATAATGACTAGAAACTTAGTTTAAAAATAGAAATTGAAGTTTTGATTATATAGAAGTTGATAGCACTCATCCAGTGCAGGGTAGATTCTTCAAGGCTTGAGGTTAATACAGAACCATTTGAGATAGACAGATGCCCTTTTAAAGAAAGAATAATTTTTTTAAAAAGAATAATTCAGTACCTCTTTTCGCTTCTTTGCTGCAGTGTAGAGGAGATTCTGGGCTGCTGTTGTAGGGGACGCATAATCCTCAAACACATCTAACAATATTTAAAGAAAGTGTTTTCAGTCACTGAGTACAATTTAATAATAAAATTCTCACAGATCATTTTCAAATATACATAGAGTAAGAGCTTTGGATGGATGTCACAGAACCAGGGTGACAAAAGAACATTACATTTATTCATGGTCTTCTTCATCCTATGGACTCTGATAACTTGAGTGTCGGTCACCTTTGACCAGTGTTTATTTTGTCAACTACCTTCCCAATATACCAAATACCAATCATTCTCTTTTTGAGAGATTTATTTTTTCTGTGGTATCTAAGATATCACAGCGTAGTAAATGGTGGCAAAATTTTTAATGGTGGCATTTACAGTAGCAGCACCAATATGCTGCAATGCCATGTGTATGTCGGTGAAGTCCATTGTGGTTTCATGTCACTAAAAATAAAAAGTGACAGACCTTATGAAAAACTTCATTAAATCTAAACGTATTTGAATTTAGGGTACTCTTGAATCTATGGCTGTACCAAAGAACTAAAAAAGCTGATTTTTTTTACGTCCTTGCTTGTAACTAATCCTCCTTGAAACACATTGCAAGTGTATTATATACCTTATAAAATTCTTCTATTTTGCAAAATATTGCTACATGAATTTGAAGTGTTCCCTTCAATTTTTGCAGCATCAGATAACAGATGGGATAATGAACGAGGTCTAGAAATAAGAAGGCAATTTCTATTTTTCCTGGTATCTCCCAAGTAAGTCAGAACAGACGCAGAATATTAAATATACTGTTAGAACTGAATTTCACACCCTGAGTATTTCTCCCTAAACTTCATTCTTTTTTCCTTTTACAAATGAAAAAGGCAAAATCTAAGTGCCTCAGCTATATAAGAAAAAAATAAGAACTAAATGCTTGTCCATTGGATTGGATTCAGAATTGGATTCAGATGCTCACGTGTTGGCTACATCTTTGCCCCCTGAATATTAATATCTTATGATGCCTTATTGTTCTACAGTACCTCTTTCTAGGTTTTATTTTCTACTATTCCAAGAAAATCTAAATGACACTTTTTTATATAAAATGCTAGCTAAAAGTTAACCAGTTTTGGTATTTTTAAATCTTAATTCCCTCTCTGATGCTTAGTTCTAGGGACTTTTCCAGCAGGATTTCCTATACTATTACAAAAAAACCCAAAAAAACCCTATTCTCCAGTAGGACTACTCCTGAAAGGGGAATAAGGGACTCATAATATGGCCCCATGCAATCTACACTTTAACTCCTACATTTGTCTTTTGAAAGAATGCCTATTTCTCATTATTTCAAAAATTTTAATAAAAATAAGTGGCACTCAAAATGTACTCCAACCCTGTTGAAGGTGGGTATGTCAAGCCCCCTTTGGTCAACTAGCGTTGCACTGCTTTACAATAGGGTCTCATGTCTAAGCACAACAGTGATTCAATACAGGGCCTTAAAGGTGTGTTTAAGTGAGAAAAATGGGGGAATCTAAGAAAACATGCATCAGGTACCCAAGCAGCAAGGGGAGGAAGGGCAAGAATAAAGTGACCAATCAAGCTTGGTTTGAAGTGGGTAAGCAACCTTTCTAGAGCCGATCTTATAAATATAGCACATTATTTAAATGGACAAAACTAGCTTATTCCCACTTACATTTACAGAGTAGGCTTTAAAGAACAATTCATCTCACTTTTAGAGTCTCCCTTGAACTCTGGTGAAGATACAACTACAGTGGCATAGTGGCAAATACAGTTTTGTAATCTAGGGATCTATAACGCACAATTACAGCAAAAACAGAGAGCAAACACTAAGCACAGACATTTACCAAATTTCATGCGAATGTACTCATATGGATCCTCTTGCCACAGCTCTTCATCCTCATCTTTATAACACATTAGGGAGAAAATCACTTCTTCAGATATACTCTAAGAGCAGAGAAATCAAATATGTTCAAGTGCACAGAACATATTTCAAGTACAGCTTCTCCCCCCTCAAAATGTTTACTACATTGTACCTTTTCGTACACAAGTAAAGTTCATTTAACTAATCCTCTTAAATTATTTTTACTTACTGGGATAATCTTACAATACACATATTGTGTTTTTCAAAGGACTAAGAAGGCAGCAATAAGTTTTACTCCACCATACTCCAGTACAACACAAAGAATATACCACAGGGCACAATCTAATAAAAGCAGAACATATCATTCTGTGCAAGGATTTCACAATGTGGCACTAAGATGAGAGTAGATCTTTTACTTTTCCCTCATCCTCCTAATACTCATGGGATTTATCTTCTGATAAAGTTAATTAAACATGGGGACTTTATGATATGGAGATGAAAATCATTTTCTTTATCTGTTCCCACATGTTCTAATGACAAAAGAAGTGGTTAAACAAGAGCTCATTCCCTCACAGTTCGTCTTCCCTTCCTTTATCTTACAGTGCAGACAATTTTAAATATCTATAGTTACAATGATAGAATTGTAAGACTGGGAGGGATCTTGAGAAGTCATCAAGCCTAACCCCATGTGCTGAGGCAGGACCAAGTAAACCAGAGCATCCCTGAAAGGTGTTTATCTGACCTGTTCTTAAAAATCTCCAGTGATGAGGATTCCACAACCTTCCTTCAAAGCCTATTCCAGAGTTTAACTACTCTTATAGTGAGAAAGTTTTTTCTAATATCTAACCTAAATCTCCCTTGCTGTGGATTAAGTCCATTACTTCTTACCCTACTGTCACTGGGCATGAAGAACAATTACCACCATCCTTTTTATAACAGCCCTTAACATATTTGAAAAACAGTTCTCAGGCTCCCTCTCAGTCTTGTTTACTCAAGATTCAGCATGCCCAGGTTTTTTAACCTTTCTTCCTAGTTCAGGCTTTTAAAATCTTTATCATTTTTGTTGCCTTTCTCTGGACTCCCTCCAATTTATTCCCATGTTTTCCTGAAGGGTGGTGCCTAAACCTGAACACAGTACTCCAGCTGAGGCCTCACCAGTGCCAGCTGGGACAATTAGCTCCCATGTCTTATGTACAACACTCCTGTTAATATGCCTCAGAAGAATACTAGCTTTTTTCACAGCTGCATCACATTGTGGGCTCATATTCAATTTGTGATCCGCTATAATCTTCAGATCCTTTTCAGCAGTACTATCACCTAGCCAGATATTCCCCACTTTGTAGCTGTGCATTTGATATTTCCTTCCTAAGTGAAATACTTTGCACTAGTCTTCATTTGAATTTCATCCTGTTGATTTCAGATCAATTCTCAAATTTGTCTAGATCCTTTTGAATTCTAATCTTGTCCTCCAATGTGCTTGCAACTCCTCCCAGCTTGGTGTCATATGCAAATCTGATAAGCATGCTTTCCATTCTGTTATCCAAGTCATTAATGAAAACATTGATTAATACTGTACTGGCCCCTGCTAGGGTGTGTCTAATGGTACCCCACTAGACACACCCTCCCAATTTGACTGAGAACCATTGATAACTACACTCTGAGTATGGTCTTTCAGCCAGTTGTGCACCCACTTACAGTAATTTCATCTAGACTCCATTTCCCCAGTTTGCTTATGAGAATGTCATGTGGGACTGTGTAGAAAGCCTTACTAAAATCAAGATATATCATTTCTACAGCTTCCCCCCATCCACTAGGTCAGTAACCCTGTCAAAAAAGGAAATTAGGTTAGTTTAGCATGATTTGACCTTGATAAATCCGTGCTGGCTATTCCTGATAACCCTATCATTCTCCAGGTGCTTACAAATGGATTGTTTAATAATTTGTTCCAGTATCTTTGCAGGAATCATACCCAAAGGCAAAAGACTGAGTAATCAAAAACATAAGATTATGACTTCATTGCAGGATCAAGCAAAGTAAAAAGCTGTTCTTGGAGGTAAAAAGCTCTTATTCAAATGCAAATATCTGCAATAAAGGCAAAAGGTAAACAGAACAATAAAGTAACAGACAAGCACATCTCAGTGCAAACTATTTTTCCAGATTGACTGCAGTGAGAGAGATTCTCCAAGCCCCTTCATAACAGCAGAAGTCTCAACCTCAGCTCATGGCAATAGCGTTATTTAAATGTTTATGACTGTGTTTTCACACTGACCTGTATGTGTGGCTTCATCTGCTTCCAAGTTACAGAATGACTGACCCCTTGGTTCAGATAGTTTAAGATTTGCTGAAGCACACGAGGAGCAATATATTCTTTTTGCCTGTACTGGTCTAAGATTTTTAAGAGAACCTAAGGGAATAGTAAATTTATTTTTTTAATGAAGCATGAAGATTTTAAACACACAATTTAATCTTTTATAGTGAAGACATTTTGACAGGTCAATTTAATTTTAAGTAGAAGCTCACGTATTAATCATTTCTATAATGCCTTTTATCCAAACATCAGTAATAATTTAAACATTGAAGTTCTGAGACTACAAACCTTTATTACCAGGAATTCTCCCACAACAGAATTACTAACAGTAGTAAGAGTCAACACATGCATAAGTGTTTGCAGGATTGGGGCCTATATAAGCCTGGGCACTCAGTGGAGTAAGTTATATCTTCATTTCTACAGATGGGGGAAAAGTAAGGCACAGATGTTAAGGGCTATATGTCCAAACTTTGGTAGATAATGGTAGGACCTAAATCTATAAATAGGATTTAGGTGGCTAAAATTTAGGTGCCAAATTTTGAGGAATCCAAATTTAAAAACTGAGCTCTAAGTGACTTTACTAAGGTTGCAACAAGTTTATGGCAAAGCTGGGAAGAGGGGAAGGAGTCCTAACAACTGCCTGCTATAACTACTAGATCACATTCATTCTCTTTGATTAGAACAGCAATCCACTGCAACAATTGGGACCTTTCATTCCACAGTATTCCTCTATAAATAGAATGTTTCTGTGTACATAGCAAGTAAGAAAATATTTACAGTAGGTCACTAATAATGACAGGAGACCTATTATGAGTTAACAACGATAGAGAACTGGTAAGTACACGAACCACAAAATATTCTCTGGTCATTTATTTTCAAAAGGGCAGTTCTGTTTCATAAAAATTATTCATAGTAGAGTAGTAAACACACTGTAGCATATTTTGTGAACCTATACCTTTCTCTTGGGCTCCCTGGGAGTTGGGTCTTATATTTGTCTTCTCTACTACATGCTCCTTGGGGCAGGAACTGTCTGTATCTCATACAGTCACTAACACAATGTTAGCACTTAACAAGCAATAAATATATAATGAATACTTAGCAATATGGTTTCACTACAGCACTCAATACATATGAGAAGCGTGGTGAATCATGAACTTAAAAGCTAGAAATGGAAAAGACCTATGTAGATCAACTAGTCCATTTGCCTTAAAAGGCAAATTGTTCCCTAAGGTACACTTCCTAGTCTTTTAGAGAGTCTAAGTTTTAAGTATTTCAAGTGACGGGACAGTTTTTCTTTCAGTTTCATCCATTACTTCTAATTGTATCACTTGTACCTCCAAAATAATTTATCTCCTTTGATGTGTAGCTCTTTCAAATTTACATAGAATTATCATGTCCTCTCTCTCCTGGGCTTTTTAGCCAACCTTACACGTATTTAATCTTGACCTTTTTTGTGCAGAGAAAGGCAATTACGTTTCACAGAGATTTCAATATTTGGTTTCATTATGATTTAGACCAAAGCTTTTGACGTTCTCTACAAAAGGGAAGGCAGCCCAGGTTCTGGGGCAGTCTGCCTGGCAGGCAGCACCAGAGATGCGAACCCTGGAAGACCAGATTGCTGAGGAGCTCTGATCTGGGGCTCCCAGGCTCTGAATTCCCTGCACTCTTGCCTGGTGGGCCAAAGGTGAGCTGGGAGTCTGGAAGCCTTGACTGAGCTGGGAGCCAGGGAGTTTGGGAGTCGTAGCTCTCAGGGCTTCCACCTCCTCTGCAGTCCTCCTAGCAAGCTGTGAAGGAGCCAGGAGCCTGAAAGCCCTAGCTGAGCTGGTTGCTCCGCTCCTTGTCAGCTCTTCAGGCAGGCTGGCAAAGAGCTGGGAGCCCAGAACCCTCAGCTGTAGAGCTGACAGTACAACAGGGAGAGTGACAGTTTCAAAATCTTTATGTTTTCCATTGCAACTTTGTCAAAAATCAAACCATCAAACCTTCCTGCATTCTCCAATGGAAAATCATTCCATCTGAGTATTTCTGATCAGCTCCTAACTCTCTCCAATCTACCTATGTCTTCCTGGTAATGACACATCCAGAACAGATTTCAGTATTCCAGGGTTAGTTGCAGCAGAACCACGTAGGAAGCGTGACCTAGAAATAAGACCTTCTTTGCTGTGATGCCTCTGTGTAACCAGCCCAAATTGCATCAGTCTTTTTACTAGCATTTCCTGCCTATCACCCTTACATTTTTTGCTGCATTGCAGATTTTCGGATGTCTCCCTCCTTTTGCATCACTGCAATTTGGATTATTTTCCCCAAGATGGAAATATCATTACTAACAAGAGTTCCAAGCCATTTCTCCGTGATTACAATGTATATTGGACCAGTTTTTTGTGGTTTCTTTAAAGGGTCCTATGTCTTATATGAAGATGCTACAGGAAGATAACAGGGTTGTTCTACAGAAAGTTATCCTAATTCAGAAACAAGAAACAACATCTTTACCTGTTGGATTCCCACAGCGTAGGTTTTTAAGAAGAACTCTGAAAATTCAAAATATTCTTTTGTTACATTTCCAGGACTTCCATACCTTTAAACAAAAAAAGGAAACAGGTATTTACACTTTTGAAGCAAAGAAGTTTTCTGTTTACCAAGACAATATAGTCCTTGATTAAGCTTGCAAACATACAAAAGCCATTGAAGCAGAACTCCTCTTTCACCAGAGATATATACATTGAATAATCTCTTTCCACAAACATCATTCTAGGCCATTATATCCCACACAATGATCCATTTCCCCTTCTTTCTTACCTATGCACAAAGCACAATGTTGTAGCCAATAACTAAAGTTGCATTTTTGTCACAGGATATATGAATTCCATAGAATCATAGAATATCAGGGTTGGAAGGGACCTCAGGAGGTCATCTAGTCCAACCCCCTGCTCAAAGCAGGGCCAATCCCCAATTTTTGCCCCAGATCCCTAAATGGCCCCCTCAAGGATTGAACTCACAACCCTGGGTTTAGCAGGCCAATGCTCAAACCAATGTGCTATCCCTCCCCCCTAAACCCATAGTTTTGGGGTTTTTTAAAAATATTCCTGTGTTGAATATTCCCTGAGGGAGACTTCGACTCCCTCAGGGAACGGATGGCCAGGATCCCCTGGGGGACTAACTTGAAGGGGAAAGGAGTCCAGGAGAGCTGGCTGTATTTCAAGGAATCCCTGTTGAGGTTACAGGGACAAACCATCCCGATGAGTCGAAAGAATAGTAAATATGGCAGGCGACCAGCTTGGCTTAATGGTGAAATCCTAGCGGATCTTAAACATAAAAAAGAGGCTTACAAGAAGTGGAAGGTTGGACATATGACCAGGGAAGAGTATAAAAATATTGCTCGGGCATGTAGGAATGATATCAGGAGGGCCAAATCGCACCTAGAGCTGCAGCTAGCCAGAGATGTCAAGAGTAACAAGAAGGGTTTCTTCAGGTATGTTGGCAACAAGAAGAAAGCCAAGGAAAGTGTGGGCCCCTTACTGAATGAGGGAGGCAACCTAGTGACAGAGGATGTGGAAAAAGCTAATGTACTCAATGCTTTTTTTGCCTCTGTTTTCACTAACAAGGTCAGCTCCCAGACTGCTGCGCTGGGCATCGCAAAATGGGGAAGAGATGGCCAGCCCTCTGTGGAGATAGAGGTGGTTAGGGACTATTTAGAAAAGCTGGACGTGCACAAGTCCATGGGGCCGGACGAGTTGCATCCGAGAGTGCTGAAGGAATTGGCGGCTGTGATTGCAGAGCCATTGGCCATTATCTTTGAAAACTCGTGGCGAACGGGGGAAGTCCCGGATGACTGGAAAAAGGCTAACGTAATGCCAATCTTTAAAAAAGGGAAGAAAGAGGATCCTGGGAACTACAGGCCAGTCAGCCTCACCTCAGTCCCTGGAAAAATCATGGAGCAGGTCCTCAAAGAATCAATCCTGAAGCACTTGCATGAGAGGAAAGTGATCAGGAACAGCCAGCATGGATTCACCAAGGGAAGGTCATGCCTGTCTAATCTAATCGCCTTTTATGATGAGATTACTGGTTCTGTGGATGAAGGGAAAGCAGTGGATGTATTGTTTCTTGACTTTAGCAAAGCTTTTGACACGGTCTCCCACAGTATTCTTGTCAGCAAGTTAAGGAAGTATGGGCTGGAAGAATGCACTACAAGGTGGGTAGAAAGCTGGCTAGATTGTCGGGCTCAACGGGTAGTTATCAATGGCTCCATGTCTAGTTGGCAGCCGGTATCAAGTGGAGTGCCCCAAGGGTCGGTCCTGGGGCCGGTTTTGTTCAATATCTTCATAAATGATCTGGAGGATGGTGTGGATTGCACTCTCAGCAAATTTGCGGATGATACTAAACTGGGAGGAGTGGTAGATACGCTGGAGGGGAGGGATAGGATACAGAAGGACCTAGACAAATTGGAGGATTGGGCCAAAAGAAATCTGATGAGGTTCAATAAGGATAAGTGCAGGGTCCTGCACTTAGGACGGAAGAACCCAATGCACAGCTACAGACTAGGGACCGAATGGCTAGGCAGCAGTTCTGCGGAAAAGGACCTAGGGGTGACAGTGGACGAGAAGCTGGATATGAGTCAGCAGTGTGCCCTTGTTGCCAAGAAGGCCAATGGCATTTTGGGATGTATAAGTAGGGGCATAGCGAGCAGATCGAGGGACGTGATCGATCCCCTCTATTCGACATTGGTGAGGCCTCATCTGGAGTACTGTGTCCAGTTTTGGGCCCCACACTTCAAGAAGGATGTGGATAAATTGGAGAGAGTCCAGCGAAGGGCAACAAAAATGATTAGGGGTCTGGAACACATGAGTTATGAGGAGAGGCTGAGGGAGCTGGGATTGTTTAGCCTGCAGAAGAGAAGAATGAGGGGGGATTTGATAGCTGCTTTCAACTACCTGAAAGGGGGTTCCAAAGAGGATGGCTCTAGACTGTTCTCAATGGTAGCAGATGACAGAACGAGGAGTAATGGTCTCAAGCTGCAGTGGGGGAGGTTTAGATTGGATATTGGGAAAAACTTTTTCACTAAGAGGGTGGTGAAACACTGGAATGCGTTACCTAGGGAGGTGGTAGAATCTCCTTCCTTGGAGGTTTTTAAGGTCAGGCTTGACAAAGCCCTGGCTGGGATGATTTGACTGGGAATTGGTCCTGCTTCGAGCAGGGGGTTGGACTGGATGATCTTCTGGGGTCCCTTCCAACCCTTATATTCTATGATTCTATGATATTTCAGAATTTAAACATGGGCAGGCAGACGCAGCGATGAAAAGTTGAATGAATTTTACTGGAAGCACTGAGAACTAGCAAGTGAAACTGGACTGTAATGAAGCCTCGGACAGCAGGAACTCACATTAGAGCTACTGGTTTGTCACATGGTAGCAGATCCTCATTCAGGATTGGACCAATAGGCATTACAACATCAGTTTGATCAGTTATATTGTTGCATCCGATGAAGTGAGCTGTTGCTCACGAAAACTCATGCTCAAATAAATTGGTTAATCTCTAAGGTGCCACAAGTACTCCTTTTCTTTTTGCGAATACAGACTATCACGGCTGCTACTCTGAAACCTGTCATTGTTTTTAACAGTTTTATTGGAAAAGCATATTTTGCTTAAAATAATGCAACCTGAGTTTTTAAAATTAAAAACAATAAATGTGTGATGTTTGCCTTTCTCCATAATCAGAGCATCATTTTGATTTCCTGTAACAAACTAATAGCTTTATTTATGAAAGATAATGGTGGCAAAGCATTCTCAGCCCCTGCCAGCCCAAGGTTCCTCAAAAAGGTTGCTGCACCCTTAACTAAGGAGGGTAACAATAGTGTTATGCTTACAGACTGTCAGATGAAACACTCAAATGGAAATAGATGTTTAAAATAATAGCATGCAGATAAATATGTTTATTCATTCCTCACAGAGGAAAAACAAGAGCCATCACATGTATAAAATGTATTCTATTTTAAATGTTTAGTTGATGTGAAAAGTTTCTAAACTGCTCTAATATTCATTATTGCAACTAGAAAAGGAGTACTTGTGGCACCTTAGAGACTAACCAATTTATTTGAGCATGAGCTTTCGTGAGCTACAGCTCACTTCATCAGATGTATACTGTGGAAACTGCAGCAGACTTTATATACACACAGAGAATATGAAACAATACCTCCTCCCACCCCACTGTCCGGTATTGTTTCATATTCTCTGTGTGTATATAAAGTCTGCTGCAGTTTCCACGGTATACATCTGATGAAGTGAGCTGTAGCTCACGAAAGCTCATGCTCAAATAAATTGGTTAGTCTCTAAGGTGCCACAAGTACTCCTTTTCTTTTTGCGAATACAGACTAACACGGCTGTTCCTCTGAAACCTGTCATTATTGCAACTGTAATCCTAATCAGAGAAGGATGGTGGACAGGGATAGGAAGTGTTAGGCTTCCACAAAAAACTGTAATTCAGAGTTTCTAGATTCTAAATATTTGTTTTTAAATTTAAGATACATACATATATTTCCAACCTTAACCCAATCTGCATTTTGTTTCTTTGGAGATATCTTTCAGGATTCAACAGAACTAATCTTAATTTTGGTAAACATTAGTCACTATGTTACCCAGAACAGATGGTTTAACTATTAAGGAATCAGTTTTGAACATCCTAACTCCCTAGAACTAAAGGTTCAAATCCCAGCAGGGTCAGTTTAGCCCTTCATCTTTCCAAATCAAAATTGAGGGGCAGGTAAATTATTGTCACTCAGTCTTTTGGATGAAACCTTATATTAGAGGTAATGTCTGATCTACTAGACAAAGACGCCATGGCATCTTTTGGAAATATATTTCCCCTGGAGTCCTTTGCCAGAGATTTTCCTTTCTTCCCCGCTGTTCCATGAAAAGTTATATGCAATAGACTGTAAAGAGTTTGAGAATCTTCAGGGTTAAAGACACTAATATCCACATACATATATATCTAGGAATCTCTTTTTTCAAATCTAAATCAGCCTAAAAATGTCTCAAAGTAGTAAAAAAATCTGCAAGTTATATGCTGAATATGAAGAAAAACGTCTGAAATAAAACCTTGGTCATCACTCCACCAGGCAAAGGACAAGACAAAAAATTATTCTGAAAAGTTCCCAGGACGAGCAGACAAGAAATCGAAATAAATCATTTATGCTTCTACAGTGTTTTTCATCCAAGCATTTCCCAAACAATTAAGCTTGCAATGCCCCTGTGAGGTAGTTAAGCATTAGCTCAGTTTCACAGATGGGCATACTGAGACACAGAGAAATTCCATTATTTGCCACATATAATGTGAGTGACAGAGTTAAGATCAAAATCCAGAAATCGGAATCCCAGTCCCTGGCTTTTACCACTCGTATATTATCTCTCAGAATTCCTGCACATACATACATCATAAATATATCATGCCTGTGCAGTATGAATATAGGATATACAGTCTGCATAACAATATCTATAAAAGATAGCTAAGTAAAAATTAACATTTTTATGCCACTTTAGTTTTTAATCACTGTATTACCGTTCAAAAAGACGAGCTACGATATGCAATGCCCACTTCTTACATTTCCACCACACCAGCTCTGGCCTATCATCTTCATCAATCTGTAATGTCTCCTACAAATCAATCAATCAATCAGCCAAAGTATACAAAAATTAAATTAAAAAAAAAACCCACTTACTGAGTGAATTAATACAAATTCAGATACAAACATTAACATTTTATTTTATTAATAGTGATATTAGCTACCAGAATAAAATACGATAGGATTTTTTTCTTTTGATGTGATCCTCCAAAGGTACTATTATGTTGAAAATGACCCATCTAAAAAAGCTGTATTTATGTTTGCTCTCTCATATTATATACAATATAAAATAATCACGTGTATATGCATATACCATACATTCATACGAAAGATGTTAGGAGAATAAGATTGTGAAGGGAAGCACTCAAAAACTAGGACATGCCACAGTTAAGGTTGCACAATCACCCCTGTGCATCCCTTTGCATATGCATTGAAATACAATCTAATTACGGAACTACTTATCACTGTTGGGCTCAGGTTACTGTTATGTATATATGTATACTGACTACATGGCAGAATTTTGCAGAAATTAACGTTGTGCGCGTAGAATTTCCTTTCCCCTGCAAAAATAGGCTGCAGTGCTGCTAGCTGCCACGAGGGCCACTGGACCCAGCAGAGCCGAGCTCGCACATAGAAGACACTGTTGGGGGGAGGGAAGGAGCTAGAGCAGTGGTTCTCAAACTTTTATTTTTGCAGACCACCTGAAAATTTCTGAGGGTCTCAGTGGACCACTTAATGATCTTTCCAAATGTTGTTTGTACCGTTAGCTAACTATAGTAAAGCGCTTTGGATAAAAGCTCTATTAAAAAAAAACCTCAATAATAATAAATGTTTTTTGTTCTACAAATAAAAGCACATAACTCATATTTAATATCAGTAGTCTTACCTTTCTAATGCGATGGATGTGCCCTCTCTGTCCTGCTGCAACAGCCTCCTAGCTGGGGCTGGGAAGGAGGGGGGTCGCTCCCCTGCCACAGCAGCCACAGAGCTGAGGCTGGGAAGGAGAGTCATCTCTCCCCAGCAGCTGCAGCCCTGGAGCTGGGGAAAGTGATCTCTTTCTCTGGCTGCCGCAGCCCTGCACGTCCCAAATTCCCCCCACCCCCTCTTCTCACCCCACTGCCCCCTCCCACCTACCCCCCACACCCCTCCCAAGGCCACCACCTCACCTTACATGTGCGTCTTCTCCAGGGTCCAGCCACCTAATTAGTGGAGCCACACTTGCACGGCTCCACTAATTAGGTGGGTGGCCCTTCATTCTCTCATGTGCAGCCGCCCAGGCATGCACCTTAGAGGGAACTATCCGCGGACAACCTGAATGGAGTTCACGGACTACTGGTGCTCCACAGACCACAGTTTGAGAACCACTGAGCTAGAGGGTTCCTGGCAGCTGCAGTTCTCAGCATGCCCTGAGTGGTATGCCCTTAGGCTCGGGGGGCAAGGGGGTTTGGATATTGGCTGGGGGAGGAAGAGGGCAGAGAAACAGGAACTGGGTTGTCATAGGGGTTTCTTTAACTCTCTACTCCTGGGGAAAATTTTGTGTGTGTCTGTATTGTATTGCTGACAGGTATTTTGAAATAAATTACCAAAATAATTTAAACTGGAGTGATTACGTAGTGTTATTTTGACAAATAAAATTTGCAGAATTTTAATTTTTTGGTGCAGAATGCCCCCAGGAGTAGACTGTAAACTATTGCTTCTATTCAGTCTCTTGGCAGGTTTCCAGCCTCAATCTCACAGATCTATGATTCTGCTTCCAGGACATGAGAGTCCAAACCCTCTGTGAGAATTTGTTTCCTCCCTAACGTGTCAAATTTAGTAACCCTTCCTAATTCCTTGCTCATATTTGCCTGAAACAGGCATCAGATAAAGTGTTTATTGGTGCTATTTTCCCCAAGGCTACTTAATCTCCATGAATGAGAATTTTGTACAGAAGGTATCTTTTCAGAAGGGAGATTTACCATACCTAGTAACTCTGCTTCTCTGAACATATCTTGGAAAACTGACTCTTACCCACCCATCTTCTTTCAGAGTTTGAGGGTTTAAATTATGTGGGTTCATCCTGTTATTGTTCTTAAACCCATTCCTTTGGAATTATTTATGTCTTTTATGAGGAAAAAGGATGGATGGCAGGAACAGATACAGATTGTGTGTTTACATTATATGTTCATGGAGTGGACATTACATATCTATATGTTCGTGGTGAGCTTTTCCTTCCTGTTTCTGAAACAAACTGGCTAAAACGTTTTAGAGTCTCTGAAGTATCCAAAATTGGAGTATATACTGTTCAGCTACCTCGAACAGTCAAAAATCTTAAGAGCATGACTTGTATCAGAGACACTAATCCTAAGAGTGAGATTCCTGCCTGGATGATATCTTTAGAGATGAGTTCAATAACCTCTCCACATGGACCATCCCCATTTTCCCACCCTAAAGAAATCAATGTCAGTCTTTCTCCAGTGAAGTAAACCTTACAGCAGGCACATTTCTATCGATGATAGTACGGAAAATCTCCATCCACTGAGTCATGGTCTGGTTATTCACCAACTGGAGTGGCAACGCATACTGAAACAGGGGAAGAAGAAAAATTAAAGATAAATCAAGTTAATTTTCTTCAAAGGAACATAAAGCATTTCTACATTATTTACACCTCTCTTGGAAACTGTAGCTTCTCTTTAAACAAGTTTTATTTATTATAGTGCAAAATTGCAAATTTACACCTCTAAAGCTGACTGTGAAAAATTTTAAGGGAAAACATATTAAGCCAACAAAACAGACTAATTAAAAGATAAGTGGTCAATCAAGCTGAAATACTGTTGATTCTAGAGAAGCAGTGAACAGAGTGAGAAATGTAAGATAAGCTGCCTAGCAATTAACATGCAGTATTTTCAATACATGGAAGACACCCTTCTTTCTCTCTCTGTTTTGTGTGAGCTAAAAGATGTAGTCAAGTGCCCCAAACAATATCTAAGACTGGCACATAGATGAGAGCAACTTGCAAGCTTCTTATGGCTCCATCCAGACAAAACTGGCAATGGGAAGCTGGAGAAAGCAGCTGGAGGAAATGGCAGGGATCATATTGGCTCTTTTATAGGACATTTGCAAGATAAGTGTGTTGTTAAGTGAGGCACTCGAGCTAGATCCTCCTTAGTAGATAAGCAAGGGGTTGAGGACAAGACATTCTCTGTGAGAGCTTCTTGTCTAGATGAGCTGTTAGTGCGTGGCAAGGGGTGTAATTTTCCTCTTGCTAGCCTGCTGTACAATAACTGGCCACATGGAGCCTGCTGCCACGCAATAAATTCCCTAGTGCACTTTGAACATTATCCTTGTTGAGCAAATTTGGGATCTACCAGGTTGTTTCAGTTAGCAGGAGAATTTGGTGATAGTCGGGTATTTCTTCTTTGATGCAGTTTTGTTTATTTATAAAGAACATACCAAGTCCTGTGTTTCTGAACACAAAAGAAATCAAACAGCAAGAAACAGCTTCTTTTGCTCACAGCACCAACAGCACTCTTTCTAGCTTACACCCTTGACCCAAAAACCTCTTCCCAAGTTTCTTCTATGGTCAGCCACCATGTTTTCAGCTGCTTCTTCAGTCTTTTCCTGTTTTTTGTCTGTTCTGCCTTCCCACACACACACATACCCCTACCCAAAACAATACTCAGGAAAAGTCCCTTCACGCACACAATCCAAAAATTTTGGGAAGGCTCTATTAGGCCTTGTTTTTGACATGGCCCCTTAACTGTCTCAGAACTATCTTAAGTGAAAGGCGCACTCACACATCAATTTCAATGTGGTTTTAACTCACCCCATAGCCAGGTTTCACCCAGCTTATAAAATATCCCCACGTCAGCATCGCCCATCATCCTGATGAGGCCTAAAATGGTGACACTCAATAATCCATCCCAAACAGAAAAGCACATTAGGGAAAATAATGGTTAGTAACCTGGTCCATAACTGTAGTTCTTCAAAACGAATTGCACACCTCCATTCCACTCTTCGTATCTGTGCACCCAGTAGTTTTTCCCTCAGTGGTGCCCATCTGGGTGGCTTGAGCGCTCTCTGCTGTGCACATCACTGCATGCAGGTATAAAAGGGCAGAGCAGCTCCCTTGGCCCCTCAGTTCCTTCTTGACAGAACTCTGATTCCAAGAGGTAGGAAGGTGGGTCATGGAATAAATATGTGCAACACATCTCAAAGAACAGCAGTTATGAAACAGATTAGTAACCGTTTACTCTTTGCTGAGGGATTGCCACATGCGTTCCACTTTTGGTGACTCACAAGCCATGAAAGAGGAGGGGGGACCACAGTTTATCTTAATAAATACTGGAGGACAGCCCATCCAACTCTAGCATCATCTCTTAAGGCCTGCTTGATGGCATAATGGGAAGCAAACATGTGAAACGAGGACCAGGTTGGTTGCTGCTCTACCAATGTCCAAAATGAGAACATTTGCCAGAAAAACTGCCAAGGCCACTTGCAATCTTGTCAAATGAGCTGTGATCCTATTTGGCGGGGTGATATTAGCCAGATCTTAGCACATGTTGTTACATAAGGCTATCCTAGAAGAAATTATTTGAGTAGAGATTGGTTGACCTTTCATTTTGTCCATTATCGCCATGATCAGTTGAGAGGATAGATCTATCCAGGTAGAACGTCAGCACTCTTTGTATGTCTAGAGTGTGAAAACATTCCTCTGCCAGTGTGGTTTTGGGAAGAAAGCTAAGAAAATTGGCTGGTTGACATGGAACATGGACACCACCTTTGGGACAAATCTCTGATAGTAAACCCTGTCCTTAAAGAAGATTGTACAGGGAGGCTCAGACATTAGCGCACACACAGCTCTCCTATCCTTCTTGCACAGGTGATGGCTACCAAAAATGCCATCTTCATTCATAGATGTAGTAGACAGCAAGCAGCCAAAGGCTCAAACAGAGGACGCATAAACCTTGATAACATTAAGTTCAGGTCCCATGGGGGAAACAGGGCTGTGCACCTAAGGTACAACTTGTCGAGGCCTTTCAGAAACCTCACTGATGTCAGAAAAAAAACCAACCCAGACCATTATCCATCTTAGGTTGGAACACAGAAATAGCTGCTAGGTGTGCCTTGATCAAACTAACAGCCAGCCATTGGTATTTCAGATACAGTAGGTATTCTAGAACATGCTGGATGGAGGAACAGGAAGGCGAAATCCTAAAATGGAAAAACATCTCCACTTAGAAAGTTAAGTAGCCCCAGTAGATAGCTTTTAACTATTTAGCTGGGCATCCTGCACCTTTTCTGAACAAGACTCTTCTCTACCATCTAACCAGGGAGCATCCATGGGGTTAAATGAAGAGCTTGTAGGTTCAGGTGGAGCAGTCCACCATGGTCTTGGGAAATTAGTTCCAAGTCCAACGGAAATCAGAGGCTTCACTGACAGATCCAGGAGAGCAGAGAATCGGTGTTGGCAGGCCCACGCTGGGGCTATGAGTATGACTCCGGCCTGGTCCCACCTTATCTTCAGCAATACTGTGTGAATAATCAGTACTGACAGGAAAGAACAGAGTAACCTGCTTAACCAAGGAAGCAAGAACATATCCGTCAGGAAACCCTGGCTGTGACTTTGCAGGGAACAGAATTGCTGACATTTTCTCTTAGCTCTCGTGGCAAACTGGTCCATTTGGGGAGATCCCCACCACCTGAAGATATGTCTCAGCAAATCCAGGTGAAGATCCAATCATGGTGACTAGTAAATGATATGCTGAGGTGCTCTGCAAGATTGTTCTGCACCCCAGAAGGTACAATGCTTTGAGGTCTACCAAGTTGACAATGCAGAACTCCCAAAGTGAAGCTGCCTCTTGGCAGAGCGAGAAAGAATAGGATTCTCCCTGCCTATTGAGGTAAAACATTGAAGCTGTGTTGTCTGGGAGAACAAATAGACCCTTCCCCTTGACCTGCGGAACTAAAACCTAACATGCTAGCCTGATATAAATGTCAGAGAACTGAACGCTATGTAAAGACAGGTCTCCTGAAGACCATAGTCCCTGAGCACCAAGATGGGTCCCCCTGCAGATGCATCTGTCACTAACATGAGGGTCAGTTGAGCGTGGGTAAGAGGACAACACTGCATACATTGTCCAGACTTGTCCACCAATCTAGGGAGACAAGAACCTGAGAGGGCACCCTTGCTACTGAATTTAAAGGAAAATAGTTTCAGTGAGTAAACTGACTCCAGCCAACACCAAAGAATTCTTAGGCCCAGTCTGCCATATTGGACCACATATGTGCACAAGGCCATATGCCCCAGGAGCCTCAAAAAGTTTTGTACTGTTATGACTGGGTGAGACTTGAGATCCATAACAATGGCCCAAGTTGTCTGAAACATACAGTCTGGAAAGGAAAGCTCTGGCTTAAGATGCGTCCAGCACTGTCCTTTATAAACTATATCCTCTGGACTGGGAAGAAGAGAGATTTCTCTGCATTGACTAACAGACCCAGTGCACCGAAAATTGACTGGATTAGAGATACACCGAACAACATCTGAATCCTGGATCAGCCTCTCACCAGCCAATCATTCAAGCAGGGATAATCTCACACTCCTGATCTTCTGAGGAATGCAGCCACACCTGCCAACACCTCTGTAAAAACACTGGGAGCTGCTAAGGTGGGTGTGGCAATATCTTTTATTGGACCATATTCTGTTGGTGAGAGAGAAAAGCTTTTTGAGAATTTACACAGAGTTCTTCAGGTCAGGGAGCTGCTGATAGACCAAACAATTGTACAGTGAACTGGCAATGATTCTGATTTACCAGAAATCTGAGATATTTTCTGTAAGCGTGATCGATCACCATATGGAAGTAGGCATCTTCCAGCTTGAGGGCGGCATACCGGTCCCTATAGCTCCAGGGAGGGGATAACTGAAGCTAGGGTGACCATGCAAAATTATTTTTTTTAAATACTTGTTAAGAAGACAAGTCCAAGATCGGTCTGAGACAAACACACACACCCTCTGCTTTTGGGATTAAGAAATAACAGGAATAAACACCGTCCGTCCCTCTGAGACTTTGTGGAACCTCTTCTGTGGCACACATCTGAAGGGGAGCTTGAACTTCCTGCAGGATGAGATGCTTGTGAGAGAGGTCCCTGAAAAGGGAGGGAGGGGTGAAAACAAATTGGAAGGTATATCCCACTTCCACAGTGCTCAAGACCAACTGGTCTGAAGTAATTTAGAACCAAGCACTGAGGAAGTAGGAGAAAATTTGCAAAACTAGGTAAAACAGGATCTGGAATCATGGAGACCAGCATGATGATCTCGACTGAGCCACCAGCATGTCTACTTAACACTCCCTGGGTGTCTAGAAGGGCTAGGGGTTGATGCAGAAGCTGAGAGGCAGGACTAAACCTAAAAACCCTGCTCTTCTTCTTCAACAGGTCCTTACGAGGAGCCAGAGCTGTACACCAGCATGACTGCTGAGGCTGATAGAGCTTTCTTGCTGGGGCAGGTGTATACAAAACACAAGATTTCAAAGTTGCCCTTGAGTCATGGAACTTGCTATCTGTTTGCTCCAAGAACAGCAAAGGACCTTTGAAGGGAAAATCCAGGACAGTTTGCTGGACTTCATGGGGTAAACTGGAAGACCACAGCCAACAGCACCTTCTCACAGCAACTGCAGATTCCATGAACCTAGCAGCCAAGTCTGCAGAACCTAACCTGCCCGGAAGCAAAGTCCTCGCCACTGACCTGCCCTCAGACATGATGAGGAGAACTGCTGCCTAGCATTCTCAGGCAGCGGGTCCTTACATTTAGCCACAGAACCGCACAAGCTACAATTAAAACATCCCACCAGAGCCTGTTGGTTGGCAATTCTAAGCTGCAACCCCCTTCACCCCCCCCCCCAGTCATATATCATTTTCTACCACATAAATCCAGCTTCTTTACATCTTTGAATTCAGGGGTGGCAACTTGAGGACCCTGGCATTCTGGATTAGTGGCTGCAACTACTAGCAACCCTAGAGGAGTATGGGAATACAGGCAATCAAATCCCTAGGAGGACACATAATATTTGCGCTCCGCATGCTTTCATGTGGGAGGCAACGAAGATGAGGGTCTGCCGCAGTGACTTTTTAGGCTCCAAAATAGCCTAATTGATTGGCAAAACCACTTGAGATAAACTTATTATAGACAAAATGAGGCAATGAGGGGCTCCCTGAACTCCTTGACCTGAATGTCCAGGTCCGAAGCCACCATCTATAGTAACTCCTGATACACCTTCAGGAGGGGATGATGTTGTCCCAGAGGAAACTCCTCATTTGGAGAGGATGAAGTCAACTCAGGATTCAGCTGAATCTCTTCTGCTGGCTGCTCAGTATCAGGCCCAGTACTGGACACATGAGCAGGTTCAACACAGTGCAATGATTCGCCTCACTTGGATCAAGATAGGAAGGGTGTGGGGATGACCTGAAGGCTAGAGGAGACCCCCAAGGGTTCCAAAAAGGCAGCTGATAAGGGACTGGGCCCCATGGGCCGCCTGGCCACATTACCGGAGCAAGCCCTGAGGCAGGATCCCAAAGGTATCTTGGGTGGTGGTAGGGTCTAGGAGTGGAACGGCAAGTCTTGCCCCAAGGCTGAGAGACGTATAATTCTGCTTCAGAGTCTGAAGAAGAGAACGCTCCATCAAACCAACCATGGAAGGGCTGTCCGTCGGTATGGGGGAACGGTGCAGAGATCCTGACTGCTGAAGAAATGCCGTCATTGCCAGCTTCCCCGCCGACAGTACCAACAGGTAGGCTGATTTGTAAATTGAAGAGTGGTGCGGTACTGAAAGCTGCACGACAGGAGTCAGTTCTGGGAATCTTATGGCACTGGGACAGCTATTTCCTGTATCACTGGAGACACCAGTACAGATAGACTTAGGTGTTTTGCTGCGGCAAACCCCTCTGGCATAGCCAGCACCAAGATCATCTCTGACCGATGCAATGCCACTGAAGTCAAGGGTACCATTTGTGATTCGACTCGGAGCCTGTACTGGCACCGGAGTCAACAGTGCCATTATTGCCACATACTTGGAGGAGGAGTACTTTTAACTGGAATGCACTCTACTCGACTTCTTTCGTTCCTCCTTAGCTGGATTGGAGGTTAGAGATCTTCCTCGATTTGAAGCCCCTTTGGAAGGTTTATATCTCTTCCTGAGCACCAGAGAAGGAGACCAGCGCCGGGATTTGGACAGTCATGAAGGCACACTTCTGACTGAAGCTGCAGCACTCGTTATCAACTCAGACTGGGATAGCTACGACGGTGATCTCAGTGCCTCTTCCACTAGCAGGAACTTCAGCCTAGCTTCTCTGTCCTCCTTTGTCCTAGGCTTAAAGTCCCCAAAAAATTGGCTCTGGTCTTTTTAAGTGAGTCTTGCCCAGGCATCTAAAACGTGAGTCGTGCAGATCACTCACGGCAAGGATTTTGTGCAGGAAGCACAGGCCTTGAAGCCTGGTGCCGGGGGCATACTCCAGCACCAGCCACAGCACTCCAAACGGGAAACAGCAACAGAATTTTTTTTAAAACTATTAAAAATTCCCAAACTATTTACAACTAAACATAAGACTATCTACACAAAGGCTGACAAATGTTGCCGGAGCAGTTCCAATGACTGTCATGGGTAGTAAGAAGAACTGAGTGGGGAAGAGGGTGGCTCTGCCCTTTATAACTGCATGATGTCGTGCAACAGCAGAGGACGCTCAAGCCACCCGGCAGGTACTGCTGAAGGAAAAGTTTCTGATGCCCATATTCTGGGCACACAGACACCAACAGTAGAATGGACATGTGCAACACATCTCGAAAAAGAATTTAGAACACGGCAGCAGGGTCCACATAGCCAGTTAGCATGTGGTAGGTCGTGCAAGGTAGATTTACACCCCAGTTTGCTGTTCACTAACTGTTTGTCTAGACAAGCCCTGTGACTTGCTCCTTCTTCTTAGTCCACAATGGCTTCAATCTATTAACTTTTAGGGCATATTGCAAAGACTGTATGTGCTAAGGCTTTTTGGAACCCTATAAGCGTGGTGGAATAGCATTTTGAGGTAAGTGCAACACATTTTGTTGTTCTGAATTGCTAGCTGGTTAATTATATACATGTACAGAATCAGCAGTATCTTATGACGCTGGCTTTGTGCGCGTAAGTGGGCTGTTGTCCCCAGCAATCTACAATTTTACATCGCTCTCGGTGCACAGAAACCTACCTGCACAAGTGCATAGAAGATTTTTAAGATCTGTTTCTGAAGAAGTACAGAGTAATGGGAGTTATCAGGAAGAAGCTGGATCATCTGCTGCTGAATCCGAGGCAGGAATATTTGCATTGCTGCTATGAGCGGATCTCGCTCCTCTGCTTTCTTGTACCTGCAAAAGAGGACAAACATAGATGTCTCAGGTCTGAGTGTTCCCAGATCTAATGCCTACTCCTTCCCCACAATCAAATTATTCTACCTTCTTTAAAAAAAAAAAAAACACAAAAAACCCCCCTGACATTCATGAGTGTAGTGTTTATTCATTTCTCTCCTCCTCCAGCCTTCATCTGACAGCCTACACAATGCATGCTACCCTTCTACCAACAGACGGAAAAATGTCAAAACAAAGGTTAAGTAAATATTAGTCCTGCCCATAGTGGCATTAATCTTACTTAGACTGTAAGCTCCTTGGGGCAGGGACCACCTCTGTGTTCTGTGTTTGTACAGCAACTAGCATAATGGAGTCCTGGGTTATGACTAGGGTTTCTAGGTGCTACAGTAATGCAAATAATACATAATATTTTCCTTGCGAATAGACTGTAAGCTTCTTGGAGCAGGGACTATGACTTTTTATACGTTCCTGTAGTACCGAGCTCACTGCTGGTGTTCAGTAAATAAGTGAACAGCCTTCAACAGGTAGTGAAAGCTCTTTTGGTTGGCTATGCTTTTGGGTTCTTTTTAACATTCATATGTTTGTGTTTTTATAAATATAAATAACTGGTCAAAGAATTTTATAACGAATGGGACTAATTTGCAGTGATGCCACATGCTTGTGGCTCCAGCTGATGTCAGAGGAAGTAGAGAGTGTTTGGCACCTCTGAAAATCAGGCCCAGGGTATACATAGTATTGGATAACAATACAACAAAGCAGATACCATATTCACAATCCAGCATTTTCTTTTGAAGCACACCTAGAAAATAAGTTGTATCCTGTTACCCAGTAAATTATAGCTGTTTCTCCAAATGTCTACAAACGGCATTACAATAACTAAGGGCCATCAGATGGCTCTACTCCTTCACAAAGAAAAAGTACTTTAGCCTTCAATGTGGACTTCCACATTTTGGCAGTGGCCAAGAATTAATCAGTCTCTCAGTTCTTGGCAGTGGCCAGAAAGCCCTGTAAAGAAGCAGCAACTCTTGAGAAATTCTAAGTGTCACGGTGCATCTGTGCAAACTGCTATCTGTGTGGTTTACACAGCCAGGGCCCTGAATACAGTTAGAAAAGTTGGATGTCAAGGAAAACAGAGTGTAGCTTCAGTTTTAGACTTAACTTTACATTTCAATACTTTCTAAATCCACGTGGATTCCATACTGAGCAAGGCTATTACTGCTCATTAAGCCTTGTGGAGGACAGATTAGTTGAGCAACCTTACAATCCAAAGCTACTTTGCCCCTCCCCCCTCCTCCTGCCTCCCCACATGCTCCCATTTTACACAATCCAGCTCTTTTAGAAACAAGAAAGGTACAGGCCAGTTTGGACAAAGGTGATGACTTCACTGCAAGAGGCTCCTCTACATGAAAGAGCATGGGTCGACCACAGACATCCCTACCTAAGAAGCAGGGATAAAATATTCTGAGCATGGGTCGACCACAGACATCCCTACCTAAGAAGCAAGGATAAAATATTCCAAGATTTTATCTTGGCATAGACCTACACACTGATGGATTGTTAGGCAGTAGGTATTGTGTGTATCAATATTACTCCCAGATTCTCTCTTCATACTTCCTCTTCCTCTCCCCACTCCACACTTCCATAAACTCAGTCAAAAGGAAGGCAAGTCCTACAAATAAATGAGTTAATCCAGTTTAAAAAAAAAAAAAAAAAGGAGGTGTTTCAGGTCCTGCCTCATGAAACAGGTTCAAAGATGTATTTATTATACTTTGCAAACCAGTGTGTCAGGTAAGTTCTGGCTGACCCAGGGCATTTCATGTTAGTATACAGATTGTGGTAGTGACTCAGAGTTTCCTTCTCCCCCCCACCTCGCTGTCGTGTGTGGATTAGCTATCTGGCTATAATTTCTGACCCAAGTAGGCTGCACTTTCAGTGACACAACAATAAAGAGAGTTGACATTTAGTTACATTGTAAAATGTATGTATTTGAGAGAAATCCTCTCCCATACTCTATTATGTTGCTTGTCTGATAAGGTCAGACACACTTTGGGGTAGAGACTATGTTTTCCTGTGTTTGGACAGTGCATAGCACATTTTGGGCACTACCAGAACCTAAAGATCATGATTCTTGTGTGTGGTGCATAAAACATTTTGGGAGCCTTAGAACAAAGTTGTTACATACATTTAGGATGGTTATTCACAAATAGTTCTACTCAAGTAAAATACCCAAGGAAGAAACTCAAGGGGAAAAAAACAAAAAAAAGTTAGATTGGAAAAAAACAAAAAAAAACCCACCAAAGGTATGTCTACACTGCAAGGAAAAACCCGCAGTGCCAGGTCTTAGAGCCTGGGACAACTGACTCAGGCTCAGAGGGCTAAAAATAGCAGTGTAGACATTTTCGGGAAGGCTTGAGCCTGAGCTCCGAGACCCCCTCACTTCCCCACTGGGTTTCAGGACCTGGTGTCCAGCCTGAGCAGGAACATCTACACTGCTATTTTTAGCCCTGCAGCCTGAGCCAACTGACCCAGGCTGAGATTCTGCACCATGGGTTTTTCTCTGCAGCACAGACATACCCTAAAACTCTGACTGCTGCTGTATTTTCTGCTCTCAAATTGCTGTCAATATAGACATGATGAATAGTTGTCATTTACATAAAAGAAAGCAAGCATATGGGCATCAGAAATTCCCATCCTTCATCTGAATTCCCCTCAGAATTGTCAATACTCTTCTGGCTTTCTTTCCAAGTAAAGAAATCAGCTGAGATAACAACCCTGATTTCTATTCTACTGATGGAAATCCACTTACTCATAAGTTTTCACCAGCTGATACAAACACAGCAGGCTACCAAGCCAGCTCCCACTGTTCTGAGACTGCAAGTAATAGCCTATCTTGTCTACAACTGCTGTCCAATGGCCAGGAAAGTCATGCTTAATGATAGCACGGAGGCACATTGTCAACTGGGCCCTAAAAAAGGAAGAAAAAGCAACATGTTATAAGAAGATAAATATGTTAACAGCCAACAGTTTATATTAAAGGCCTGATCTTGAATCTCATTATTTAATGGATACAATGTACTGGATTATACATACTTTGAGAACACAGGAAGAGTTTGAGGGGCGGAGGGCCAGGAGATGAGAAAGGAAGAACAAAAAAGACTTGAAGTTAATGTTAAGGGAACTCACTTTTCATCCTTCAGGCTTTTTTAGCTGCTTTTTTCTCCCATCCTCTTATCTCTCCACACCTACCAAGTGTTACATACAATTTCTTTATGAAACCTACTAGCACTACCCTTTGAAAATTAATCTGTAGGGGTTTTTTTAAGTGCCCATGAAATTAAAAGCAGCAACAACAAAAAAATGTAAGCTTGCAAATTTTTATAACATGAAACTGTCTTGTGTGTGATCCAGCCTGAAGTTTCCTCACCAAATTATGATTTCCCTTGGATCATCCAGGAATCAGTGCTCTTGACTCTGCCAAGGGATGAAAAAAGTCTGCAAAAATATCTTCTCTTTACCTAATTTTCTACTGTAAAAAATTCTCTTTGCAATTTTCCAAACAGACACTCAGAGAAGGGATGTCATTATTCAGCAAGGGGCTCTCAATCTTTTAATCATTTCAGCTTTGCCTCCCTCTCATCCCTTTGCAGTTTGTGCTTCACACTGCCATCTTTCTGTATCTGCACCCTCCTACCATTGCTCTGGCAAGCAGAAGGTGACAACCTCCACAGCACTGCTCTACTTTTTTGTGCTTTTCAGATTAAGGCTTTGTCTACACTCGCAAGCGAACGACAAAACTTTTGTCACCGAGAGGCATTAAAAAAAAAACCCACACATACACCCGAAACGACAAAAGTTTTGTTGAGGAAAAGCGCTCTCCTGCCGACAAACAGAGGCTACGCTGCGCGCCTTTTAGCAGCATGGCTGTGCCGGCACAGCCATGTCGCTAAAAGCCGCGTAGGGTAGACATAGCCAAACTTAGTGCTGACTGTGGTTCTGGAACAATGCCTGGGGAGACTGTAGGACTCTATTTATCCATTAAACAGTAACAGTACAGGTAACAGCAGTGCAAGCACACCTACGCTGTGCTACAACCTCAGCCTGGAGAGACCACTGCTTTTAATAGAAATTCTAGTCACCAGCACCAGAGATCTCAAGTTGGAAAAGTTGTAACGCATGGGATTTTCTGAATACTAATACCAACATTACAGAAACACAGGGGGAGTCACAGCTCCAGAAAAAGTTCTTTTTAAAGATTGAGTTTCTCATGGGTGCAGTCTTTTAGTGAAGCTGCTGCTTCATACCACTCCACTATGCTATGCTCTGCTGCCCCATCAACACAGGATCTGACTCAACCCCATCCCACACAGTTCCAGTTACTGCCTCCCCACTGGTTGATTGTTTGGGAGCGGAGAGCCCATAAGGTTCTGGCCAGGCTCCGCAGGCAGTGGATGGAGGCAGGGCACACTCCACCAACATGGAGGAAATAACCAGAGCTGGGTGTTGTAATGGTGGAGACCTTGCCCTGCTCGCATGATGGAGGGATGACCAGGCCATATTTCAGTGGTTTTGTTACTGAAATACATGGGCTCCTACTCCCAGTCCCGAGCTCCATTCAGTGAGATTTCAGATATAAACGTGAGTGGAAAAAAAGGGTTCAAATGTGAGAGTCTCACAATTCAGGCATGAGAACTGAAGTGTGTGCGATACTATTCAGTCATTGCGGCCATTCAATCCTTACCTTTCTTACTCCTGGGTGAATTCTGTGCCACTGCGCACATGCAGAATTCACATCCCCTGGAGATTTTTTTTCCTCTGCAGAATAATACATTCTGCTGGAGAGGTACTGCAGTTACACCTTTCGCCCACCAGGGGCTGCTGTGGCATCAGAAGAGAGGGCAGCTGGCTCACCAGCTGGAGCAGCCAGCCAAAGAGAGGGAAGGAGCAAAGGCTGCTTTTCCTTACAGTGACATGCTTGTGGGACCAGCTGAGGTGGGGACAGTATATGGGGGGACGGATAGAGCGGGGCACACATGGCTGCTGGGGGGAGTCAGAGTGGGGTTCAGAAGGGCTAGTAGGAGGGGGAAGAGTGGGGCAGCGCACAGGAGCTAGTGGGGTGATAGTAAAGAGCGAAAGGCTGAATGGGAGTGGGGTGCAGGGACACATGGGGACAGGGGAAGGGGAGTGCAAGGAAAGACGGGGACAGATGTGCCTGAATGAATGGGAGATGCTAGGGGTCAGCCAACTCTGCATTGGGGAGGCTCCCCAACTCCCTAAAAATCCCGCCCCCCACCCCAAAAAAACCCATCTCCCACCCACACTCAACAAAGCCTCCAGGTTCTCTCCCAGGCTCCCAGCAATTACTTCCCTCTCCCTCAGCTCCCCATTACCCCTGACTCTCCCAAGCCTTTGCACTGCTTCTCAGGGGTGCAGGAAGTAATTTTCTGTATTGTAGTATAAATGAATTATTACTCAAACTTCTGTATTAATATGGCTAGTAAGGAATCTATTTGTCAAAAAACATTTCCTGAATCTTTTTTGTTGTCTGTATTGTTAGACATACTTGCTGACAGGTATTTTGAAATAAAGTACCAAAATAAATGAAACTGGTGTGTCAAAATAACACAATATAATCAAACAAAATATGCAGAATTTTAAAATATTGTGTGCATAATTTTTAATTTTTGGGCACAGAATTCCCCCACAAGTACCTTTCTGATTAGACTACCAACAAGGAAGCCATTTGTTAGCATTTGTGAAGGAAAAGGGTTTGTTCTTGTTTTTATAAACAGGGATACTGGTCCGCTGGAAACCTGATGTATACTATCAAACTCATTTTACTTAGGCCAATGAACAGTCATAAACCTATGAAATAGATCACTGTCCTCAAAAGTAGAGAAGTATATCTTAGCTTTCCTAAGGTCTGTAAAACATTGGTACCAGAAACATTAATTGAAATAAGTTCTTCCAACATGTATAAAAGTAATAAAAGCAGCTGAGTAAAGGACTTTGCACACAAAAAAATACATTTTTAGGCTATGATGTGAATGGTATTTATCTGGAATTGAGGGTCAGTGGCAGGCTGAAATAACTACTGTGACAGCCCCATGCACCAATCTCCTCTGAATTAGTAAAATAAACAGAAAGTGATTAGACCAAGTTTCAGGAGTTACTTTAAACTTTCTATGCTTTGTAGTAAATCTCTTATTGTGAGCAGAAGACACTTGCAAGTTAAAAACAGTCCAATTTAATGAGACAAATAAAAGGAGTTGCGGAGGCTGAGCACCTCTGAAAGTCAGGCTCTTAGTCAACATTTGCACAGTATAACGTACCTCACTAAGTCAGGAGACCGAATAATTCCTTCCACAATATTATCACGAATTTGCTGGCGATCATTTTCATGAATGTTGAATGGAAATACTGCTTCTCCTGGTGGCGGTTCCCTATCCGGCCAGTACTGTGTCACCATGTTCTTCAGGTAAATGGCAGCTAAATTACAGAAAAAATCCTAACATAGCAGCATGGAGAGGATCGCTTAAATTCAGCTCTGTAGCAAAGTCCCTACCATTCAATGTGGATTACAACTGAAGGTGGCACAAAGTGATGCTGAACAACAAAACAGGGCAGAAGGCTAAGAATGACTGAATGTCTATCCTTTAGCAAATATTAGAGAGACAAGATGCGTGAAACAATATCTTTTATTGGACCAATATCTGCTGATGAGAGAGAGAAGCTTTCAAGCAACACAGAGCTCTTAGTACCTTTTCCAGTTCTGAAGAAGAGTGTCACACTAAATATAAGATCAAATAGATAGTTTAGCATCAGTTGTTGTGGGAGATCTTAGTCAACAAACCCAACCTTTTCATCACTAGAAACATCAGGGTCAAATGTGTGGTCCTAAACAGAATATGGGATTATTTCAGCCAGCCTTTACAGGACAGTATTCTTTATTACAACCAGCTTTGCAAAACTGTCACAACAATTTAGCAGCCTAGGCACAAAAGCTACGCATCTGTCATTTGTCATAGTTATAATGAATGGAAATTACAGTATTTCACTCAGAATAACCTACTCACCCTCAGTAAGTAGAGTTTTGCGGGGCTGACTTAAAACAAAGCATAACTATATGCATGGCCCGTACATTCTACTTGGGGGGAAATGCCTGGTATCGAACTGGCATGGAGCATACCTTTTATTCCAGCAAAGAGGTCCACTGTAACTTCCCCAAGCCTTATCTCACATTAAAATTCTCCGTAATTCCGCGGAGATGTTCCCTATCGTCTCATATGAAACGTCATGAAAAAGTGGTATCTGGTAATCCTTAGCTGAAAATATAATTTACTCCTATAGAATGCCTGTAACTATTCTTTCAGACATAGCATTAGTAGAAAGTTCTTAATAAACCTTTAGAATACTAATCCTTTCACTCTTTTTCTTTTAGTTAATTTTTGATTGGGATTTTAAAGCATATTAAAGCATAAATCAGGCACATTCAAATAGAATATTTTTCTCAATTTTGACAGATTGAAGAGTATGAACCAAATTCTGTAGTTTGTGTGCAAAGCGTGTTAAAAGGGTCAAGTGGATGTCAGAAATTAAAAAACTTGTTTTTCAGACAGACCAGAGTATTCAGACAAAAACAGGACCAGAATGACCAATACAATAGCTTAACACACTGAGGTCACACCAGGACATGTGCTTCTACATGGATTGTGATTTTGAATAAATTCTTGCTCTCACAGCAACTGTAGCATTCTGCTGATTTAGCAATTTGGTATAAATGTACTGTCTTTCCATTCCCCACCTCCTTCCTCCACAAAAAAATACTGAAATATGCTCCACACATAAATTTGTTTTGTTCTGACAAATTAAAATAAGACTCTGTTTTATTAAAATGACCACATGGATCCTGAATTAAGTGCCTCCCTTTGTGCCAACATGGTCCTAACAATGCCATTCACAGTTGGATTATCTATGATAATATACAGGCCAACAAGATGAACAACATACATCAGCATGCCCCAGTGCACTCAGGGGATTAACTGGTCTTTTTAACTTTTTTTTTTTTTCCAAAAATTCAACCACCCCCCACCTTCTATGGAAAATTCTATTTCATATGATAGAAAGAGAACTGTGAGTGAAAAACCCTCATCAAACTCTTCTTGGAAAAGTGGAATATTTGCTATACTAATTAAAGGTTCACATTTAGCCACCTATTGTACAGGATTAATCAACATGTTCTACAAACAAAAAATTTAGGTCCTGATCCTGCAAAGAGTTACACACGTGCTTAATATTAACTATACCACACACCCGGTGTCACATGCATATATGGAATCCCTTCAAGATGCATTTAGCTACCTTTATACCCATAACTTATCTAAGGGATCTTTCTTGAGATCTGTTTTTGCGGGAAGGGTCTGTAAGTATCCAGCATTGACTCAGTCCATGTTAACAAGGACTTCTATTTCTCTAAGCTAAGAATTCAAAACAGTGACAGACCCATTCAGATAAGATCCCCCGATCTCCACATACCCTCTTCGTGTGGGCTCCACCTCTCCTCATAAGAAAAAATCTGATCTCCTCATGCCCTCCTATATATCCAAATTTTGCCCATAAAGGCAGGGAAATAAAACTAATCCAAGAGAGATCACTACAAACACAGGAAAGTAAGGGAGAAGGTTTGGTGTGCCATAACCAGATTTCACCACCACACACGAAAGCGAATCACCAAGTCATTAGGGCTCCTTCACTGAACTATTTTAATTTAAAGGCCAAAATAGAGTTAATTTTAATGACATGACAATAGCTCACCACTTTGTTTTAATATTTTATTGACTTTTTACCACAGGAAAAAAATGAAACAAGAATTTAGCTCACCTGCTTGACGTACTGGAAATTCAACTTGATCCGAAACTATGATTTGTAGTAGACTGGGAGCAAAATTTATGATCTTGTACGACTGAAATTTATACAAAACAACCAATAGTTAAAGTCGTGTTTTTTAAAAATTTTAAAATATTGTATTGCCAAATGAGTAAGAAAATTAGGATGACTATTTTTGAGAGAGTTACTACAGTATTCTGAGACTTTCCACGTGAAGTTTGAAAGGAAGTTCACTTATGTCGAATTCACCCCCTCCAGCACCATAAATAATTATTTATAAAACTTTATTTATAAAACATATAGGCAAGGAAGTGGCATTAGTGAGGAGACAAAGGCACTTTTTTGGAGATTCTGAGATACTAAATACTGAGACAAAACTGACTACAGATAATAGAAACCTCTGCAGAAGTCTCTGAATTATTTTATTTTTTTTTAAAACTTACCCAGAAAGAGTCAAATGCATATTGATTTGCTTCACAGACACACAGCACTTCGGTGAGAAATACTTCATAGTTTAATGGAAATGCTACCACACTCCCTTTTAAATCAGTAAATCGTTTAAATTACATTGAAGTATATTTGGCAAATGTTTTTGTTATATGCAGTATAACTGCTGAATTAAATTTATAGTAACATAAGAGAAAAGTTAAAAATCTGGAAAACCTACTGGAGTAGCCATACATAATTAAAATCAAGTGCAGACAGATTAGATTTCAAAGCCACAAGTTTCTGTGTATTTTCTGGGAACTTTTCAGACACTCCATTTTCAGCACATCTGAAGAACTTCTAAGTGGAAACACTGCTTAGTGAACTTCTGAGCAAAGCATGCTCGATTAAAAGGTGAAAATATGATAGCATTATACTGCCACAATTCAATGGGCATCCTCCTGCATAAGGAATAGGGAACTCTGCATGGTTCAGTGACTTTTCAGCCTCAGCAACATCTGTAGTTATTAGTCAGTTATGATCTCTTTTCTCTCAGCTCCAGACATTTGATGTTTCAAAGAGAGCTTTTTGCCAGTGTCTGCATGCCAGCTGCTCTCTTTATTTCATCTTCTCTGGAAGAGCTTTACCAATACTCTTCAGATAGCTTACCATTTGGCAGTTCTAGTGGTTTTGATAGTTTTCCTAGCTGAAAGGGAAGAACTTTAACTAAAAATCGAACACAACTACACTACGTCATTTCTTGGACTGCACCTCATTCAACCGCTCAGAAATACACGATTAGGTCTCTTTCTCATGGCCCGGATGCCTTGATGTAGCATTTCCATAATGAGATAATGATAATTTCCATAATGAAATGTATCCACACCGGCACTTATGTTGGTGTAACTTATGTCGTCATTCAGGGGGATGATTTATTCACCCTCCTGAGAAACATAAGTTACGCTGACATAAGCTGTAGTGTCAACATAGCCTGACATGATGCCACAGCAGTAACAGCTAGCAACACAACAAATATGTAAGAGCTCTGGAGAATGATATGGGCTCAAGGAATCTAGATCACTGGTCTTGGATAAAGGCCATCATGCACAAACTGGCAGGCCACTTTTGCCAACTCTGAGCAGAAAGATCAGAGTCTATTTGTTTCCCACCAGGTTTTTCAGCAAACCAGGTAAAGATTTCCATCTTGACACTATACCCTTATACCCAGGGAGGGTTGGTTTACACAAGAAGGCTCATAAAAGCCCTCAAACACACAAAATTTCAGAGAAAGAAGTTACTCACCTTGTGCAGTATCAATGGTGATTCTTTGCGTAATTTCCCTATGGGTGCTCCACTGTAGATGTATCTGCATCCCTGTGCTGCTGACCAGAGAATGTTGCTAGCAGCATCCACTCAGCCCACGCATGCATTGCCTCCCCTGGCTCCCCATCATCTGCTATGAGGTTAACCAACGGTGTGCAGGTAAACCCGCCTCAGTTTCTTCTCTGCCGCTGAGTTCATGATGAGAACTCCAAAGAAGAGGGGAGGAGGGGAGGTCATGGACCACACATGGGATACACATCGTTACTGTACAAGGTGAGTAACTTCTTCTTCTTTCAATAGTGTCCCTATGTGTGCTCCACTGTATGTGACTCCCAAGAAGTATCCCCCCACTGGAGGTTGGGGCTTCTGAGTCGAGTCTGTTATAGATGAGTGTACTGTGGCGCCGAATCTGGTGTCTGCGGCAGAGTCCCCCAGGATGGCATGGTGTTCTGAAAAGGTATGTGCAGATGCCCAGGTAGCTGCTCTGCAGATTTCTGTCTGTTGCATTCTCCAAGGGTATCACTGTATGAGGAAACCGATCTCGTAGAATGCGTGCAGATTGTAGATAGGGGTGTTAAGTTGCAAATCTGAGAAAGTTTGATACAGTTTGAGACCCATTTAGAGAGTTTTTGTGCTGAAATCGCTGTACCTCTAGACCTGTCTTCAACAGCGAGGAAGAGTCTCGGAAATTTTCTAAAAACTCTTGTCCTGTCCAAATAAAAGGCCATGGCTCTCCTTATGTCGAGCGTATGGAGGATGGCTTCCCTATTATTCTGATAGAGCTTGAGATAAAAGTTGGAAAGTGAATGAGTTGATTCATGTGAAATGCGGAAATCAATTTGGGGTGAACTTTGGATGTGGTCTAAGCAGAACTTTGTCACAAAAGAACACTGTGAAGGGGAGTAGCAGTATTCTGTACTGGTAGTGGTCTTGACCAAGTGTGAATCTGAGATATCATCTGTGATTCAGTATGATTGAAATGTGAAAGTAAGCATCTTGAAGGTCAAGGTCCGAGAACCAGTCTCCCTTTTCTAACGCTGGGATAATTATTGCCAATGTGACCATCCTGAACTTCTGAGCCTTGACAAATTTGTTGAGCATTCTGAGGTCTAGTATGGGTCTCCAACCTCCCTTTTTCTTGGGTAACCCTAACTCTAAGCCTTTGCCTCTTAGATGTATGGGCACTGACTCTACAGCTCCTACGCTGAGGAGATGGTCAATCTCTTCTCATAGCAGGCTCTTGTGATAAGGGTCCCTGAAGACAGACGGGGACGGGTGTTGGCAGGGGGGAGCTGTGAAGTGGATTGAGTACCCATCTCCAATAATCTCCAAAACCCATTTGTCGGAGGTTATCCTTTCCCAGGTGCTGCGGAACAGGGTGAGACGGCATCCATAGGGATGAGGGAGGTTTTCCAGTATTGGATAGCATTGAGGAGGATGGTCTGCAGGCACCTTGACTAACCCATCAAAACTGTCATTTTGAGGTGGATGGCTGTGAAGAAGGAGGTTGAGTCCGATGGTTTCCATTTGGGGAACATGGACTTCTTTCTCTGGGGTTCTTACAATCTCTGGGATGAAATGTGACAAATGGGGTCTGAATAAAGGCTGAAAGCTATCTTTTCTCTTCTGCCCAGGCATGTAGATTCTGAGCGATTGAAGAGTAGCCCTGGAATCTTTTAAAACAGTGGTTCTCAAACTTTTATTTTTGCAGGCCACTTGAAAATTGCTGATCTCGGTGGACCACTTAATGATCTTTCCGTATGTTGTTTGTACTGTTAGATAACTATTGTAAAGCGCTTTGGATACAAGCGCTATATAAAAAAAAATAATAAACTTTTTTTGTTCTACAATTAAAAGCACCCCGTCTGGTGATGACGATGAGAAATTAGTATGGGGGATACCTTCCTCCTCAACTTCCGCCTCTTGTTCTTCTCTTAATTGTTCAAGGGGCTAGGATTCCCTCGATGGAGCAGCTGAAGGAGGATGTCTCCTTGGCTCTTGATGGACCACACTAGAGCCAGGGGAGGCACGATGTCTGGGTGCCTGCCAATAATCCTATTAGGGCCATTGGGGAGAGGCAGTGGTTGGTACAGTGGCTGCCCATACCAAGGAGGCTGGGGATCAGAGGAATGGTACGGCTGAGGTCCATACTGGAATTGGGCACCACAGGGTGGTGACAGGAGCGGCGGGAGAACACATCTTCTTGCTCACTATCAGACTCAGTGGATGAAAAAGGTGGGGTATGGAATGATGTTGCCGGTGAGTCTGGAGCTCTGGGTGGACTCAATACTGAGGCCCCAGTACTGAATAAAGGCGAATCCAGTGCATCTCACACAAAAGGTCTGTTGAGTACTGGAAGTCCGGCAGTGCTAAAGGTACCGTTGGTGATTGCTGGTGCCAAAATATCTGCACCGAAGGAGTCAGTGATCTGGATATGATAGTATGGTCCGCTGGTGCCTGGCATGCCGAAGATGGCACTGATGTCAATGTCCGTACCGTAGGAGCCTTCCCCAGGCCAGCTTTTGTGGATTTTTCATGCCCAGTCAGTACTGATGATTCCTTGCCTGTGCCCATTGGGTCCTTACGCACCACAACATGCTCTGTTGGGGTGGTACCGTGCAAGCCTTGGGTACCAGACTTAGAGAGCTTCAGTGCCATCAGTATTGATGACAGTGAGCAAGACAGAGATCATTTTCGGCTAGGTCGGGGCTTGCTGTGGATTCTCACAGCCCTTTTTTAGAAGTCTTGCGTGAGTGGCTTGTGGGTGTCTTCTTGGGCTCACCTCCCTTAGAAGTAGAGGGTTGCAGTGAGGCTTCCCATCATCCAGGTCTTGACACAGCTCAGAGGGTGGTTGAAGGGCCACCTCTATTAAGAGAGCCTTGCGTCTTAGTTCTCTAACCTTTCTGGATCTAACCTTCAGCTGTCGGCACAAACCGCACTTTTATGATATGTGGTTCTCTCCCCAGGCAGTGGACACACTGAGTCCATCAGTCACCAGGATAAATTCCTTGCAACCAAGGCCTGGTCCACACTGGCGGGGGATCAATCTAAGATACGCAACTTCAGCTATGAGAATAGCGTAGCTGAAGTCGACGTAGCTTAGATCGACTTAGAATCACCTACTTCGCGTCCTCGCGGCGCGGGATCAACGGCCGCAGCTCTGCTGTCGACTCCGCTTCCGCCTCTCGCTGTGGTGGAGTTCCGGAGTCAATGGCAGAGCGATCGGGGATCGATTTATCGTGTCTACACTAGACGCTACCCGCCAATCCGGCAGGTAGTGTAGACATGGCCTAAGACACTTCTTGAAGCCCAATTCATCAGGCATACCCTGTCCAGAGGGGTCCCCAGACCTGAGGGAGGGGAAGGAGAGCATTGAAGAAAAATTATGTCCAAAATAAAGTAGGATTTATTTTAATAATAAAGATTAAAAAAAGAAAAAAGAAAAAGAAAAGGAAGCTCCAAAAAAGGTAGCTGAAATTAACAATTCTGAAGAAGTTAATGATCCGCGCTATTGGACAGCTAAATCTCTGTCTTTAGCCAGGGGTGGTTGAGAAGGAACTGAAGAGGATTTGCCTGCACAGTGATCAGGGATCGCTGTGATGGTTAGCCTCGTGGCAGAGCGGGGCGGGGCGGGGGGGAGGAGCAACGCATGCACAGGCTGAACGGAGACGGTCACGAAAATTCTCCAGTCAGAGATGCAGGGATGCAAACACACTTACAGTAGAGCACCCATAAGGACACTAGTCAAAGGAGGATTTTTTTTTTTTTTTTGAGAATTAGGGGTGGGGGTATCAAAACTGAGGCTTATATAAAAAAGAGCTAGTGGCACCATAAAAGGTTGCCAGTTTCATCAAAAGTGACTTAGGCCTGGTCAACAAAAAGGTTTTGTACCAGCAAAACTATTTTAACTATGGATGTGATTTATTTATTTCTTTATTTATTTTTTACTGAAATAGTTATACCAGTACAGCCTCTACTATGAACCCAGCAATACTGGCATAGCTTGTTCCCCTTCCCACACAGGAAAAAGTAGTACTGGTATAAACATCTTTATACCAATATAACTGTGTCCACACTAAGCGGGTTGTACTGCTTTAACTATACCAGTATAAGGTGGTATAACTTTTGTATTTAGACAAGCCATTAGTCACCAAAAGAAGTGTATTCTTGATATAATCGCTGGTATATGACATAAATCAGCATCTGAATTCTGAGATATGAAAGTGTGTAATTCCAGGTCAATATTGTCATAGGATTTACTAAAGTTTGACAAGGCTTTAAAGCCTTGCTCCAGAGGTTAGCACTGAAATGTTTCAGAATTCCAAGGGCAAAAATGAATATCTAATATCTACCAGTTTTCATTCCTTAGGCAACATTTTTGTTCCATTCACTGAGGGATTACAGTTAAAGCCAGTGCTGTATGCATTAGTATGTAATAACAAGATAACCTGACACATATCAATTAAATCCATAATGCTCACTCACTCTAGGAACAGGAAGCCTCCAAAAATATTACGTATTTCTCTTAATTTCAGGAATCACTTTTTAAAACCAAAAAAAAATCCTGTCAGTTTTCCTTAAAAAAATACATGCTTTTTAAAATATTGTTGATAAGTACCCCTGCAACCTTGAAACTGAACCAGAATCCTGAATAACAATTGTATTACTAGTAATCTGCAGTCATCACATCTTTCATCTGATGACCCTAACAATCTTCAAAACTTTCTTTAAGCTTTATAACACTCGTGCAACAAGTCAATGGCACAGTCAGGAACAGAATCCAGGAATCCAAACCATCATTCTTTTGCTCTAACCCTGCCAAACATACAGCAGTTTGTTATTGTAGTTTTGCTCCCACATGTTGTTTTTAATAAGGATAAAACAAACACTGGTGCATTTGTTTTTGTGGTTTGTAGATAAATATGGACTTTGTAAAAGAAAGAAGGTGGCCACATATTGATATAACCACCCCTCACAGCATTTCAAATGCCCATTTTCAATCAACAGTGAACAGAACTTGCCACCACTAAAAGTGAGAGTGTTAGATATAACTAATTCAGAAGTGGTTTTAAATTGCAGGTGTAGAAAATTAGAATAAGGACAAATTTCTAAACTGAACCTGAATCCTGGGAAGCCTTACTAATCATTTCAATTAACACAGTGAAGACCCCAAAAGGTGGGCCTCTTCAAAATAAGTTCAAAACTGAAGTTATTCTTCTATATTCCATCAAAATACCTATATTAGGAGAATTTGAAGATTGTATGACAAACCAAAACTCAGAAAGTGTCAAAATTATGATTGCAGGCATAATCTTAACTGTACACCCTCGTGCCATTACAGTATAGTCTAACTATATGACCACCTGATATACTGTGATATCTGAGAAAGAGTATCACAGTTTTTCCAGAACCTTACATACACAAACACCACATAATCTATATGTCTAATGTATATGTCAGGAATCCATGAGAGTCAATGTACAATATTCATAGTGAATGGTGTGGGGCACATGAGCATTGCAACCTGCACATACAATGTACTGAAGTATTGTATATTATATCTATTACTTCAAAAACGAGTACACAACCATGTATTTCAAGTTTAATGCACATGTACAAGACCACCACATTAAGAATTCAGGTGCAACCTTTACTTTGACATTTCCTGACTCATATCTTTAAGCACACAAACTTAGTTAAGAAAGTTAAGGCACTGATCCTGCAACGGGTGCCACATGGGCAGACCTCTGTAACCACACAGGATCCCCGTGAAGTCAGAGGAACTCCACAGCGGCACAGAAGTCTGTTCATACATAGCCAGTTGCACTAGCGGTGCCTTAGCTTTCAAACACTGCAGGGGAATATTCTTTTCACAACAAAATGTCTCAGCAGATTTTCCTGTTAATTGTGGAAACACTCCTACTGTATGTACTTCAGGTTTATACCTTTTTAAATTTCCCTTTAAGCACTGTTTCCATTTAGGAGCTGCCTGTAGTTAGAGTCCACTGGTGCCTAGGGCCGAGCTGGCTCTGCCCTTATCACCACTCCACAGAGGCTACAAAACCAGCTGTCAGATGCTTGAAAGTGACAGATTCCCCCATCTGCGCAGGCAGGATGAACAAGCTCAATAGATAGCTCAGGTGACGCGGAGGGGGGGGGGGATATTATGCTGCTCCCCTCCCCCCCCCCATCACTACCAGTAGAGATGAGCACCACAAGCTCTCTCCTTCCTGACGATCACTGCCGGGGTCCGGCGACGGGTTGAGAGCAGCGCCCGGAGGCCCGGGGCTGACCGCGCTCACAGGCCGCCCGACCGCGCGGCAGCGGCTGGCAGCAGCTCCCGGGCAGGATGCTTCGGTGATGCCCAGGCTCCCTCGGGGGGTTCCTTGACCCCTCTGCCGCCCCCATTTTACCCTCCCACGAGCGAACCCGCCCGCCCGTGGCCAAGCCGGGGAAGAGCCGCAGCGCAGCCCCCCAGGGGCCGGGGGAATGGGAGCCCCCCCCCCGGGACACACACACAGGCACACACAGGCTGTGGTGGAGGGACGAGCAGCGCCGCCCCCGCGCCCTAGAGACGAGGCGGCCCCGGCCCCGGGCAGCGCCAGGGGCAGAGCGGCGAGGGACAGGCAGCGCACTGCGGAGACTCCCCCAGCCGCCGGGAGCCCAGCTGCGGGTGGGGGTAGGGGTGGTGGGGGCGATCACCGGGACTCCCCCCGCCCGCCCCCCACGGGCCGGGCTTCCGTCCCCGCGGGCGAAGGGGCCGGCGGGGGGGCCGGGCCCAGCCCTGGGCGCCGCGCCCCCCTCACCTGATTGAGCTCGTTCTCGGCCGCGATGCGCAGCTTGGGGTCGATGGTGCCCTTGAGGGCCTGGATGATCCTGTTGGGATCCATGTCGCCCCCGACGCCGGGAGGCAGCGCTTCGCCGCCCCGAGAGCCGCCCCCGCCCAGCCCCGCAATCACCAGCGCGCTCCGCTCCCCCCGGGCACTCGCACCGGCGCGCGCGACAGCCAGGCGTGGGGAAGCGGAGGCTGCTTTACGGCCACCGCGCCGCCTTCAGCTTCGTGCAGCCGGGGCCAGGGAAAGGAGGCCACCATACTGTTGTACGGAAAGGGACAGTGGCACTGCGGAGCTGCTTTACGGCGGCTGCCACGGCACGCCCTGTCTCCCCCCCCATGGGGGCGGCCATGCTGTGGTACGGAAACTTGTCTCCTTGACCGTCCTCCCCGCGCAGCTGGTCCTGTCATTACTGTTTTACGGGGGGGAGGGTGACAGGTGCCCCCGGTCGCCACCCAGCTGGAGTTTTTCTTAAGTGGGTGGAGGGGTGCACCTCCCCCAGGGCAGACTTTTTGGCGGGGCGGGGGAGCATAGGCACGGCTACTCCCTCCAGCTTTTTTCCTGGGGGAGGGGGGGGAGAAAGAGATTGTTCCCCTGGCAACTGTTCCGGGGGGTTGTCTATGGGAGGGGGGACAAAGTTGCTCCACTCAGCAGCTTGAAGGCGTGTGGGGGGTTTAGGTGTTCCTGCCCCCTGCCCCCGAAGCTTGTAGAGGTGATCCTTGCCCGAGCCCTTCCAGCTGACAGATTTGTTTAGGAGGGTGGAAACTGGCTGAACCAGAGGCTTTTCTTCAAGATGCCTCCGGTGCCTGCCCGGCTAGCGGAGCAGGGATTCTCTATTTGAGAAGTACAGGTCCCTTAGAGGCCAAGATCGGTGGCTCTACTTTGTTCCTTCTCTAAAACGTGAGAGTAAGAACTAATTGCTTAGAGTTACAGTGAACCCTCCAAGCTACTAGCAAAAAGATGTATCAAATCTAGTGTAAAGGTTCTAGTTAGTTGAAAATCAACATGTTTCAATGGTTATATCAACCAATGAGAATGCACCTTTCTTTAGTATATAATTGTAATACAAATAGAAAAATTGATTATAATCTGATTTAAATTGAGGCTTTCCACTTGGATTTAAATCAATCCATTGTGCTTTTAGGCCAGTGTTTTACTCAGGGTGGTGCCCTAAAAAGGGCTTTGGATTTTACAGGTTAACAGGTCTTGGCCCTTCCCAGAGTGTGAGGAACTATTCAGTGTGGAAAACAGCAGCCTTCTCTGTGTCCTGGAATTCAGAGCTTTATCTACTTCTGTCTCCGCCTTTCAGGAATCCCAAATTCAGTTTCCATACAGCTCCTATCAGTAGGGTCCTACCAATTTCACAATCCTAGGATTTTAAAAATCATAAATTTAATGATTTCAGCTTTTTAAGTCTGGAATTTCACGGTATTGTAATTGTAGGGGTCCTATTAGACATTGCAAAGAATCTGTATCTACCCTGATGGCCAAATAAATACATCAAGCTAGTCTGAACCAGCCCACAGGCACTTGTTTGACATCTATATCATGCAGTTAACTAGTTCCAGGGACCAATACTAAGCTTTCCAAAGAGAGATAAAAGCCTTGAAAATGCTCCTGGCCAATTGTGCAAATACGATAGGAGGGTAGGGTAAAGGAAATTCCTTCACTTTCTTACAGGGGTGCAATGGGAGGCAGATAGGGGGGTGGTCCTCTTGGCCATAGATGCTACCACAAATTCAGTCTCTCCTCATCACTCTGGTGGGAGAGAAGTGGAGGAAGAGATCCCAGCTAGTCCTGGTCTCTCTAGTGGGTGAGTGGGATAAGAGGTCCTCAGCTGGGACTAGTCCTGGAAGAAATGGCGACTGAAGCTGTCAGTGTCCACCACGGCCGAGGGTGCGGAGGCGGGCAGTAGCTCTTCCTGGAGCTGTAGCCCTAGGACTCCCCCAGACCCTGCTCCCCTGAATCCTGGCCAGCTATCTCATGCTGCCTCCTCCATGTCTTCCACTTTGGGCCCCCTCCTTAGGAAAATTCTGGTTGTGCCTCTGAATTCTTGGCAGGTAATCAGTATTCACTTCATTGTTAGCATAGTTGTAAATTTTACTTTGTTTATTCATAAGACCAAATTTTACTCTGCTATATTGATGTTAATCTGGCATAACTCCACTGAAGTCAGGTTAGCCACATTCCCAGGATACATAAGTCTACACTCATACATCAGTATTCAGGATAATTGAATTGTGGGCAGGGGGAGAAAGAAAAGAAGGAAAGGGGGCAGCCTTACTTGTGTTTTCCTTAAATTGGACAATTTTAATTGTTAAGGAGCGCACAGATTTTCTGTTCCATGCAAAATGTAAGAGGTAAATATTCACTAGTGGCTTCCCTTGGAGTTAGGGTGAAGAAAATATTCCAGGCAACAGCCTGGACTAATAGTTGGAGCGCTAAGACTACCAAGTTGCCTACTCAGCTGCTTGAACTCTCTTCTCCTGAAAACATCTACAGTATGAGTTTCTATAAACCACTGTTTCTCAACCCACAGGCCACATGCAGCCCAATTAGCACACTGCTGCAGCCCCACTGTGTGCTATAAAAAAAAACATCAAGATTTGCCACTCCCTGTCTGGCAGGGGGTGGGGCCGGCTGAGGGGGAGAGGTGTCAGCAGCCCTGCTGGAGCACTCCTGCCAACAGTGGGGTCAGTGACTGCGGCAGGGGGGCAGGGTGCGGGAGAGTGGGTCGCTGGGTGGGCTCTGGGCAGTGAGGGGGTGTCTAAAGGGCAGCAGATGCCCAGGAACTACAGGTGTGCGGGGAGTGCTGCAGCACCTCCAGGTTTTACTTGGGGCTCCACTCCTGGCCCCACCACCGCAGCAGGTGCTGGGCATACAAGTCTTGTGAGGGGGGTGTCTCTGGGCAGTGGAGCGCTGGGCAGGGGATTGGTGCAGTGTGTGGTGTGGGTCTGGCCCCCAGGGGAAGGGGCAGGTTGGCAGCACAGGGCTGGGCAGGCCAGTGGGTATCTGGCGCAGTGTCTTTTAACCTGCAGCCCACATAACACAATGGTAAGTTGAGAACCACGGCTCTACATTATCCCCCCTAAATTGGAGAGTAACTTTAGCATTTCTCTATTGAGACTACTAGTTAAGGAGCCAATTACAATATGATAGCAATTATGTATGGCCTGTGTACCTACCCCTTGCCAAGTGAACAAAGACAGTTTCTGAAAGCACCCCAGTGACTTAGGCACTTTGGAACATAGATTTGGCTCCCAAATGACTTAGGTGCTTTTTAAAATTTTAAGACTACGAAGTCATGTCACATAAATCACACATTGTTCAGATTGTAATACTGTTCTGACCTAGAATGAAACTAGTAACCTAGATGTAAAATGCAGTATAGACCCTTACCAATGTCTTGGCTCTGCAGTCCCTTGCATCAAAAACCTTCACACCACCCCTCTCTTGGATATTGTTTCTGCTTATATGGTTTTCTGCTGCAGCTTTAAACTAACACAGCTTTAAACTGGCTACATTTAAGTACCTTGCTGTCCTACATTCACTCCCATTACAGCAAATCTGGCATTTTTAATAAGAAATTGATCTTGTCCTTCATGACAGTTTGTTCAGTACTTCCTCATTTCTTGTACAAATAAGTGACAGTTTATGTAATGCTCTATCTTTTATAAGAAGGATGGTAACATTGAAGAGACGATTCTATGTTGAGGTTAAAAAAAAGTCAAGCTGTATAGTATTCTTTGTTATGGGGTTTTCGCTTAAATGAGACAGTAAACTAAGTCAGAATGGTCCAGTAACAGTTTCCAAGCATTTCAACAATTCAGCCTGCTATTGGACAGAAAAGTAATTAGGTATTTCAGTGTTTTAAAGTCACATCTATGTGTAAGAGTAACATTGTTCTTTGCCTTAGATGACTGGTTATCTAGGATGGGTGTGTGGGAAAGGAGATTAAAACACATTTTAAAGACAGAAGTCTCAGTGCTTCACGTTGAGATGGGTAGGAGTAGGGTTGCCTATTTCTTTCATTTGTAGCTGCCACTTTTGGGGAGTATAGATATTCTGCTCCCATTACTATTTTCTGTCTTCTTAGCAGTCAGGGAAATGGTAGGACGAGTCTGCCACATTTCTTGCGGGCTATAAGAGGGCCTGAATTGGGAGGCAACTTGTCCTGACATGGAAGCATCTAAGACCATCTAATAGTTTGAAGAACTTCAGGTAGAATCTGGAGTGTCTCAGCTACTCTTTTCATGAGCTCTTGAAAGCTCTGATCAGTCAGACACCATGACACAGGAGGGATTTCTGCCAGGGCTGATAATGGGTACTTTTTCCTTCAAGGGTTCTTCCAGTTGTTGAACTGGAGGAGCTTGAGGGTGGGAAGGCTGTTGCCAGACTTACTCAGTATAAGAGGGTGCACGAGGATAGTATTTCCTTAAAAGCCCCCAGGGGTTCTACTGCTGCCACAGGGGGGCACTATAAAGAAATGGAGAAAGATCAGGGAGACGGTACCAGGACATTGGAGTGTGATTGCTCTAAACATATAGACTATGGGATAGCCTAGACTTCCTTTCAGATCCAAATTCTGGGGAGTGGACCATATGAGAATGGGGGCAAATCACCACTACTAGCTGCTGAAGAATAAGCTTTTACACTCATAAGAAACAGTCACTTGAGACAGGCATAAGAGATAGATGCTGCATTACAGGCAGGGAGAGGAGGTTGGTAGGGGGGAAAATTCTCATATCCCACATCAAAGCTAAACGTAACCCTTCAGATAGCAGACACCTTCAGGTCATTCCATCACATATCTGAAGGTAGAGGAATGAGGTCCTAGTTGAGGGTTGTTCCTATAGGAGATGAAGTACTTGACTTAGACTGTACCACTCTTTTGCTCAATACCAAGGGTTTTCCTGGCACCAAAGGTCTATTCAGTGCCAAAGAGCTGAGCAGATAGTGTAATAGATAACCCCACTTTTATCCATAATGGGCCTGCATATTGTGGGACTCCATTTGGAGTAGGCCTAAAACCTTTCAATATCAGTATCAAGCTGTGGGTTGTGTACTCCTGTGAAGCTCTAGTGGTACTGGTACCAGGTCATAGAGTCTCCTTAGTGGCAAAGCCAAGAGAGGTCTTTGACCTCTTTTTTCCCCCCTGGAGATTTAGGGGGAAGAGGTGCTCCATTTTACTCTAGAAGGCTGTTTATCACTACTCTCCACTAACTGCCCCAGGACCGCCTCTGAGTCTGGATGTCATACCAAGCTCAAAGTGCTGTTCTTGGAGTCTGCTTGGGGGCAGGGAGAGGGGCAAATGGGCTTCAAGTGGAAGCTACCAGCACGGAGCAGTCTCAGACTCTGCTTTAGCCTTGCTGCCCCGGATCTTCTCATCCTTCAGCAAATGATTCAGACAATAAATACAAACATATTTGCTACTTTTAATATACTGTTTGCAGTTAGAAGGCAAGCATCATATTTCAAGTTCAACTTGTAAAGATAAAGACTCATTCATAAATGTCTACGTAAGATGAACTAGTTTTATCTAGTTCCAACAACATGGTTAGTTCTACAAGGCCATTTTTCCATATGCCAAATAGTTAAAGACAAATATCAGGATTTGATGCTAGCATGATTAGGAAGGCAAATCTGCAGCAGATCAAAAGCTATTTGTGGTAGCCCACAGTCAAAGCTTTGACTGTTAAGAGTTCTGACCTAGTCTCATCTATTACCTATTTTATAAGCAGAATAACTGTAGTCTATTGTGTTGAAGGTTGTCTCTGTGGAAGAGGCAAATGGCAAAGCCAAGGTGACATTACTGGGATGAGTAATGAACATATTGCATGTAGGATTTCTTTAGCTACAAAAAATGTCAAATATGACAATTCTGGCAGATTATTCATATCGCTGTCTCAATACACTTGTGGCCTGAAAAAGCAAAAATCTTGTCAGCTTCAAAGCTGCCATTTCAAGTTTATTCCATTAAGTTTTACGGTATACTATAAACAAACAGAATTTGAAACAAAATCTAATGCTAAAATTGTCTTACCTTACAGGCAGGACACAAGTTGTCTCCAGCAGCCATTATAAGATAGTTATGATACTACCATATTTTAAGACTTAGCCAGGTAAAAAAGATTTACCAAGAACTGAGTAGTGCTTTGTCCTCTTTTCTGTAGATTTATGAAATCATTTAAATCTGAATCCTGCACAGATGTGTTAACAGTGTAGCTATTCAAAAAGCAACAACTGAATAAAGAGCTGGTGAAAGGGTTAAGTGTGCAGAAAAGGTCTACATTAACCCTATTATATACACACACATACATACACACAATTTTGCTTGAACATTTTCAAAAGGCATGGAGATGTACAAGCTTAAATGCTCTCCCAAAAAGAATATAAATCTAGGTATTGTTTTAGTCTGAAGATATTCTGATAGATTAAAACGGAGTTCAAAGAAAATCATTTACACAGAGTATTTCCAAAGATTGCCACAGTGTAGGTATTGAGGCATGGGATGAAAAGGAAGGACCAGGGCATCAACCAGTCTAGGTTTAGGCAGCTACACGAAACTGAGATCAGGGGGAGCTCTACCAATTTTGCCGCCCCAAGCAGTCGCCACTGAATTGCTGCAGCGGTGGTGGAAAGAGTGGCGGAGGTGCTGCCGAATTGCCACCACTGGACACGGACTGCCGCCCCAAGCACCTGCTTGGAAAGCTGGTGCCAGCCCCGACTGAGATTGTGCAACGTATCCTTGTATTTGTGCACGCAGCTTTCAGATATACTCTGTGCTTATGATCAAAACTCAGAATGTTCTCCACTTTGTTTTGGGTGCTTTCTTGAACCTTGTGTGCTGCTATGTTTTTGTTTAGAGTACTAGTCTTCAACTGTGTCTGTGCTGCTGCCTAGAGCAGGGGTTCTCAAACTGGGGGTTGGGACCCCTCAGGGGGTCATGAGGTTATTACATGGGGGGGAGTGCAAGCTGTCAGCCTCCACCCCAAACCCTGCTTTGCCTCCAGCATTTATAATGGTGTTAAATATATAAACAAGTGTTTTTAATTTATAAAGGGGGAAGTTGTACATAGAGGCTTGCTGTGTGAAAGGGGGCACCAGTGCAAAAGTTTGAGAACCACTGGCCTAGATTTTGAGGACACCAGAACTTAGTCTAGTCTAGGACTACCACTGTTAAAATCCTTAGCGTTGAGAGGCCTTGCTGGTAGTTAATACAGGAACTGTAAACAGGAAGACAGGCATTTGAGGTACTGGCCTGTGTGTTTTACACTAATTTCTTGTATAGTTGTAGCTTTAATAAAAAAGGCATGGTGTAGAATTAAGAATGTGTAAAATTGTCTAAATCTTTTAACAGCTGAAATTGCATAAACCACAACCTTTCAAGTTTTGATAAAATTATGAACTATGACATTCTTTACTACAGCCATCCATAATCTGTTCTGTTTACAACCTTAACTAGCAAGGTAATTGTATATTGGTAAGAATTGGTTTCAATTAGTATACTTTAGCATATCTTCATGCTTTTCACTTGCATAGTATGAGCTATACTATTACAGACAGTTATAGTCCAGAGTACGTATTTTGAGTAGCTGAAAAGGCTTATTTGGAAATCTGTTCATCCTCCATGTAATTTGCAAACTTCTAGGCAGTTGTGTCCAGGCTAATGACTAGGGCTGAACCCGTTATGAAAGCGTGGATTGGTGAAGACATCTCACACAGATGCAGTCATGTTTTTGCTAGAAAATTCACTTGAAGCAGCATGGTCAACTGGGATATGCAATTACTACCAGCTGTGTCTCCTATCTTGAATCATTTCTATATTTGCATTAGATTATTAAGACAACATATGGAACTGGAAGCTCGAGAAAAATTTGTAAAGGCTTTAACAGTTGCGAAAATCCAGGCAAGCCAAACTGGAATGATCATGCAGGAAGGGGAGTCAGTTTTTGGATAAGATGTGGATTAAGGAAGCTTAAAGGAAACAGTATGAAGTCAGGCAGCAGTTATAGGCTTTTGACTGTTGATAAATGTATTAGACTGACATGGGTGAGTAAGCTTGACCAGCAACTGAAATAAGAGTACTGGTGGCTCACTTGAAGCAGCAAGCCACCAGGCATAAAGGGACTCAAGAGGCAGCATAAGCAGCATCTCAGTGAAGCTGTAGGATGGTGCCAGGACAAATGTATAAAGAGCAAGTGATATCCTAAACTATGTCAAGAAATGCTCAGTCACTGGCTTCCATGTGGTCAAAGGTGTTGATTGAATCCAAAACAGTTTGAGGCCTGGAGGAGAAGTTTATGCCCTGTCAAACTTCACATGCGTTTGAGAGTTTGCCTATATATGCCTGTGGGGAGAAAAAAAATCACTGCAAGCTGAATCTATGGTTTACCCTGATGCAAAGATACCGGATTACTTGAAGCAAGTTTGTCAAAGAAACTAATGTGAAAGCGAGCACTTCTTGAAAACCAGAAACAGTTTCAAAGTTAAAAAATAGTTAGGACTTTCATACCCCCAGCAACCTAATCTCTATTGATAGGGAACCGCCTGATATGAAGGGAAGGAGAAGCCACCCTAATGGACACTTTACTGTGGAGAGTCAAAACTAGCATGTTTACACTATACTTACACAACTGGAGTGGGATTAAGGTTACTGAAGTATTCACCAATTAAACACAGCTCTGGATGATCTGCATACCAAGGTGTTAGGGATATTAGCAAATTCACAGAACTATGGGCAATTTTTGAAGAGCCATAGAAAAGGGGGGAGAAATCAGAGGATTGAGACAAAGCAAAGTCTTCAAAAAGTGATCTTTGCAGTTATCACTTGATAAGTAACCTTAGTACAATTGAATGGAGAAAAATCTAGATTCTTAGGGGATAACAGAACCATGGATACCCATCATCTTTATAGAAATCTTGCCAGACAACTTGGTTTAGCTTAAGTGAAGGTTAAAGGGTGGCTCTTCCAGCCTTTGGGTTTTGTCTGCTAGATTTAAGATTAAACTAGACAAGTTCCGATGGGAAATAAGGTGTACATTTTCAGCAGTGACAGTAATTAACCACTAGAACAATTTACCATCACTGGAAATCTTTAAAATCAAGACTAGATTTCTAAAAAAAACCCACTCTAGTTTGAATAGCAATTGTTTCAGGGAAGTTCTATGGCATGTATTCTACTGGTTAGATTAGATAATCACCATGGTCCTTCCTGGCCATGGAATTGACAGTTTGGACAGAATTACATGATCATCAGATGAAGGTAGTGTAGTTTGATAGAGTACAGATGAACTCTAAGTAGGGTAATCAAAACTGCCTAAAATGGCAAGTTTTTCCTTCAGATCTGTTGTATTCCATGTTCTAGTTGCTTACTGGACTTCCATTTTATTGTTGCAGAGCCAATAAAAAAATAGAGCTGCTTTTCTTGCTCTATCAATTGTAGAACTTATCCCTAGAAATACACATCAAGCTGCATATTCTAAATACCTCAGTTGAGTCAGGGATACTAACTGGAACTAGAAATAAACAGACCATGAAGCTTCAGTTAAAACAGATCTCTGCATATGACCCTCCTCCCTTCTTTGGATAAATACCATATTAAGTAATTGAGACACATGAAACCACAGAATGATGGCATTTTACATTATACTTGAAGCCCTGCGTTTCAGTGCCTTCAAACTGTACCTAAATACTCCAGTTAACTGGACATGAGCAATCAGCACTGAGGGAACACTGGTTGAAGAACTTTGATATATGGTAATATTACACTGAAGAGCTATCTAATGAATTGATGCAGGGATAAATGAGACCCAATTAACTTAAGCTAACTAAAGAGAATTAACGAGATTTGCATATTAAATATCGTTAAATTTTAGATGGGAGTGAGAAATATCTTGATACACCTTGGAGTTCAGATAGAAACTGCAAACTGAAAAATCTCAAGTCCATTTAGCAAGATTTCAAAGGAATTTTACCAAATTGAGACTTGGGACAGTCAACAACTTAGGAGTTTGCAGCACTTTTGGGCTTTCTTCAAGTGTGATTTTGGGTTACATACACCACAGTGGAGTTTTACCCTCTATACAGCACTTAACACTGGTTTCAAGTCTGCAATTCAATACAAGGAATATCAGAATGAAAGGAATATACAGAACAAATTATTAGGGGGCTAAAGAACTGTTAAGTTTAAGACTCTGAAGCGTATTAACTGGCTAGGTGATGACTAAAGGGAGGCTGAAGTGAACATCCCTTGAAAAATTTAGAGGGATATAACTATATTACCTGGGATATCTAAAAATAAAATGTAAGAACAATGAAACATTTAGATTGAATCAAAAGCAATTTCTTAATGGAAAGATCTAGAAGTTAATACCAGCAACAGGAGTGTGCAAGCCACTACTTTGATTCATTTAGCACTGGAAAGGACAGAGGTCTGGAGAACATACAGCATTGGCAGGGGGAACAATGAGCCAATGGTCTCTTCCATCTAAAGAATTCAACAATTCAAGCACAGTTTCCTAAAATTCAGGGTGAAGACTAATTTTCATGATTAAAAATACAATATATTTCACACCACAAGCTAGTGGACCAGGTTTCTGGCTAGAGTTGTATAATAAAAACACTATAAAAAAATACTAAAATGCATATTAATTTGTTTTATTGAGGCACAACAAGGCATTGTGAATAGCCCATACTTGAGGCAATTATATCAGTAGTGTAGTAAGCTGGACATCAATACAGTAAAAGGATAAGTGCAAACAATATACATTCACAGCTTAACTAGCAAGGCTACATCACAATTGATAAAGTGCCAAATTAGTGCTGATTCAGTAACCCGATCCAGGATTTCACCTTGCAAAACAGGACCACCATCTCCCAGATAATGGAACCTTATTTCTATGAAACCGGTATTAAGTGCAAAGCTAGTTTTTCCCCCCCTCCACCAATTTGTTTGGAGCAGCTTTTTTGTAAACATTACATGGATTTCAGTCTTGATACAGAAGGTATCCTGAAAAGGTAGAATATTTCCAACTACTTCCATAGATAGCGCCCCGATGCAGACGTAACCAGATCTGGTCCCCTTGGAAAAGCTGTAGGACAGCATGGTTGCTAGCTGTTTCATGGTCTGGAGCCCCATCATTGGCATATGCAGACACTAGGACTTCTTCATTCTTCATAAGGTTTACATACAGTGGAACATTCACAGCCAGCTTCAGCATGTGGAAGATGAAGACATACGTGCCATTCACTGGACAATTAAACCTACCAAGCTGAATATCAAAAGTTTCTCCAAGGTTATTCAGCAGAAGGTCAAATGCGATGGGCTGATCTAGAGTTCCAGGGGCCAAGTTAGATGTTCTTGCAGCAGAAAAGGCAACTCTCATCTGGTGCGGGAGAGGATAAACGTGCACTGGCAGTATGGTGGCAGCTTGGCTTGTCACTGGCATGTCAACAGGGGTGATGCTGCGGGAGTCTCCCTGCCCAGAGTCCCCACTATTAAAGGTTTCATTGTCTCTTTCTGGACTGCTCACCTGAGAAGAATCACTCCATCCTGCTGTTAAAGATCATTAGCAACGGTAAATGATTCTTAGATTGGACAGAAAGATAATTTTCAAAGTGCAGGTTTAAGGTTAAGAACTGAAAGTTTCTGTATATATAAACATACTGCAATTATTACAAGAATAAATAGTCAATGGAGCCTTGCGAGAACAACCAACTTTAGTCACTGTCAAAACTATCTTGCTAAACAAATGACTGTTGATTACTCACTATTCTCTTTCTCCACACCCTAAAGGATATATCGCAGCAGCTATAAATACAGCTTTAGCTGAACTATTTGCCATGTAGGATTAATCCCGAACTGGCGTACCCCAGTTGTTGAAGATTCTCAGAGTAGGGGATGTTTATTTTTACTGACTAGCTCTAAGTCTTATGGTGACCAATTGGAGGATTAAGGTTTCAGAAGCACCCCTCCTCTTAAGCTTTCAGGAGGAGATATGAAAGCTAAATTAGTTTGATAATCTGAAATCAGTCCTACTGTGTCCTGATGGCTTACTCTGGACAAATATGGAATGCAATACTACTGTCATGGATATGAGAAGTGTCTTAATCGGAAACTGAACCATATTCAAGCAACTTCCTGCACCCCGCCAAAAAAGGTAAAAGACTACATTAGCTGTTCATTCAAGTGCCAGAAAGTTTTAAGATGCAGTACACTGATAGAACATGAGATGAATGTAATACTAGTGGGTTTTGTAAACACAAGTCACCTCAGATGTTCAAGGCAAATTCTGTTTTTCCTACAAGATAACTTAAAATGTTAGTTTATTTAGTATAAACCAAAGTTATATCAATTCCATTAGTAACACTAACTGAAATAGTATACTGTCTCAGTCCTCTGCTACAAGATTGTTTGAGTCTCCGGTTCTCTGTCATCTGGTTTCCTCAATTCCCTTCTTCTGAAGTACTCTCTACCATGAGTTCTACCTCGAGTTCTACCTGATGAGAAATTTTCTTCCTGTCTATTTTCTCGTCTGTAACCTAAAACAAGAACTTTAAGGATTTCACGATCAGATCTTAGTTCTAAAGTTGCTGACCTGGTAATACTAGCTTTTCTATAACTTTCAAAACCAAAATTGTGTTTTTAAAGTAAACAATTAAGATTTTGGTCTGCAGCCCACTCCCTCACTTATTTCATGCCCAGCAATAAAAAGCAGGGATCTCTTCCCTTCACTCACAGCAAGCTTATTTTCCCCCACCCTATAATGTTTTAGTCTATTTTTTTCTGATAGAGACTATCCTATTAGTACTCAAAGATTTCAGGATCAGTAAGGTTGAGTTTCAAAAGCTATTTGTTTAGTGTTTATATTCCAACCTGGAGAGAAGTTACGCTGCATCTAAAATGACAGCTTCACACTGAAAGCTATTTCCCATATAAGCGTAACCCTGCCCACGTTTTGGGATCCATATTTGCTAGCCAGCTTACCTACAGACAGATGCTAAGATTGTGCATATATAGCCAATACATACACACACACACTCTTAGCTGGCCAACCAAGACTTGAGGGAAATCGGATTAGCTATCAGATCACAGGATGCCAGTTTTGCATCCTGTGAATATTTCTATTAATCTTAAATAAAGTTTTCTACTTCTATTCACACTGCAGATGTGGAGATATGAAAGACCATTAGATCTGTCAGAATTAAAAACTGTTCTAGTTGCAAAATCTTTAGTACTTGCAATGATTTATTAGCCAGGGAGGACTGCCAGACTGGAGATCCCAGACAAAAAGTTTAGTGCTCACTTTGAAACGGATTTTTACTTGGGAACAGCAGAAGTTTGATCCAAGTTATATTTGACCCCTATGCCTTTTTTACCATTACATATTCAGAATTGCATTTTAAGATTTTATGAACATGGTTGGAGATATGTTAGCCTTACCTCTTGAGTTTGATCGAGGACCGCCAGTTACTCCGCCTCGTTTATAGCACTGCTGGTAATTAACATCCTAGAAGGAACAAAAGTATTAGTTAGTACTCCTAACTATCTTAAGAATGAGACTACCAACTAGAAAGTTAGCATTCTGTAGCACAGGCAATTAACTTTTAGTTTGCTTAGAGAGTTAATCAGTATACGCTTGGGGATTGTTTATTTTTGACATAAAAAATATACATGATCATAAATTGCTTTTCATATGTCCAGAAGCTAAGTCAATACTGACAGATCAACTTCCTATTTGTGAAACTCCAGCCATTCAGTCTACCCTCTTAGGTACTGCAGTGTTCTTGAAACTTAATACAGGCTCTGTTGAGCCAGTGAAGAACAGATTTCACAGCAGAGCATCCTCTTGTCTACCACTATGAACCTGCAGCTCCTTAAACTTCAGAGAACCACCCCTGGCATGTTAGCCTGAGCATCCCAGACATCAGGCGTTGGAACAATGTTCAATATAACCAGGACCCAAACCATGTGGGGATTTAAAGTCAATACAGTATTTCCATTTGCAATTCAGTGTAAGTCAAACTAGTGACATTCGAACATGGTTCCATATGAGTAGTGCTACTTAAGATGACCAGTCAGTCAATGGTAGCCCCTGGTACAGCACATTACTTTCATTCCATTCCAACAAGGCATAAATAATTTGGCAGTCTGTTATCAAGAGGAATCTCAGTAGCTGTGTGTAGATGGAGACCGTATTTGCTACTGGTGCTCATAGGAACCCAGGAGCAGAAGACCATGCTGGGGTAGGCATTCCTCCCAACACAGGGAGCAGATGCATGTTTTAAATCCACCAGCCCTACCCACTTTGAACTTCAGCCAACTTGCTTTCCTCTAGATTGGGAAAGCAAGCTGGCATTGGGAAATACTATTCCATTCAAACTGGAATTAAGATGACATGAAGGGTCCTACAATCCAAACTGTACAGTTTTCCTGCGCCCTCAATAGAGCACAGAATGACAATACAAACCCATGGCAGATTAGCATAGTGGTTGTCTGTCTAATGCAACCTTCTGAAAAATGGAAATAAGCAATTTTGTTTTTCCCCTGAAGAATGTGCAAGCAAGAAAATTGCCTCATATATTTGTCAGTTTTCTGATGCCAACAGCATCTAACCTGCTTGGAGAGAACACAGACCATTCAATGTATGTTATCTTCAGTCTAAAATCAAACTACAAGGGGTCCTGAAAGAATTCCTCCACTTCAACATCCTGTTTGCGCTGTGTCAGGAAGGCAAGCCTCAGGTCTAAACCTAGTTGTCAGCCAAGATTAGTAGGTAGAGATCAGATTTTACAAAGCATTTAGCAGAAGAGGCATCTGAAACAATAGTAAAACAGCACTGTGTATCGTACGAAAAAAATTTTGCATTATAAAATTTGAACTCACTTCCTAGTTTGTAGCCAAACCTTGTTAACTTCCTGCAAAATGTAGGACACATGAAAGCTACAAGAAAGAAAAGTAAATCCTTACCCTTTGAGAATATGGAATTCCAGGATAATCTCTACCAGCGAACTGCAGCTGGCCGTAGTTGCCATTAGGTATTGACGGGGATCCTCTATAAGCATCAAAACCTGCTCAAAATATAAAATTAAAATGCCAGAGTCAGTTTATGTTACCAACATTCAAATAAGAATTTTTCTTTAGGGACTGTCAGCATCAATTTTTTAAAAACAGTTTACAAAATGTGCGCATGCACAATTTATTCCATATTTCAGAGCAGCTTTGTGTTTAAGTCAAATGCATGGCATAATCATGGATGTCAAAATTAAAACTCATTAACAGCGTTTTATTAGAACTCATTTATTCCAGACATGGTTGGTCTGCAAGAGTCTCCATTACATTAACAGTTTCTGAACTTACAAAACTAGCACCCAGACACAAGAGTGTCCTCGTAAGTATTATCCAGACTGGCTCTGCCATTAAAGTGATTGAGTATGTTGGACTTGCAGAAGATGCAGGACTTTAAAGCAACGCCCAGACGCTGCACTTTGCCAAAATAAACTACTGTAATCATAAACTGGTGACAAGTTCTTACACTGCTACAAGACGAAGCCAGTTGTAGTTATAAAGTGAACACTAAACTACTCAGATGAGCATAGTAAGCTACTAGTACTAGCAAAACCAAAGCAGTACCGGCAACTAATGAGGTTCCTTCATAGAAAATGAGGATTCAGACTCAAATTGATAAAGTAATATTTTATCCTTTGTTCAATCTGCCAAAGTCCATGTAATCACAAACTGTAGGACCATACTCTATAGCAGAATTGTCAAATATGTGACTCAGGCCAGAACCGGCCCCCAAGTGCCTCTCCTTTCAGCTCTCTCCATCCCTCTCTTCAAAGTAATCCTGTTTACTACTAGTTCAGAGGGGTACAGAGGAGAGTTGAGGAGTGTGCTCATGCCTGTTGAAACACAGGCAGTTGAGCCCCTCTTACAAGCCCCCTCTGGGCTCTTTAGCATTTTGTAGTAATTGGCAGAGGAGTATTAATGTTTCACATACATTATGTTACACTTTCCTAATTTCAATGCTATTAGCTCTTAGGATTAATGCACAGAAGTATCTGGTTCTAGGGCTATATCCCCTACTATAGCTAGAATTGATCCTTTCACCGGGGGGGTGGGAAGCAAGTGAAAGTGTACCTTTGTATCCACCAGGGGAACGATATGAATTGGTCAGTGATCTCCCACCTCTGGCAGATCCTCTAACAGATCCACGACTATTGAGATAAGGCTGAGTGGGTCTGGCGAAAATAGTCTGTGCTGGATAAAAGGCAAGGCTGCCATTGCTTACAGGAACAGCTCCATCAGGTTGATAATTAACTGCTTAAGAAAGGAAAAAAATTAAAAGAAATGAGACACAGAATTACCATACCTATAAGTTATTTCAGTATTGAAATTAATACTGGATGGAAGCTCTAAATCCAGTACGTTTTACAGCATTTATTTCCTGCACTAAAAATAAGAAATAAATAATGTTCCTCCCATTAGTCCCACAGAAAGTTTTTGTGCCATACCTTTCACCATTGAACAGAACTGATGAATAAGGTATAAAATTGTTACAAAGTACCACTATTCAAGCACCCTACTTCTCAGAAGAATCAGGTTGAACCCATTCTGGACAGATTCAAGCCAGGTCTGTTCAGAGTGCCTTGCTATATATTTCTCCTGTAACAAGCCATGACAAATTGAGTCCATATATAGACATTTAAGAGTTATTCATTGTTTTAAGATAGCACTGTCCTCCTGTTAGGTGATAGGATAACTAAAACTAGTAAACTTAGCATACTAAGTTTGGCAGCCACAGTACACCATGAATACTTTTGGTGCATAAATGAGAGCTAGTTAGCTGATGCTCAGTCCAGGTCAGAGTGAGGTGATGCTGCTAAGATTAGCAGAAACAACTAGATATGGTGAGTCCAGTCTTCTCTGATCAAGGTTGTTTTCCCAGCATGTGTTACTAATCTTTGCAGCTAGGGAATCCAACCACCCCAACATTGCAGTGCCCAGGAATGCCCATCATTGTGCCTGGCCACAAGATTGACTTAAGATCCAGCCCTTGCTACAGTGGTCCATGTCTGTCACCTCAACATTGCATGATTTGAAGGTATTCTATATAGGGCTACCCCATGGATCAATCCAGAAACTTAAGCTGGTGGAGTAAGTGGTGGCTAACCTATTAAATGGTATTTCTCAGTTGCAGCACATGACACCAATGTCCCATGATCTGCACTACTTTCCTACTGGTTTCTGGCTTGACCTGTCAAGCCCTAAATAACTGGGGATATTTGCTATGCGAGACTACCGTGTCTCATGCAGGGCCATCCCTAGCTATTTTGGTGCCCTCCGCAGGGGGGGTTGGCCACTTCCTGTGGGAAGTGGAGTGACCCAGCCCCAGCCTGTTCTGCTCCCCTGGCTCCCAGTAAGTGCTGGGGGCAGTTCCCCCCACGCCTGGGAGCCAAGAGAGCAGAGCAGGCTGGGCCTGGGGCCCCACACAGCCCCCCCCCCCCCCGGTGGAGGCCTGGGGCCCCTGGCTGCTCCGCTCCCCTAGCTCAGGCTTGGGGATGAGGGGGGAACCGCTCCCCAGCACTCGCCAGCAGCACAGCTGGGAGCCAGGGGAGTGGAGCAGGCTGGGGCTGGGTCATTCCACTTACCACACAGTGAGTGCAAGGTCAGGCCTGGCTGCAATCTTCAGGGGAGTGGGGGCGGGGCTGGGGCCTGGGGAAGAGCCAGAGCAGGGGCTGGAGCAGCATGCAGCTGTGCAGGACACCAGGAAATTTGGGGCACCAAATTTCCTGGTGACCTATGCAGCTGCGTGCTTTGTGTATGGGTAAGGACGGGCCCTGGTCTCATGTTATGCTTGCCAATTACAACCACCAAGAACACTTGATTCCCTTGGGGCTAGTGGTAGAATGTTCTCAACTCTGGAATGAAGTTTTGTTGGATCTGTGCAGGCTACAGTGGAAGTGGGTTTCTAAAGGGAATCAGATTTATGCGGGAGGGAGTTTTATGCTCTTTAATTTTGCTTTTTGGAATATATAGCAGGAGTGCCTTGAGGCTTGATAGATGCCCTTGGTTTTTATACAAAAACCAAGAAATTTGTCAAGATTTCTACTTGTCAAAACAGAAAAGACTGACAGTTTGTGCAATCCCTGTTTCAGACAGGTTTAAGAACAAAGCTCTGTCCTTGGTTGCACATAGTATCTCAGAGGTCAAAGGCAACTGTAAATGCTTATCTGAGTGCACAGTTTGAATGACTATTACTGACAAGTCAGTAGTGTCAATTTCATATGCAACAGATTCCTGATTTGCCTTTGAACTTAGTGATGCTTCTGTTTACAATCTGAAATTTAAAAATCTTCCAGCTCAGATTTGCTTCAGTCTGGACTGGGACTTCCAAGAACATCCTACCATGGCTTAAGAACCTCCCTCTTAATCACTCCTTAAACATAATACAGAGACTCTTGGTATTTCTATCTCTATGGAGACATAAAACCTTAGATTTATGGGGGAGATTCAGTTACAAATTATCACAATTTTCATATTGTGTATCAACTATTTTATTTATCCATCCATGTTCTACATTTTACCTCCATGAAAATAGTGGCAAAGGTAGCAACATTTAAGTTGGGAGTTCTTCGAAGGCTTTCCTGTTTACCTCCTCCAATATCATTAGGCCATACAGTTAGTATTTGGTCTTCAGTGCAAAATAGCTCTCCTCACTGCCACTACCTCTGTTCCCAGGACCTTTCCAGCTAATATGAGTTATGTAGAAGAGTTCCCCAAAAAGCACACTACAAGAGTAAAAAAATTCCCCTCCTCCCCGCCAAAACATTGAAAATACGAGTTTAATCCTTAAAACAGAAGCCTCTATCTTAGAGATAAAAGAACTCTGAGGGCAAATGGAAATCATGTAACACTAAATTTGTTACCTTTAATACTACCAATGTACCATCTGTACCATACTTATTCCTGCACAAAGTAGTTCAAGGCATTTCAAAGTTAGAAACAAATACTGCAACAGACATCTTACAAAAGGTTACTGTCTCATACTGGAGATTCCAGACAGACTAGTCCTAACAGTTCACTACTATCGCACAAAATTAAATACCACTCCTCGGTGACTAAATCTGCCTACTGGGAATTTTACACAATCATACAGAGATGAAATTGTATCTGCAACCAGTGTGTGCATGTTCACTGTTTAGAACAGGGGTCGGCAATCTTTCAGAAGTGGTGTGCCGAGTCTTCATTTCTTCACTCTAATTTAAAGGTTTTGCATGCCAGTAATACATTAACATTTTTAGAAGGTCTCTAAGTCTAATATACAATTAAACTATTGTTGCATGTAAAGTAAATAAGTTTAAATGTTTAAGCAGCTTCATTTAAAATTAAAATGCAGAGTCCGCCGGACCAGTGGCCAAGACCCGGGCAGCGTGAGTGCCACTGAAAATCAGCTCGTGTGGCGCATTTGGCACGTGTGCCATAGGTTACCTACCCCTGGTTTAGAACAGACCTTTTCACCAGGTTAGGGATTCAGGTTTCAAAATAGTACACTTCAGCAAACTCAAACAGGTCACCTTGAATTACAATTCTACTCCAAGAAGTGACTGTCAAAATGATCATTCGCTCATTTGATTTGGGCAAAATTTACTTTGTGTACAAGTAACTCGTTTCAGACTGCTAGCCCTGCAAATTCCAATTGGGACTGAAAGTCAGGCTGGGTACTCTTTCACACCGTGAGAGCAATCTGGACTGGTTATGAATGACAGCAATATAGTCAATTGCACAGCCTTAACAGAATAAAAGCTGAACTCCATTTTACCTGTATTGCACCTGCAGGGGATTACTGGACTAAAAGCAGTAGAGGTTCAGGAGCATATTAATGGATCGAAGTGTCAGTTTGATAGTCACTTCAGTCTAGAGGGTCACTTAAAAGATACAGCCATGTACAAAGAATTTTCCTTACCTGTTGGCAAAGTTTCTTGTGAATGAGAGTTTTGCTCTGCAACATGAGTGGACTGTAATTGGCACTGAGGAGGAGTTTGTGTACTTGCTGTAGAAAAACTCTGGTTATATCCTGCAGAGTATGAGGAGTCATCTTTTATTTCCTGCTCTTTACGTGGAGGCAGGGGTGCATTCACCTTAAATACCTGGAAAAAGTAGGTTTTATTTAAGCAAAAGCTTAACTGTTAACACTTCACCATTTATACTCCAGTAGCACCTAAAGACTCAGCATTCAGGGCCTAATTGTGCTACACCCTCAACATGTCCCCTAGTAGGTTAGAGTTCATGCCCTGAAGAATATCTAGTCTATTTAGACTAAATGTGGGAGTTAACCCTATTTTAGATACAGGGACTGGAGGCACAGTGACTAGCCCTCTATCACCAGGTCACAGTCTGTCAGAGCCTTGACTTCAGCTCAGATCTCCAAGCCCTAGTCCAGTGCCTTACCCAAGCTCCCTGCCCTGACCCCTCACCTTTTTCCAACCACCACACATTAACCTTTTAAAGTTCCTACTATAATGTTTAGTTATTGCTGGCAATAGCCTGCTTTTACTAAACTCACTGAAACCCAAATCCTGATCCAGAGATATACTACAACCGCAGTGAATAGTCTCACTACTGGGATTCCCATCACCACCTGAGTTAGACAATTTTCAGTTGAGAAACAGGTTCTTGGCAGCTAACCACATGCACGCGGCTTTTCTGCTTTCATTTTTACTACACATATATACTAACCAAGCAGAGGTAGTTCTCTTCTGAGGCTGTCCTTTTCTGAATAGCTGCCACAACACAAGCTGTTTGATGCTTAGTGTCAGTCCTAAAAATGCTTAAAACATTCCCAAAAGAATGATGCATGGACAAGTTCAGAAGCTCAAAAGGAAGATTTGTTTGACCTTTAGCAATACTAGTAGTGAAAACATTACTAGTGTCTTGTAAAGTGGCTGGGCACTACAAGGACCTTTATCATCTTCAGTGAGACAAAATTCAAAATTGTACCCAACCGACAAGCACTTCAGCTTCTATTTTAACTGCAAATCACATACTAAGGTAGCCATCTATCCTATGGTACAGTGACAAATATACTATGAAATGTGGGAGACCGCTTGAATGGTTAAAGGCAAGCCAGGCAGTCTGTATAAGAAAGCAAACTACTCTGCCATCTATATGAAGGTCTGTCACTATACTGAGATTATGCAATTTGAACTTCTTTTGGGCTGGGACAGAGTATAAGAAATAAAAAACTATTGGCCAGTAAGGTATAATAATAAAATAATACTAATCCAGGGGAAGCAGCAAGGCCATTATTTCTCTTTTATAGATTACCTATAATTCCACAAGATGTTAGGATGGCAGAGATTCCCAGCCACCAGAAACCAACCACTAGCTCATGAGGATAAAGCAATGTGAAATCTAAACCCATCTCATGGATGAGTCATTATCTTCAGCACTAAAATTCAGGCTGCACAAAGTGTTTATGGCTCTCATGCTTCTCTCAGTGGCTCTGAAGTCCTGAGACTGATGATAGTTGTGATGTTGCACCCCATAATGCTTTATAGAAATATGCTTATGAGTGTAAATATGAAATAACTGGAATATGTTTTATGCTAGATATGCCATGTAACATCTCTGCAAAGGTTATGATCTACTGCATATTTTCATCCTATTTGTATGCATGTATCATTTTTGTATTTGGAGTTAGGAATATTGCCTATGTACTTGTTTGATTTTAAGTAGCCTCAGTGCAGCATTTGGTCAGCTTCTTGAGAAAAGACTATTCTCAGTAAGTGCCCAGTCAATGAACTTTGAGAGATGCCAATCCACATCCGAGCTTCCCTAGCAATGTGGCTCAGCCTGTAAAGAACCAAGTCATGCATGGACATGTGACTTGCCCATGTGATTCCAAAACTCCATCTTGTAGCCGGATTCTGAATAGGAGAGATGGGGTCTCCACCCACAAGAGAGTATTAAGCCCCTGGGAACTCCCCCATTTTGTCTTCAGCTGGCTCAAGAGAGCGCCTCTCCACCCCCAAAGGATACCTGAAAGAAACTGGAACAAAGGACAGTAACTACAGGGGTGTGAGTGATTGCTGGACCCAGACTAGAAGGAGGCTAGTCTGTTAAAGAAGCTTATTGGAATATCTGAGGGTGAGATTTACCTGCATTTACCTTCCTACTGTATTAGGCTTAGACTTGTGTGTTTTATTTTATTTTGCTTGGTAATTCACTTTGTTCTATTACTTGGAACCACTTAAATCCTACTTTTTGTATTTAATAAAATCCTTTTTACTTATTAACCCAAAGTATTAATACCTGGGGGGCCAAACAGCTGTGCATCTCTATCAGTGTTATGGAGGGCAAACAATTTATGAGTTTACCCTGTATGAGCTTTATACAGGGTAAAACAGATTTGGGGTTTGGACCCCACTGGGAGCTGGGTATCTGAGTGCTGGAGACAGGAACACTTCTTATACTGTTTTCAGTTAAGCCTGCAGCTTGTGGGGGACGTGGTTCCGACTTGGATCTGTGTTTGCAGCAGGCAAGCGTGTCTGGCTCAAACAAGGCAAGGTGCCCAAGTCCCAAGCTGGCAGGGTAAACCGACTCAAAGGTAGTCTAGGCCCATCAGGTGGCAGTCCCAAAGGGGGTTTCTGTGACCCAAGCAAGCGGTCACAATAGTAATGGGCAAGGGGATGCTGCCTGAAGGAAGACTTTATTTCCTTCTTGGGGCTGGAATGCACAGTTCAAAAAAAAATGCAGTCACCCTGGAGTCCTTTAGGGAATGGAGGACCTCATTCATTTTGAAAATAAAGCTAATTTACCCTCAAAGGGAAGATCCTCAATAGTAGTTTGGACAGCCCTGGAAACAGGGGAAAAAAGAAGCTAGGAGGATCTTCTGTTTGCCTTTCCAGAATCTGAGCATATACTAGCTGACCTGACTGGGCTGAGCTAAGCTATACTGCCTCTTTCAGGAGGGGAATCTAACCCTGGAAAGGGCAGAAAATGTAGGCTTGCATGAATACAGCTGTACACTCCAGAGCATCCAGGGCTAATACAAATGTAAATACTAGGATGGAGCACATAAGGGATAGTAGGAGGGATTTTTTTTCTGGTTTCAGAGTAGCAGCCGTGTTAGTCTGCATTCGCAAAAAGAAAAGAAGTACTACTGGCACCTTAGAGACTAACCGATTTGAGCATAAGCTTTCGTGAACTACAGCTCACTTCATCGGATGCATTCAGTGGAAAATACAGTGAGGAGATTTACACACACACCCTGAAAAAAATGGGTGTTATCATACACATTGTAAGGAGAGTGATCACTTAAGATGAGCTATTATCAGCAGGAAGGTGGGGGGGGAGAAAACCTTTTGTAGTGATGATCAAGGTGGGCCATTGCCAGCAGTTAACAGGAACGTCTCAGGAGCAGTGGGGGGGGAGGGGAAATAAACATGGGGAAATAGTTTTACTTTGTGTAATGACCCATCCACTCCCAGTCTCTATTCAAGCCTAATTAATTCCAATACAGCAGTCTCTCGTTGGAGTCAGTTTTTGAAGTCTTTTTGTTGTAATATTGAGACCTCTAGGTCTGTAATCGAGTGACCAGAGAGATTGAAGTGTTCTCTGACTGGTTTATGAATGTTATAATTCTTGACATCTGATGTGTCCATTTATTTTTACATAGAGACTGTCCAGTTTGACCAATGTACATGGCAGAGGGGCTTTGCTGGCACATGGCATATATCACATCGGTAGATGTGCAGGTGAACGAGCCTCTGATAGATTTCCACTCAAATCAGCCACACTATCAACTTCATGAAAAAACTCGTACAGACACAGACAGACAACTTCCTTTCCAAATGCAAACAGATGGACATCATACCAAAAGGACTGAAGATATAAAATCCATTACAATCTACATACCATACAGACTATGCTGACAGCCTGTGTCACATGCTCTCAAAGAAACCGCGGAACCACCTGATCAACATCCTCTACAGCAAACAGGGAAAGATTAAGAATGAGCTCTCAAAACTGAATACTCAAAAACCAACCTTCCACACAAACTTCCTCGTGGCTGGACTTTACAAAAGCTAGACAAGCCATTTACAACACACACTTTGCTTCTCTACAAAAGAAAAAGGACACTAAACTATCTAAACTACTACATGCCACAAGAGGCCACAGCAATGGTTCCCTTAACCCACCCAGCAATATTGTCAATCCATCCAACTATACTCTTAGCCCAGCAGAAGAATCTGTCCTACCTTGGGGCCTCTCCTTCTGCCCCTCCACCCCCACGAACATGATACAGTTCCGTGGTGACCTAGAATCCTATTTTCGACGTCTGAGACTCAAGGAATATTTCCAATGCACCTCTGAACATCATACTAATCCACAGAGACCTTCCTACCAACACTACAAAAAGGATTCTAGGTGGACTCCTCCTGAACGTCGAAACAGATTGGACTTCTACATAGAGTGCTTCCATCGACGTGCACGGGCTGAAATTGTGGAAAAGCAGCATCACTTGCCCCATAACCTTATCTGTGCAGAACACAATGCCATCCACAGCCTCACAAACAACTCTGACATCATAATCAAAAAGGCTGATAAAGGAGGTGCTGTCATCATGAATAGGTCGGAACATGAACAAGAGGTTGCTACGCAGCTCTCCAACACCACTTTCTACAAGCCATTACCCTCTGATCCCACTGAGTTACCAAAAGCAACTACAGCATTTGCTCAAGAAACTCCCTGAAAAAGTACAAGAACAAATCCGCACAGAGACCCCTGGAACCCCGACCTGGGGTATTCTATCTGCTACCCAAGATCCATAAGCCTGGAAATCCTGGGGGGCCCCCCCATCATCTCAGGCATTGGCACCCTGACAGCAGGACTGTCTGGCTATGGAGACTCCCTCCTCAGGCCTTAAGCTACCAGCACTCCCAGCTATCTTTGAGACACCACTGACTTCCTGAGGAAACGACAATCCATCGGTGATCTTCCTGAAAACACCATCCTGGCCACTATGGATGTAGAAGCCCTCTACACCAAATTCCACACAAAGATGGACTACAAGCCATCAGGAACAGTATCCCTGATAATGTCACGGCAAACCTGGTGGCTGAACTTTGTGACTTTGTCCTCACCCATAAACTATTTCACATTTGGGGACAACGTATACCACCACACCACATGATCCATCGTCTACAGCCAAGCTCTGTGATACAACCGCATTTGCTCCAACCCCTCAGACAGAGAAACACCTTCAAGATCTCTATCAAGCATTCTTACAACTACAATACCCACCTGCTGAAGTGAAGCAATAGATTGACAGAGCCAGAAGAGTACCCAGAAGTCACCTACTACAGGACAGGCCCAACAAAGAAAACAACAGAACGCCACTAGCCATCACCTTCAGCCCCCAACTAAAACCTCTCCAACGCATCATCTAGGATCTACACCCTAGCCTGAAGGACGACCCATCACTCTCACAAATCTTAGGAGACAGGCCAGTCCTTGCCTATAGACAGCCCCCCAGCCTGAAGCAAATACTCACCAGCAACCACATACCACACAACAGAACCACTAACCCAGGAACCTATCCTTGCAACAAAGCCTGTTGCCAACTGTGTCCACATATCTATTCAGGGGACACCAGCATAGGGCCGAATCACATCAGCCACACTATCAGAGGCGCGTTCACCTGCACTTCTACCAATGTGATATATCCCAACACGTGCCAGCAATGCCCCTCTGCCATGTACATTGGTCAAACTGGACAGTCTCTACGTAAAAGACTAAATGGACATAAATCAGATGTCAAGAATTATAACATTTATAAACCAGTCGGAGAACACTTCAATCTCTCTGGTCACTCTATTACAGACCTAAAGGTCTCAATATTACAACAAAAAGACTTCAAACACAGACTCCAACGAGAGACTGCTGAATTGGAATTAATTTGCAAACTGGATACAATTAATTTAGGCTTGAATAGAGACTGGGAGTGGATGGGTCATTTCACAAAGTAAAACTATTTCCCCGTGTTTATTTCCCCGCCCCAACCCCCCACTGCTCCTCAGACATTCCTGTTAACTGCTGGCAATGGCCCACCTTGATCATCACTACAAAAGGTTTTCTCCCCCGCCGGCCCACCCTCCTGTTGGTAATAGCTCATCTTAAGTGATCACTCTCCTTACAATGTGTATGATAACATTTTTTTCATGGGGTGTGTGTGTGTATATAAATCTCCTCACTGTATTTTCCACTGAATGTATCCAATGAAGTGAGTTGAAGCTCATGAAAGCTTATGCTCAAATAAATTGGTTAGTCTCTAAGGTGACACAAGTCCTCCTTTTCTTTTTTCTGTTAGCCCAAGGTAGTTGCCTGCTGACTGAGTCCTCCCCTGAATCCCTAGTCAATTCCCACTCTGCTACCCAAAGGGAGGATGGAGCAGGAAGCATGTGATTGAGATACAATAGGGAATCCTCTATGGGGATGAAGGGAAGGAATTATATCTAGCTAAATCCTTCCTTTTGATATTTGAGGCGGCTTGCATAGTGTGCTCCAGCAGGAACAATTTTAAGCAAGCCTCTCCAGCACTGAATCTGTTCAGGGAAGGCATGATACATGGAAAAAAAGTCACCCAGGAATACATTAATCTTCTAGGCATAATAGGTATCAGATTAAGCAGTATCAACTTCAGGCAAGGGGCAAATTTTGTTTCAAGGATTTTGTCTCTGCTATACAGAGCCTCTGTAGGGTAGAGAGCATCTAGCCTCAAAGTATCTCAGGGTTTTTTTTTGCCAGTGGGCAAGAAACTAACACTGCTAACAGTACTACAACAACAACAGTAGCATGATGCAGAGAAGCAGAATGACAAAATGGCAGGGGTTCTATATAACTGCCGTAGCTGGTAAGAAGGAATTGAGGAAGTTGGGCCTGTTCCACCCTTTATGCCCATGGATAGAATGCCACAGGGGCATCTAGGACACAGCTCCAACTAACTGCTGGCCAAGAGAATGTGATCTCAGGCACATGAAGAAAGGAATCCATGTGAACAATCATTTGAAGCATGCCTTTCAACAGGCATCTCCAGTTTTCCTTCCCTTCATATGGTTTAGTTACACCGCTTTCCCAGCAACAGTCAGACTAGACTGAGTTATCTGAAAACAGGGCCAAATCCTTAAACTTTAGGCATGGCTGGACATAGCTCAGTGAACTATAAAACCACTATCTGGGTTGGTCAAATATTTAGGTTTTAACCTTAGTAGAGAATATGCCAACCCCATTATTTGAAAGCAATGCCTTACAGTGGAGTCGAACCTTATGCATGGGTTAGGTTCTAAAAGTCAGCGCATAAGGTGAAAATAGCGTATAGTCAAAGTTACCCTTGAAAATCCCCTAAATTGCCCATAAAGTACAGTACAAACTCCATCACATTAAGATTGGGATCAGCATCCATAGAGCTACATAGCCATGAGAACGTAAGCCTCATGTACATGGCCTTGAAACAGCGAATCACACCTTGGTCGAGAGGTTGGAAGATGGAGGTGGTATGGGGGGGACGAGAGAGAGAGAGACAGATGACTTTGTTATGCACAAACCGGAGTGCTGCAAGGCAGCCAGGAGCATTGTCTATGATCAGCAACACTTTAAAGTCAAGTCCTTTCTCTTCGAGGTACCACTTGACCTCAAGAAACAAAACACTCATGGAACCAATCCAGAAATAATGCTGCCGTCACCCAAGCCTTTTTATTTGTTTGATTGCCAGAACACAGGCAGGAGATTTTTGTTCTTGCCTTTTAGGGAACAGGGATTTGCAGCCCTGTAGAGCAAGCCCAGCTTTATTAAATGCCCCGCCGCATTGCCACAAAACAGTCACATGGTCTTTAGCTGCTTTGAAGCCAGGAGCTTGTCTTTCTGATTTCGAAGTGTAAGTGCGGTTGGGCATTTTTTTCCCCAAAAGAGCCAGTCTCGTCAGCATTAAAAACTTGTTCTGGAAGATAGAAGAAAAGGACTGATTTTCTTTAATTCTTCAGGGTAGGCTTTTGCTGCTTCTTCATTGGCAGATGCAGCTTCACCAGTACTCCATCAGTGGTGAGCTGGAGCCAGTTTGCACAAACTGGTTGTTAAATTTTGAAGCCGGTTTAGAACCGGTTGTTAAAGGGGTGGGCAGACTTCAGCCCGTGGGACTGTCCTGCCTGAGCTCTCTACTGGGGAGGTTCCCCTGTGAATTTTTACACACCTGGCAGCACTCCGAGCCTTCGGCGGCAGGTCCTTCACTCGCTCTAGGCCTTCGACGGCACTGAAGAACCCACTGCCAAAGTGCCTCCGAAGGCCTGGAGCGAGTGAAGGATGTGCCGCCGAAGGCTCGGAGTGACTGAAGGAACAGTTCTTCAGCTTTGACAGATCACTGGTCTGCATGTTTTTGAGGTTGAAGCGGTTCCTAAAACTGTTAAGCCAGCTTTGAATTCCTTCTCATCAGAAGGCCGTCCCTCTTCAGGGGGAGGTTTGAACAGCGCATAGAGGCTAAGTGCCTATTGATGGCAACACATTGCGAGAAAAAGGCTCACATTTATGGTTCATGTCTTCCAACCATAAGTTTAATGCCTTTTCAGTCTTATCACACACCTGGCTCGTCACCTTAGCAGTTATTGGAGCACTTGATGCCATGGCTTGACGAATTTCTCTCGAATCTTGATGGCATGAATGCTAGCTTTGTTGCGGCCATATTTAAGTGCTGTGCTGGAGACCAACATACAATCTCTCAACAAGTCAACATAGCCAGTTTTTCCTCCCGCATTCGAACAGATCGCTGTTTCTTAGGTGAGCACCAGATGAAGTAGTTGGCTTGTGTTTAGGGACCATGTTGTATGAAAAATACATATGATATCTTTAAACACTAGAATCACACTCAGTGCGGCGAGATGCTCACACTATGAGAGGCACGTGGGAACTGAGACCGACTGAGGGAACAGCAGATTCACATCTCCCATATCACGCTCACTCTGGGGCATATGCTCATTGAGTGGAATGGTGGGCAGAATCGCCCGCACTATTTACAGGTATTGTGTTTTTTCTTTTTTTTTGCTGAGTGCATGTAGTTGAATTCACGCAAGTTAAATGCGCGTATGATGCGACTCACCAGTATTTTGCTACGTAGCAACCCCCACTGGTATTTTAAACATGACTGAGCCAATTTACTTTTTAGCAGGTCTCAACTGTGAAAAAGTTTACAAACAAGGGGTCCTAACAGGAATTGAGATTTCATTAGCATATTAGATTAGCAAATTAGGAATTCAGTCACTTGCAACTGCTGGCCTATTATAAATAAAATTTGATAGTTAATGAGCTGTAGTGCTTGATTTTGACCTACACAATGGCTGCGGAAGAGCTTCTCAGCTCATGGAAATATCCTACTAATGAAGCACAGAAGGAAAGGTAGGAGCAGCCAAAATTTATGACTAGACAGTCATTGAGAGGTCCTCAGTTATAGTATGTGCTATCAAGTTTTGGGCTGAAACCTGGACGGTGCATTTAATAGTTTTAAGGCTGAAGTAATAATTTGGAAGCATTCTTGTCATGAATGCTTTCCTGTTTACCCTCTACAAGAGATACACTTACAGTCTGCATTGCCTGAAAGGGAGCTGCATTTATGCTAACAGAACTGCTGCTTGCTGGAGGAGACTGAAAGGTTTGCCCCTGTGACACTGGTGACATGGAGGTGCTTGAAGTAGGCAGCGGTGACTGTGGCTCTCTTGGCAGGGGAACAGTTGCCTGAGAAGGGAACAAAAATACATGAGGTCACGTGATAGTTATCAGGGAATAACACAAGAAGTTAGTTTGTTCTAATGCCTAGATTGCTGAATGTCAGCAGTTTCTGCAGGTTGACATTTGGACATAGCAAAACAGAATAACTTTTGCTAACAATTTCAAATCTTGCTGTGCATCCTCAGCAATCAGTACTTCTATCACAGCCTATTGAGTAAGTGAAAATGTCCATGGACTAGTAAACATACCAATCATCAATTTCCTATGGAAACTACAACATGAACATAAAAAGAAAAGGAGGACTTGTGGCACCTTAGAGACTAACCAATTTATTTGAGCTAGTCTCTAAGGTGCCACAAGTACTCCTTTTCTTTTTGAGAATACAGACTAACACAGCTGTTACTCTGAAACAAGGACAGAGACAGCTTTTTCCACAAGCGAAAGATATTATTAAGTACCTGCCATTGTATAAAGATCTATGTATGCCTCAAAATGTAGAAAGTAGTTCCTTGATCCCAGAGACAGTATAAGTATGGTGACCTCTTTCCCACCAGAAAGGGTCAATGTTTAATTACCAAAGTGGTCAGTACAGTAGTGCTGAAACAGTTTGCTTGGTCAATTCAGTACCAAGTCAATGCCTATGTTCAAGTACATTAATGCTGCTTAAGCCTCCACACTTGTCCCGTCCAATGCTAAAATGAAGTGATGCAATCAGTGCAGAAAAATGCTTTGGCAGGGTATCAGAGCACTGTAGAAAGGAAAGACTAATTTAACACTCACCCTAAGTTTCCTATGGAAACTACAACATGGGCAGAGAGGGAAGAGCATCTTTGCTAGCAGGCTGGCTAACCTAGTGAGGAGGGCTTTAAACTAGGTTCATTGGGAGAAGGAGACCAAAGCCCTGAGGTTAGTGGGGACATGGGATACCGGGAGGAAGCATGAGCAGGAGAGCATGAAAGGGGAGTGCTCCTGCCTCATTAAGAGAGCAGGACAAACCACAAGTTCTCAAGTGCCTATACACAAATGCAAAAAGGCTAGGAAACAAGCAGGGAGAACTGGAAGTCCTGGCACAGTCAAGGAATTATGATGTGATTGGAACAGAGTCTTGGTGGGATAACTCACATAACTGGAGTACTGTCATGTATGGATATAAACTATAAATAAATTATATCTAGCTACATCCTTCCTTTTGATATTTGAGGAAGCTTGCACAGTGTGCTCCAGGAAGGACAGGCAGGGCAGAAAAGGTGGGGGAGTTGCATTGTATGTAAGAGAGCAGTATGACTGCTCAGAGCTCTGGTATGAAACTGCAGAAAAACTTGAGTGTCTCTGGATTAAGTTTAGACGCATGAGCAACAAGGGGGATGGCGTAGTGGGAGTCTGCTATAGACCACCGGACCAGGGGGGATGAGGTGGACGAGGCTTTCTTCCAGCAACTAATGGAAGTTACTAGATTGCATGCCCTGATTATGGGAGACTTCAATCACCCTGATATCTGCTGGAAGAGTAATGCAGCGGTGCACAGACAATCCAGGAAGTTTTCGGAAAGTGTAGGGGACAATTTCCTGGTACAAGTGCTGGAGGAACCAACTAGGAGCAGAGATCTTCTTGACCTGCTGCTCACGAACTGGGAAGAATTAGTAGGGGAAGCAAAAGTGGATGGGAATGTGGGCGGCAGTGACCATGAGATGGTCGAGTTCAGGATCCTGACACAGGGAAGAAAGAGCAGCAGCATACAGACCCTGGACTTCAGAAAAGCAGACTGACCACCTCAGGGAACTGATGGGCAGGATCCCCTGGGAGAACAACATGAGGGGGAAAGGAGTCCAGGAGAGCTGGCTGTATTTTAAAGAATCCTTATTGAGGTTACAGGGACAAACCATCCCAATGTGTAGAAAGAATAGTAAATATGGCAGGTGACCAGCTTGACTTAACAGTGAAATCCTTGCTGATCTTAAACACAAAAAAGCTTACAAGAAGTGGAAGATTGGACAAATGACCAGGGAAGAGTATAAAAATATTGCTGGGGCATGCAGGAGTGAAATCAGGAAGGCCAAATCACACCTGGAGTTGCAGCTAGCAAGAGATATTAAGAGTAACAAGAAGGGTTTCTTCAGGTATGTTAGCAACAAGAAGAAAGTCAAGGAAAGTGGGGGCCCCTTACTGAATGAGGGAGGCAACCTAGTGACAGAGGATGTGGAAAAAGCTAATGTACTCAATGCTTTTTTTGCCTCTGTCTTCACAAACAAGGTCAGCTCCCAGACTGCTGCACTGGGCAGCACAGCATGGGGAGGAGGTGACCAGCCCTCTGTGGAGAAAGAAGTGGTTCGGGACTATTTAGAAAAGCTGGATGAGCACAAGTCCATGGGACCGGATGCGCTGCATCCGAGTGCTAAAGGAGTTAGCGGATGTGATTGCAGAGCCATTGGCCATTATCTTTGAAAACTCACGGCGATCGGGGAAGGTCCCGGACAACTGGAAAAAGGCTAATGTAGTGCCCATCTTTAAAAAAGGGAAGAAAGAGGATCCTGGGAACTACAGGCCAGTCAGCCTCACCTCAGTCCCTGGAAAAATCATGGAGCAGGTCCTCAAGGAATCAATTCTGAAGCACTTTGAGGAGAGGAAAGTGATCAGGAACAGTCCACATGGATTCACCAAGGGCAAGTCATGCCTGACTAATCTAATTGCCTTCTATGAGGAGATAACTGGCTCGGTGGATGAGGGGAAAGCAGTGGACATGTTGTTCCTTGACTTTAGTAAAGCTTTTGACACGGTCTCCCACAGTATTCTTGCCAGTAAGTTAAAGTATGGGCTGGATGAATGGACTATAAGGTGGACAGAAAGCTGGCTAGATTGTCAGGCTCAACGGGTAGTGATCAATAGCTCCATGTCTAGTTGGCAGCTGGTACCAAGTGGAGTGCCCCCAAGGGTCTGTCCTCAGGCCAGCTTTGTTCAATATCTTCATTAATGATCTGGACGATGGTGTGGATTGCACCCTCAGCAAGTCTGCAGATGACACTAAACTGGGAGGAGTGGTAAATACGCTGGAAGGTAGGGATAGGATACAGAGGGACCTAGACAAATTAAAGGATTGGGCCAAAAGAAATCTGATTAGGTTCAACAAGGACAAGTGCAGAGTCCTGCACTCAAAGAGGAGTAATGGTCTCAAGTTGCAGTGGTGGAGATTTAGGTTGGATATTAGGAAAAGCTTTTTCACTAGGAGGGTAGTGAAACACTGGAATGCGTTACCTAGGGAAGTGGTGGAATCTCCTTCCTTAGAAGTTTTTAAGGTCAGGCTTGACAAAGCCCTGGTTGGGATGATTTAGTTGGGGATTGGTCCTGCTTTGAGCAGGGGGTTGGACTAGATGACCTCCTGAGGTCCCTTCCAACCCTGATATTTTAAGATTCTAAGCAGAGGGTTAACAAAAAGGAAGGCTTCCAGCTTTCTGAGATGCACTATTGAGACCAGGTATTTAGCATACTAAGTAAAACAGAAAACCTAATTTAGATCTGAAGCATCTAGTCACTCAGATTTAGATTGTTAATTTTGACTGAGCTGTTCAAGTAAAGTTTATGAGCAGAGATGTAACCATATGTGAAAAGCAGTTACTCACCTGGGCAATTTCAATCTTTTTGGATATTACTGGCTCAGAGATGCATGGGCTTGTCTGATAAGGTGGCTGAGATGAAGTATAAGTCTCGGTCCCTTGAGAAAGTGATTCTGATGTCTGAAAGGACAAAAACCTTGACAGATGTAACTTAACTACCAGTAGAATGTTGCAGAAATAGGGAAATTTATAATTTGAAAAAGTGTTATAATAATAAAAGATAGTGTGTCGATGCATTCACTTTGGACCTACTGTGTTTACTTAGATCTAGATCTCTTACAAAATTACATGTGTAGCATGGAAGATGCACACTCAGCTTGTTTAACATTTGAAGATTTCAAATATTGACTCTTGTGGTAAGTTTAATATAGGAGTCCCAAAGATATCCTTAATTAAAGGCAAGGCCAAACCAAACATTTAGGCTGAATAGTTTGGAAAGTTTCAGCCAAAATCCTTCAGCAATTACCAAACAGAACAGGGAAAAACATTTTGCAGTGTTAAAATTCTGAACACTAAGAAGTTATAGCATCCCCATTCTTTAGAGCAGGAATTTGAAGTTTGGCAGGAATGCGCCTTTTGCTGTTCTTGTGAAAAATCTATCCAAATTGGGCCAAGTTATAAAGCTCTGAAAGATCAGTTTACACATATTCAGTAAAAAACTTCTCAGTTTAACAGCTAGCTCCAAAGACTCCATTCTCAGTAAGCAATGCTGCATACCCTCATGACCCTTACCTGTTAATCCAGACTGCACATGAGTCAAAGACACTAAGCATGCTCCCTCTTAAGGCTATAGCTTCCCAGCTGCTCTGGGCCAGGATGCTTGTTTCTTCTGTGCTGTCAGTAACCCCCTGCAGCTACCCAGACAGTGTGGGAGGAAGCAACCTGACATGAAAGCTGAGGGGACAAGAGCCAGACCAGAGGGAGGGAAGAGTAGATTGAGACAATGGAGGGGGAGACAGGATTGGTTGGGCAGTGAGAGAAGGAGCCAGGGAGAGGGGGAAATGGGAGTGTGGAAATATTTGCTGGCACTTAACTCCCCATTACAACTTAACAATGGAAGTGTGATAACTAGTCCTAAGTTGTTTTGTAGTGTAAACTGATGAACCATTTAGTCTGCCTTAAGTATATGAAAATTCAGTACAATAAGTAGTCATTTTTCATTAAAACTGACATCCAAACCTAGTGCAGTTACATCCAATGGAAGCAGCTCAACTTTGTTTAGGAAAAGCAATTCAAAAGCTGGAAGTTTAACTATTCAGGACTACTTTACAGTTTAAGGAGATGGTTCTGCAAACCATCATGCTGTAAAGCAGTGCTGCTACATGCCAGTTGTAGATGTTGGACTATACAGATAGGCAAATGTCTTTTCATGTTAATATTTAGGTATTTAATGTGAACACAAAGGGAGGATTTCTTCAGAATTCTTAGGTTTGCTTTAGCCAGTTATTACCCAGAAAATCAATAATTTTCCCTCAAAAAGCAAGACTGTCCTATTTAATCATTTCCTCGTAGGTTATTGTTTAATCAAAATATCTGTCTAACTTACAGGCTTGAAGGCAGTAGAGTGTTTTCAAGCCACTACAAAGGAGATAATTCCTGTACGTGGTAAAAAATTGACACACCCCGCCTCCCAATTTCCTTTTATGCTGTTAGTATTTTACAACCAAAACATATTTGCACAATACTACATATGTATTTGCCAGTGCTTGCTATGCTAAACTTCCTTAAAACAGAGCTTGGTGTAATGACTTAGAAATTCTGAATTTCTGTGAGAGACTTGTTTGGTTCCTGGAAACAAGACGATACACAGGGAGAGAAGGTAGTCGTGTTACTCATCAGCAATACCACTCAATAGTTGAGTGGAGTCACTGTCTCTAAAGAAGGCCCCAAATAGTTTCTGCAAGAACAGAGTTATCACATGGAACCAGGGTGGATAAAAATCAATTAAACAAAAACAAACCATTTTTGATTTAAGTTGGATTTTTTGATCAAATGCTCTGAGGAAAAATCCTATCTAAAGACAGTGTTAATTAAGATACATTATAGCTCAAAGGTATCTCATCATGGAATAAGGATTATACATTTTAATTCTATAGTATGAGAATATATTCAAGTAATGTTTAAGAAAAAAGTTTTGTAAATGAATTTCAATAGTTCAGGGATTAGGGACCCAATTTTATGGGGTTCCGCAGGCTTCTGTATAGATTTAGGTAAATCTTTCTATCTACCCAACAGGACTCAGTGCTCAGTCTAGATTGGAAGATACCAGAGAGGCTTAGTTTTGCCTTTCTCAAACTGGATGTGTGTCTCCAGAGGTAACACTTGTTAACAGCAAAAACGTTTTTAAATATATAGAATTGAGAAACAGACTGCAACTCTATTGTCCCTCTGCAAATTTGGGTACACAGAGTCAACCCCTTACCTCCCTAAAAGTGCAAAGTTTCAAGAAGTTCAAAAATAGAAGATTGTTGGGGGTGGAATAGATCTGGAAAAGGAGAAGTCTTGAGATAAATGTCAGAAGCAAAGGACATATGCTTGTTTTGTTAAAATATGGTATGTTTGCTGTTGAAGAAAAAGATTCAGAATACTTAACATTGTTGTTTTAGTTAAATAAAACAATTTAGACGTCTGTCTGGTGATGTTCTCCTCCCAATACAGCATGGCAAGAAAATCCTTCAAATATTAAAGATTAACCTGTTGAATTGGAGACAGCTCACCTCCCAATGACTTCATAAGTATCTGCTTCAATTACCTTTGGTAAATGAAATAACCAATCATTCATTTTCTGATATAGTTGTAAAACTCATCTGAAAGCTTTTTAAAATAAATCCCTGTTTAAAAATGTACAGTGTACACCTTCTAAAAATAAAACCTACATCTCTGAATTGTGAAGAATATGTATTCAGGTTATAACCACCAACAAGAATGCACTTATGTAGAAAACCATGATTAAATGGAGTCTTCCTGACTAGTGATTTAAATCAATTTGATTTAAATCAAATCCAGCCTGCATGGAACATAATGAAGGCCAACGAAACTCCAGTGGGAAGTGTCAATGTTGTCTTGATATTTTACCTGCGGTATCTGTGGGGTCATAAGATCATCTGTTTCGGAACCAGAAAGAGTGTGATCAGCAGATGCTAAGGAAGTATTTGAGCCATGCAGAGTCATGGGAGAAGCAGCAGCCTGGCAGGAAGAGAAACTACGTCAGATAAAGTTGATTGGAGGCAACAACCCTAGTAGTTCTGAAAAGCCTTCAGGCACAGTTTTGTTAAAGTGCATGGTTTAGTTTATAAATGAGTGGTTTCGTGCCAATGCTTGGTATTTTGCTAACAGTTATGTCTGCCTATAGGCCATTATATACTGTTCCTGACATTTAGCTATTGCTCTAAATAGGACACTGGCCATCCAGTATTTTTGAAAATTCGTCTTAATTTTTTTCTTCAAGTTGCTCTTAGATTTGCTTTTAAATATATTAGCTGAGCCACTTGAACAGTTTTATTTAAACCTCAAGTGCTAGTGGTCTGAAATGACAAGTGAAATGGAAATGTTTTCCTTATAAAGTTATTGGAGGATGCTGCTTGATTACTCTTCAGACAATATTGTAATAGGCACACTGACAAGGCAAAGTCAACTGCATCTCCTGGCTATTATAAATTTAAGGTAGGCAATGCAAACAATTCTCTTGATTTTTGCATATTACCTAGATTGGTGCAGATCCTACATGTGCCTATTCAGAACATAGGATGTACCTCATCCAGTCCATCAAATGCCCCAACTGTGTGGGCAAAACCAGACAAATCTGTACACTCTCAAATGAACTCACTCAAAAAAATGACAAGACAAGATACCCTATCACATGTGAGCCAACACTTTTCAAAGTGATCACTCCATATCTGACCTATCAGTCCTCATTCTCAAAGCAAACCTACACAACACCTTCAGAAGATTAGCCTGGGAACTTAAATTCATACCTCTGCCAGACATGGTCTCAGATGCTGGTTTTACGGCTCACTACAACAATTCAAAACCTACTAACATTCCTTGGTCTTATGACTGCAGAGGTATTAACCACTCACTTCATTTTAAGTGGTTTCTTGCAACTTGTATTAACTCCTTATGCTTAACTATTTGTCCCCACCTTTTATTTAGCTGCAAAACTCTGGTTCTCTTTTCCAGACTTGAAGAGGAGCTCAAGCTTGAAAGCTTCTCTTTCACCAACAGAAGTTGGTCCTACCCACCTCTCTCTCTCTACTAGTTGCACTGGTAATTGAAAGCTAAATCCAAATACATCTTCCATACTGTGAAATGGAGGTTATAAAATGTTATTTTCACTCATCTGCTATTACATTGAAGTTAAGATGGCATACAATGCTTTTTTGATATATAGCCTGGAGTATGAGCTATATATCTGGTGGGAGCTCACTTTGCAGAGATTTTAAAAACAACAAACTTTAAAATCAAGTTCTATACTCTTAATTTGGTAGGCCAAATCAAATTTGGTCTGTCTTGTGACAGACTTATTTTGGCATAATTTCCCTACACAATTCCTCAGTTATTTCTGAAACCACAATATATATCTTATTAAAAAAAGATCACAATTGTCTAATTTTATAGACCAGTACTCTTAAGTTTACCTGTGGTGGCTGTTGAAGAAAGTCATTTTGACTTGGCAGTTTCTGTTCATTAGAAGCTTTGTAAAAATAAGAGAAAGGGATTAGTCAAGCAACATATATTTGCCTTAAATTTAACTACAGCTTCTCAGCATAATTCAAAGATTGATTTTTTTCCAAAAAAAATAAAATAAAATCTGAAATTTGGACAGCTACACTGCCCTTACTATACATCACGCAGTAAGCATACCAGAAAGCTGAATAAATTAAAACCTAAAGTAAGTCACTCACATTTAGGAAGTGTAGTTTTATCTTGTGAAGTTAAAGGTCAAAGCAGTCTCCAGCAACAGAAAGACTTATGTATGGAACAGCTATTTCACTAAGATGACTTGAATTATTCAAGACAAATTTACTCAAAGTTTCAACAGAGGTAGAACGAACATTTAGATTTTCTTTCATTCCCCAATACCCATTACGACTGACATTTTCCTGTTTTGTAATACACAGTTTCTCCATACATTTGAAGGGTAACAGGACTATTTTAAAGCCTTAATAGCACCAGCATAACTAACTAGAGACAGTTCAGTATTAACTGTTGCAGAGGCAATAGCTATGTGTAGGAATTCCATAGGTTGTTAGAGTTCATTATAAAACATTCTGTATTGTAGACAGGTATACAAGTACAATCTGAAGGACTGAATCCTAGGTGGGAGGTGAAAGTACTGAGCCATAAGAACTTGACCATGTATAAGTCTCAGGTTGCGAGACAACAACTGTTCCACAACCCTGCAGCATAATGCATATTTAAGTGTTGCTGTAAGTTATTCTGTTGGCCATTTAATGTAGCCATTAGATTTAGACATTGTGGATGAGATGGTCATTCTAGATAGAATTTTGTTCCCCCATTATGCCTATTGGTGATGCACAGTGCAAGTGAAATATTGCTCCATTCAACTTAAGAACTCTGGATTCTATGTAAGAGTCTACCTACCTACAGGACTACCTGCTGGAGTTACTGAAGGTGGTTGTGATGAACAAACAGCACTTGGTGAAGCTTTATCAACATCCAGGATGGACTCCTTAGAAAGATTACCAAGTTCATGAAATGGGAAAAATTAGGATTGTTCAGATCAAAAAACATCACAGAAGTTAAATATTCTCTAGTCTGCTAAAATCTTTCATTAATTTAGTCAATAGTATCTAGGTCCACTCCACTAACAAAACAAGTTACTACATTACCACCACTGGCACAGTGGGGACCCAAGCCCTGCAGGTGTTATTGCAGGATAAACAAGACACATACCTGCATGAAGTTGTAAGTTCCTTGTATCTGAGTCATCAAATCCTGCAGTTTTTCCTTCCTTAGTATAGGATCCTTTGGAAGAGTAGAAGTAGAGCAAAATTCTGCAGCTGACTGATGTCCAGGTTTAGGCACCTAATATGTAATGAAAGAAGGATATAAACTGATGCAGGAGGAAAACCTGCAGTAAGTACTCTGACAAGTGTCTTCACAAGAAGAGAAGTTTAAGAAATCAAATACCAAAGAATAGGAAGTGCTAAACTGGTTATTGGCATTTCCTGAATAAAACTTGATGCACAAGTTCACAGTTTGTTCACTTCAGAAATCCCTTTACTAGTCACTGGATTAAGCTTGTGGCATTAATTCACTATGTTTTTCCACATATGCAATACTTTGTTCAAGACAAAATTAGGTATATTTATTCAGCCAAATAAGTAACTCAAAATTTAGTACGGTCCAGCTAAACACACTGCAGTTTTGAAACTAAACTTGGATAGGAATTGCATTTTTAAACTAAGCTGCACAATTCTCAAAAAATTTTTGCAGTATACCTCCTCCCCTCCCACCAATTAGAGAGTCATGGGTGATAAGATACTGAGTACATGTCTTTTGGGAGGTGGCATTGCCAGGTGTTTTAAAGAAACAGCAGCTAAAAGTAGGTAGAGCTACAAACAAGGTTGCTTGGCACTAACATCTCAAAAACTTGCCCTTTACAGTCTGAAGCTTCAAGTGTGGCATTTCCTACAAAAATGTTGCATTAGCACAAGTTCAGAATTGGGCATGAAATACACATACCCCAGTCCTCAAGAAAAAGACTTTTGAATGCAGCTTTGTGTGGATCATTTCAGACTTTACCTTTTGGTCTTTTACCTTTGTTATATATTCAAATCAATCCACAGAATCTATTCTGGCTTATTCCAAGGTCTGTAGAGTGGTTGTTTCCCCCACAATGGGGATCATTCAAAGAAACGGGTAGGGGAAATTTTCAACAGAAAATAAACAGATTGGTTACATAGCAGAACTGCTGTTACTTTTAGAACTTTTAAAGCTAAACAATGCACTGTAAGAAACAATGCTGTATGAGCACTGACTAGATTATGTATTAGATCTTCTGAAATACAAGTTTGATGGAAAAGATGCCACAGGAAGAAAGTTGGCCTGATTCCAATTACATTGGATGAGACAGATCAAGGTATCGGGTCAGACGGAAATGGAGTACTACAGGAGAGTCTACAGGCATGCAAGAGTCACTAGTAACCACCATCAAAAGTTTGGCTAAACAGCCAAAGCTTTGTAGTCTTATTTGAATGCTACTCAGTACCTTCTGCAAGCATTCCCCGGTTAGTTACATGTTTCATACTCCATGCCATGTCTAGGTTAGAGTGTTCTTGCAGAGTTCTGCGTGTTTATTTACTGCCCGGGTAATCTCAAAAGTGGAAGAGTTGGAAAAAGGAAAGTCATTTAAATGGGAAAACGTGAAAGTGAACAATCCTACATGATGAGATTCCAAAGGTACACTGCTCTCTAGTTTGTGTAGCTAGACAGCTGCACCTTCAGAGGTGAAGAGCAGCCATATTACTTTAGTTTTATGAATGTACAATGCCAATTAAACATAGGATACCCTTATGTGGAGAAGATCAATTTCTGTCCAAGTTGTGCAAGAGCAATGAACCTGAGTTTGCTAATCTTTAATTATGTAAGTGTGAGCACTACATAAGTCACAGTAATGCTATGGCTACACAATTAGTAGGGAGGTATTCTGACTCAACCATATGGGGAGGTCTAACTCAGCGGCTGTATGTACAGGTTGGCTTCTCAGTATCCATGTTAGTGGAGCACAGGATTGGGGCCTGGAGTTATTCCTTATGGAGCTCAAGGCCATTGCTAACCTTCTCACACCCTAGAGAATTTTAGGGCCTTTCACATTCACTCTTCCCCTCCCCCACCCCAATATTACATCCATCGGGTTTTGCTCACCTGCAGCTCTCTGCTCAATTCTTCCCTCCTATCCATCCATGTACAGATTCCTCCATCACTCCTGACAAGCATTTTCAAAAAGTACTCTTATTCACGTTGTACGGACTTTTGGCTAAAAAGGGCTTTTCATGCTTTCACATATCAGATGTGAAAATCTTCTCCCACAATTATACAAAAAGCAGAATGGCAGTGTACAAGAGAACGCAAAAGTAAAATGGAGGACTTCAGAATTAAAGTTACCTTTTCTTCTCAACATATAGCTACTGAAGATAATTAGTGGTGGGTATAGAATTAGCAAGAACTAGCCTCTTCATGTGTAAGAACCTCCACCTTATCCACATTGTGGATAAGATCTGAAATTAGGTCACTCTTTATATAGAGTGAACTCCCTGCCAACAAAAGTTTTGCCTTGGTGTGCTTAAGTGAATGTGTGTCAATCCTACAAAGTAGTGTATGCACACATACAATGGAATCTCTTTGGTATCTATTTTCAGATATTAGTTGCAATTTTATTTACAGTAACTTCAGTGTTGGTGTAATGCTGGAAGTCAAGTTCCAGTAACACTCAAGTTTAAGTGAAAGAATAAGCACAAGACTTTGGCCTACTTTTCAGAAGTGCTGGGCAGCCAAAAGTCCTGCTGAAATAATTTGGGGCCACAAGTGCTCAGTACTTCTGAATGTCAGGACACTAGTCTATAGAACAAGATTTCACCTACTGAGAGGGCAAGCTATTATGTTCTACTACCAAAAAAAGTATGGCAAGCATTTTCTGCAGTCAAAGCTGTGACCAACTGAAATTTTGTAAAAGCAACCTGGCATTCCATATTGCCTTCCTCCATTCCCAAACATCAACAAGTAGGAACTAGGTCCAATTACAAAGGATGAATATAAACACCACAAAGTATGCAGGGGCAAAAGAAGAAAGGCCAAGGCAAAAAATGAAATTAAACTAGCTAGAGACAAAGGGCAACAAGAAAACATTCTACAAATACATTTGAAGCAAGAGGAAGACCAAGGACAGTGTAGGTCAGTTACTCGATAGTGGGTGATGGGAGGCACAGGGAGAGAGAGAGAAACAGAAAATGTGGAAATGGCAGAAGTGCTCAATGAATTTGTTTTCACCAAATAGTTTAGTAGCAATTGGACATCTAAATCAATGAATGCCAGTGAAAATGTGGTAGGATCAGAGCCTAAAATAGGGAAACAAGTTAAAAATTACTTAGACAAGTTTGATGTCTTCAAATTACAAGGGCCTGATGAAATACATCCTAGAATACTCAAGGAGCTGATTAAGGAGATATGAGCCATTAATGCTTTTCTTCAAAAAGTCGGGAGTTATTCCAGAGGACTGGAAAAGGGCAAAGATACCACCAAACTATAAAAAGGGAAATAAGGACAACTGGAAAAATTACAGACCTGTCATCTTAACTTCACCACTTGGAAAAATAATGGAGCAAGTTATGCAATTAATTTGCAGACACATAGGTGTACGTAACAGCATGGATTTCTTTAGAGCACATTGTGTCAAACCAAGTCAACAGCTTTCTTTGATAGGGTAAAAAGCCTTGTGGACAAGGAGGGAAGCGGTAGATGTGGTATCTCTAGACTTCAGTAAGGCTTTTGATACTGTCTTGCATGACCTTCTCAAACAAACGAGAGAAATACAACCTAGATGGAGCTACTATAAGGTAGGTGCATAACTAGTTGGAAAACTGTACCTAGAGAGTAGTCATCAGTAGTTCACATTCAACATGGAAGGGCTTATCAAGTGGGGTCCTACAGAACCAGATCCAGGACTGATCCCTGTTCAAAATCTTCATCAATGGTTTACCTAATGGCATAGAGCAATGGTTCTAAAACTTTTTTTGCGGACCACTTGAAAAATCGCTGAGGGTCTTGGTGGACCACTTAATGATCTTTCCAAATGTTTGTACCATTAGCTAACTATTGTAAAGCGCTTTGGAAAAAAGCACTATATAAAACACCTTCATTCTTTCTGTTCTACAAAGAAAAGCAACTCATTTTAATGTCAGTAATATCTTACATTTCTCATGCGATGGATGTGCCCTCCCCCGCCGTGGCAGCCCCACTTTATGGAATTGACAAAGTTGTGTGCAGCCACCCAGGCGCACACCTTAAAGGGAACTATCTGTGGACCACCTGAACAGAGCTCATAGACCATAGTTTGAGAACCTCTGGCATAGAGAGGACTCTTATAAAGTTTGCAGACGATACCAAGCTTGGAGGGGTTACAAGTGCTTTGGAGGATAGGATTAAAATTCAAAATCTGGACAAATGGGAAAAATGCTTTGAAGTAAATAGGATGAAATTCAGTAAGGACAAACGCAAAGTACTCTACTTAGGAAGGAACAATCAGCTGCATACATACGTAATTGGAAATGACTGCCTAGGAAGGAGTACTCAGGAAGGGATCGGGGGGGGTGTCAGTGGATCACAAGCAAGAGGAGTCAGTGTAACTGTTGCGAACCAAAAAAAGCAGCAAATGTCATTCTGGGCTGCATTAGCAGGAGTGTTGTAAGGAAAACATGAAGTAATTCTTCTCTACTCTGTGCTGGTTAGGCCTCAACTGGAGTATCGTGTCCAATTCTGGGCACCACATTTCAGGAAAGATGTGGCTAAATTAGAGAAAGTCCAGAGACTAGCAACAAAAATGATTAAAGGTCTAGAAAACATGACCTATGAGAGAAGACTGAAAAAACTGGGTTTGTTTAGTCTGGAGAAAACTGAGAAGTTTTCAAGTACATAAAAGGTTGTTACAAGGAGGAGGGAGAAAAAAAGTTCTCCTTAACCTCTGGGGTTAGGACAGGAAACAGTGGGCTTAAATTGCAGCAAGGGCAGCTTGGGTGGGACATTAGGAAAAACTTCCTGTCAGGGTGGTTAAGCACTGGAATAAATTGCCTTGGGAGGTAGTGGGGTCTCAGTCACTGGAGATTTTTAAGAGCAGGTTAGACAAACACCTATCAGGGATGGTCTAGATAATACTTAGTCCTGCCTTGAGTGCAGGGGACCTCTTGAGTCCCTTCCAGTCGTAGGACTAGCATTCTAGGAGGCTGAGACTTCAAAGACAAAGCTACCAGTTTGTCTCCATGTTTTGTAAGGTTATGAGTGAGGTTGCAAGAGGTTTTCTAAAAAGCTTCCCCTCTCCCTGCTCCCCCACCCAAAAAGAGTTTGGAACTTTACTACAGACTGTTGCAGTTTTACCATGCCAACTGAAATGGCCTGAGATTTAAGTTAAGTTGTTTGTGAAGTTTTTATAAATACTTTGTGAGCTACTTCAAGACTTCAATTTAAGTAGTCTTATAAAATGGTACCTAAAAAGCTTTCTGGCTATCATAGTTAGCTTTTAAGTAACCCCATGAAGTAACTTGGAATGTACAACCACCACCATTTTAGCACTCTTGCTTATACCTGTCAGGATATATTCTTATATTTGATTATTAAATTATGCTGCAATAATAGGTTTCCTCTGATACAGAATACCAATGGAGAAGGTGAAGTTGATTTAAATCTAGTTTAAATCATAAAATATATAAAGTCATAGTCCTTGCATCTTCCTTTTACAGACAAAGTTGTCTGTTTTCAGATATAGTCTGCCTGAGGAACAACTTCTACCAAAATATACCAGGTGGCTTTTGTCTTAGGTGTGAAGGATATTGTGGTTAGCAAAGTTATGTAATGTGTATCAGTTCAAGTGACAAGACAGGCACTGAAAGATCCTACATGGTCATGTGGTTTGCACCTCATGAAGGCAAGTGTGTATTCACAATTCTGATGCTACAGCCTATTAAGCACTTTTTGTAGTAATAAACTGAGCATAAGCAGCGCTCCAGAAGAACACTACAGAAGTGGCTAGGGTTGATTCACTCCAGAAGGAAATTTGGTCCCCAGGTGATTGCAATTTGTCTAGTCTGCTATTGAAAGCTAAGTTAAGATGTGCCTATCAATTTTCACGGGCTCCTTTAGCTTACAAGGTGGGGCTACTTCCCCAGATCACAAATGTTCACAGATATCTTACTTGTGTGTTTCTACCAAACTAGTCACTAACACTTCAGTAGAAAAAAGTCTCAAGGTTATAACATGTGCATCAGAGTCTCTTAAGCACTAGAGAAAAGTACTTTGGATAATGCAGCCCAAATATGACTCCAACTCTCCAATATGTTCAAGAGTTTAAACTAGCTATGTACTGCTGTATACCCCTGGAAAGAGGCCTCATGTATGTTCAGGGAAAGGTACACGAGTTACCTGACAGTTTAGACTTTAAGACCGACTACTCTTTGTGCCTAGCCTCACTTTAAAGTAATATAGTAAAAGCCCACAGCGTTTGAGAAAACAGCTTCCCCTGGGTCTTTAACTCTCACTATTGCTTTACAAATGGACAGCAATACTAACTGGGAACTTTCCTGTTAACGTGTAGCTGAACTAAACACACCAGATCCAAATCTAACAAGTAGACTATGAAAGAAAACTCAGGTCTTTATTACATTGAAGCTTATTTAATTCCCATTTTGAAAGCAATACCCTGCTCAATTTTCAGTCCGAAATCTGATTAGGAAGCTGCAGATCGCTTTTAGGTCCTCTGACAATCAAGAGGGCTATTACTCAGACTAGTTGCAAAAGCAAAAATAGTGCAAAACAATATTCACTATTGGATGCAACAGCTGATTGGTTAAAAGCATGTTTCTTCCCTGCCACACTCCAGATAGTCCTACTAAAATGCAAATACACAGAACAATCACAACATGTTCATGGTGGTTGGTAGTGGACTACTGATTCTTTCAGCTGTAAATCACTTGTTTAAATCCAACCTTGGCTGATGGTGACAAAGTATCATCCACTGACTATTCAGTGGCTTGCCTCTAAATGAATTTGTGGGTTCAGACCACTGGGCAGACATCTATAATAGTTATAACTAAGCCTGAAAAGGCCAAAAATTGAATGTGGAGGGGAGTCTCTGTTCACCTATCAGGCAATTGTAATTAAGGTGTACTGTTTCCAGTGTGCCAGAAGTTTGCACTGCTAATTATATTGTCACCTCCATAGTATAAAGTTAACTGCTTTTGAGAACACATGCAACTGAAGCCATGTCAGTTTAATATATTTTTCCGATTTAGAGAATCTATGGCAGGTCATACATAATTCAAGGCACAAGGAACTGTACCATCCAGTATTGGCTTACAGACATAAAAACTACCTTCACAGTGCAATAGTATACTGATATTACCCATAACTACATACATTTAAGCATATTTGAATGCATGATCATACAGCACAGTTCTGCATACCAACTGGATGATAATTTACATAGCGGGAAAGAGCCCATAATGTTCACTGCTTGTCATTCCTCAGTACTTCAAACTAGGAGATCAAAATATCTACAAACTAGGCTATTTTGAAGGTACCACACTATTTAGCATCTCTCATGCTGCATGGTGCCTTTTCTAAGCATGTTTTTAGATTTGTACAGGTGATGAAGTACTTCAACAGCAGAAGTAGATATGCTTATATATCCAAGTGATGCTCTTGGTCAAAGTGTATGCTTGAGATGGATTCTAAGCTAAGTTTACTTCCTGATTTGGAATTAGACATTGCATCTGGCATTATGGGACTGACTAGTGCAGTGCTTTTCAAGCTCTCTGTGTGGGGCACCGGCAATTTTTTTCCTCCCCCAATGTGCGCGCAGACCAGCAGCCAATGGCTTGCGGACCGGCACCGGTCTGCAGACCACCACTTTGAGTAGCACTAGACTAGTGGACTTACTATGGATTCTGTAGCAAGCAGTAGTAAAAGCCTAACTGAAGCGGAAATAATTTCCACTGTAAGTCTGATTTTACCACTTGCTCCCAAATGTTGAATAAAAACTTGTTTTGACTTGAAATTTCATGTGTGTTCTTAAGTCAGAGGAGAGTTTGACATTAAGACAGCCTATTTCAATTAAAACGTAAGGGTTTTAAGTTTGTTTTCCCTTTTAAAAATGTTTTGCTTACTCAAGTCAGTTGTGCTTTTACTAAAGACCTCCAATTTTACAATTTAAGCACTTGGATCCAGAACACAATCCTAGTTTAGCCTTTGATATATCTAAATTACTTATTTTTCAGTTAAAGCTTTTGCAAACATTAAGTGCATGCCTACACAATTAATATTCATCCTCAGTATGTCAGTTCAGCCTATAGAATATTCAGACTAAGGGCACGCCTTCACACCAGCTGGGAGAGCGCTTCCCCATATAGGTAGACAGGCCAGCATGCTAGCAATAGCAGCAGCTGTCGTGGCACAGGTGGCTGCTTAACTAGCAGCCCACTATGTATCCAGGGGTTCCAGTGAGACTGCACTCAGGCAGCAGCTAGTCTAAATTTCTATAGCAACATTAGTATTTTTAGCATGCCAGATTGAGCAAAGCTAGCACATCTGCCAACCCACACTGCAAAGTACCCTTTTAGCCAGTGTGTAGACATACAGGTGGTCATCTGGCTTATATTTAGGGTAAGTGTAGGTTAAACCAACACACCAAACCTAAATCAAGTTAGGAGTGTCCACACAAAGTTGCATCAATAATTGAACTGGTTTAACACCAATACCTCTGAACCTATGCAACTCTATGTTAACGAGGCCTAAGACTTAGTGCTTAAATTCCACAGTCCCAACCTGGTAGGTCAAGGGCTTTAGATGGATTTTTAAAAATAAATCTATATAAATAAAATGGAGAGTATATAGTCCTCAGCCCCTACAACTATATTCAATGAACCTACATTACTCCACTGGAAAAGCATCCATATTCTGAAACAGAAAAGTGGGGGAATTAAAGCGAACTTATTCACAGTGTGTACAAGGGAATGACAAGGTTCTTTCTACTTTCTAGCATACAAAACCTGTACAAGCCAATTTTATGTAGTGGCTTCTCTCAACTCCCTGGAAGACCCTAGTTATAAGCAATTTTTCTTCATTCTTGCCCTAGCAACTCAAAGATCAGTTTCTCAAATGCTCTAAAAGCTTGAATAAAACTTAGTTTCTAAACATAGGCACACAAGCCACACCTTTCTATTTTATCCTATTCATCCTCAGTGTTGGTTAGAGATCAGCCTGTATACAGTGTTCACACTATAAGCCAGATAAATGCCAGATTAAATTATGTCCGTATCCTTACTTTATGGAATTGAGACCACTGTTTTAAGTGTTTATTAATTTTACAAGTGAAATGCTGTCAACTTATAGTCAGTATTTTATCTGTTAAATCACTGTTCCTTTGTAATGCAGTTTGACAGTAAGCTGCAAGGCACAATGCAAGTCTGTTGAAGTTCCAGTACATAGGGCTAAAGTGATGTGGCAGTTAACACATCTCCCTCCTCCACAGGTCAAGATTTTGATGAATTAGACATATGTATGCTGCATTTAATGCAGTACATCAAATATATTCAGCTGCTTTACAAAGATATCCCAGTTTTTGTATACTCAAAATATTTGACTCATTTTAGTTTGATATGGCTGACTAGCACACCTGTACATTGCTTTGGAGACTCCTAGGTAGTTTAAAACTCTCTCCGACGGATTGGAGGACCTCCTTTTTTCGTACTGCATCAAAGCCATGTCCACCACTTAATCCATCTGTTTTTCCATCCTATATAAAATAAGAGGCCCATCTCATTAGGAAGCACCTCAAACATAAGCTTTAGAAACTAAACCAACACTAGAAGTTCCAATCCATCTTCAAGCGCTAAGAACATTTGAGTACTTTACAGTGGCTACATTGCTTTGAACTATTTTTAGTACAGTATCAAGTTATGCACATAGCTAGGAGCACTAGTGCCATTACGTTTAGAGAGATTTATCAGCTGGAAAAAAATCAGCCTCTCTCCTCCCATACTACCAATACGAGTGGAAGCATGCAGCTTTACAATATACCACAGTGAAAAGTGTTTATGAAGACCATTTTAACTATACGTGTTCAAGATTTGCTAAATAACCTTACTCCCACATTCTTTATCACCCACTGTTTTACGTTACCCACTCGTTTCACTTCAGATTCATGCTTCTGTCTGCGATCCCGTCTCTAGATACAAGAATATCCACTTTTCAGTATTGTGGATCTTATATTGATCTTGTCCATCTAATCTAGTCATTTACTGAAGAAAGACAGCTTTAAAAAGAAGTAGAGTTGGACAATACCTGTGTACAGACCACTTCAGTGGCTCTCTATTTGCCATCTATGGTCTTACTAAAATTTAGATCAAGCCTAATTTCTACTTTGGAAGCATGCCTCTCCAGATACTGATCTGTTCACTATCGATTTCTCCAAGCTACTTGTGTACACAGTTGGGGAAGAGGGAGAAGAAATTTAAAATTAAGCTGGAATGTTGTTGGATCCTGCAAAACCTTGCATTGTCTATGTTACTAAACTGAACCACTGTGTTAGAGTTTCCAAAACATTCCAGAATAGTAGTTCAGCATATTGATTCATCTGGAAATGCATACTTAAGCATCAATTAAGTTGATTAACTTCTAGATCAAGTAAAAATACCCCTTAAAAGCTATTTTAGTTAAAAACCTAAAAACTTAAAGTGCTATTTGTACATACTACTTTAAGTATCTGATCTTTGTCAGAGTCGTACCCGATTTGTAGTGTTAATGCAAGTGGACATTTAGAGAGCTATCAGCTGCAGAAGAGCTAAATGAATTCTATTCTGCCTTATGCAAAAATGTAATTTTCATTTGAGGCCCAACCGCAGTATTACTGGGGTTGATGCAAGAAGCAAGGAGAGCATTTTGCTTTCCAGATGCATCAAGCTTTAGGATATCAGTTAAAAATCTGACTTAACCCACTCAGAAGTGACATGGAAATCCAAGTACAGAACTCCACAATGCAAGTCTTACAAATCCTCTGACTACTGTATTGCTTTAGTCTGAAATACTCACATTATAAGCTTAATGAGAGTTAATACTACCTATGCCAACTCACATCTTTGGGTTCCACATCACACTTCTTTGGCCCAATCTGCTCCTTTGGCATAAGATTTGCCGCTCCCCAGGACTTTGGAGTATTCTGTAACTGCTGCGATGATGCTGGCTGCTGCTGGTCAGATGTTTCCCAGGACTTCACAGGTTCCTGCTTCTTTTGTTCTGGTTCCTCCCTAACACGCGCTTCCCAGGACTTCACAGGTTCCTGCTTCTTTTGTTCTGGTTCCTCCCTAACACGCGCTCCCCAAGGCTTCACAGGTTCCTGCTTCTTTTGTTCTGGTTCCTCCCTAACACGCGCTCCCCAAGGCTTCACAGGTTCCTGCTTCTTTTGTTCTGGTTCCTCCCTATTTTGGGTTATCCAAGGCTTCACAGGTTCCTGCTTCTTTTGCTCTGGTTCCTCCCTAGTTTGGGTTATCCAAGGTCTTTGAGATTCTTGCTTTTGGACTGGCTCTTCCTGAATGTTTGTTGCCCAAGGTCTTGGAGATTCCTGCTTCCTTTGTTCCTGCTCTTCCTGAACTTTTGTGGACCAAAGTCTGGGAGATTCCTGCTTCCTCTGTTCCTGCTCTTCCCTAACTTTTGTTATCCAAGGTTTTGGGGAATCCTGCTCCTCCCTAACATGCATTACCCAAGGCTTTGGAGTCTCCTGCTTTTTCTGTTCTTCCTCCCTAACCTTAGTTTCCCAGGGCTTTGAAGACTCCTGCTTCTGTCCCTCCTCTTCCCTAACACAAGCTTCCCAGAGCTTTGGAGATTCCTGCTTCTTCTGTTCCTGATGCCTACCACAAGATTCCCAAGGCTTCAGAGATTCCTGCTTCTGCTTCTTTTGTTCCTGTTCTTCTATATCAACAAGCATTTCCCAGGATTTTGGAGGTTCTTGCTTTCTAGTGTACTCTGCTTCCCACGGTTTGCATTCTTTAGGCTTCTTGATAGAGCATTCTGCTTCAGGCAAATAGCGCCTGTTGAGAAACTACAGACCAAAAAAATTTAGTGGCTCAAGAAAAACATTGCTACCAGAGTTTAGCTCAGTTTTTTAGTGAGAAAAAAAACTTTCTGTAGTTGAGTGACCTAACCAAAACTGACAACACAGGCAGCCAGCTGAAGAATTGCTTTGTTTCAGTACAAAGAGACTTGGTTTTATCCTACAATATTGCAGACACTGAATAGTTACTCTTTCCAGCATGTTGTAGAGAAGCACCACAATGAAACGGAATTGAACACTTAAACATCTAGAAATATGCACAAATTGAGTAGCCATATAATCTTATTGCTCTTACCCTTGTCCTTCCTCATTCCATGGCTTCTCTATTTGTTATCCACAATCATGCCATGTTTAAAATTCAGTTGTAATTTCTGCAGGACATTGACCTCATCCTGTATAGCACCTAAAACACCTTGGTGTGAATAGTACGAATACTATTTCTTTCATTAAAGAACAAGATCTTGCTCTTTTGGCTTATTTGATCCCCTGAAAGCTCATAATAAACTAGCTCTTCTATTTACTGGAAGTTCAGATCATAGCTAATGACCAGATCCTAGAGACAATTCGTTTGAATCACCAGAACAAGTCTCAGTGCATTCCTGCTCAGAGCCAGGAAGTTAGATATAAACTGGAAGTAGCTTGCAGAGGCTAGTAGCTATGCTACAGGCCAGTAAAGATCTGAACATGACAGACTACTACTTACTGGCTGTGTTCTGTCTGCTTAATTAGTTACAGCACAGAATTGGAAGTCTAAACTGGCTGGGCAAACTCTAGAAGACTAAATTTTAGTTTTAGTATACTATAAAAAAAATCTGTTTTATTTGCTATACTCCCTGTAGTGGGATATTTGGAAGGTTGGGATACAAAGACATTGCTTCATTTCAAACTGCCAAAAAGGTCCCCTTTTCAGGATTAAGCATCAAAAAAAGTTTCTGCTTTATGATGCTGCTTATTGAAATGTATGATTAGGCTCGTAGTTCTGAAGCAGATTTAAAGGACATTTGTGGTCTACAGACTGTTGGGCCAAATTCTGTAGCAATTTTACAGTATCAATTAACTACTAATAGTCAAATCAATATCTAGGGACCCCTACTTTGGTTTTACAAAGCCAGAACACCATTCTTAACTCTGCCATAGTGTTAAATCTAGGTAACAAAAGTTAAGAGCTTAACATTTTAGAAGACTCCTGTATTTGTAATTGTGTATTGTCTGATGCAGTAGTACTAGAGAATCCATCTTCTCGAAACAGGAATAAAGACACAAGTAGCTGAACCTACACAATCTGAAGCTTTGTTTTTTTCCACTGAATTTATAAAAATGCTCCAAAGGGTCAGCAAATGTATTAAACCATTCCTGCTCAATGCTAAGCCTTAGCAGGGGGGTTTACATTCTACCCCATATATTTCTGGAATGTTAATGTTCCTTTGGATTAAGACTAAAAGTTAGAGCTTTAAGTTTTTAATTTTTCTACTTTGGAAGCAGCATATCTAGACCATTGTTTGGTTTTCTGTTCTAAGATCTTGGCTAAAATTTTGCTGGACAGCAGTTCCCTAGTGTTTCACAACTTTTGTACAATACATTAAGACTAATATCAGAATTAAGTTACCACCCAGAGGCGTAACTACTTTTAAACACAATTAAATGTATTCTAACAGTTAAATTCAGTATTTTACCTCTTGTGGCTGTATCTCAGACTGCAAAAGCTTCATAAGGGGTTCTAGAAAGAGGGAGGACATTAATTTGCTTCAGATTATTACAGAGAGAAACATGAAACCTCAGTGTCCCAACAAAGTCCATTTAAAAAAAAAAATCACTGATTTGACAATTAGTTAAAAGTCATCAATTGCTGATCTGAAGGATTTTCTAAAACATTCATAATTTATGTTCTGCATTAAACACGAAGCTTAGGTCTTCCCAAACTTTGGTTTTGTAAAAATTTTAAACTTAAAAGTACAAATTAAAAAAAGGAAAGATTCAGAAAAACATTCCCTTGCAGTATCTATAACCCAAGCACTGTAGTAGTGCACTCAAAAGTGACATTTACCTGCAACAGGCATTTCCCACAGCTTCAACAATGAGGTTGTCAAAAGCACAGACAGCATATGTTAGATAAGAAAATAGATTAAACTGAATTTTTGATCCAAAGAGATACTAGTATCGGTGAAACCATTCCCTTACTGGTGTTATGTGGTGTTCAAACCAACATATACTGTTGCAAGTTTTGTACAGTATATTTTAGTTACTGATATGCCAACTGAATTTAGCTGTACTGTAGTCCAAAAAAATCCACTGGATTAAGCTTCTGCATACTTGCAATATGATTAAGTTGATAAAAACTAAGCTATTCAAGATCTCTGAACACTCAGCTCTTTGAGAAGCTTATCTTAACATGGATCAGGAATTACACTTGGAAATATACTCAACCTGGCTCTTTGACAGACTCTCCTTTTGGAAACTGTCTTGGTCTCTCAGATTTTCTCATTATTTCCTCTTCCAATTCCTCTTTTACTTGCATGTTGCGAGGCACAGGAATATTTTCAAAATATCTGGAGTTTAAGAGTTTGGATAATAGTTCCTTCATATGTTTATCTGAAGAGTAAAAAATTTTATATATGTATATAAATATAAAAATGTTGATATGCAAGACAGGTTAAAAAAAGTTCACATCTTACAATCTGAAGATGTGTCCTTTGAAGCTGCTTTATATTTAAACTACAATGTCTAACCCAGTGGTCTCCAACCTTTTTACACACAAGATCACTTTTTGAATTTAAGACCCAGGATTTACCCTGCCCCTATCTCGAGGCCCCACCCTGCTCACTTGCTCGTTCTCCCTACCCTCACTCACTTTCATCAGCCTGGGGCAGGGGTGCAGGTTCTGTGCTGGGGCTGAGGGGTTTGGAATTGGGGGCTCCGGGCAGAGAGACTGGGGCAGGGTACAGGAGGGGATGAGGGGTGCGGGGTGCAAGCTCTGGGAGGGAGTTTGGGTCCAAGTTGGGGCTCCAGGCTGGGGCAGGGATACAAAAGGCGGTGCAAGATGCAGGCTCTGGCCGGGAGGTGCTTACCACAGGTGGCTACCAGTAAGCGGTGCAGCAGGCACAAGGCAGGCTCCCTACCTGCCTTGACCCCACACTGCTCCCCGAAGCAGCTGGCATGTTTCTGCAGGCCGCAGGGGAGAGGGCCAGGAGGCAGGTGACTCCGCATAAGCTGCTGCTGCCACCCCACAGCACCAACTGCAGCTCCCATTGACTGCAGTTCACAGCCAATGATAGCTGCGGAGTCAGAACGGGGGCAGCAGCATGTGGACCTGACTGCCTCCCACCTCCCCCACCTCTGCTGGGTCACTGGACTGTTAGCAGCCAGAGATTGAAATTGACTGGCAGAGGCTCCAGGATTGACCAGTCGATTGAGATCTATTGGTTGGTGACCACTGGTCTAGCCCAACCCCAAAAGGCAAAAACTTCTTGTATAGCATTTTAGACAAGTTATCACTAATCACGCAAAACTGTAATACATTACTGAGCCACAAGTTACAACATCTAGGTAAAGGAGAAGATATTTTCAGATGGTATTAGGATGTTTTAGATAGTGTAGCAGGTGAAGACTTCTCTGCAAGTCTAGTAGTGGTAAGATGAGTGAGAAGCGAGGAGTAGTACTGGACAAGAAAAAAGAATAGCAATGAGAAGAGAGCAGATATATTAGGCTGAAGTTTGTAGAAATCAAGACAAATGTTAACAGGATCATGAAGGAAAGCTCCAACAGGGGATGAAGATGCATAGCATGTTAGTTTTGGTGTGTAAGAAAGCAGACAGTACAATTTGACAAACTAGAGTAGAGAGGGCTGAGACTTCAAGGCAAGGGGGAGACACATCTGAAAAAGTTTCAGAAGAGGCAGGTTGCCAGAAGGAAAGCTCAGTCAATGATAACAGTAATGGACAGGAGGCAAGTGAGTTCCAAGGAGGAGCTGGAGATCATGTAATCAAAGGAGTACACGTTTCTCTGCCTAGACATTTAGATGAAGCTGAGAAAGCTTCTTAGTCAAGCCTGTGGCATTAGTGTGATGCTTCACAGGGTATGCAAGCTTGTGAGGCACCTTGCTAGCCCCCTACTCAGTGTGAGGAAGTCTAGTCTATGCCAGCTGTGGATCAGCTCTGACTCCACCAGCCTCTGGCAACACAAGTACTACCTTCCCAGGCCTCAGTAGACCTCAGTTTCTGTGTACAAGCTAGAAATAGGCACACCAGACATTCCTCTGCTTTGCCCAGCTCCTGTGCCACTGAATTCTCAGATTCATTACTCCCAAAGAAATAGTACACACGAGCCTGATAGTTTGAACTCAGAATTACCGCCCACTTAACATACCACACATTTATATTTAAAACAAGAATAAGTTTAAGAACAGAGATTCAAATGACAATATTGAAATCATAACCTGCCTAGAGCCTTAACTCACAAGACATTCCTATCTCCTACAGGATAGCTTACCCATATAGTTCTTTTCCCATAATTTTCAGGCAGGTTTGTTGAGATCCCTTTCATGAGATCAAGCGCACTGGCAGCTTGCCCTCAGACTGAAGGATACCAGCAGGTGAATCTGCACCCTAAATATACTATACCAGATCTTTTGATCTTCACTTGCAAAATAGGTCCCCCCCCCACCCCCCTTTCCTGGTAATTATTCTGAAGTCATTAGCATTTGACTTGATACGTTAATAGATTTCTATTTTGAGACATAATACAGAATGGCCCACCAAGAAGATGAGTCTCCCCCCACCTCCTGCCTGGAGAAGTTTGTCTAATACATGCTACCTTGTAGTTAAAGACAAGTCACTTGAAGTCCTACAGAACATAATTTTCAGTATAAACACAACTTTAGATATCTTCTGTACATCTTTCAATAATTATGACCACCAACATAATGTGCTTTCAGCAGAAAGCTTATAACACCCCATTTTGGGCAATCCAGAGGATCTCTGGACCACTATGTACACCTGTGCCCTCTGCTAGTTAGCGTTAAGAGGTCCTTGGATCAGTTAGATCTATAACACAATACATTAGGTGAGATTATTAGCCAAGATAGTGACAAAGAACACAGAAGAGCCAAGTGTCAAGAACTGAACGTCATGAGGGGACCCTGGTGCACAGCAGTCAGACAACAAGTGATGAAATAAGTGAAACTGACAGGAGAGCCAGAGAAACACACAAAGAAAGTCCAAGAGGATTCTATGCTCTAGTGTCGGCAAGAATGAGGAAGAGGAGCTGCCAGCTTCAGCAATGTTAACTATGCAAGTGCTTGTTGACAGAGTAAAATCCAGCTTGCGCTTGGTCTAGGACTGAATGATTAAATGGACAGAGCAGCTTCAGGAAGAGAAGAATAAAAATGGGTTGAAAGTTATTAGGGTTTAAGTAACATACAGAAGATCTCTCCTCTAATACAATAAGACTACAGTGCTTTAGAGCCCTCAATGCCCCCTGGCAGAGGGTTCGCTAGCATGTAATGGCAACTCTTAACACATTGTTATGGTATTTGACAAAGAATGTCATGTAATATATCAAAAAACTTTATCATGCTGGTCATGATCTTTGCAAGATTGATGGATGGATGGGATGTGTAAGCCAGGCAGGGTTAATAAGGGTTTCCCAGGCAAAGGAATATTGACTTGCCTCGCTCTCCAAGTCTTGAATGCAAATGAAACCAGGTGAGCCAGAGACAATGGGAATTATATTTGCATACCGAGTCAACAGAAAATGCAAGTTTACAGAATGATAACAAGAGCAGCAGACATGGCATCTGCACCCCAAAGAACAAACAGCAGGGGAGAGGAACTTAGTCCAGTAGTACACTTCAAAAGGATACATTTCAAAGGTTTCCTGGACTATAAGAACAGGGAGAAAAGGCATTGTGATGATCTGTCACTGAGGGAGCGTAAAGCAAAATGCTTTTTGTATCTATGATAGCTGAATACTGGCTCTAAGGACATGTGATGCTGAGGAGGCTCAGTAAGAAGCTGATAAAGATTTCAGCTAGTTATATTTTAGTCACTAGAAAGCATGTTATACTTGTTTTATTTGTAACCATTTTTTGTTCCTATTATCCTCACTTGGTATCACTTCAATCTGTTCTTTATTAATAAACTTATTGGTTTTATTGTAAGTTCATCTCAGCGCAAAATATATGAAAGTGAGACTCCTCAGCTGAGCTAACAGGCTGGTGTGCATACTGCAGATTTGGAAATTTGTGTGGGCACAGTGATGGGCTGCATACTGCAGGACAACACTTCAAGGGAGCAGGGGTGGGAATGAAGTGCACCAAGTATTACCTTCAAGACCAAGTAAAGGCTGGTAGAGTCCTGAAAAACCTTTGGCATGCAGCCCACCAGGGTAAACCCCATGGTGGGCCAGGCGGTTGTTTACCTGCTGCTTGTGCCGGTTTGGCCGATCACAGCTCCCACTGGCCACGGCTTGTCACTCTAGGCCAATGGAGGCTGCAGGAAACAGCAGCCAGCACATCCCTCGGCCCATGCCGCTTCCCACAGCCCCCATTGGCCTAGAACAGCAAACCATGGCCAGTGGGAGCTGCGATCGGCTGAACCTGTGCACGCAGCAGGTCAAAAAAACCTGCCTGGCCCACCTGGGGGTTTACCCTGGTGGGCCGCAGGCCAAAGGTTGCTGATCCCTGGACTGGAGCATCAGGTAACCAGTCACAAGCAGTTTAGCATCAAACTGCTCTCTGAGGCAAAGCAGGAACCAAGTGACTTGCAGTTCTGGACATGTCAAAAAAGCTAAGGGTGGGTTGTGGAATGGGCATATGTAACACCCCAAAGAACAGTTACTAGAGGGTAACTTTTTCTTTAAGTAATTGCATATATGTCCATTCACTGTAAGTGACTCCTAAGTGGTTTTTTCAATGGAGGTGGGGCTACGAGTCTCACCTGAAGAATTACTGTAGGACTACTTTCCCTATATTCACTTTGTCCCTTGATGCAGTCGTAATTACATAAATGTCTTGCAAAAGTATGTACAGAGGCCTGGGTTGCTACCCTCAAGTGTCAGTAGGAACATTTCCCACAAATGCAGTAAATATTGAACGTGCTCTAGATCAATGCAATAAATATTTCAGTAGTCGTCAGATCTTTGGCAGTGTAAGACATGGAAATGTGGCTGGTAACCCATTTAAAAAAGTCTAACTCAGGATGAGTTCTCATTCTCTACCAAGAACAAAACCTTTTCAGCTCTGTTTCCTATTCAGATAAAATGCCAAAGCAATACTGACTGAGATAGACAAAATATTTTGGATATGAATTTGGAATGAGACCTAGGCTGCGCCTTGCCCTTGTAGAATACTGCATGAGGGTCAATAACCGTAGCATACAATTCCCCCATTTATGTAATGGCTACTAAAGCAGCTACTTTATCCAAAAGATGCAATATCAAACAAGAGGATAAAGGCTCAAATAGAGGCCCTATAAAAGCTAAAAACTAAACATGTCACATGACAGTTGGATCCAGATAGCCAATCCTCAGGAATCTGGTTACCATGGGATGAGTGGAGACAGTCCTTCCAGCAGTGCAAGGGTGAAATGCAAAAATTGAAGTCCAATGCATTTTGACTGGACTGCTAGATCAGGGGTTCTCAAATTGCAGGCTGTGACCCTCAAGGGGTTGCAAAGTTATTACTTGGGGGGGTTACAAGCTGTCAACCTCCAACCCAAACCCCGCTTTGCCTCCAGCATTTATAATGGTGTTAAATATTTATAAATTAAAACAAAAATTGGTAAGGGGGTTGCACTCAGGCTTGCTGTGTGAAAGGGGTCACCAATACAAAAGTGAGAACCACTGTGCTACACGTAGTCCAATATTTTCTGGACTGCAAACTGTAGGATACATGGTGGTGAGCTGCACAGATGGAGACATTTCCACTTACTAAAGCAAGTAGCTCTTGTGGAAGGTTTTCTACTATTAAGCAAAATATTCCAGACTGCTGCTGAACAGTGTGCCTCTTCTGGGATTAGCCAGAAAGAAAAAGTCATGAAGCAAAGCATGTAGGTGTTGCACCTGAACCCACGAACATGATTCTGGGATATTAAGTTCCTGACTAGCAGCAGAAGTAAGGGAGCTTTGGTGGCCTGCCTGTACAAACCCAAGTACCAAGGTTATTCCTCCCAGGCTGGGGCTCTGAGGACCCCCCTGCCCCAGTCTTGTTTGAGTTTTTTTTTTTAACCACCACCACTCTGGAAATTAGTATTGGTGGGTAAGCATACAGAAGATCATGTTTCCATGGAAACATGTAAGCATCTGAGATGGAAGCCTGACTGATCTGTTCTGGAATAGAAATGGAGGCATTTTCCTGTTCTGCTCAAAGGAGACTAACATTCTTGACTTGAGACCACTCATAATCTAGACTGAACAATTTGGCTAGAGGATCTGCCAGGCAACTGATTGCCTGGAACATGTGAAGCCTTGAGAATTATTCAATCCCTTATGCAGAAATTCCACTGTTTAACCTATGTCAAGAGGCAGTCTTTGACCTGGTACCCCCTACCTGCTTACATAAAACAGCTGCGATGTCTGAGCACCTGTATGGCATTGCCATGAATGTGGTAGGAACTGCTGACATTTGGAATACTGCATGCAGTTAGAGAGTATTTGTGTAACCTGGCCTCACGAATGGACCATGTCCTGAGGTTGCTGTTCTGCCACATATGCTCCCCACTCCACAGCAGAAGCATTTGCTAGTAAAGTCATAGAAGGGAGAGTTGGTGAGAATAGGCCCACCCTCCACTGTCCTGATTCATCCACCAATCCAGGGACCACACTGGCTGGGATGCATACAAACATGTTCAGGTGACAGACTCACTTTACTCCCATCTGCATATATCAGGGATGGAATCTATCACATACATACAAGCAACCATTTTCCCCAAGAGCCTGAGGCAGTTATGTACTGTGGTGTGTAGTCTTCAAGAAGCAGCCACAAAAGGGTCCTAGATAGTCAAAAACTGAGTTTGGGGCAGGTATGTCCTGGCTGAAGTAGAGTCTAGGAATGTGTCAATGAAATATCTCCCTGCTGGATTATCAGACCTAAGCAGCTGAACAGATGGAGGATTTGTCCACTTGCTGACTAGAGTGATCCACTTGAATCAATCATCCAGTTATGGATATAATCATATGTCCCAAATCCAGAGGTAAGCTGCCACTAACACCATGCACTACATGAAAACCCTTAGTGCCAACAATAGCCTGAAGGGGAGTATAGTGAACTGGTAATGACCTTCTCCTACAATGAACTTTAGAAACCTTCTGTGACCCCAGTAGATTGCCACATGGAAGTAGGCATCCTGTAAGCTAAGGGCAGCACTCCATTCTCCCAGATCTAGCGCAAGGATAACGGACAAGGAAATCCATATGGAACTTCAACTTTTTGCTGCATCTGTTTAGTCTAGAATGGGCTTGACACCCCATCTGGATTTGAGAATTAAAAGATATTGGACTAAAAAAATAAATGTCTAACTGGATGAAAAATGAGTACCACTATGTACAGTTATATACTAATTACATACAAGCTCCGACTGCCAACAGTAAGAAGAAACTGAATGAGAACAGGGCCGCTTCATCCTTTATACTCTACTCCAGGCATGAAGAAAAAAGTGCGGGCCATACATGTCCAATCATATGGGCATTGCTAGAGAAAATACTCTGGCACCAGTCAAACTATGCAATCACTCAAAGAATTAGATTTTGCAGCCTTCAATGCATCTACAGATTGAGGAACTTTCCAGACCTCAGAGATGAAATGGCACTTTTGAAGGTGTTGATATCATGTTGATAGCATGTACTACTAATGTATTCTGACACAGAAGGGAAAGACTAAAGTTTACTTTGATAAAGTGTTAAAAGTTTCTCTCCTTATCTGCTTACATCCCTATGCTGTAAGTCCTCAGCAGTGGACCTTCACGGAGACTGTTGGGGCCAGTGAAAGTGCAAGTTTATTATACCCAATCCAGAAGAGTTTGAAGTTAGGGTTCCAGAATTAACTCATTGGCACACTGATCAATCTCCTTTGCAATAAAAATGCAAGCGTTATCACACTGAAGGGTTTAGTTTGGTCTCCAAGGTTAGTTCCGAATTGATGCATGGCTACTATTGCATAATATTCTAGAATAAAGCCAGCATGCATACAACCCACAGCTTCTAAACCATCAGTACTGAGAAAATGGTCCTATTCTCCAATAGGAAGCATGCCACTGTGTTGTATTAACTAGCCCTACTCTTAATATACAGATTAATTGACCATTACGCCTCAGTCAAAACACATTACACATCTCAGTCCTTTAAGATGAAGCATTCCAGGGAAGTATGCACAGTACTCAGTATGAGACCTCCAACTATGTTCATTTGTACAGCATCTTACACTTGCAAAATGCTCAGTATATTACATTATGTTTACCCAGGAATAAGTGTAGAAATTATGTTATTTATCCCCTCCCCAAATAGCCAAAAACTTACACGTCGTTCCAACCACAGCTTTCTCACTGCCTTCTAGAAGATCCCAGAAGTAGAGTGATGATTGCTCCATCTGGTCTTCAACACTTGAAAGCAAAAAGGAAAAAAAGTTAAGACCAGAGAAATGTTCCTTTAGCTATTCATTTTTCTGCTTATGATAATTTGTAGTCCTCAGCAGTTCTGTCTCTTTTCTTTAGGAACAGGATTAAAGTCAGGGCCATTCTTTTAATGCAATCACCATTATTGCCTTTTCAAATTAAAAGGCCACTAAAAATAGTACTACGCATTGTTTACCTAGAACAGCAGCCCCACTAACAGTATTTCTTATTTCAATAAGCTCTCTTTGGTTAGTCCAGTGTTACACACAGTTGGACATAATTCTAACCAGTTCTGTTTGTGGTTTTGGGACCCTGGATATTGTTTTAGTTTAGCCACTACTGGTCAACAGTAGTTTGAAGCGTCTCTCATCCACTTGACAAGAGAGAAGCCCAAAAAATCGTTTCGTTTCAATATTTAGCTGTTTGACCAGATGAGTATGTGTTCTGTGAATTCAAGATGTGGAATGTATACTGAAGTGTTTATGATAAAACAGTTGCTTTATCGGAAATATTGTTGCAAGTTATACTTCTAAGGTACGTCTTATGGACCAGTGGTCAGCCAAGTTTAGTTTTACATTACCAGAGTCGTTTGAGGCAGGTGTGTAAAAATTAAGATGTTTTCTCCTTACTTTGTAACTTCAAGGTCTCTAGCCCATACTTTGATAAAATAAGGCCTTCAAAAGGCTCACGTTACATTCTCAATATTCAGCACTAACCTAGCTGGTCTTAACCAATTGATTGGTTTAGTCTGACACTAAGACAAGAATCAGATTACACTTAGAAATAGAATATACAATTAGTTTTAACAGTAAAGGTCTTGAGAACTCTAGTCAATCTATATCTGCCATCCCATTAAAGTAAATAAATTAGTATGGAAAGCCAGGGAATGGGTGTAGTCCCTTGCTGAAAGAAGCCTACTTTAAAAGTGAATTGTAAAAGTACTCCTGTATAATGGAATGCTTAAAGAATTCAGTAGCCTAAACACAGACTGCACATTTTGATCAGCAAGATTTTTGGTGAAATGGCTGAGTAGCATCGCTTCCAGCTGTACAGAATAAGGACCGTGCCCCTTACAAAACTGCATAGGTAGTATCATGCTACAGTCAGCCAAATATGTAGAGGGACCATATGAAGAGATGAAAATGGCATGATGTCAATATTGGTCAGCGTTCTAGACAGTGAATAAAGGAGGCCAGAAATAGTGTTGTGGCCTTCAAATACACCAAGGTCTGACATTTTAGTACCTGGATTAATGATTTTAATGCCAAAGCAGCAACCACATTCTTTGGCCTGCTGCTTGCATTTGCAGCTGATAACCAGTGCTGATATCAAAGATGGGGCCCACAATTATTGGCTTTCATACCTCTTTGGTATGGATCAAAGATCTCCTGCCTCATTTCATGTATACAGAAGGGATCATTCCCTTCCTCAGGGAACACATGTTTATGACACTTGGTGCACTTCTTCCTGAAAGGAAGGGCAGAAGTGCCGCTCAGAACTGCCACCTGGCCTGCTTGGTGAAAGTATATTACAGTGGGAAGCACTCCCAATATTGGCACTTCATTGTGCTGTCAAACTGGAAAGACTGAAGGGCATTGTGTACCAGTTACAAGCAACTTGCACCACTGGGGATCAGAATGCACACTCCTCAGCAAATCTGCCAACCTAAATTTTGAGCCCTGTGGGGGGAAGTTACTAACCTGTGGAGTAACTTGTTCTCCAAGGTAGCTCACACATGTCCATTCCACTCCGGGTGTCTGTACACCCACCCACCAGAAATTTTCCATCAGCTGTACCTGTTGTATTGCTTGCACTCCCATACATCACTGAGTGAAGGTATAAAGGGCAGAGCTGGCCCTAGCTTCTCCTCAGGTCTTTACTGGAACTCCAATGTAGAGAGGTAGGCAGGTGGATCATGTAAGGGACATGTGCATCACATCTCGAAGAACTGTTACTGAACAATGCAACAGTTCCAGTGATTGCACTTGGGCACTACACTACTGGTGACTCAAGCTGTGACACTGGCAGACCAGCCAACCTGTGTATGACCCATAACTTAAGAGGCATTACAACTGTAATCAAGACAATTCACTTGTAAGTGAATTTCAAAGAGATGAACTAGACCAGCAATCATTAACCCATTCATTTGTGGTAACAAAAACCAAGGGTAGATGCTAACTGTATTTGTTTACCTATATCCTGTTAGTTTAACAATGTAACCAAAATAGCTTGTAGACACTAATTCCCTTTAACACCTTAATTGCCTAACATTATGTATGCAACTGTGTTCAGTTAACCTTAAGACCAAAGATGAGACACTGCAGGAAACTATCTACATTGCCTTCAGCTTAACTGTTATAAGGAGAACTGGCTAATCGCCTTATGTAAATAAGTGCAACCAGTTAACCTGTGTATGCATAGGAAATAGAAGATTAGCTTCAAAGCAAAGGTCCACAAACTATCTGCACTGCCTATTCTTCCTTGGAGGAAATCCCTTCTGTGAAAATTTCTGAGAGGCAGCCTGAGAGTTACAAAAGAAGATTCAGGCCTGACCCTTTCATCAGTAGTCTACTGAACTTTGACCAGGGGAAGTTTGAGCCAAAGGACTGATCTTGCAAATAGTTATCTGGAATACCCTGGAAAATGTATGGAAAGATATCCGATTTTACCTTTAAGCTGCCTTTGGATTCTGACCTTTAGGGGGGAGAGGAATCACTTGAGGTATGATTCCTTAACCATTCAATAACATTATTAATAAATCTTTAGTTTATTAAGGGTTGGCTGACAGTGGGATATTTGGGCTAGATCTGAGACATATGTTGACCTGAGGGTAAATGATCCTTTGAGTGGTAGAACTTTAAATATGGTGAATAGCGTTTTCAGTAACCTCTCACTATATTAGACTTGGTCATCTGGATGGGAGCCAAGGGCTGGAATGCCTGAAGGGGACTGTTTGGCTTCTTGTTAACCAGTGTGGTATTACAGAAGCTCTTGTTACTGGCATGGTGAATCTAATTATAGAATAAACCACCAGTTCGGGGGATTGTCTGCCCTGAGTGTGGTATTCAGTGTGCCCATCCCAGGCACCCAGTCACACAAGCCATAAGAACAGCAGGTGTAATCGGAGGCTATTTTAATAAAGACTGGAGACCAAACCATCCAATTCTGGCTTCATCTCTGGAGTCTGGAGCCTGGAGCCACTGCACAGTGGGAGGTAAACATGGGAACCAAGGACCAGGATGCTGCTCTACAAGTGTCTGCAACTGAAACGAGCACCAGAAAGGCCACAGACAGATTGTGACCTCATCTAATGAGCTGTGACTGCTAGGTGGAGTGACATAGCACAGGAAGCTATCTAAGAAGAAATTCTCTGGGTGGAAACAGATTGCCACTGCTACAAATAGCTGTGAGGATTTACAGAAATGCCTGGTTCATTCTACGTAGAAGGTTAGATGTTTCCTGATGTCCAAGGTATGCAAACACTCTTCTTTTGGTAGAATATGGGAAAACTGGCTAGTTGATGTGGAAAAGTGACACCACCTCTGGAGGAGTATGGAGGTAAACCTTGTCCTTCAAAATAAGACACTATATGGAGGGCCCAACATTAAGGGGAACAGTACCGCTACTCATCTGGTTGTGGTAATGGCCACCAAAATCGCCATCTTCATAGCTAACAGTTCAAATGGGGAACCTATAAGACTTGACAGAATGAAGTTCAGCTCCCCTAGGGGAAACAGGGTTGTGTCCTAGAGGGTATAATTTGACTAAGCCTTTTAAAAACCTTATGTACAAGTCACTGGAAAAAAAATAGAACTGCTTACTTTAGGATGGAATGCTGAAATAGCTAATAGATGTATTATGATCAAACTGCTAAACCTTGATGCTTCAGGTAAAATAAGCAGTCCAGGATATGTTGAACTGAAGATGGAAAAACCAACTCCATTTAGTTCTTGTAAAATACTGGGGGGGGTGGAGGGGGAACCACAGACTTAAGTACATGAAAAGTTATAAAGGGTGATAAATTGTTCTCCTTAGCCACTGAGGACAGGATAAGTAGCTTAAACTGCATCGAGATATTTAGACTAGACATCAGGAAAAACTTCTTAACTGTAAGGGTAGTTAAGCACTGGAACAAATTGCCTAAAGGAGGTAGTGAAGTTTGTCATTGTCTAACCTATTCTTAAACCACAAACACCTGTCAAGGATGGTCTAGATGAGTGTTTCTCAACCTTTTTGATACCATGGACGAGGTTGCTGCCTTCCTAAACTGTCAGGGAGATCTCAACGACTGGGGCACTGGTCCAGACTGGCCACTGAGAAACATCGATCTAGATAATACTTAGGCCTGCCTCAGTGAAGAGGACAGGACCAGATGACCTATCAAGGTCCCTTCCACTCTACAGTTTTATGATTCTATTTGGCATATCTTCTTGAACTCTTTCAAACAAGACAGCTCTCTAGTATCTAGTCATGGAGCATAATGAAGGGACTGTAGGGGACCATGATCTTGGGAGATTAGGTCCAAGTCTAGTGGAAGTGAAAATGACTTTCACTGACACTGCCAAGAGCATAGAGAACCAGTGTGACAGTCCCATGCTAGGGTTATAAGTCTGACTCTGGCCTGGTCATAAATATAAAGGGAAGGGTAAACACCCTTAAATCCCTCCTGGCCAGAGGAAAAACCCTTTCACCTGTAAAGGGTTAAGAAGCTAAGAACCTCGCTGGCACCTGACCAAAATGACCAATGAGGAGACAAGATACTTTCAAAGCTGGGGGGAGGAATACAAAGGGTCCTCTGTGGGATTTTTTTTTTGCCAGGACCAGAGCAGGAATGCAGGTCAGAACTCCTTTAAAGAGTTAGTAAGCAATCTAGTTAGATATGAGGTAAATTCTGTTTTGTTTAAATGGCTGATAAAATAAGCTGTGCTGAATGGAATGTATATTCCTGTTTGTGTCTTTTTGTAACTTAAGGTTTTGCCTAGAGGGATTCTCTATGTTTTGAATCTGATTACCCTGTAAGGTATTTACCATCCTGATTTTACAGAGGTGATTCTTTTACTTTTTCTTCAATTAAAATTTTTAAGAACCTGATTGCTTTTTTCATTGTTCTTAAGATCCAAGAGTTTGGGTCTGTGTTCAGCTATGCAAATTGGTGAGGATTTTTATCAAACCTTCCTCAGGAAAGGGGGTGTAGTGCTTGGGGGGATATTTTGGGGTGGGGGGAGAGGAGAAGACATTTCCAAGTGGGCACTTCCCCTGTTTTGTGTAACACTTGGGTGGTGACAGCTTTTAATCTAAGCTGGTAAGAATAAGCTTAGGGGGTCTTTCATGCAGGTCCCCACATCTGTACTGTGGAGTTCAGAGTGGGGAAGGAACCTTGACAGGCCTGATATGGTCTTATCTTTAGTAATACTTGTGAATGAGTGGGACTGATGGAAAAAGCATGGAGGAGCCTGCCTGACCATGGCAGTAAAAACACATCCATTATGGAACCCAGGCTATGACTCTGAAGGAAACAGAACTTCAGACAGTGTCACAAACAGGTCTACCTAGGGAAATTCCCACTACTGCAAGCTGTGTCTGGCCACATCGGGACAAAGTGACCACTTGTGGTGATCCAAATGATCTGCTCAGGCAGTCTGCTAGGTCATTCTATATCCCCAGCAGATAAGATACTTCCAGATCTACTAAATTAGCAATGCAGAGTTCCCAGAGTAGAGTCACCTCCTGACAGAGTGGAGAAGGGTAGGCTCCCCTCTGCTTGTTGAGGTAGAATGTTGTTGCTGTGTTTGAAAGGATTAGCAGGCTGCTTCCCCTAATCTGTGATCAAAATATGTGGCATGCCAGCCTGACAGCTTTTCATTCTGACATGGATGTGTAAAGCTAAATCTTCGGAGGACCACAGTAATTGCGTTATCAGATAGATACATCTAGTCTAGGAGGGAGAGCCTATCACTAGCATCAACATCAGTTGCAGGCAGGCAAATGAAATGCACGCCCATGCATCTGTGGACAAATCCAGACAATCCAGGAAAATGAGAAATTTGTGAAGGTGCCCTTACTACAGAGGGTATGTGATAGCAGCTTGGTAGGTAGATTGATGCCAACCAGCCCTGCGAAGTTCTGAGGCATAGTCTGATGTACTGAACTATGTAGATGCAAGAGGCTATATATCCCAGAAGCCTCAAACAGTTTTGTGCTGCTGTGACTGGGTGAGCCTTCAAACTGACAATTGACTGAATTGCCTGGATCCTGAAGTCTGAAAGAGACCCTGGCTTGTAAACAGTCCAGTACAGTCCCTATAAACTTAATCCTCTGAAACAGGGAAAGGAGACTTTTCTACATTAATTAGTAGTCCCAGAGGATTGAACATTGACTGGATCAGGGCTACACTGCTCTAACTGCAATTTGCAATAACTCTTGACAAGCCAGTCATCCAGGTAGGAGTAAACCTGAATTCACGATCTTCAGAGGAATGCAGCTGCAACTCCCATAAATTTTGGGAAGACCCTGTATGCTGCTGACAGGCCAAAAGGTAATACAGTGAACCCAGAATGATTTTGATTTACCAGAAGCCAGAGGTACTCCCTGTGTGCTTGACTGCAATATGGAAGTATGCATTTTAAGTTGAGGGCAACAGTCTCCAGGTTGAGGATAATAGAAGTTGGATGACCATGCAGAACCTTATCTTTTCAAGAGCCTTCTGAGTTTACGAAGGTCAGAAAACCCCCTTCCCCACTTCATCATTGGGATTAGGAAATAAAACCCCTTCCCTCTGAGACCATGTGGAATCCACTATCGCTCCCAACTGAAGGAGATGCTGCACTTCTTGAATGAGAAGCACCACATAAGAGTAAACCCCAGAGAGGTCTGGAGAAGGAGTAGAAGCAAACTGGAGAGCATAAACCACCTCTTCAGTGCCCAAGACCCACTGGTCCAAATAATTTGGGACCAAGCATAGTGGAAGTGGGACAGTTTAAGAAGGTGAAGGAGTTTGGGTCTTGAGAGATGGAGACTGATATGACAACCTAGACCAGCCCATCAAAATGACTGCTTTGTACTTCCCAGGTGTTTTGAAGGGACTGGAGATGGAGCCAAAGCAGCATGAGGGGAAAAGGATGATGCCTAGGTCCCGTTAAGGAGATGGAGCAGAATACCAGTGCATCTGCTGGAACTGATAGTGTTAACTGGGTCAGGTGTGCACAAGCCTAAGGACTTAAAGGTGGCTTTAGAGTCCTTAACCCCACAGAGCTTGCTGTCTATCTGGTTTGAAACCAGTGAAAGGACCCTCAAACAGTAAGTCCTGGATAGTATTCTGGTCTTCCCTATGAAGTCCAGAAGACTGCAACCAGATGATCTGTGCTTAGCAGCTGCAAAAGCCATGGTTCTAGCTATTGAATCTGCTGTATCCAGTCATACTTATAGTGATGTGCTTGTGACTAGTCTCTTTCTGGTCAATGAGGATAGAACTCCTGCCTCATTTCTCAGAAGCAACTACTCTATGGAGTCCCAAAAATTAAAACTATGATCTCAGCAGAACCTTAAAAACCCCACATTGAATAAATCTTTCTGCTAAATAAGTCCAGCCTTTTAGCATCTTTTGCTGTGGGGTGACAACCTGGTGCCTTGTTACTCTCTCATTAGCAACTGTCATGACCAATGAGCCCAATGGTGGGGGAGTACAGAGGTACTCAAAACCTTGGGAGGGTACAAAGTATTTTCTTTCTGCCCTTTTTGAGGTGGAAGGCAATGAGGATGGAGTCTGCCATAAAGTTTTTATAGGCTCTAGTACTGCCTCATTAATTGGCAGAGCCACCCTGAAATGATAAAATGTCAACCAGGTTGTGTGGACTCCCTGACCTGCACACTCAGGTCTGAAGACACTCTTCAGCAACTCCTGATAACCTTTAAAATAATCAGGAGGAGGAAGAGAAGTTACCCATAATGAAACAGCTTCATCTGGAGAGGATGAAGAGGAAGCATGACTGGAACGAATAGAATCTTCTACCACCTGTTGCTCTGGCTCTAGGACCTGTTCTTGATGCTCAGTATCAGGCCTGGTATGACTGGCGATTGAGCTGCCCAGTGCAGAGACTCCACCTGTCTAGACAAAGATACCGAGTACACACTGAGGGGAAGATCTGGAAGCTGGGGGAACCCCCAAAGGTTCCAAACTAGCCACTGATATGTGGCCAGACCTTATTGGCCTGGCCACATTCCCATGGTAGTTCCCATTGACTGGTTGTGGTGGCAGGCTGGGAGAGAAGATTGTGAGGAGACCAGCAGGTCCTGCTTTGGGCTTTGAAACATACCATCCCACCTCTGAGTCTGATGAGGAAGACTCCCCTTCCTCTGACTATTGAGGGACTGACCCAGTTTGTGCCAGAGACTGGTGCGGAGAACCTGCTAATCATAGGAGCATCATCATCATTACAGGTTTCCCCTTGGACAATACTGAAGGGCTGCCTATGTGGGAAACAGGCTACTGCAGCACCAAAGCTTGAATTGCCAGTGCTGGATGTGGTAATGGACACCGGTACTGACCAGCAGAGCTGATTCTTTGCCCCCAAATGCCGCTGGGGTAGTCAGCGCCGAGATAGTGGCCCGCGATGCTGAAAACTGTGCCACTTCTGTCATGGTGCTTGACAGGGCTCTTTGGAGCTAACTGTACCAACTTCTCTGAATTGGTGGCTGAGTATTTCAGCTTAGGTTTCTCAGGTGCACTCTACTCAACTCCTTCTCATCCCTCTTTGCAGGCTTAGAGGGTGAAGACATTTCCCTGGCTGGGGCTTCTTTGTAAGTCTTATTTTTTCCTCAGTAGTGGCAAGGGAGATCAGTGCCGAGACTCGGCTGAAGGTGGAGGCATGCTGCTCACTCAAGTTGCAGCACTCTAAGTCAAACTAGGACAGCTCTGATGGTAGCCTGAGCCAGGCCTTCATCAGAAGAATTTCAGCCTATCCTCCATTATGGGCTGCAAATCTGGCAATGGTCTGGTGTGCCTCACCTAAGCCCTTCAGTCAGCTATTCGGGTCCCTCATTGGCACAGGCCTCAAACAAGAAAGTCTGAATCAGTCATGGGGCATACCTCAATACCGTACACAGAAGAAACCCGGAAATGCAAAAAACACTTCCCAAAAGTTTTTTTTAAAAACAGCTAAAACTTATAACTATACTAGCCAGACTAATCACCAAACTATATTATATGCACTATTATATACAAAAACAGAACGTTTTGGTATTTAACAGGGTTCCAATGACAATCAGATGGTAAGAATGAACGGAGGGGCCCAGGGACAGCTCTGCTCTTTATATCTGCATGCAGCGGCATGTAGCAGCAGGGGGAGCTCAAGCTGCCCAACAAGTATTGCTGAAGGAAAAAAGTGACCACTATGCAGATAGCACACAGACACCAAGAGTTAATTGTACATGTGCAAACACAAAGTGGTAATCCCATTATGTGCCAGATCCCAAATTGCTGTTCCAACAGATTGTTGTGGTTTTTTAGAACATACTATACATTTTATTTTGAGAGTTATTACACAGGTATTCTATTATATGATAGACTGATTAGTGAGGAAAAAATCAACCTACCTCAGGCTCTCATTTCTTTCTGGGCATGTCAGTTTTGCAAATCTAATGAGGTAGTCTAGTTCTTTAGAAGGTAAATATATTGCACCATTCAAGCCACCTTTGAAGTCTTTCTGAACATGCTCTTGAGTGAAATTCTGTAGCACATACTGGACTTGCAGTATTGTACGCAGTTTTTTCTTCTCTGCTTCAAGCTTAGTTATAGTCTCCCGTCTCTGAGCCTTCCTCTGCGCTTTCAGCAGCTGTTAGAATACAAGAGTGAGTTGGCCCACTAGTCAGGGTATGATAACTGATTGGCCCTCCAGTTTCTAATTTCCAGTCCAGCACCCAGATTTATAAAGGTAGTTAGGCACCTAAAGATGCAGATAAGCGCTTACTGGGATTTACAAAAGCACCTAACCCATATTTAGGCACTTTTGTAAATCACACTAAGCAGGTTTCTGAATCTTTAGGTGCCTAAATACCTTTGCAAATCTGACTTAGTTTCTAACCTTTCACTTGATGCCAATTTCCTCTTTGGCCTACACTAAAACACGCAACAGTCATCTATAATAAGCCAATTATGTATTTGAGGTTTGTAAGCTATGAAGTTAAATTACTTTGAGTGCTAATTAAAAACATGATTTCAACTGTATCATGAATTCCATATATTCTGCTATGGGAAATTACATCATGAATCACTGGCATTTTGCCCTTCTCAGCTAGATTTTACATTACTGTAATTACATGTTAAAATATGTCGTTATGAATATGCTATACAGTGAACGCAAAAATAGTCAAAAATGCAAGGAAAGGTTTTGTATTGTAAATCATACTACTACTATTTACTACTGAAAGAGTACTTCAGTACAGAAGTTCCTAGTTGTCTCAGTACACCAGAACCCCAAAAATACTCCCTTGATTTTCCTATATTGACAAGACAAACATTTAATTACAAGAGTCCTAGGAGAAGTAATTTCGGTAACATGTAGTTTCCCGGTGTATTCTGTGACAAGGCCCCTCCAACATGTTTTGTGGCACATCTGTATCAAGCTCTGCAGCAAAAATTTAGTGATTTTCAAGTCATTCCAGAACTAAGTAAAAATACACTAAAGTTGCTCTATTTAACTACTGAGCAGTAACATTTGAGGACTTTGATTTGCAGCAGTGTAATGAAGGAATATCAGTTAGCATAGAAGAGCTGCAAGGAGTTCTTTTTTCTAGCGCTCACTTCTGGAACATTAAGCTTTACCACATTTTTGCAGAACCATACTTGGTAGAAAGACAAGACAAGGAAAACATGAGAATCCAGTGATTATGCTTCAATAAGGGAGTAACTAGCTATTTATAGCTTTTAGCTTTTCATGTAAACATCTTGTAATCTAATATATCCCAGGGAAGAACATACATTTACATGGAACAGCAACATGGAGAAGTAAATATTCTTGAAATACGAAATGCTCTTAAAAAGAAGTTAAATTTGAGAGAAATATACAGATGAGTGCAAGTTACATCCAGAAGTTTAAGAAACTAATAATGGCTATAAGTACCCAACTTATGATGGTGGCACAGCATGTAGCAACTTCCAGACTCAACTACTCTAGGAACAGTCTTTTAACCCTCTGCTTACCATTCACTGTTGTTCCTTCACTAGCCTAAGGACTAAGTTATACCTGAAACCAATACAAATGCAAGAGGAAAGACTTCTCTAGAAAGACTGCTTAGATCCAGCCAATGATAAGACCTGTTTTATGGAACCTTTCATATCCCAGATAAGGCAGGATAAGCCCTGGATTAGAACTTTTGACGACAACGATGTCTGTCAGAACACCAGTAGGCTAACTTCTACTCAAGAGAACCTCAAAGTTTCACATAATGGTGAAAGGCTTTGTAAAGTGAAGTAACATCCCCAGTTCTGGAATGTGAACATTGTATATGAGCCCCAAATACTGAGTAATTTTCCCATTAGTGTTTTTGGCTCTTCATAGCCAATATTTTCCATCTCTTTTCCATTGTTTATTTTGTGCTTGAAGCTAAGTTGACTTTGGAAGGAGTGGAAACTGAGTTCTTTGCCTTTTGCATACAGGTGAAGTATAATCTAGCTTCTGTAGTGAACTTCTGCACTTGGCCCACTAAGAACAGAGTTCAGTCCTGAAACTCAGACCAAAAAGGGTGGTTATTGTACAAATTGATCCTTGTCCACTTGAACCAGAACATCCTGGAGTCATCTGAAGTTGACTGCACTTTGGATAGATATCTAAGCAGTAGTTTTATGAAACTAGATGCTCTTAAATCACTGGCCTTCATGTTCTACCTACAGTATGTGCAAATGTCTGAAGTGATCCTGTACCTTGACCACACTTTCACCACTCTCCAGACAATTTCAGCTTTACAGTTAGATTGAGGCTATCCTGCTGTTCTACATGTTAATGTTACCTAGCCATAAAAATACTAGCTTTGCATTCTAGAAAATGAGGACTATCTGTAAGTCATGACTACCAGCTCTGTCTTTTTAGATTAGTACGTTAGACAAAAGTTCAGAAGCTGTGTGTAACAGTGTATCCGATTGTTTTACAGAGGTTAGAGCACAAAGAGTAGGTTTTACTTACATCTTGGCTAAGTCCAGAAAAAGTCTTTTGAAGCTCCTTGGCAAACTCCAAATTGTGTACCACTTCATCATATTTCTCCACTGCCTCCTGCAATAGGCAGATATCAAACTAGCAGTGCATTTACCATATTTTTAATCAGTGACTAAGTCCTAACAATTCTTATAGTAAACTTAATATTTTTCAACTGTTAAGCTAAATTATACAGCTTTTATTACAGGTTCAATTTTGTTTATACCATCAACTTTTAAGTCACCTCACATGTGAAGTATTTCCTATTGTTACACGTAACACCCAAGATTACCATACCTGAGGTTATGAAGAAACTCATTTTAAGGTTAGCTACTGCATAGACACTTTCACCATTTCCCCATATTCTTAACTGCAAACTCTCCAGGGCAGAGACTGTCCCTTCATACAGGTTTGTAGGATGCAAAGTGCAATGCTACCTTATCCCGATTGGGAAGTTTGGGCACTATTGTAAATTTGTATTATTCATCTTTCCCTTTAGTTTATGTCAGAGGGACAGTGACAGAAAACGCATCAAAATATAAAAGCAATTTTATAACCACAGACGCTCACAAAAGTAGCTTCCGGTACTGTTCCCTTAACTTCTTCAAATTAACTGAAGTTATATCCTTTTTAAAAGGTGTACAATATAGCTAGCTTCATGTTCATAGAATGCTTTTGGAAATTAGTCTTATAGAAGTCACATCTGGAAAAGGAATTCCTGTCTGCTTCTCTAACCAAAGTTTAGTTCTCATTCAAGACTAGATAATGGAGCTTCTCTGAAATAATCACTTAAGATAGACTTGGGAGTTCAACAACCAAGAAAGTGTATGTTTCATGAAACTGGTTTACAGCAACCCCAATAGTTGGAATTGTCTAGTTTTATTAAAAAGAAAAGGAGTACTTGTGGCACCTTAGAGACTAACCAATTTATTTGAGCATAAGCTTTCGTGAGCTACAGCTCACTTCATTGGATGCATTAAGTTTCAGAAGTGCTTTGGAGGTAGTAATTCCTGCAGTATTTCTAAGTTAAACAATAGAGCATTTTGCTATTACATGATCCCCAGAGTGAAAGCAATTAGTCCAGACTATTTGTAATTTATAATGTGACACTTTAAAGTTGGATTAAAGGGATGCTGTCAAGTTAATGCCAGACCACCTCAACTGGGAGCCTGTGTTTTGTATTCTTTACAATCTCAGAGTTCAGTTAACTCCTCCAGAAAAATATGCAGAAGAGTAAAAAGTTAAGTATTGGTTAGACTCAGGTCAGATATTTACCAAGATAAGAAGCATTTAGAATCAGGAAGAGCTAGTATACAGCCATCAATTGTACTTGCATAAATGTAAGCAGTCTTCCTTTTAGGCACCAGTTTACGTTCAACAATTTAAAACAGAGCACAGAAACTAGCTGGAAAATTTTACTACAGCTTCAATTTGTTTTTCTGCTCATAATGTTTTAAGAGATGTTACTGTATGTTACCAACTGTTTTAATGCCAATGACTTCACTTAAGGCAATAATTTTGAGACCAGGCCCTAATAGTGCAAATCTGATCATATAATATTGATGTCACGCTCTTATATTTAATAGCCAATTTCCAATTAGAAATAGGATTAAAGTGGATTCTTAATCACTTAATCTTTTCAAAAAGATGTTACTACTACAACACTAATGCTTGCACTGGGACAGAAATGAGTTCTCCAAGATGATACCACTTAACACTGATGTCCCTACATGGTTTCCACTCAGCATGAAGTAGAGTTCTTGAACTCAAGTTTAAGAATTTGTTCTGAAACTAGCCTCCACCATGACTGTCTCTAAATTAATCTCAGAACAAATAGTAGAATTTGAACATAGTAGAAGTTGCAATGTAAATTTAACCTCCTGCCCTAATTTAATATGAGAGTAGGGGTGGGCAAACTTTTTGGCCCGAGGGCCACATCAGCATTGTGAAACTCTATGGAGGGCTGGGTAGGGAAGGCTGTGCCTCCCCAAATGGCCTGGCCCCTGCCCCCTGACTGCCCCCCTCAGAACCCCTGACCCATCCAAACCCCCCTACTCCTTGTACCCTGACTGCCCCCTCCTGAGACCCCCCCGATGCTAACCACCCCCCCCGGGACTCCATCACCTATCCACACCCCCCACCCCACTGCTTGTCCCCAACCCCTATCCACACCCCTGACAGGCCCCCCAGGATGCCCATGCCTATCCAACACCCCTGTTCCCTGTCTGACTGCCCCCTGGAATCTCCTGCCCCTTATCCAACCCCTGCTCCCCACTCCCCTACCATGCCGCTCAGAGCAATAGGAGCTTGCAGCCCCACCACCTGGCTGGAGCCAGCCACACCACCCACGCTGCCCAGCAGGATCAGCAGCCCAGAGAGCTGGCAGGGGAGGGGGAACAGCAGGGGAGGGGCCAGGGGCTAGCCCCCCTGGCTGGGAGCAAAGGAGCCAGGCAGGATGGTCCCACAGGCCGGATGTAGCCCATGGGCAGTAGTTTGCCCACCTCTGCATTAGAGGCACATGCAAACACATTAGCTATAAGCAAGAAGGAAACAAGTTTTATTATAGGTTGCACAATAAACTTAATGATTAACATTTCAGTTTCTTGTATCTATTACATATTACAAGGTAGTCCGGGAAACTCTTTTAAAGGGCTGTAGCTAGAAAATTTAAGCTGTGGAATGAATGAGGGGAACATATCATGCTCCTAAGTATTCTGATAATACTACTATGTAAATCCCCTTGCATTATTTGCAACTTGCACATTGCAACACTGAATCCGAAAATGACTAGACAAGTGAAACTATAAAACCACTGATTTTCATTTTTTGATCTGAGATGCAAAAAGTGTCAACATTTTAAAAGCTACACTGTTAACCTAATGTTAGAAGTGGCTTTTTTCTTAACACTTTCAGTAATTAAACAATGAGAATTTAAAAATTCAGTCTCACTATAGGTCATTAATAGACAACTAAAAACCAGAAGACTAAGATGACTAAAATACTGGGAAAGCCTGTATCAAATGTGACAGAGCATTCTGTGTAACAAGCTTTAACCACGGTATAACTTTTTATATTAAATGTAAAAAGCTGTCCTAGAGCAACCCCATGCTAACTTTCCCTTTCAGGGAAAATTTTTTCTCGCCTGCAGCAAGAGGATTGAGAGAAGTTCATATGTGAGCTTCTTGGATGGAATTTTCATAAATACTAATATTCTGTGTGAGTGCTCCCCTTTCATCCTGGCTACTCAATCTCTGCAGGAGAGCAGCTTTTTCAGTCAGCCATGCATCACTCCAATATTGTATACCCTAAGGGACCAATCAGGTTCACTTAAGGATCTGTCATGCTCCCCACTTTCTGAACAAGTGTGCATGTGATAGTCCGCTTGCTTCACCAGGGACTTGCTAATCTCTTGTTCATTGTCCAAGTCTGTCATTTCTGAAATGAAACATGTGTTTAGTATTCACTAGCTTGGGAAGACTGAGCCCTAATTTGTGGGGAAAATTCACTCCAGGTGGTGGTCTGGAGCTCTCTATGGATCAAAGAGCTTGTGATTGCCTGTACCTTAACCACTCTGCAGGCTGAACAGACTTTCAAAGCTGCCACTCTAGCTCTTTAAATGTAATCTGCATATTTAAGAGCTAACCTAGTTTTCAAGAGACCAAGTGTTGGCTCCCAGTATTACACAAGAAATTATCAGTGTTAAACTTACTTTTCTAATGACTTTTATTCTTTCTCCATAAAGATGATGAGGAGCCACTTATTGACTACAAATTAGCCTGAAGTATGAAAAGCCATTCAGTTGTCTTGTACAATTCTACATGGTTCTACCTGGATCCTGCTCACTCTTTCCTTCCCCTCTCCCCCCACCTGCTCAAAAAAAATCTCTGTAATTTGAATGGCCTATCAAAATAGTCCAGTTTTTTAAAAAAAATAGTTCCTGATGTCCTCCTACAGCATCACAAACATCTAGATCCAGTACTGGGAACCTACCCACATCCAGACAAATTCTGGCTCTGATCCTCCAAATTCCACTGTCTAAAAAAGCCACTTCTAACATTAGGTTAACAGTTTAGCTTTTAAAATGTTGACACTTTTTGCATCTCAGATCAAAAAATGAAAATCAGTGGTTTTATAGTTTCACTTGTCTAGTCATTTTCATATTCAGTGTTGCAATGTGCAAGTTGCAAATAATGCAAGGGGATTTACATAGTAGTATTATCAGAATACTTAGGAGCACGATATGTTCCCCTCATTCATTCCACAGCTTAAATTTTCTAGCTACAGCCCTTTAAAAGAGTTTCCCGGACTACCCTCAAATTATGTTTGGCTACTGAATCCTAAAGAAAATAGGAAGAGCAGAAGCTGTTCCTCAAGAACCCAACCCTGCTCAAATAGCCTCAACTCCAATTAATCTCAATGGAAACTGAGTACACAGCAACTCTGCTCTTACATTAACAGCAGGCCGTAGCCCACACAACTCCAAGTGTAACTGGAACAATTTGATAGGCACAGAGGTCTACTTTTCATTTCAGATAATGAAATTTCACCTATTCCATTTCTAGGATGTTTTTAGAATAAAAAGGGTAGGAAAGACTAGATTAAATGTATTTGGTAATGATTATTAATTGCAGAATGGTCTTCTACAATTATTTGCATGTAGGTATTACTTAAAACAGTGCTTTTCAAACTTTTTTCCTAGCAACCCAGTTGAAAATTGGGTATGCCTGTGACCCAGAGCTGGGGGATGAGGGGTTTGGAGTGTGGGAGGGGCTCAGGGTTGGGATGGGGATGGTAATGAGGGGTTCAGGGTGTGGGAAGGAGCTCTGGGCTGGGACAGGGGGTTGGGGTACAGGAGGGGGTCAGAGCTCTGGGCTGAGGGTGCAGGCTTTGGGATGGGGATGAAGGGTTTGGGATGCAAGAGGGGGATCTGGGTTTGAGGGACTCAGGACTGGGGCAGGGATGAGGGATTTGGGGTGTAGGAAGGGGCTCTGAGTTTGGGGGACTCAGGACTGCAGTGCAGTGCTGACCAGAGCCACCACGACCCAGTCCCTTCCATTCCACAACTCAGTTCTGGACTGCAACCCAGTTTCAAAACCACTGACTTAAACACTATGTTTTGTCCTTCTTCCCTTTCTGTCATTCATCACTGTTTTTCAATGGTAAGCAACTCAGGACAGGGACTGTCTGTGGACAGTATATAGTAAGCATTACTGAAATACAAGTATTGTTTATCTGAAGCTGCTGCACTAAGACACTAGGGCTAAGTCAAATATGGTATTTGATACATAACCCAAGAAGCAGAAGTTTAATAAGCACTGCCATGAAGAATGACAATTCTGGTACCTTTGTCACAAGTTTGCTAAATATTTTTTAGACTTAACTTTAAAGATGGATTGTTATGCACTACAAAAAGTGCAAATTGACCATTCAGATGGTCAAAGTGATAAACTAAAGGATCTAGTTTAACAAGCCCTCAATTTTGATTTCCCCCCCACCTCCCTTTACTTGTCTACACTCCCCATATCATAGAAGATTGAACAAGTCAGTTAAGGAGATTAACAAAAGAATGCATGCTTTTAGGAATTTTGGAATTAGTTACACAAGTTCTAGAATCAATCTTATTGAGGGCAGAACAGTGAAAATGATAGTAGGCACTAAGCAAAGAATGATATTTGCCTTTTAAAAGAGGCAACATAATATTTCTACTAAATAAATTAAAGCTAGTTTCCTGAACTAGGTCACCCTTAACTGGCAGTGTTCCCATTACATTTCTTAGTGTAACTTTTGGTATGACATTCTACATGAACATGCTGCCATGCTTTTGATCATAAAAATACCAACAGCATTTAACATGGGACAATTTAAAAAAAGATATGCAGAGGGTTGTATTTCTTAGCCATCTACCATTTGTGTCCAGTTTCCCTTTGCAGCAGTATCTATGTCCTCCATTACACTAGCACTCAGCTGGCTTCTTTATATAAAGGAGTTTAACTGTTGTGGCAAAACAAGAAACCAGCTGAATCAATGAAGGCTCCACCTGGCCTCATCTCTGCCAATGGAAGATATTCACTGATCACAGTGGGACAACCACCAATAACTCTGCTCCTGACCTTTAGGCCACTAGGCCACCTTGGGATAATTCTGCTGCCAAGGCTATATGGGCAGCCTCAGGGGACTTGTCTACACTGAAGTTATACCGTGTTAGAACACAATCTTGAAGAGTTCAGAAAACAAGACATTAGGATTACTTTAGCTGGTCATGGCTAACCTTAAATTAAGCCCAGAGTTAATGTCAGTTAGATCACAGTTAACATCACCATCCCTATCTACACCAAGTGCTAAGCCATATTTATCATGTGTTAGTTACCACAACTGATGGTTATGTTTTAACATGATGTAATTTCCCAACGTAGACAAACCCTTGATGGATACCACCCCAAAGACTGCAACTGCAGATGACAGGTTGAAGGCATAACAGATACTTAGTGACAGGTGGAGATCATGTGCTTAAAGAAATGGGACTTGACACATGCTCTGAAATGATGTCTGTTTACCTCAGTACCCAATTTGAAAGTTAAAAACAGGACAAATTTTTAGGGCAACCCACAACTGTCACTTTTCAGCTTGTCTACAAGAAGCAAGCCTATTTTGTTTTGCTTTGTGAATACTATTATGCAAATTTTCTGGTGGTACTTAATGCAACTTCTATAAAGCCATCATTGGTAACAATTATTCAATAGCATTCCTCAGCAACTTCAGCCTCATCTTCAACATGTCTGAAGCTTTCAAATATTACCCTACACAAAACTATTTACCAAGACAAGTAAGCAAACTCACCAACTGATCCTGATTGAGGGCTTCTCCCTTTTTCAGGCGATCCCTATAGTCTTCAAGTTTGAGCTACGAAGAAAAGATTTTCAATCTGTTATATATTGATTATGCATATATCATGGAAAGAAATTCAGCTTTTCCATGTATATCCTGAGCTTCAGTTGACATGCTGCAACTAAAAATAATGTCACTGGTTCTGTCCATTTTTCCCCATCAAATTCAAGCTTCTCTTTCAAGGCACTGCACAACTCTGCCTATATTTAAGCCACCACCACCTACTTTATGCCTTATGGCCTGTCATCTCTTCTTGTCTCTTTGGTCTCACTTGCATTGTCATGCCTTTCATATTCCTTCCTAGGCCTTTAGCTAGCTTCCTTTATCTGTAACATAGGTGCCCTGACTCATTCAAATCCCTCCTCTCAGAGTGCCACTTTTGTCTAGCTTTCCATAACTGAACTGCACTCCAGTGTAGGCTCCTATTCTGACTACCTTATTCTCAGAATAAAAAACCCAAGATCTATCCAAGTTCTATATGCAGTATATTTAGAAACTAATCTTTTATAATCCTCATCCTGCCCTTTCCACTGAAGATATTCAGTGCAGGGACTACACATTGCTGTTAAGTTCTTGACTAATTCATTATATACTAAAAGCTACAAAGACTTTCATTAGCCTTAATAAGTTTTGCAAACATAAGACTTGCACAAGAAACTCAGCACTACGAACCACAGTAATAAATACCACCCCTTGAGGGTATGCAGCCAAATAAAACGTTAACTACTTATATGTACCAATACTATGAGCATAAGAAGCTAAGGAAAAGAATGCATCCTCTTTCAACTATTTGAGTATTAATTTATACTGATTTTTTGCATGACTATGAAAGGCCCTACTGTAATGCACATGCAAAGGAAGAATCAAGGATAGCAGGGAAATATCAAGGTTAAATCTATTTGTGCAGATAGAATACCACTGTACAGTATGTGGAATTGCTTTAAAGAAATTAAAGCTACTGGAGGAAAAACTCCAGTAGAAGGAAGGGCACTAGGCTGCTGCCTACTGCATGAGCTATGCATATCCCCACATTTCTTAGCCAAATACAGGTTTGAAGTAAAAAGGGTATTTTAGAGCACTAAAATATGAAAAGTTTGAACTCTGGTGCAAAAATTCAAGCTTATTTTCAATGAACTTTTAAAAATGCATCATCTTGATTGATAACAGAAAAAGATTCTTCCCAAGTGTTTTAAAGTAACATGTGAAAACAGCTTGAGAATGCAAGGGCCATCTCAATCAAACATTTCAGTTGCAATGCTATAAATTATCCAGTTGTCAGACAAATCTTAAATTAGGAATTCAGACATTCACCTACAGTAAGCCATAAAAAGGGCACCTCTTGAGTCCTTCAAAGTGACAGCTCCTTTCAGACTGCTAAGCTTTTTACTAGAGCTTCAAAATGCTTAAAGTCAAAATGAGAAGATGAAAAGCAGAATACTTTTGCAAGATTCTACATGCCCATGAAGTCCAGGCCTCAACATCTATAAAAAGTGAAGTGCAATACATATTTAATATGACTTTGCACTTCGGAGTCATGTTTTTACATGCATCGCTGGATCTTAATATTAGATGCCTATAATCAATACAACCAGAATACGAAGTTTTCCACAAGTCTGATTATGGGTTAGATTTTAACTAAACTAATTCTATTTGTAAATCCAATTTAATCCATTAAAGGGGTATTCTCTTGCACACTATTCAAGCTGTGAAAACTACAGCAGCTGTACAGCAAAACCAACTACTGCAGAAAACAAATGTTTGAAGCTGACTTATCTAGCCATCTACATTTACATAGCTTCTACATTTGAGACAGTAATGTTACAAATATATGCAATTTTAAATACAACTAATCTGATTCCTCTTCAAATATATCTAAACAAAATCCAAGATGTACAAAAATCAGCAGTGCTATATATTACTCTGATGAAATCCCAAACAGAGGACACCTTATTGAGAACTGCTGCTGAATATGAACTGCTTTTATTGATTTTTATACTAGCTGCAGCAAACTCATTATATTACATACTCTATAGGTATGTAAGATAAAAATAGATTCTTATAGCAGGATTTAAAGTTTACTATTGATGAGCTCTAACGTAAACTTGATATTTAATTATCAATTTCTTCAGCACAGCAAAGAAATAAGTTACCTTCTTTTTCTCAATGTTCCTGATCTTGTGTTTGAGGCAGATAAGTCCATTATCAATGTAAGTCTCATATGCCTGGGAAGGAGAGGCAGCAGAGTTCAGAGCAGACTGCAGGGGGCTCAGGGGAGGCTGGTTCTCCCCAGGTTGGCTTGGGGTCACCTGCTGCTTGGCCGGCTTCATGCTCTTGTCCTCCCCCCCTTCCGAGTGGCCTGAAGGCGACGGGCAACGGAAAGGGGATTGGGAAAGCTGCACCATTGAAACAGATGGGCCTGCCAAAAAAATTGTTTGTTTAGCTCTCTTCCCCTTTCCTAGAACTACAGCATTTGTATAAGTATTTACACTAATAAAGCCTTAAAACATGAAATTAAGACCCATATAAAAATCAACATAGAATCTTCCCCATTTCTTCCCCCTCACTCCCTTGAGAGTATCAGAAACAGGAATTTCAAACCAGGAAACACTTTACATTGTATAAATCTCCCCACCCATCCCGATAACCGAAATCCTTCACACAGGCAGTATTAGGTAGTGCAGGGGGATGATTCCAGAAACACAAGTGTCCATATAAAACTAGGCCAGTTCCCTGCACTCACAGGGGAAAAAACTGCAAGTAAGCAACTGCAGATTCCACTCCCACCTACCAGCCCCAACATGCATTTAACTAGTGTAACTGCAGATTCAGTCTTCTCCCTCCCAACTCCTATTGAAGTGTTTTGATGCAGCTCTCACCTTACCTTCATGACCTTATGAGCAACCCAAGAAAACATTTGGATAAAACAATGCACATTTTAAAACCCAACTGATTAGAGGCAGAAGAGCTGTCAAGTAAAGAAAGCTCTAGCCCTAAAGCCAAATCAGCAGCAACTGATTTGGCTTGAGAAAGCATCAGCCTACATCCACAGCCCAAGAATATCTTTAGGCTGCGACAAGAAAACAAGTTTTGGGGGAGGGAAAGGAATTTAACCTTGAAAGCAGTAGGCATTTCTAGACAAGATTCGCAACCTACCGGTCTTTAGTAATGACTGATCACGCTCATTCTTAACTTTGCCCGTTAACCACCAGGCCAACCCCTGCTTAGGGGAGGGGCTCACACAGGAACCCCAAACTGAATTTAAAGGGAAAGCAGCAGATTCCTCTCCCCTTTTGACTCCCTTCTCAAGCCACCTGCAACAGAGTCGGGTGTGTGTGCAAAGTACCAGCTGATATCAAGCACCACCGCTCCCCTTCATGATGAGCTAAGAGGGAAACTTGCAGCCGTACACGCGCTTGTTGTCAGCGCCTGCCACGAAAGCATGTTAAGGGGGGTGGGGCAGTTTTAAGGGGGGGCCTGCTCTGTCCCCCCGCCCACCCCACAGCACTAGAGGGGGAGGAGAGGGGCAGCCTCGACCGCCGGCGTCCCCCTCCACTCCCACGGAGCCCTTCCCCTGGGACGGGACACTTGAGCGCAAGGAGCAGCTGCAGGACGCCCCGCCGCATGCCCGGGGCGGGGCGGGCAGCGCCGAGCTCCAGCAGCCCCCTGCGCGCGCGGGGCTGGCGGCACCCAACGCCCGGCTGGCTGCAAAGCAGCGCGCAGCGGGGGCCGGAGAGAGGAGCCCCGGGATCGCCTCCCAGCACCGCCTGGGGAAGGGAGGGGAGAAGATGCTGCAGCCGCCGCCGCCGCCGCCATCCCCACCCATAGCGCCAAGCGCCGGCCGCTGCAGCTGGCTCGGGGATTCAGCAGCGCCGCCGCCTGAGTCCGCTGCTGCCACCGCGGGGCTAAGGAGGACGCTGCGGCGACGCCGCCGCCGGAGCCGACGCTATAAAAACCCCCTCGCTCCCCGCCCCTCACCTCACTAGCCGAGCAAGCTCCGGCCCGCCCTGCCGCCCGCCTCCCCCCTTATATACCCTCCTCCCGCCCCGCCGGCCGGGAGAAAAGAGGGAAGGGGCGGAGCCTTCATGTGAGGTCACCGCCCTCCTTCCAATCGCCGGCTCTTCTCGCCCGTCCCTCCGGCCCCCACCGCGCGCCATCCCCACCCCCCACGTGACCGGAGAGGACCGTTATTGGGGGCGGGCGCGAGGGGAATGGCCCCCACCGTCTCTTTCATTCCCCTGCCTCGCCTGAGGGGTGGCTGAGGGGGCGGGGCTACAACTCCCGGCTCCCTGCCCGCTCGTGGGAGCTGGGTGTAATGAGTTGGGTGGGTCTCAGCCTGCTGCCCTGTCTTGCACAAATCAGCACGCTTCACCCCTTAGCTGGCAGCAGCCTGAGCAGAGCGCCAAGGACAGAGGGACTGTGCAGTGCAGAAAAGGGCCTTAGCTCCATGACTTCCTCCACCGGGAAGAAAAGTGACAACTGAATGTCCTGCAATGAATAGGACTCATGACTCTTGTGTGAGTCCAAGTGGCTCCTTCCCGAGAGCACAGTCCATGTGCATGAGCAAGTTATGTCAGGAGATTATGACATAGACTCCAATTCTATTCTATAAAGGCTCAAATATGACGTAGAGGTGTCCTTTCTATACAAGTTTAGCCGATTACAGTGATGGGACCAGGCACAAAGTTCCTCTCTGAGGGCCTTTGAATTTGGGATTTTGCTTCATGCCCATTTCTAATGGCAGCTAAATTGCTTTCCTATCAAGGAGAGATTCAACCAGGTCAGAATGGAGCCTCATGGTAAAACTTTTACTGCTGATGATCATCTCTATGGGAAGGATAGATGTGTCATATATGTAGGACCCAATCATACCAGCACTAATTAGCTGGAGCAGTGCTTATTATTGTGAGTAGCCCCACCAAGTCAATTAAAATTGAAAATAAATAATAAAAGTCACAAAGTTAAATAACATTCATTGGTTAATCTCTGACAATGTGATCAGGACTGTGCAATGGATAAAAATCCAACCTCCACCTCATATAGTTTGCAATCTTGCAAGGGATTAGACAAGGAAAAATGAAGAAGACAGCACACTCTGGGAAGCCCAGAGGGATAAGTAGGAGTTACATTCTCTGTGGTTCACTTCTTGTGGGCACCACCTGAAGAAGTAATGAATAGTACAGAGAGCGAGTGAAATAAAGCGGTATTAACAAGAGATTTGTTTTAAAAAGATGGAGGGTCAATAAGGATACAAGAAGGATTTTCCAGACTGGTCTTTCAGATACTATTTTGGACAGGTGCCACTTTGTCTCTCTAATGTAGAGGAACTGCAGAAAAGGAGGCTATCACACAACTGAGAGATTGTGTAGAGAAGTAGAGAGGAGATTGGTGCTGGATGATCAGAGAGGGAATAGGAGAATAGAAAACAGACCCCAATCCTGGAAAGAGGTCCGCTCACACAGATCGAACGGCAGGATCTGCAGAGCTGCCAGCTCTTACAATTTTATCACACATCTTGTATACTTAGTGTTTTTTCTTAGAGCCCAAGCTCTTGGAGTCAAGTGATTTCACGAGAATCTCAGCGATCATTTAAATAAAAAGCAAATATCTATCCTTCATGGTTGTGGAGAAAAGCTTGAAAATATGACCTGACCCATAAAAAGATCCCCTTTTTTTCATTTTTAGAAATCTCATGATTTTTAAGCCAGTCTCATTATTTTGGGGAACCTGAGTCAAGATTTCTGAATGTTTGGGGTTGGCAATACTGGATCCATGCCTTAAGATTTTCCTTTCTGGATAAGACCAATGTTCAGTCTTGTTCCCTCTGGCAGTGAGCACTATAATATTTTCTTGGTCTTCCAAGCAGACATGCTTACGTTTTTACACCATGAGTAGTCTTAACTACGCACAGGGTGAAATCTGGCCCCACTGCAGTCAATAGGAGTTTAGCTGTTGACTTCAATGGGGCCAGGATTTCATGTAGGGTGCACAAACAAAAATGAGCTGGCACATCTTTCTAGGCTCAGAGACTTATGCCATGTCTACACTATGGGGGCTATAGTGGCAAAGCTATGATGTCCTAGCTATGCTGACATAATCTGATGCAGCCTACAGTGACGGAAGGAGGTTTTCTGTTGCTGTAGGAATACCACGTCCCTGAGCATTCTTCCATCAAGCTAGCTGCATCTACACCAGACGTTAGGGCAGCATTCCCACAGAACTCAAGGGGTGCAGATTTTCCACCCTCCCTGAGTACCATAGGTTATGTCAAAGTAAGTTTTAAATATAAGAGAGGCCTTAGATTGCAAGCTCTTTAGGGCAAAGACTACTCTTTGCATATGTTTGTACAGAATCTAGCACAATCTAATTATAAAATTAATTCTCAAATAGTACAATAACAATAATAATTAATACAGAGGAAGGCAGCTGGGGTGAGCCTAGAAATTGTAAGGATGGTGGAAAAAAATACTCGAATGAACCTTTGAAGTTGGGAAATTGTACAAAAGAGAAAAAAGATCTGTGAAGAAGACTGGTATAAGTCCATGCTGGATTTTAAAAACAATTATATGTTTTGAACTTCATTCTGAAATGAGTGGAGAGCAAGCGAGTTATTTGAGATTGAGACTCTTTGTGAAGTTAAAGTGTTTATAGTTAGTCTTTATAATATTGAGCACAAAAAAAATTGTTTTACAAGAACATTATTAAGGTTGCTAAGTCAAGTACTCAAATGTTAGGAAACATCAGAATTGCCTATGCAACCTTAATTGTGACCCTGGGTATGTATATATTATGATACAGCCTTTAATTGCATGCTATTTGTTTCATAAGACTCCCACCTCATTCAGTGCACAAGACTCGGGAGTCTTGGATTCCATTCCAGGCTCTGGAGCGGAGTGTGCTCCATTGGACACAGGCTGTTCTACCCATTTCCTTTCAAGCTTGATGCCATCTAACCTATCCCTTCCAACCTGCCTGTCCCAGTCCTGTCTCTTCCCTGCCCCGACTTCTTTTCCCAGTCCTATTCTCCTTGCCTACCCATCCCTAGTCTCCCCTTCTCAGGCTTCTCATTCCAGTCTCCTTCCCAAGCCTGTCTTAGGGCTTGTCTTCACGTACAGCACTACAGCCAGGAGCAGATTAGGGTTTTGTGGGGCCCCTGGGCCAGAGCAAGTTGGGGGCTTCTCCCCATCCCTTCCACCTGCAGCCCCCCCACTCCCTCCCCAGTGCTACTGACCCTGCTCCTGCGTTGGGCAAGCCCCCGCACCCCAATCCCGCTTCCCAACAGGAGCGCCGGGTGGGCAGAGAGGGTTGGGGTGTGGGGGTGCCCATTTTCCTGGGGGCCCCCAATTGGCCGGAGTCCCTGGGCATGGGCCCTGTTGGCCAGTGGCTAATCCACCACTGGCTACAGCAGCACCACTGTAGCACTTTAGTGAAGACGCTACTCCCGTTGACATAGTTAATCCACTTCCCTGAGCGGTAGTAGGTATATCGACGGGAGACGCTCAGGGTTGTGGATTTTTCATACCCCTGAGCTACATAGTTATACCGATGTAGGTCTGTAGTGTAGACCTGGCCCTAACCTCCTCCTCTGGGCTCATTGTCTGAGTCTCACTCCACCTCTGACTGTCAGTTTGTCCCCCTCCCCAGACCTAGTCCTAGTCTCCATATTCAGCCAGTCACAGTCCCCCTCCCATCCGATCTACTGCACCCCTCTCCCTATTGGTTCCTAGTCCCAGTCTTCCCTGGCCCCTCACCTACTCATCCAATATCAATGCCCCCCCCCCCGATAATTGCCTTCCAGTGTCCTGTTTCCTATTCACAGTCTCTCCCCTCTCCAGCTCACAGTCCAAGCCTGCCTTCCCCTTGGCTCCCAATCTCCTTCTGCAGCCTGTTCCAGTCCCTCCCCTCCATCTCTCAGTCACAGTTCTCTCCCCCCACCCTTCCAGTCCCCATCTCACCAGACTTCCAACCTATTCCTTTCCCTTCCCCCAGACCTGCTTTTCTCCCTTCTACATCCAAACCAGACAGCTTCCTTCTCCATGTTTCCTGGGTGCCAGCAGAGAGGTCATAGGGTGCACAGGATAGACTTCCTCCTCTCAATTCCAATACCCAACCCCACCCCAGCCGAGAATAGTTGAGACCAGTCGTTATAGGGAAAGTCCATTGTGATGTTATCTGATTAAAATATGACCATGTAAATCATTGTGGATACCACTGTTATATAATTGCAGCAAATCCTGTACAAGTGTGACACGTGGCCAGAAAGGGTTAAGCATCCTGCAGGATAAATGACCCAAAGTCAACCATTAGAGACGTTAGAAAAGTACATGAATGGTAATTAGGGCCACTCCATGCTAGAATTGTATTGTATTGCTGTATTGTTAGAGAATTGGAGGTGATGCTAATTGTATGTGTGTACTTATATCTTGTTAAATGTTAGCCATGTAAACAGACAGTTCCTGTCTGTCACTAGCTATTGATTCAGAGATCAAAAGGACATATTAACATTTAGATGAACTGTAAACATAGGATATCGCTGTGTTTGTCTCTCTTTGAAATAGATAGCAAATTACCTGAAAAAGATGGAAACCGGGCAATTGCCTTATGTTAATATGTATAGATAATTACCGGTAATGGCGAGGCTTAGGAAATAGATCTATTTCAAAGACTTCATAATTGCCTATTGTTCACCTGACGATTCTGAGCTGTCAAAGAAGATGTGAAACTGTATAAGAATGTCTGGGGTCCTGATCCTTTTTAGCTCAGATCTGCTTGATGCTTCATGCAGGGGAAGCTTCAGGCCAAAATTGAGATCTCCAGTCCTAATCTGGAATCACCCTGAATATGAACGTTGGACTATAACGTATGAACTAATTCTGGAAGAACTCTTTGCAACTACAAAGCTTACCATCTCTACTAAGAACTGTACTCATGCCTATATGTATAGTGATCTTTTAACCAATACTCTCTCTCTTTTCTTTTTTAATAAATGTTACTTTAGTTAATAAGAATTGGCAGTAAACTTGTATTTGAGTAAGAGCTGGAATATTCATTAACCTGGGAGGTAATGTGTCTGATCCTAGGGATTGGTAGAACTTTTTTATATGATGAATAAGATTTTCAGTAATCCTCATCATATTTGACTTGGGTGTCTGGCTGGAGGCCTAAGGCTGGGTTGCTTTAAGGGAACTGTTTGGTTGGCTTCTGGGTAACCAGAGAGGTATTAAACAAGCTGTTTTATGCTGGCTTGGTAAATCTAAGTATTGAAATATCCACCAGCCTTGGGGATTGTCTGCCCCATTCTTTGCAGTTCATCCTAATTGAGTGACCTCAGTTGGCTCCCCTGGGACTCTGGTCACATCCACCTTCACCCCTGTAGCCCTGGGCTGGAGGAAGCATGCTCAGTCACTCTGCAGGGCGGGCACATGCAGTTTGGTCAAATGGCAGTGCAGGGATGGAGCAATATTCTCACCCGATGCACTCTTCTGAGATTTTAGCTGCTGAAATCAAAGTGTCTATGTCTACTTGTGCAAACTGTGATTTTTTTCCAAAGGCTTATAACTTGGCCAAATTTAGGCAGATTTCATGGTGACAGAAAAAGGTACATCCTTGATACAAGGGCCAACCGCCTGCCAAATTTCAAGTCCTTGCTCCCAAGTATAGGGGTGCTAGAACATTTCAAAGAAAACTTCTGAAAATTTTAACATGGGCTAAACAACATATTTTGGCTGAAATTTGCCAAAACACTCAAAAATTAGGAAATGCCAGAATTAAGATTGCTTGTGCAACCTACCTTATTTGGCTCTCTGATGCACATGTATTACTATACAGTTTTTAACTACATGATCTTATGCTATTTTTCCACAGGATCCCTGCCTCATTCAGTGCACAGGAGAGACCTGCCCCAAGGTTGTGCAGTGAAGAAGGCTGTTGACTGTACGATCCTTGCAAAAGTTGGAAGGTTGTAGTGAATGAGACAGGGCACTTCAGGAAGACAAAAGGCAGTCTCATGTTTAAGGCAGTTGAATGCTGCCCTGGGGGACTGGATTTATCTCTATCTATACCACAGAATTCCTGTGTGATGTTTGGTAAGTACTTGTCACAGGTGATTAATTGTGTGTTCCTCATTTTCAAGGTGCCCACCCTGAGACCTGGGGTCTGATTTGCACAAGTGCTGAGCGCTCGTAGTTGCAACTGAAGTCTACGGGACCTGTGCTTTGAACATATAAATTGGTATGCAATTTAACATATCTGAAAAATTAGGACCTAAGCATCTCAAATTAGACAACTAAAATCAGTGGCCTCTTGACCTCTCTGTGCCTCAGTTCCCCATCTATAAAATCGGGATAATAGCACCCCCTTCTCACCTCACAGGGGTGTTGTGAAGATAAATTCATTAATGTTTGTGAAGTATTCAGTTACTATAGTGATGAGCACCATAGAAAAGTCCATCCAGCAATTAATAGTTTTATATTTAGAGTAGGATTTACAAGTGTGTAGTAAATAAGGCCTGGGGTCCCCCACTGAACAGTAAGGAGAAACCAAAATATTGACTAACTGCTTATTCAGTGAGCACCATAGATCCTGTGCAATGAATAAAGCAGAACTCCAGTGGAAAAATGGAATGTGATGACATAATTAAAGACTGTATTGGGGACAAATTATGCTTGCAACCTTAATTCTGGTGTTTCCTAATTTCTGAGTGCTTGACTTTGCATCCTTATTGTTCTTTTAACATAGCTTTTGTGTGTAGTTCAATAATGAACTGCCTAGTTTATTTAATGAAACAATATAAACCAACTGATTCTTTCCACATCAAATCTTTATTATGTTATTATTATTTATTATTAATAATAATTAATTTTTGGTAGTGCCCCAAATGGGCTCAGTTCTTCCAAAATATAAAAGAAGGCACTGTCCCTACCCTGAAGAGTTTAGTACTAACAACAATGTTAGTGCTTCACGTGTTCAAAATTCCATACAGCCATGAGCTAAATTTTTCTCACAACGCTGCAGCGAGGCAGGCATGGTAAGTATTGTCATTCATCCCTCCTCTTCCATCATCTCGCAGCGGAGGCAGGACAGTCAGCATTATACTGCCACCTGTTGAGAAGCAAGGAGGCAAAAGAATTGTGAGACCCTGGCCCTATTTGTGTAGGCTTGCGTCCATCCCCTGTCCTTCTCCAGTTTTGTTTTTTTTCTCAGAAGCATGGAACCTTTGCTTCAGCCCCTCTGCTGTCTCTGTGTGAAAGGGTGGACAAACCCCACATTGAGGAATTAAGGGTGCAGGAACAACTCTGGGCCTGGGAAGCCCTGACCGCCCAAGCCCGCTGGGCATGCACCAGTTGGAGGAGGGACTTAAAAGGGAGTCTCTTCAGCACAGCAGGGTGGTGGGTGGAGAGAGACACACCTGCACTCATTGCTGCAAAGGGACTACCAAGGGAGTGGGGTCTGCAGCACAGATCCAGGACCCCCTAACTTGCTGAGACCCATGGACTTAGTTTGCTAAGGACAACTGCAAGACATGATATGTCCGGGGAGGGCGAGACAGAACAGTAGGAGGAGACCTAGGAAAAACATTAGCTGGGCCCCCAGGTAGCAGACACCTGCATTATGATGCTCATGGGGGCCGCTGGGTCAGAACCCGGTGGAGTGGGAATACTCAGGTTCCCAGACCGCTAGGTGGTGCCGCTGCCACAAACTCTGACTACTAGGTTGGGAGGCTCACCTTGCTCACAGCTTAAAAAAAATCTAGGGAAAAGAAAGAAGATAAATAAGTACAAAGTACAAGGATGAAACAAAAAGATAAAGAACAAGAGAAGATGAAAATGCCTGTCTCAATGCCCAGCCAGCATTTCCCTGCCTCCCCTTCCAATGCTTTATAGCAGTATCACCAGACGCAAGAGTGCCTGAGATTTAGTTTGCTCCGCAGCTCCTCTTCTGACTGTGGAAAGACCCACTCTGGCAGCCCCTCTTTCCTCTCTGATTTGTCCTTCACTATTTCCAGCTTCCCTGGCTCCCTGGCAGGCTCCTGCAACCACTGCACATGTGGACCCTCCTTCCTTCTCCCCTGCCATGGGGATCCTGATGCTTCCCCCTTTCTCTCTCAGGGCTCTCTGGAGGCCTCCATTAAAGCAGTACTAGCTACTATATCCGTAAGCTTCGAGTTCCTTCCCTTTGGGCCTCATTATTATTAATCATGTTTATTATGGCACTGCCTAAAGGCCAGCCAAGAATGGGGCTCCATTGTGCAAGGCACTGTACAAACACAGAATAATAAATGGTCCTTGCCCCAAGCAGCTTCCAGTCTAAATCGACAAGACAGCACAGGATGGGGGAAGGGGTAGAACACACAAGCAGAGTGAACAATATTATGGCAGCAAATGGCATATTAGAACCATGATTTATTTTCATATATATTTATTTTGGGGTTGGTTTAGTTAGGAGGGTGGGTTCAGCTAGGAAGGCATCAGCTAGATGGAAAGAAAAAGGGAAGAAAGTGAGAGGGATGGGGCAGGTGTGGAGTAAAGCTGAAATGAAAAGACTGAGGGCAGATGAAGGGTGGCCCTGGCTGGGCCCCATTTTACCTGTCTTCCCCAGTGCAGCCCCCACCTATACATTTCTTTTCCCTCTGAGAGTCTGATTTGAGGAGTCTGATTTAGCTCATGCTCAAATAAATTGGTTAGTCTCTAAGGTGCCACAAGTACTCCTTTTCTTTTTGATTTGAGGAGGATATCCAGGGTTCAAATGCTCTTCTATATGACCAGATTCACAATCCTGACCCCCCCTGTGGAATTGACCCCTATAGATGATCTTCCAGTATCTCCCAGTGTGGACTCTCCATATCCTCAGGGCCATGCGTATGGAAACTCCTAAAGCACAGCCCAAAGAATGTGAAAGTCAAAAGAAACCTTCCACTATGACAACTGAGGTCGCTTTCCCTCTGCACTTGGCTATCTTAGATACTGTCTGTAAGGATTAGGACCTAGACGCTGCCACGACGTGCTCCTAGGACCAGGGACTATTCTCTCTCCTCCAAAGAAGCTGATAGGATTTTTATTACTCCCAGGGAAAATAGTAATGTCACATCCATTTTCCTTTTTATTGATACCCACTCAGCTTTGATCTTCTGGGACCTTCATATGGACCTGGAGAAAGCATCCTTGCTTGTGTCCCCCCCTTCAATCTAAGTGAGATCCCAGCTACCCTCTCAGACTCAGTTCTGATTCATTTTAACAATGATTCTTTCAGACCATACCTCAGTCATCTCTGCAGTCCATGAACCTTTTTCCATACTATCACCCGATGCTACAATTGAAAAAAATCCAGAACCCTCTTTTCCCATCTAACCACAAAGAAAGGGAGGGCAGCTGCCGTGCCTGGACCTGCTTGTGACTCCCAGGTTGAGAACCCACTCAGTGTTTCCCCCACCACCATCTCCATAAGATGATAAACACAAACTTGACACAGAGCTAGTTGAAATGCTGTGTTACCAGAATTCCAGATACCCGCAATCCTGCAAACTGTTGCACACCTGAGTAATTTTATGCACATGGAACTATGCATGCATCTAAACTAATTCACACACAAAGGTGTGTGCAAGGTCATTGCATTAATGAATATCCAAGCGATTCCAGGTGCAACATGTGATAAACCACTGTCTTAAACAGGTTTCCTTTACACAGTAGGTATTTGAGTGAATACATTGTCAGACCTTGCGACCTCACAAAGTCCTAATGAGGGAGTTAATCTGGGAGGGAGAAAAGCAAAATTATTAGTGCAGAAAGCTTGAACAATGCAGGGTTTTTATTATAAAGAGCATCTTCTACAATCTGTTTCATGACTCTATCTTTATCATGTAAATAATTTATAACAATACACGTGAAATAGCACTATATTTATGTGGGACAGAGCTAAATGTGAATCTAAAATAAAGGACCAGTGAGTAAGCTATTGGTCATAGGCAAAACAATAAAGCAGAGTCTTCTGCAGTCCTTTGACAAAGGCAATGAAATTTATGGAATTGGGCGTATCTGACTATTGCACAGTTGTGAGTCCTTCAAGGTTGTAATTTTTACTGAAAGGACAATACTCCCCTCCTGAACATAACCAGAGCCTTAGAATTATCATTCACCTACCTGCTTGCTTTCAACTATTTAAGCTTTTAAAATAATATGAGGCCATATTCTGAGCTTTATTTTATCATTGCACTGAAAAAATATTTTATTTGTCCCCTCCTCTCATTTTTATTTCCCAATATCTGTACAGAAAGATTTTTAAAAGCCCCCAAACCAATCCTTCCCCTCCCCCTGTCAATCCATCCTCTTTATCTAGCTGAATCAATGTCACTGGAAGTAAGATTTTGGAATAAATTAGCAAGAAGTTCCCAAAGGTTCTGGGTTTGGTATAGCAGGAGTAGAGAAGAGGTCAGATGTGATGCACATCAAATTAAGCTACTTAATGGGATCACAGATGTCTATGGTCTTGATCCTAAAAACATTTCGGCTTAACTTTATGCATGAGTGTAGTCCCATGAAGTTCAATGGTACTACTCATATACATGAAATTAAGCATATGCATGTGTTTGTAGGATCAGGGCCTATGTTTCTTGAGACCACCAAAGACTCATTGTAGAAATCAAAGTATGAAGGGCTTTATTTTTAGTCTAGGAATATCCGTTAATGTTTGGTCTAAGAAAATCACAGCTGTAATGAAGCTGTTACTTAGTCTAATGATGTCCTTTAAAAAGATCATTTAAATAGATAATCACCAATAAAAATAATACTAATACACTTCTAAATTATTAGGGCTGCATTCAGCCCCTCATTACACACAACTCCCAGTGGGGTGAATGGGATCTGAGTAACTGCAGCACGTGAAAGCAGAACTTGGTTCTTAACATTTTTCTGAGCTATTAAAATAAATGAAATGGATATTAATTTAATTGTCTTCCTCCCCTCCCCCCCATTTTCATTTCCTGGCAGCATCTATTGGGAGTAGAAATTCAAAGGCTCTCTTACAATCTCTCTTTGAGTAGAAACTAATCTGATGTTTTTCTTAGCATATTAATTGGTTTTGCCACAGTATGCAATCTTGAAATGCAATATTTTGGTTAAGAACTTTGAGTTTTAAACTGATGGTTTTCTGAGGAGTACAAGGGCTGGAATTTCATTGCATTCAGAAGCCACAATAGGTGTGGATGGCATTTGGTCCCATAGGCTGCTGTTCCAGGCCCTGATCCAGCAAAGTATTTAATTATTTGTTTAACTTGAAGCAGTTGAGTGGTTCCATTGACTTCATTAAGATACTTCCTTACACCATTTTTGTTTTTATTGTGAGTTAATACTGGTTTTCTTTGGAAAACTGGGCTTAAAAAAAATGATGATTTTTCCCCCTCACAGGAATTATGGCTTCAAGGGGACCACTCATGTGCAGAAAGTTAAGCACATGCTTAAATGTTTTGCTGGGTCAAGGGCCTTGACAGCTTCCAACTGTAGCGGCTGTACGCTAATGGGACAAGGGCAGTAGAACACTTCCATTAAGATTTTTGAATAATTTTTTGTACTGTTCTATTGATATTATATAGATTTTTTAAAGTTATAAACAGAGCTCAAGCTACAGATCCTGATCAAAGATTAATTGGTGTTTTTGTAGCACTATGAAGATGTAAAGCACTTTGTTAAGGGGTCTACTCACGGCAGGTGCGCCTTCTTGTGGCTGGGTCTGAGAACTAGCTCTTAACCCATCTGCCGTTCCCTTCCATTGGTTGCTCGTGCTATGGCCCCTTTCTCTCTCCATGATGCCCTCTTTGTGACTTGGCCCTCAGGTCGTTATATAGTTCCACCTTCTGGGGTAACAAAGTCACACTGGAAAAGCTGTCCGGACACTCTCAGACAGTCTTCCATTCCATATCTCCAGGGCCTGTGCCATTTTCTCAATGGTTGGTAGGGGAACCTGGGCCCACCCCCTGTGACAGAAATATACCCGTGTTCACACCCTATATACTATTGTAATACATTTTGTACCAGGCATGTCTTGTAAGGTCTCATTTGAAAACTCATGATTTTCTGGTCAGTATAGTCCTGAAAAAGATGTGTGACAACACTGTATGTGAAGTTATAAGATTCCACTGTATGATATTATTAACACACATGCCAAACCCCACAGCCCTGCCCAAACAGAGGTTGGGAAACAGGTCTGTCCTAAACAAAGGAATTTGTGCTCTGCTTAATTTACATTTAAGCACTAAACAGACTCATCAAGCAGGGAGGGAAACAAAAGAAGCTCAAATAGGTGAGAAAAAAAGCATCAGGGAACATCCTTCCACATAGACTGTTTGTCTTCTCGTGCCCAGTTGGAAATGTTTCTCAAGAGAGGGACTGAAACTATAAAAAGGAGGGGCAAACACCCCAAAGAATTCCAACTCTCTATCTCTGCCTCTCTCATTCACTGCACCTGAAGTGACAAAGGAAGCATTTGTTGGACTCTGGGAGAAGGGATCCTGACCTACAGGGTTTGGTTAGTAAGACTGTTGAAAGCATGTGGTGAGAAACTTTGCTTGAATCTGATATAGTTTTTAAGTTAGGTATTAGTAAACATCTTAGCTTTATTTTTCTTGCAACCATTTCTAACTTTTATGCCCCATTACTTGTACTTACTTAAAATCTCTCTGTAATAAACTTGTTTTTATCTAATCCAGATGTTCAAGTGTCTGGGTAACTCCATTTGGGGTGATAAGTTAGTGCATATTGTTCCCCGAGAGGAATAATTGACTCAAAAGATTTGTATTGTCCAGGAGAGGGCTGGACAGTACAGGGCGTAAATTTCTAGGGGAGAGGAAATCTGAGACTAAGGTTGTGTTGTTTTTCTCATTGCATATACTCTCTTCATTGGTAGACCAAGAACAAATATGAGTAGGTTGCTTGGCAGATCACATTTCATATAGCTATTATGACCCCAGTTCAGCAAGCTGCTAAACATGTTCCTAACTTTACGTGCATGAGTAGTGGCACTGACTACTCACATGCCAGAAGACAAACATGCTTAATGATCTTGCTGAATTGGGGCCTCTAAGAGCAAAATCCATATGGTGGATCTTTACTTTGTTATTTTTCTCTCCCTAACTGCATGGAATTTCCCTGCTTGTCAACAGAAGTTTCCCACATGTAGGGAAAGCAAAATGTATCACATGGATTAAAGAGCGATGTTAAGAAAATATAGGTTATCATTTGCTGATTAATTTTGTGTTGTCTACCTTTCTATTCACCATCATTATATCCCATTGTCCATATGGGAAGATAACTAGATCAAACAGTTTCCCATCTATGCTAGTCTTATCTACGAACAAGGAGTATCTACTTACTTCTTTTATCAAATTACTGCACAGTCTGAAATGTGTAGTGTGCAGATAGGATAGAGAGATGGGGAAAGGGTGTCAAACTCATTATTCTTAGAGCTTTTTAACAATGAACTATTTATGATGCTGATGGTAACACATAAAACCATTTTTAAGCAGAGGAGTCATTTATCAATTTGCACATAACAGAGAGCTTAAAAGCAATGTTTTTGAAAATTATGGGGTTGATTGAAATTATTGTAATCTTATTTTCTAAATCATACATTAATAAGAGTTATGACAGTGATTTCTAACTAGATAGAGAACATTGTACTAACGTGCCTGCTTAGAAATTGCATAAGTTGTAGCCAAATTGCTTATTTGGTTGCACAGTCACTAGGCTATCAGTGGTACATTTAATTTATTTTAAGTACCTTTAGACCAGTGGATGTCTATAATTACTGTATGAATATGTTGCACATTGAATAGTTTTAAAATTCCTATTGTTATCTAAATACTCAGACCAGTTAAAATGAAAATCTTGTTTAGGAAATAAATTATGTTAGGGCAAGTAGTCTAAAAACAGCATTTTAAATTAAGTGGATTTCGGGCTCATGAAAAAAGTGTCAGAACAACAATGCAGAAAATCAAAATTTTACTTCTGTATGATCATTAGCTAACAATATTCAAAAGTGGCTTAAAACACAAAAATGATACTTTATACCCACAAACAACTTGATTAAAAAAAAAAGCTAGGATTGGAAGTTTTTTTCCAGGGGCGTCAGCTAACAAATGTTAAATTTTCTTTACAAAAAATTCCAATCCTTAAAAAAAAAAGAAGAAGAAGAAGAAGAAGCACAAAGGATAAAATATTGTGAAATTAAAAAGTCAGGGATTCAGCCAGTTCCCCAGTGCTACATAATTCTTCACCCCCACCCACAGCCCTTATTGATTAACTGTTCATTTTAGTTATTGCACATTCAGGTGTCTGTAAATATGATCTTATGTATATTTCTAGTGCTGTTTGACAAGTTTAATCCTTCAAACACAATACTGATTCAGTTTTTTCCCTAAAGTATCTAGACCTCTTCTCATGCTTGTTTCTAAGCACTGAAACCTCTATTACTTCCTAATTTGGGAAACAACAGGCATTAGCAACAATGTAGGTTCCTACGCCTCTGAATTTATCTTACTGCAAAATAAGAGAAGATGATCAAATACAATGGCCCTTTAGGATATAAAATAAAAGGTTTAAGAGAAAAACCACTGATTCCTTCCAGATGGGTCTTATGACACCTGTGCTACCAGAGCAGTAAAGTGCATCCAGGTATCCAGCCCTTAGTGGCTGAGGAGTTGGAAATGAGAAGGGAAGTACATTCAAAACCAGTCATCTGCGGGGGGTTTTAAAAACATCACTAATGAAAAGTTATCCTTTCCAATTTTTAGTAAATAGATCTTTTGAATGTATGCTTTTCGTGAGTTTGCCTGGCTTTTCTCATAGCTCTTCAAATCCTCCCAAATTGATCCTGCAGTTAAAAGCAAACCTCGCTAGAAGGCATGAGTAACAGATTGGATTGAGCCCAGGTGAAACTACTCACCTTTGCTAATTCTACAACTCAGACACTAATATGTTTTATTAGGCATATAGAGTGATTACCAATTCTATACAAAATAT